>NC_139615.1:28124390-28740912 GCF_964270895.1 Podarcis filfolensis
CAAGATGGCGCTTGTGCCTCAACCCAACTCTTGGAGGAAGAGAACTCAGGGTTCATCCCATCTCATAACACCCAGTCCCCCTCAGGTGCCACTCATATACCATCATGCCAGTCCTTTCCTATCTTGCCAGGGGAAAGCAGCAAACAGCGCGGCTGCCCTCCTACTCCTCTGGCGGCTGCCTGGCTGCATCTCTGCTGATGGATGTCCAACCTGTCTTGAGAAGCTCAAGGCCTTTGTAGCAGGAGGTTTTGCTCCTCCAGGGGAGTAACACCCCACCATCATGTCCTCTGCCTCCCAGGCACTTGACGACTGTGACAATTTGTGGGGTTAGGAGCCAGTTTTCCCCACACCAGAGGCCTATTCAAGGGGGGAGGAGGAGAGACAAGACTTTTCCTGTACCACTTCTCAGTATTCCTTTTGTCAAGTACATACCTCATATAGTTCCTGCCGATGGTACCCTACGGATCTTTTCTGCGCCTCCCCCTGCCCTACCGGATTCTCATTGGTTCTGCAAGGATATTAACTCCAGGAGTTGCAATGACAGATTCAGACAAGAAGGTTTAGGGAGGAGAGGAAGTGAGTTTCCATTAAAGAGGGCACCCCCCTCATATACTATGCATTGTGGTTTTTCCCCCTCACAGTCCAGAGCAGGGAAAGAAACTGTGAGCAGGGAGTTATTAGTGAATGTACGTTTGGGACATGGGGTTTTCAGTGTGTTTCAGAAGGGGTGTTGGGTTGGGGGAGTCCGAGTGAGGGGAAAACCTGGTGGGGAAAATTGTGTCTCCCTCCACCTCATCTTTATTCCCTCTCCCTCTCCCTTCCCCTTTCTTCTTCTTCTTTTTTTTTTGTGTCTGGGTAGCAGGAAGCTGCTGATGTAAAAAAAAAAAATACGACAATCACGATTTGTCTGTGACGTGCGATTTTGGAAAAAAGAAAAAAAAAAAACCCTGAAAAGTCTGGGGCGGGGAAAACAAACAAACAAACCCTTTTTTGTGTTTTTGGTCAGGATTTTAAAGAAAGATATTTTTATGGTAATTGTCGCTGGTCTATTTTACTATATATTTATGTAATAAATATATGATTAAAAAAAAACAAACAAACCTACCCTTAAAAAAAAGACAAAAAAAAAAAAAACCAACCCTCACAGCCCCAACTGGTTTTTGGTGTCTCATTTATGGTGAGTAGCGATGGGCAAAATATTTATTCTTTAACTATCAAAACACAGAAGAATGTGGAGCTTGCTTGATATTTCTGTTTTGCAGGTAAAAATCGTGGGAGCCATTGTTCTCAAGGCTTTCCCCCTCCCCTCCCAATTCACCATTTTAGTCATTAAAGCACCCACACCTAAAAGGTCAGTAGAAACCCCTTTTTGCTAAACAAAAAACCACCACCCTCACCAAAGCAAAATAGCATCACCACATTTTAGGGTTGGGGGTGGGAAGATGGGTTCCATACTGATGACATGTGTAAGTGCTTCACATTATTGAAAAACCAGGCTGAAGGTAGATTGGCCGGTTTCAGGGGATTTAAAACAAAAAGATTTGAAAGAGGGTGTGAAAGTTGCATGTAAAGTAGATGGTCTTCCTCTTTTTCACCTGGTAACAAGGCCTTTCAGCTGGGAGGCTGTAATGTTTCAAAAACTGGTTTGACCAGAGGTAGGAGTAGGACAAAATATGTGGGTGCCACACCAATGGAAACACATGGTTTTCCCTTAAACCGCCATCTTGCCATACTTAACCCCTGGCAAAATAAGTGAGATAGGACAGCCACCATTTTAAGCACCACAATTCACTTCTGGCTTGCGGGGGGCAGCCAATGTCTCCCTTGTGTATAGAGCTCCAATAGTCGCCTCTCTCTAGCCGCAGCAACTGGTTAACCCCAAACCTCCACCATACCTTCCCTCCCGATTCAGGAGAAGAGCGGGGGCGGACACACAAGGCGAACTTGGGAAGAATGTGGATCCAGGCCATTTTGGTTTTCAATATATTATTCCCGTGTGGCCAGTGCCACAGCAGGGAAGAATGCCGGTTCTATTCACACAACTCCAATATACAGAGAGATATTTACAAAAGGCGGCTTGAGCCGCTTGCTTCTGAGCAGGTGGGGGCAGCAGCTCCTATGCCGGTATAAATATAGTTTGCTGGGTCCAGGCCCAGAGAGAGCAGTCTGGTTAGTGCAACAACGCAGGGAGGGCAAGACGAGAGGGTGGTCCAGTAGTTATGTGCAAGGCCCTCCCTGTCTTCTACTGAGCATCAACGCGGAAGGAGAGCAGCTTCTCAGAGTGCATGTTGTTAAGGGTGCGCAGGTCGGGAAGCTTCAGCAGCAGCTTGGTGAAACGGGAAGTTTCCTGGGGGTGGTTTTTGAGGATGAGGGCTCTCAGGGCACGGATAAGCATCTCCTGCAGCTGCTCCACTGATCCTGGGTTCTCAATGCCTGAACGATCTGCACAAGAGAGGGACAGGCAGTCAGTAACATGTAAACAGCAGCGTGCCCAGCACAACAGACACGCCTGCCTGGTTCTCAGGTCTCTGATCTATCAAACTACGTTTTCAGCCTCCCACAAGGTCACAGATTGCCTGGAGCCCAAGGAGCAGTGGTGCCAAAACCTGACATGTAAAAGATCCCAATCTCCTCGGAGCTCTGAATTATTTTTATTAAGAATCGTTCTCTCTTAAAGCACCACCACTGTTCATAGCATTTTGCAAGGTAACACGAGGAAAAAGAGACAGATCCCCACTTCAAGGAGTTTACACTCCCAAGTTTGAACAATGGGGAAACGAGGAGCCGAGGCAAAGGTGTCAGAGGAGAAATATGAAGATATGTAGTTAATTTAGGGGTTTGCTGCAGTTGCAGGGTGTTGGTGTTTCAAGGGTGGAGGTTCAGACTAAGGCAGTAAGATGAAGGCTTCAAGGAAAGGAAGATTTCCAAAGGAGGAAGCAGGGAGAGCAAGGGAGACTACTGTGGATATTCTGGGAGAAGGTGTCAGGCATAAGGAGCAGAAAGGGGAAAAGGTGTTGAATTGTGCAGGTGTGTGCTTGGGTAGCCAAGGATGGTAGAGTAGGAGGCTTGAAGATCTTAGGACACAGGTGAAACAAGTGCAGAAAAACACAATGGATGGGTGTGACTGGAGAGCTTCAAGGAAAGGTAAGGACAAGGAAGCTTGTGATCCATGACTGCGATTCCCGCCTGCTCATGCCCAAGGACACCCACCTGCAGAGATCAGCACCACAGCTGTGAAGAGGCCAAGCTCTTCTTCAGAGAGTCCCAAGGCTCCAAGCTTCTCGCTGAACTCGAACATGGATGTCAGCAGGTCGCCCATCCCCATCCCCCACAGCTCCTCAAGGCTGTACTTGGTGCGACTCATGAATGTCACTGTCTGTTCCTTAACGTTGAAGAGGGATGCAAACCGAACCATCAGCACCTGGGGAAATGGTAGGAGAGACCTGTTAGAACACATCTGTGCCCACACAACACAGTCAAATGCGATCTGTATTCTTCCGAGTAAAAATGCACACTAGCTTTGAAAGAAGTGGGACTTCCTCTGAGAGAACTTAGTTAGGTTCAACTGCAAGGTTGTCATTTTTCTTCTTAAGAACCAAAACAAACTGACAAGTTCTCAGAATGATTTTCACTTCTTCCCTTTGGGGTTTTTGAGTGTGTCTGGGATTCAGCCTCCCAAAAGCAGATTACACCCCTTTAATTACTCCTAATGTCTTTATATTTCAAAATGACGCCAGCAAATAATGTCCTTCATGCATTCTCATTATTATATATGGATAAATAAGGGTGTAGATTAGAGTTCCAGGATTTTAAAACAATCATGTCTCCCCATTATTTTCACCAGTGCAGAATTAACCAATATTTAATAGATAAATATTATTCTCCCACTTTTATCAGCCCTTCCTACATACATAAAATCAGTAGCTGTTAACTAGCAAGGGTCTGAAGTAGTGGATGGAGATAACCCTACCTCAAATGTGCCAGCTTTGAGTAAGGAGACCTGGTCATGCTGCGTGAGCTCCCGGAAACCAGGGATGTGCTTTGCAAATTCCACAACCTCTCGTACAGCAGGTGTGAAGCTCATGGAGAAATCTTCCCAAATCTCCTGGCCTGTACGGCCACTGCGACCATGTGGGTGACAATTCATAGGACACGCCTGTTGGGATGGGAAAAAAATGAGACGTGTTAGATGAAGAGTAGAGGGCTCGAATCAGAGTCAATGGAACCAGTTGCAAGCCCACATAATCACTGAGAATTGAGGACCCTTTGCCAATCTGTTGCCTTCCAATGCTTTGTAATATAAGTCCCATTAGCCCCAGGGAGTTTTAGTCCAGGTTAACAGGTGGAATAGAAGCTTCTAAACTTCCTTCTTTTGCTGCTCTTGTGCATTTGATGCCACTACCCCCAGCCATAAGGAATGAGGTGTTCCTTTGCAGAATAACCAGACAGACTGAGCTAATACTGACTTCTAGCCTGACAATACGTAGGAGTTAAGTTTCATACATGAAACGCCATAATCTAACTGCAGTAGTTAACATCCCAGCCATTGAAAACACACTAAAAGAGAACGCCACCAGATTGACTTTTCAAGTCAGGATTGAGTCCAACACTACCTGAGCTAAGCAAATACTTCTTGTAGGCTAAGTCTTCGCTTTAAAGCAGGAACAGAAGACCTGTGGCCCTCCAGATCCTGTTGGGACTACAACCCCCACAATCCTGGGCTATTGGCCATGCTAGCTGGAGCTGATGGGAGTTGGAGTTCAACAACATCTGGAGGTGCCACAGGTTCCCTACGCCTGGGAACTTCCTAACTGATGTTCCTTCATTAATAGACTGAATTTTCACATGCATAACCATAAATGAAGCTACAGTGAAATGTTGAACATATTATTAAGAAATATTGATTGCTTTTCACTGAAAGCTCCAAGATATACTGTACATGATGGAACGTGGCTGAGAAAAAGCTCATTTTGTGAGCCAAAGAATGTAAGAGATACAAAATATGTACAAGGAGCCACCTATCCCTGAATAACGCAAGTAGCACAGGCCTAACCCAACTGTGACTCAGGTGGCAGGTTAAAATCAGGGCTTTCATCAGCCGGAACTCTCCAGAACTCGGTTCCGGCACCTTTCAGGTGGGAGCCATGGTCCTTATAAGGAAGGTGTTCGTGGCAAGTTCCGGCACCCCTTTTCCTAGAAAAATAGCACTGGTTAAAATATATCCAAATGGCTGAGATGGTGGTGGTGAATATCCAAAATCGTAGCAGTACAGTGGCTACGACTAGTGAAGCTCCCGGTTCAAATCTCATCTGATTTGCCTCAGGCAAAAGCCACGGGTTTTCCTTCTCGGATATTAAAACAAGCTGGCTATATAATAGCTAGAGAAAAGGCAGCTGGAGGCTGAACTGAATAAGCCTTGGCTGACAAACAAGAGAGCACCTTGTGGGGTGCCGTGAGGAGGATGCGACACTCACCAAGAGGATATCTCTGGGCTCGCCTTGCTGGGGGCAGCCTTGGCCAACTGAGGGATCTGTCTCCCCGGAGGGGTAGCCGGAGGGGCAAAACCGATGGCCGTTCATGTTGTTCTGGTGGCATGTGTTGCTTGGGGCGGAGCCAGAGTTCCAGTTGTCGTTTTGGTGGCAGGGCCCGTTGCCATGGTAGCCACTGGACAGCCAGTTGCTGTCCCAACTCAGAGAGTTCTCGCTCCCCGCGGGAGCCAGGGGCCCTGCTGCCAGTTTGTCGTGGGCATAAACAAAAATCTCCTTGTGGGCCTTGGACACCTGCGAGATGACGTCTTCCATGACTTCACCGGGGCTCGGGGAGCGGGGCGGCGTCAGCTGCTGGGAGAACTGGGCGAAGCAAGGAGACGGCTGGGGAGGCGAGGCCGCGTGCTGCTGTGGGGATCGTGGCGCCAGCTGCGGCTGGTGGCACAGAAGGGGGCTGGCGGGCTGCTGGTGCCCCATCGACAAGCCCTCAGGCTGGCACTGTGCACTGAGCTGGTTGTTAGCCATGTTGTTCATAGCGCTCTGCATCTCCGCCAGCATGCGTTGTTTCTCGCGCTTGGGGATGCGGCCGAAACGGACAGCTGTAGGGGAAGAAAAACGGGGGGGGGGGTGTCAAGGGTCAGTACGGCACCTGAGGATATCACGTTTCCGAGCACAATTAAAAGTGTTGGTGCTGACCTTTAAAAACCCCTATATGGCCTCAGCCCAGTATACTTGAAGGAGTTTTTCCACCCCCATCTTCCGGCCCAAACACTGAGGTCCAGCGCCAAGGGCCTTCCGGTGGTTCCCTCCCTGCAAGAAGTGAAACTAAAGGGAACCAGGCAGAGGGCCTTCTTGGTAGTGGCGCCCGCCGTGTGGAACGCCCTCCCACCAGATGTCAAGGAAATAAACAACTATCTGACTTTTAGAAGACATCCGAAGGCAGCCCTGTACAGGGAAATTTTTAACAGTTGATGTTTTATTGTGTGTTTAATTGTGTGTTGGGAGCCACCCAGAGTGGCTGGAGAAACCCAATCAGATGGGAATCATATAAATAATAATAAATTATTATTGTTATTATTCCACAAAGCAGAATCCTAACGAAACAAAGCCTGCAAGGGGTAAATAAAAAGTCAAATCTCCAACCCTCGCATGGCAGGGAACTCACCATCGCGAGACATGCCAACTCCCAGACACTTCTTGAAGCGGCACTGCTGGCAACGATTCCGGTTGATGCGGACAATGTTGCAGGTTTCGTTCTTTAGGCACTTTTTGTATTGGATGTTTTGCTGAATGCTGCGCCGGAAGAAACCCTGACAAAGAGGGAGAGAGAGCAAATTAGCACTTAGGCCTGACGAGCGAGCAGCTGTACCCAAACTGGAACCCAAACCGAGAGCGGCTGCTTTTCAGCCCAGTTCCCTTGAGGCTGTGAGCTGGAGGTTGAGGACTTGAACTGGAAGCAGAACCAGCAGAAGGTGACTGCCCATCCATTGAGCAGGCAAGGGCAGAGAAGGCCGGGCTCCTAGTTTTAGTTATATTAGGCCCACCTGGCCAGCCCAGAGGCATGGTAAACAACTGCCAACCACAGAGGAAGGCCCCCAGCATGCAGAAGGCCCCAATCTCAAGCCCTGGCATCTCCAGGTAAGGCTAACCCTGGAGAGCTGCTGCCAGTCTGTGTAGACAATACTGGATAGATGGACCAATGACTGTGACTCTGTATAAGGCAGCTTCCTATGTTCCCAGAGGCCAATGCAGCCCACTTCCATTCCCTTCTGAACCTGAGGAGCGTTCTGAGGCCTGAACAGACATAGTCCTAAGGGGTGCTAGCTCAAGCAGTGGAGGCACAGTCTTTGCAGGCCAGTGGCTGCATGCTGCTGTAGTCCCTACTGGTCAGGGAGGTGGCGCAAGCACCTGAGCTGGCTTGCTCTCACAGCACAAGGCTGTGTTGCAGGGCTTAAATCCCCGTCTCCCACATCTCACTTAAGCTCCACTGCCCCGTACCAGCATGGGAAAATGAGGGTTTTTCCTGTGTGGAGCTGCAAAATATCTTGGCGGTGGGCCTCGATCCAACCCCTTCCAGCTTTCATCAGCCAAATAAAAAGGCCAGAGAGAGATGCTCACCTTGCAGCCTTCGCAAGCATGGACACCGTAATGGAACCCAGACGCCACATCTCCGCAGACTTTACACAAGAGGACCATCCCATTCAGCTCTGGAAGGAGAAAAGAGGAAGAGGGGCTGTGAGACTCCATACCCAAAGGCTGGATTTTTTTGGCTGCTTGGTTGCTACTCCCCAACCAACCCTTTGGGGGTGAAAACCCTGGATGTCTACAGTGCAGCCTTTGAAGAACCCAGGAGGAATTGTGGCTGGCAGAAAGGGCCAAACTGACCCGGGGAAAGTGGGCCTGGAGTTTGGGCTTGGACTAAATCTGCTGGCATAATTGGCTAGACCCGCAAACACCCCAGGGCTTCCCACCTGTACCCAACTTAGCATCCACACTCACTTGTGATGCTGCTGCTGGTGCTTTTGGCAGGGGAGATGCGCCTCCCGTCATCCATGGCCACTTGCAGCTCCACAGGGGAGCCTCCAGAGCTGTAGGAAGAGGAAGATGACGACGAAGAGGAGGAGGAGGAGGAGGAGGAGGAGGAGGAGGAGGGGGAAGCATCATCCCGGAGCCCAGTGGAGCTGGTCCCATACAGGCGCCCCGAGTCTTGCACCAGTGACCCGGTGGGCGAAGGTGGGAAGTAGCTGGGAAAGGCGGGTTGGGAGGACAGCTGGCAGCTGCCGTTGGAGCTGTCGCTGCCACACAGAGAGACGGGGCTGGTGCGGCTTGGAGAAGACCCGTTGGAGCCAATGTAGCTGATGACGCCGCCTGCAGAGGGTTGAAAAAAGGAAGAAGGTTGAGAATCCCACCTCACTACAGCCATTGGTGTCCAGCTGCCCCAACTGATTGCTTGTGTTAGGCAACTTGAAGACATCATGTTGGAAACCTCGAGTTTCCTTTAAAGAAGAGCAAGTATCTGGATCTCACTGTGGCGGATGATATCCCAACCACACAGCTGCACCCTAAAGAGGCATTTGCAAAGGCAAGCAGATGTTTCGGTAGCCAAGAAAGGCAGCAGGTTTCAACCGGGGCAAAGTAGAACGAGAGAGAGAGAGGCTCTGACAACCTTCCTATGTTGTAACCAAGTTAAGTCTGTTGTGTTTTGAAACTGCGAATCCCTAGAGGGGGACAGCGTTGGAAAAAAGGGAGTCTGGAGTAGTTGGATGCTTTGTACAGTTCTGGTTGTCTCCAAAAAGAAAGAAGACTACGGCAAAGCTAGGAAACCATTGTTATTGGTTTTTTAAGGGCTGCAAAGCACTAGAAGTTGTAACTGCATTAAAAAGAACAGAGGCTGCCTGCAGGCTTGCGCTCTAAGAGAAAAACAAGACCATTGCGAAGGCAGAAGGGAAGCAGGGAGAGAAGAGGCAGGAATCAGATGTGGAAGGCTGGGGAGAGCGCCGAGAAATGGGGCCCAGAGCAGCTGAAGACAGGTTCGGGCATTTGGGGGCCTTTTATTTTAAGCTTTGTAAAAAGGACTACTAAAGTGGGACATGACAGAGGGTTATAAAATTAGGAGGAGGGTAGAGAGGAGAAAAGTTTTCTCCCATAATGCTAGCAGAGAGCAAATATGATGTAAGTATTGCTTCAGAGAGCCACTACTCAGGCTAGTGAGCCAAGCTTCATGTGGAGGATAGCACAGCAAACATACATACATATCCAGCAGACTTCGGCTAAAATTCATTCCCTGTTCCAAATATAGGATTTCTTTTTTAAAAAAACTTTTTTTGCAGGAACAGTACCACAACTACCCTTCCCTGAGTCAAATGTACTAGGTGATATTCCATAAGAAAAAAATTCTAACTGCATTGCTGGATCAGACCAAGGTGCTTCTAGTTCTCCTAGCAAGTACTCCAGAGAGCGCCCCCATTTGCTCTCCACATTGTGGCCTTATACACAAAGGGGTGCTGTCTCCGACCATGGACAATAAGGTCGTAATTTACTGTGAATGTGTGAGTTCTTAAAGGCACAAGATGGGAGACGGGAAAACCCTGGAACACTGGAGGAGCAATAGGTTAGGGGTGAAAGTAAACCTACTTGTGAGCAAAACACGACAGAGAGTGAGAACAAAGCTGCCCCGGTATGTGGGAGCTGACTCTTCCCAGCACACACCTGATAAAAGGTTTGCAAAGTCCAACCCCACATTACTGGCCAGTTTCAAGCTCTGAGCTGGTCTTGCCAAAATTCTTCCCTTGCAATCCAGCTCTCTCTCTCTCTCTCTCCCAGCTTTCAGTTGTTGACCTACATCTCAGAGCTGCAAAAGGAAAAAACACCAAGTGAGTGATGCAGCGAGTGGAGAGGGAGGGAGGAAGGCGTGCGGCCAAGAAATTGTTGAAAATTGGGTGGAAGCCAAAAAAGCCATCATACACCCCACCCTGGAAGCTGGGGGGAGGTGGGTAAGCTGGGGAGGGCCGAATACTCCAGCCTGGAGATGGCTTGGGTTTTTGTTTTTTTCTATAGAAGAACTACCACTGCTCCAGGTTTTGTAGCTGGGCTACATGCCAGTGGCCAAACTGCTGTAGGAAAAGCCTCAAGCAAAGTAAAAACAAAGCCATCCGTGCCAGAGGATTATAAACAAGGTCACATGTGGAAGCCACGTTCAGTGCCCAGGCAGGCCTTTAACAACAAGCAGGGAGCCTTTATCTTGTTGACTGGTTACCACCAGCTAATGACCTTCCTTGCGTGTGGCCCAAGCACCTGGGACTGGTTGCTTAGCAGACATTAAAAGGAATCAGGACAAATAAAGCTGTAAATGGAGTTTCTCCCTTTCCCCCTTGTCAGGGATAGGAAAGAGCTGGATAATGATCCAAGTCAATTTCTGCCAGCAATCCAAACAGTACACACACACACACACACACACACACACACAAGAGAAGTGAACAAAGGATAAGCAATTGATTAAAATTAAAATTTAGCAGCCATGCTTTGGATGGAGCTCTTGTCCTGTGGGACCACAGATCCCCTTCTACCACTTTTCGCTAAGGGTCCAGGGCAAGCTGCTCAGGTCAAACACTTGTGATGACCGCCTTGCTCTTCTGCACACAGGAGAACTTTGCAATCCTGCCAAAATTAGGGCAAAGCTGGAGCTCAGTGACAAAGCGCCAACAGATGTGCCAGAAGCAACTCCACTCACTTTGGTGCCTATTCTAATCCCGTGCCATTCATACATCTCCCAATATATCTCAAATACTGTGCAACAGTTTGGCAGCTTATTAAAAGCAGGCTGTCCTTTCCTCTGCAGAACAAACACTTAACCAGGAGAATCATCAAGGGCAAATAAGGGTAGGGATATTTCAAGCGGCACCTTGATTTGAACTTGGGGTGCAGAGAGCCAGCCCAACATCTGGCTTGCTAGGAAAGCAGTGATCATCCTGTCTGGGTTTTGAGCATGCGGCCCTTGCACGTGACCTTGTTAGTAATCTCTTCCTCAATGCTGATGATGGTGGTTGTTTTTCTTCCTTACTAGTAGCCTCTCCTAGATTACTTCACTTTCCTTCTTTTAAAAGGCGAGAAACAGAGTTTCCAAATCGAGCAATGGGAAGGGTGGCGCAGGGCCTGCGAAGGAGGAAGGTATGCAAATCTTGCAGCCTTCTTCCCTCCCGGCTTGGAGTCCCTAGCTTCCGCGCGGCTATTAAATGCAGGTTGCGTCAGGGAGATGCCTGCCCCAAGTGGGTCAGGGAGGATAAATAGAACTTGCTAGAAGGCACGGCGGGGGTGGAAGTTATGTGCGGACCAAGTTGGCAATCTTCCAGATGGGCGTGGAAAAAAAGGGAAAGGCGTATCTCGTCCGTTTGCAATGTGTCTTGTCAGTCTTCTCGAGGCAAGGAGCCAGGAGTGGCTGGAGACACATGTGGCATCACTAAGTAAGCACACGTGGTCCTTGACACAAGGCCACATGCTACCCGTTTGCTCACCCCAAAGGGGAGGACACCTGATGCAAAAGGGGGGCAGGGGGGAAACCTGCAGCAAAAGTATCACTGAAGGTCCATATGCAAGCACCACCAAAAATAAAATTTAGGGCGGCAGAGCTCAAAACCAATCAAAGGAAAAGGGATCTCCGTCACCCAGATCCCTGAACCACCTTGGGCCCACTAACTTACTAACCCAGCAATGGAATCAAAACTAACATGGTAGGTGTACATAAAAACCATATCCACAAGAGATGGAAAAAACCAAGCCCCTAGATCTTAAAAAAAAATACCCTTAAAACCCACGCAATGCAGGTTGCTATTCTATGAGGTCTTATTTGGGGGGAATGACACACTGAACTCACTGGGACTTATTTCTGAGTAAATATGCTTAGAACTGGGCAGAATGGCAATCAAGCCACATGGCTCTGGGAGACTTTCCCATCTTCTAACATAGGCAACTTCCGACCCCGCAAATCCTACCCCACTTGAAAGTGTTGAAACCCCAAACACCAGATCTTTAAAAAGGAATTATCCCATTGCTAACCCACAGCACATGCAGAAAGCCTTTCCTCATTCCTAAACACTTTCTCCTTTAAGGGAACCTTAAGACCTTATTATTGGATTAGACAAATACCATTCACTTAAACTGCCCAGGGTGCATTTTATTACATAGTTCTATTGTTAATACTTAATCAGTATCTACATCTAACAGAAATACAAATGTAGTATACACCAAAGCAAAGACCACAGGGAAAAAAATATTTGTGCCACCCAGTCTTTAAAATACTGGAAGCTTTTGGGTCCCCCACTATTCCTCCTCAGACTGGAATGACTCCTCTGTAACTAGAACATTTATTTCCAGCATTTAAACACTAGTTAGAGAACATAAAGGTGGGGTTTTGGTATTTTTGTTACTTCCCTATTTTCTATCCAATGCTGTGAAAACACATGTGCACCAATAAATATTGCCTGCTTTCCACCACAAAAGAAAGGCATTCTGTATATGCAGTAAGGAACACGTGACCTTACATAATTTCCTTTTTCCTCAGAAAACTTTACGCTTTAATTGGCTGGGTGCAAGGCTGCAAGCTTTGGGGAGGTACAGCTGCCACCGGGCAAGCAGCAGCAAAGTGATCGGGCAGATGGCCGTCAAAATAATAAGAGAAGCCTGATTTTTCCAGCCAAAGAAGACACGCCAGGACGCAAAGACTGGTGAACGTGAGTGATTCGCCCACTCGGTTCTCATGCTCCGTTAAGTTGCCCGTCCAAGACTTTCGCACTCCCAAAAGACCCGTGAGGGTTACCTCCAGAGAGCTGAATAACTAGCAAGCGAGATGGGAAGGATGGCAAGTCGGCCAGTTCACCTCCACGTGTCCCACTTGCACGTTGCCCGCTTCTATCCCGGCTTCACCCATCACGCTTTGCCCCGCCCCCTGCCCGCCCATTGGTTCCCATTTCCCCTCCCTGGCAAGGGATGGTCCATCCTTCAGCCGCGCCCTCTACGGCGAACTCAGAACGTTCGAGCTTCCCGGATGGTGACGTAGCTCCAGGGGAGGCGTATCTAATGAGCTAATTGGGCGAGCTCAGCCAATGGGAGGCGACCGGAGGCGGGGCCGATAGGGAAAACAAATGTTGCACGTGGCTGAGCCGGGTAAGGGGACACGTGAGAGGATGAACGGGAAAGCTTGAAGGGGGAATCCCAGGAAGGGTGGGATTCCGAAGCGGGGTGCGGGTGCTAGTAGTGTGACACCAAAGCAGTGGGGGTGGGGGGGAAGAGAAATCCCTATAACCAATAAGGGTTCATCAATTTGGAGGGGGGGCAATATCAAAAGGAGATCTCCGGGCATCCCTTCCCCTTCCGAGGCTTCCTCCCAAGAAAACACTAGGTATGTGATGCTCACGGTGGAAGCAAGGCAGCCCCGATCCTCTCTCCCTACAGCTGCCCTAATCCCACCCTCCCCAAAGGACAAGGTAGGGCGTCGCCTGCCGCTACTGGTAGCCTAGGCAAGACATTTGACTCTGCTCCCTCCCCCCACAAGGAGAAGGAAGGTTGACCTCTTTCCCTGAAACTGACACCTATAACTCCTTTCCCTTGCTCCCCTTGTCACCGATCCACCCTCCCCCAGGAGGAAACTACAGCAGAATGATGAGAAATCAACCTTTCCTAATTGGGTTGGGGGGGTGGAATAGAGAAGTCTGATGGGCTAAAAGATCGGGGGCAGGTAATAGGGGCACTCTCGTTCCTCCCAATTCCAAAACCCAGCACCTCTCTTCCTTGTGATTTGGGGGGGGGGTGCATTCAGGCAGGATCCTGAATGCTACATACAGTATGAGACTCGAAGGTTGTTTGCACACTTCGTATCTCTATATCAGCAATTGCGGTATTTAGGGTGGGGAGATACGCTGCTTGGGAACTCAATGCCGCCGCCGCCGCCGCCACCACCCCAACTCCAGCAGACGCCCCACGAATAGCTGCAGGAGCGCTGGGTAGCAGGAGGACTGCTCCCTTCACTGCAGGTGCACGCGAAAGAGGCTGAAGCGCCAGACCTCTGCGACAAGTTTTAGGAGGGAGAATAGCATTGCACGACCCGTTCCCTCAAGACAGGGTCAGCCTCGAGAAGCCAGCCGCGAGAGGCTTACCTGGGGCGTTGTTGTTCGTATCCAAAGTGGCCATCCTGTTCAGTTGACAGCCGTCATTCATGTCGAGCGAAGAAGCGAGCCGAGATTCCGTGGGCGAGGAAGGAGCGAGGGGGAGCGAGAGGCTGCCCCTTTCTCCTCCTCGGACTTCTTCTGTTCCCCCCAAAGTTATGCTGCAAAAGCGGCTGGGAACCCAGTCAGCTTGCAGTGAACGCTGGTGGGAATGTGCCCTTTTAAAAATTGCCTTTAAAAGATTATATTTGCACTGAGAGCCGCAGTGCAAAAGTCGAAAGAGCGCGAGAGCGGCTGAGTCTGTGGGATACCTCGCAGCAGCCCGGGAGCTCCACTCTGCTGCTGCCTCTCCCTTTGCCTGCAAAATTTTACTCTGCCAGGGTTCACTCACTCCCTGGTCTCCCTCTCTGCCTGCGGCTGCGCAGATGCCAGCACGCGGCACTGGAGCATCCACCATGTGACTCCTAGGGAGAGCCTCGTGCCCCAGTGACACACTTTCTGCTGCTGCAGCAGCCGCCACAGCAGGCACATTGCGCTCGGCTTCTTCGCTAGAGCGCAAGGGTTGTCGGGAGTTGTAGTTCGCATGGATAGAGTCGTGCCTCCCCCCCCTCCCGCTTTATGCGCGTGCGTGCGGGTATCTCTCTGTGTCTGCTGCATTCCTAAGGAATGACTTCTCTCTCTCTCTCTCAGCTTTCCCTGAGAGATCAAAAGAGGTTGAGGCTTAAAACACACACAGAGGAAGGGGTGGGGGAATATCCCTGAAAAACGTGATGCTTTAACGTGATGTTTGGAAAGAACCTAGTTCCTTTTGAGCCACAGCTGGCTGCCAATTTAGAGCTTGGCAAAGGGTCGTGCAGGAACGGGAAAGAGGCGGGGGTGGGGAAAAGAAAGATTCAGTGTTTTTCAAAATAAGAGTGGATTCCCTCCAAGGGGAGCCAATAATGATCCCTCAATTCCTTCCAAACTCTCTCTCTCCCCCCCCCGTCACCGCCCCCCCCCCACTTTGGAACTCATTATTCTCTCCAATATAGAGAACGTATCTAAGTTTTCAAGCTGGTAGGTTTTTTAAAAAACAAACAAACCAGCCATTATATAGAATCTGTGATAAATGTTTGGTAATGCTCTTAGCTAGGGTTAATAAGGCGCTTTAACCGCTATTTTGTACTGACAGTTCTGGTACATAAAGAATAGAAAATAAGGTAATGGGTTGTGAGTCCCAAGCCAAGTGATTATGAGTTGTACCAGATAAACTAGCCTTTTCTTAAAGCAAACAAAAAAGGCAGCTTTTCATGGGTATTAATATCAAGGCAGACAGGCTGCATCACATGTACTTGGGATTCATCCAGCTGTTTCCTCTTCAGCAGTTCCCAGGCTACCTGTTGCTGCTTTTAATTCAATTGAGTTTGGCTGAGACTACATCCGGAAGAATCTCATTTTGCATGCCACCATGATTAGACATTCCTAGATGTGGTGGCACCCACAGGGCTCAAGGGTATCTCCCCCTTCCCACCCATGAGGCAAGGTGAGGCAACTGCCTCAGGTGGCAGGATCCATAGGGGCAGCAGATTCAACCTCCAAGGAATCCATTGCTCGCTGCTGCCGCCGCCACAGACTCCTTGGAGGCCAGATCTTGAATCACAGAATCACAGAGTTGGATGGGACCCTGAGGATCATCTACAGGTAGTACAACTCCTTACAATGCAGGAATATGCACCTGTCCCTTACGGGGATCGAACCCGCAACCTTGGTGTTATCAGCACCATGCTGATGGCAGCTCCCTACCACCCACAATGCCACTTCTACAGCAGCCTCTTAGCAAATAGGAGGTGCTGCTGGTCTCCTGCTCTCCTTGTTCCTGGTGTAGATCTTCACTCACGCCTCCTTCCCTGAGGAAGGGCCCACCAAGTTGGCACTGTTGTTACTGGGCATGAGCTTGTGCAGGAGAACTGTTTTATCTCCCTTATTGACTGCTTGAAGCGACTGCCTTCCCTTGCCTGAAGGCAAGATCCACTCAGTATGAGGGGGTTGTTTGTTCACAGCAGAGATGGGGAACCTGTGGCCCTCCAGATGTTGTCAGACTCCACCTCTCATCAGCTCCAGCCAGCATAGCCAAAGGTGAGGGGAGTTGCACAACAACAACATCTGGACCTTGTACTTCAGAAATTGTTGTTAGCCTGCCCTGGGACCTCATGGTGAAGAACGAGTAATAAATCTAAAATAATAATAATCATAGAAAATAAATTACATTGTCCGAATGTGCCAGGATTTAAGAGAAACCAGAAGCTTTCTTGATTTATATTCTTTATTGAAAAATGAAAAGTACAAAATTACAAGTGCACAGAGTAAGATAAGACACACACAAAAATAAGAAAAAACAATAAATAGTACCATGTAGAAAACAAGACAGAAAACAAGATACTGTGTACGGTACATTACAAAAAGGGGGGTGGAATTGTTATTGTAGTTAACCAGACCTTGACCTAACAGGGCATTTATAAAAATGAATTCCAAATATCGTTAAATTTGTCCACAACAAATTTAAAAAAGCTTGAAATTTAGATCAAGTGTGATATTTCAGCAAAGGCTTTTATATCTATTATTTCTATTCCCTGCCCTTAACCTTTTTTTTTTTTTTTTGGTCACTCTGAGGGAGACAGTACGGCTTTTTGTAACCTCTGGCCTGTGATCGTGAAGTTGCACATGTCTTTTCCAATAGTTGCATTATTTCCCATGTGCCGTCTGTAGCAGCACACAGTAGGCTGGGCTGCTGCGACTCATATTTAGGTCACGTAGTGTGGACGGCTCTTCCTGGAGAGATGTTGCTCACCTCGGTGGGACAGTCTGGGGCAGTTGCTGAGTAAGAGAAGCCAGCAGCTGGAGAACAAGTCACTGATTGTGGTTAGCATGCTAAGCTCCGCCTGCTGTGGATACAGCTAAGGCTATGGCATGACAGCCACGGCTCAGGAAGCTGGCGGCTTTCTGATTTCTTCATGCTCCGGATTCCTTTAGACACAAACCAGTTAAACTAGATATCCATATCCTAAGGGGTGTTTCAAATGCCACCTGCCAGGAAAAGTATGACTTGCGGAAGGTAACACAATTCACATCCTCGTGAGATTTATATAGCGCAGTTCAAATATTATTTGTATATATTTATTTAGTTACTACATTTGTAGATGCCATAGCATAAAAATACAGGCGATTCCCCATTTTTGCCATTCCTGTGCTCTTTTAGCGCTGTTTTTGCCTCTTTTTGTGCCACTTCTGGGTTCGCACTGATGCGTGCCTGCATGCACGTAAATGGGGAGTTGCCTGCACAAGATACAGTGGTACCTTGGGTTAAGTACTTAGTTCGTTCCAGAGGTCCGTTCTTAACCTGAAACTGTTCTTAACCTGAAGCACCACTTTAGCTAATGGGGCCTCCCGCTGCCACCGCGCCGCCAGGGCATGATTTCTGTTCTCATCCTGAGGTAAAAGTTCTTCACCCAAGGTTAGTGGAGTCTGTAACCTGAAGCGTATGTAACCTGAAGTGTATGTAACCCGAGGTACCACTGTATAAGGGTGGGCACACCTTTGTTCTGGGTCCTCCTCTGTCCTCCTGCGTGTGAGGGGAGCCCCCTGTTGCAACAGCTTTAATAAAGATCAGGCTTACTAGCTGCTTTGCTTCTCAATATTCTCTGGTTGGCCTCTATTATTTTCTCCTACGATAGGGAACCTACGGACTCTATACGGGCTCTTGGATACCCCATAAGGGAAGAAGGGCAGATTTTGTTTACAACAGAACCTATAAATTAAGACCAGAGATCTCACACTTACTAAACTCTGCACAATTATTAGCACGTTTATACATATCAAGACACAGGTGACACACTATTAGCATTGATTATGGTGTCATAACTATATAATTGCAAGAACATTCTGGCAACATGACAGGCACAAATTGACCAAGTGATTGTTACTTAAACTTCTCATGCACTTAGGGAAACCCCTTCCCTTGGAGAATTCCCACAGGTCTAGGCTGAAGCCCAAACTTGATGCTGCCTCAGCCAATGACCTATTTCCTAGGGGTGCCATATTTCAAAAAGTGATAAAGAAGTTGTTGAGCTTCCCCCCCCCCCCGCAAAAAACTGCAAAAAACCAAGGGTTTTTTTTAGCTATTTTGAACTATTTTTTAGGGAAATTGGCAAGAACGACACTGCCAACATGTCTTGCCATATGTCTGGATTTCCCTCGACATTTTTAAATTTACTTTCATTTGCCGGTTTCCGCCTGGACACTGCTTACAACAACAGTATTTGTTTAGGGTGCTGGGAATTGTACTTCTGTGAGGAGGGAAGCCACAACTGTTGAAGTGATATGAATGCACATTAAGGGGATGGTTGTAGATATGTTTTGTGACCTGAAACATCCTTCTCTCTGGGCATGAGTTGAGACCTACTCCGGAGTATGTGGGTGAGGTAGAACAGGAAATTGTTATTTGCTTAGTTTGGAGAGCTGACAGAAGAATCTGGAAGGAGAGACTGACTTGAGGGTTTTTTTGTATATGTTTCAGAATTGGATTGGGGGCATAGGCAAAAGTCTCTCGCCCCTTGTTAAACTATTTGCTGTGGTCATGGAGGATTGTTAAAGGCCTTGTGGCGTTTGTGCGTGTGCATTTTTTTCTTTCTCCTTTGTGGCGTGTAGAATTTCTACCAATATGCTACCTGCCTTAAATTGCTGGGCTGGGATGTTGCAGAAGCTCAGTAATGTAAATACATATGCTGGCATGAATATTTTTGGTGGGGGGAGCCAACCTGAGTGAATCAAACAGGGGTATACCAGCACAAATCCAAATACTCAGGATTAAAGAGTTTGCCAACTGTAGCTTCAGTGGAACAGAGAGGCAAAAGGTTCCTTTTTATGTGGGACTTCTTACAATTCCATACCCTCCAACATTTATCCGATGAAAATAGGACATCCCATTCTGTAATGATAATTTTACTGTTTATACCTCACATATCTTACTGGGTTGCCCCAGCTGCTCTGGGCAGCTTCCAACATATATAAAAACATAATAAAACATTAAACATTTAAAAACTTCCCTATACAGGTTTGCCCTCAGATGGCTCGGGGGTCGGATAGCTCCATACCCTCCAACATTTCTCCAGTGAAAATAGCGACATCCTAAGGAAAAATGGGACATTCTGGGATCAAATCAGAAACCGGGACGGCTTCTCTAAATCAGGGACGCCCTGGAAAATAGAGATCTGCAATTCTATTGTCAAAAGTATTAATAAAGCTATAGGACCAACAGCATGGTTGTTCTAGTTTTGGAAACTGGGCCAGCGGAAATAACGCATAATCCAATCACCTTTTTTGAGTATACAAAATCATCCATGTTAAACAACTACTTTGGGCTGATTCAGATGTTCAAAATAGTCTGCTGGTCAGAGGCTATTATTCTATGGCTATGCCAATATCTCCTCAGTGAGTGACTTTGGTGCCTGAAAGATACACACATTCATGTTTGTCATTCAATGGATCGTATGTGTGAATGGACCATAACAGAGGACTCTCATACCAAGAATAAGAATGCATTGCATCCAGACTGAATTGGATCTTAGTGCCAAGTACAGATAAGTTATGTTAGATATAATCCAATGCTTTCTTTCTCAGTGGAGTCACACACTGAAATTAAGGCTTCTTCTAGGTGTATTTATAAATAAATGCAGGTAGGTGTGCTTCATGCAGATGATTCCCGTAACTGTAGCAGCTGAAAAATACCATATGTTTCCACAATTGTGCAAGTAGTCAGTGGGAGGCTGTGCCTGCATACACAGCCCAGAACATATGTTAAGGTTCTTCCTGTAAATTGACCTTGGTTTCACATAGACAGCTGAACCAGCTCAGATTCTGCATGTCTGAACTGGCTCTTGACTAGCTATACAAGCTGCAAGATTTCAGACCTCCAGATACAGACTAAGGCCAGAAGGAGAAATATCATGTACATAGTTTGACATATTGCTTCACTTTTAAATGGGTTGACTCAATATAGTAAGTTGCTTCAGCTATTCTTTATCTTTCTTTCTTGGTTCCACAAGATCACAGCTGGTCTGTTTCTAAAGCCCCCAAACTGTTGAGGAATCCTGTAAACATTATCAAGCTTAGGGATCTTGAAGGACAGCTCTGGCAGCAAAAAATGTGGTATATGAATTGCTAAATAAACAAGCAATGCTGAACAAATAAACAACTAAGGTATGGATGCTGATTTGTCAGTTCACACCAGACTGGAATGGTTGTAAACCAGCATTTGCTGAATCATTGAAAACCCTTAGTCATGTGCGCACAATCTTGCTGAGTCAGAGCAATTTCCCATGTAGAGCACAGGAAACAAGGGCAATAATGGGTTGAGCCATTAGCTTCCAGCTGGTTATACTCTGGGGACACCCTCTTGGCAAAATGAGGGGTGTGCTTGCGTGATTAAAATAGCTGCTGATGCTGTGTGCATTCTGTACATTTTCTAATGCTATTAAAAAACCCAAGCAAAACTATTGGCTATCACTACATATTGTTGTAGTGAGTTCCATAGTCAGTGATGTTGTAAAAGCGTCTTAAAATCCCATTACACTGGTACCTCGGGTTACATACGCTTCAAGTTACATACGCTTCAGGTTACAGACTCCGCTAACCCAGAAATATTACCTCAGGTTAAGAACTTTGCTTCAGGATGAGAACAGAAATTGTGCTCCAGCGGCGCGGCGGCAGCTGGAGGTCCCATTAGCTAAAGTGGTGCTTCAGGTTAAGAATGGACCTCCGGAATGAATTAAGTACTTAACCCGAGGTACCACTGTAGTTTCCTTTTTGAAATGAAAATATAGTTGCCTCCCATTGATTCTTCCCCCCCCCCAAGTTTATTTCCACACGCCTCTGTAAATGCAATCCCATCTCTAGATGTGGGTAGGAGAGAGGTTTGTGAAGAAGTAGTTACAGCAGAAAAGCGGTAGACAGGGAAAAGGTAAAGAATCCCTTGCCCACCAGCTTCAAAAAGTGCTTTCCCCCAAGATGGTTTCTGTAATTGTTTGCTAGAGGTACATAGCTTGGACTATATTACAGCACTAAAAGAGTGTGCAACCCTTTGGTTTACATGAGCAGTGGGATTAGGAAAGTGGATTAGATTAATTAGATTGAATGCAGTGATGAATAAGGGAGAGATCTTCTGCAGCTGGCTAGAATTTAGTGCATCCATTTAATGGAAGAATGCACTCGGATCTGAGAGTTTTGTGTCCAATCGAGCAAACAGTATGGGCAGACTGCTGTACTTGGATGTGCAGAAGACGGATAGCTGTCTTTAGAGGGATAACTCAGTCGATAGAGCACAAGACTCTTAATCTCAGGGTTCGAGCCCCACATTGGGCAGAAGATTTCTGCATTGCAGGAGGTTGGAATAGATGACCCTTGTGGACTCTTCCAACTCTACACTTCTACGATTCTATAAGCCCTTCAGCAATGGACCACCTGAATTGGTTGACCAGTAAAAAAAGCAACCTCCAAAAGCTACGGTGAGGCAAACCTTTATTAGGCCCAACCAAAATGTCACAAAATAGAAAGCAAGCTTTCGAATTCTCCCAAACCCCTTTATGAGGCTGGATGTTACAAATGGCATTGGGGAGGGGGGGAGCCAAGATGTTCCCAGACACGGAAAAATGCACCTATCTGTGGCTTCAGTGGCACATGGCCTGGGCTCAAGCACATGACAAGTCTAGCAAGTGAAGCCACTCCTAGTGCACTGAGATGGCCTTAGTGGGGGGAGGAAACTGCCTAATCTGGAACAACCTGCTTTCCTGCTGCTGTCACCTTGAGCCCTTCATGTAGCACCTAGTTAACACAGAGTATTTAAATAGGCTCTGAAGCATCGTCAGGAGGGCAGAACTCCCTATCTAATTTTGCATTGCATCTAGGATCCTGAAGAAACTAGTGTGTGTAGGGGGACTCCCCACCTTACTCTGCTTTTGAAGGAATGGATGGAATGCTGTGAATCCAGTTGGTGGAATGATGTGTTGCATCTCTTAGTCCAGAATTCATACGCAGGAATGTGCAATGCTTTCTTAGAGTTTGAGGCTCCAAAGCGATATTAAGATCAAAGGTTCATGGAATCCCCCCCCCCCTCAAGTACATAAATGTTTTCCAGGACTATTTTGAGCTATGAATTGGGCAGACCAGAATGATTCAATCTTGGCCATAAAGGACTTTGTACAAACACTTGCGTGACTTCCTATATAGTGACAAAACATTTCAAAACAAAAAATTTTTTTCCTTCCAGTAGCACCTTAAAGACCAACTAAGTTAGTTCTTGGTATGAGCTTTCGTGTGCATGCACACTTCTTCAGATGGTATCTGAAGAAGTGTGCATGCACACGAAAGCTCATACCAAGAACTAACTTAGTTGGTCTTTAAGGTGCTACTGGAAGGAAAAATTTTTTTTGTTTTGACTATGGCAGACCAACACGGCTACCTATCTGTAACTAAAACATTTTAACACCTCTTTGATTGCAAATAAAACAGAACAGCAACTAGCAGATCGGTTACAGGCTGTTGCAGCAATTTAGGAACCCCAAAATTGGGAGTCGTCATCGGGAACACTTGACACGAGCACCAGCAGTCATATTCCAATCACAACTCAATAGCGTCGGGCGTGGCCTGGTGATAACTTGTGTTCACATGTCAGCTCGGCAACGAAGCTAAGCAGGTAACATTGGGTCAGTCACTCTCAGTCTAATAACCCACCTGCAAAGTTATGCAGATACAATGGGGGAAATGATCCTCCACTGAGACACTTATAGGAAGGGTACGACATAAATGAAACAAACGATGGGTCAGACAATTGCCATCTGAACCACCCCTTGCCACGAGGCAAGAGGTGCTGTAAAGTAACAGATGTAGCAGAAGCCGTAGAAATGTCAACAGACCAATTTGGAGTTTGTGGATGGGTTTCACTTCCCACTCCCTCTCTCCATTGGCTGTTTGGCAAAATGTACTGCTGACCAAGGCCTCCTGGCAATGCACAGAGGGGTTCTCAGTAGCACATCTACAGAAAACTGCCCGGTGGAGGCTGACCAAAGTTTGACCCTCAGCACCCTCAGACCTTCCTGTTTGGCCTAGTTTTGGATGCCAGGTGTTGGAACTGGTCCAGGATAATTTGAGTTTTCAGCTTTTCCCTCTCCTGGTTTTACTGATGTACTGTAAATTTAAAAGTAGCATTAGGCAAAATTATTTGGGTGAAGCAGTCAGAAATATAAGCTAGCAAAAACAAAACAAAACAAAAACCTCCACAGCAAACTTTTCAACAAATTTGGAGTCATTATTATTATTATTTAGTCTTTATTTTGTAGTCACTCTGTGAGGTTTTTGCATTTCACAGAATAGATTGTTGCAGTTCAGAAGTGCACCTTGGTGAAGGCCACACAGTGAGTCATTGACTTGGGACCAGGTCACTTAGGGCCAAGTCTCACCCTCTTAACTAAGACAAATGGTCTGGGAGGGGAGAAGGGCGAAGCCAGCAAGTTTCTATGGATGCATGGACTAACCACAGGATTGCAGTAACAGGAGGAAGTATCTCATTTCACCGCTGGTTAAGCAAGTCCTGGGACAATAAGGTTCCTCAGCAGTGGAAGGGGAAGTGGGGTGGGATTTAAAGCAGACTTGGAAATAATATACAGAGAAAATACTGTATTGGAAAATAACGTTGTTTGTTGTTGGCGGGGTTCCTTCGTTCAGGGAAACGCTTAAAATGTGTAGATTATTATTTTTTTACTTCAAGGGAAAAGGTGCAAGGTTAATTGAGCACTGCAAATTGACAAGTTATTTTCTACCTTATTTTCCTCTTTCTGATGATATCCTGGCAGAGTACATCTTTTGGAAGGGTAGAAAAGTATGGCACATATCCTTAATCCAGTGATACTTTGTTTTCTTTACCAAATAAAAATCAGTGTACTCTTCACGTTCATGGCTTTATAGTGGTGTCCATATTTCACCCTAAGTGGCTATTATCATGGAAAGTAGCTTGCAAGAATAAATTCCCTGTCTGAAGTAAGAATTCTTTCTGTGAGTGAAGGATGTTGGACGCCACTTGCAAGACCATGTGAGGCCCAAACTGCATATTCCTTGGACTTGCAAGCACATAAGTAGGTGTTATAGCTTGGCATATTCAATTGAAAAATAACCAAAATATTACTAAAATGTTTTTCTTTAGAATTACAGAATAGCAGGCATTGTGGAGGAAAGGCTACTAACAACTTTTTCTATTTTTTACCACCACATTTATTTACTGTAATGCTAGAATTTTATTTTATGCAGTGGATCTAAGTATGACTTGCACTTTCACTTAGTAAAACATAAAACAATTTTGAACATAGTTAAATTCAAAACACAGTGAGTCAGTCACAAGTCAACAGCAAACACTTGTTTTATTTTTTTCTGCAATATAGTGCCCCCAAAGGAGCTAATGTTTCTAACAAGATAGTATCTGAACTGCAGCACTAGCTTTTACAGCGTGATGCCCCATCCACAAATGTAACATGCTGGCGAAGTATATACCATTACCTCAATTTAAAGAATGCAACATCCTGCAGCAATTTTTTTTAAATCCCCTAATCTAAAACCAAAACCCAGTTACTCTACATTACGAAGTTAATCTGAACCTTTGCTTTTCACAATGTTTCCTAGCAGAGCACAGAAAAATCTCGCATTTAAATCATACGTATACCTCTTGCAGAAATTTCTGCAATGCAGTGACTGTTAGAGGAAGAAATAGTAATCAACGTGTTTCTATGATATACTGCCCCAAACTAGAGCAAAGCTTTTTTAATTTATTTTTTTCGTGATCAAGTACTGCTCCGAAATTAAATTAAAGCAATAACGTGCTTCTCGCAGTGCAGTGCCAAAATCCTTACCAACTCCCCCCGCCCTCTGCAATGCAGTAGTCAAAATCCGGAGCAAGATCCCACCCCCAACCGCAGTGTCCGCGTCTACTGCGAGTAACTACTGCATCTCGCACACGGTCCGCTCCTAAAGCTGCCCCTTCAAATAATTTAACCTTCCACCGGGTATTTGGGGAGGCTGATGTATACGAAGTTTTCTGGACACGGGTTGTCTCTGCCCCCCAACGCTTTCTCTCCACCCCCCCCCCCATGCGATCTAGTGGGCTTGGCTACTCGTGTGAAAGGAGCCTCTTGCGCGTGCCAATACAGCACAAAAAAAAAGTTGCGGGTGGTTTGGGAAGCCTCGCCGGGGAATCGAGGGACGGTCGCTGCCAAAGTGAGCTCCTTTTGCCCGGGGGAAGCCCCGATCCCCACGATCACCGCCGCCGCATACGTGGCGGGGGGAACCGGGGAACTTGGGCGCCGCCGGTCCCTCCCGGAGTCAGTTCTGCTTCCCGATTGCAGAGCGCGGAGGGAGGCGGCGGGGAAGGAGAGAGTAAAGGAGGGAGACACGGCGCTCCTCCCTCGCCCGCCCTCCTTCCCCGGGGCTGGGCTCCAGGCAGGCGGTGCCTGCAGCTCGCAGCTGCCCCGCGTGAGACCCGGCCAAGCCCGGCGCTCCAACCGCAGCAGGAGCGGGCCGAGCGAAGGGCGAGGAGCCGGCCCAGCCGCGTGCGAAGAAGCCGCGCTGCTTTCCCGCCTGCGGCCGCTGCTTGCATAAACAAGGCGGGCGGGATGCCAGAGGAGCTCCGTCGCGCTCGCCTGGGAAGGAGGGAGGGAAGGCAATGAAGGCCGGGGCAGCACCGAGAGAGAGAGAGAGACCAGAGGGTGGCCTGACCTGGACTCGAGGGCAACAGGCAGGCGGGGACGCTGCCTGGGTAACCTTGGCCACAAGTCACAGCCTGTGCGCCTGACTTGCTCCCCAGGGTTGCTGGGGAGGGTAGAGGGAGGCGAGGGGGAAGCTTGCGCGCTCCTCCGCCTGGAGCTTTTGGGGGGAAATGTGGACTATATCAGTGGAACGAAAGCAAAGCAAACAAACGCATCCCCGAAGTAAACCCGCCTCTGTCGCCTGCTTCCAGAGGGCTAGCTGTTGTTCTGTGGTTGGCTTGGGCTGTGTGTATGCACCACAGGGGCATCCAACTCCTAGGGGCCATGGTCCCTTCGCTTCCCCTCAGACAAAATATTTGAGGGGTCCAGCCGTGGGCATAGCCGGGGGCGGGAGGGCAGTGCCGGAGTTACCTATAAGCTAAACAAGCTGCAGCTTAGGGCTCCACACTCTTGAGGGCCCCCCAAAAAATTTAAAGGAAAAAACACCATGGATGTACATTTCCAAAATATAAGATAAAAAACAAATAAAATAAAACCTCCATGCAGCAACAGTGTTTTGTGTTGTGTAGGCTCCTGTTCGTTAGGTGTGAATGGCTTTAGATACCTATTAGGTCCATAAATTACTATACAGCATATATTCAACGTAAAAAACAGTGACAATTCGTTGTTGACAAAGGACAGCTGGACATATAAAGGGCCCCATTACCTTCAGTAGCTTAGGGCCTCATCAAACCTAAATCCGGCCCTGCGGGGGGGGGGGGACAGCTGCCCCCCCCTAAATCAAGTAAATAATAAAAATGCTTAACTCACGGACCAATTGTGTCACAGATAACTTGGTTCTGCCCTCCCATATAAAGCCCACTCCCATAAAATAAAACATAAATCCCCCCAAACATTAACAGGCATTGCAGTTCAAATGGTGTGTACGCCCCATGCCTTGTGATTGATTAAGCGGGCTTGTTTGTTGCCCCCCCCCAATCTTTATTCAGTGCACACCTGGTCTGCATTATACCTCAAAGGGACATTCAGAGCACCTTTTTCTTTTTTTACCTCAAAAGAATCCTAGTTTCCCCCTCACAGAGCTGCAGTTTCCAGTTACCCTTAACAAAACTATTGACACCCAGAATTCTTGGGGGGAAAGCATGTGCTTCAGAGGTACAGTGTGTACGCAAGTCACTCATGTTGCTTGAAGTGGTGCTTCTGGTTGTGTTTCTCTGTGTGTTGTGTGGTTCTCACGCTTGAATATTGGGTGCCCCATACCCTGATATGCAAGTTCCCTATACTGTATGCAAAGATTTTCCTTTGTTTTGAACGGAGGAGCAATCATATGAGCCATGGCCTACAGTAAGTGTTAGAACTGCTTTGTAGGGCTACCCCTGCAAAGGGAAGGGAGCTAGGCGCCCAACTACCGGTAGATTGTTTGTCAAGTGGCTTGGCCTTGTTGGATTGTGTGTGGTTTTTTTTAAAAAAACCAAATAGTTGATTGGGGGATGTTATTAACTGACCCACAGAAGGGACTGATCAGAAATGGGACCTGCTATTTACAATGCGAGGAAAGGTGAGTAAATTAGAATAGGAATAGAAGCCCTTTAAGACATTTTGGAATTATAAAAGAAAACCTGTTTCCTTTGAATCAGAAGATTATCATCAGATTCTTGAATTTGGATTTTAATCATTTGCAAACATGGGGTGCCTTGCTTTTTTGTGTGTTTATTGTAAGGTTTTCTAAAGTGTTTTACGGTTTTTTGCATGTTGGTTTTGTAAAAAATGTTCAGATGATTCTGAAGAACCTGTGTAGAATGTTAATATATTTTCATAGTTTTAAATTCAGTTTCAGTTTAATGATTTATTTCAGAAGCCAAGCATAAGTTTAAATTGTATGATCAAATCTAAGGTAACATTCACACCACACATTTAAAGCATTATACCGCTTTAAATGGTCATGGCTTCCTCCATGGGTGTAAGGGGGGGCAGGGGGCCAGCTGCCCCCCAGATGAAGTAAAACAATAGAAATAACTGACCAATCACGTGGGTTCTGCCCTCCTAAGAAAAGTCCTCACAAAAGTCCTGCCCCCCCATAAAAATCCTGGCTATGTACATAGCTTCCCCCAAATAATTCTGGGAGCTGTACTTTGTTAAGGGTGTTAGGTGTTCCCGATTAACTACACAGAGCTACAATTAACAATGATTAGTGTTAACAGTCAATCACTAGTCATAGGGAACTCTAGGAGTTGCAGCACCACCCTAAACAAACTTGCAGTTCCCAGGATTCCTTGGAGGAAGCCATGACTTATTTAAAGTGGTATAATTGTGTTCCAAATGTATGGTGTGAATGTGGCCATCAATTATGATTTTTAAAAGTCAGCCACTAAAGTCCAAGCCATGTGCCAAACATCAATGCCTGGTTTGGCCATAGGATTAAATTAGGTAATGATCCGGCCAAAGTGAACCACTCTGAAATCTCACCGAGTTAAGTGGGACAGACTGACGTTGTTGCGTCATTTAGTCGCTGAGTTTTGCACAGTCACTTTCCCACTGGTTTGCAACACACATCTACTTCCCGTGCCATTGTTTGCACATTGAGCCAGGAATAACCTGGGGGAGGAGAGATTCTGCAAGAGCTCAGATCTGTGGAACTTTCTCTAGGGGTGATTCTCCCACGGTGCAATATGGAGCAAAGGGGAAATGATCTCTTTTTATGGACTTTCAGAGCAGGAGATACACTTCTGTGCTAAAGCTGGAATTGGGAAACCAGGGCCTTCCAGATATTTCCGGACATCCGTTCTAGCCAGTGTGGGGAATGGCTGCAGTTCAGTAGTAAAGAATGCAGATGATCCCAAGTTCAGTCAATGGGATCTGCAGGTAGGGCTTGGGGAGACCCTTGCTTTGAAACCCTGGAGAGTCACCCCCAGTCACTGTAGAGTAGAAAAACATTTTATCTATTCATTTAATTTCTATACCGCCCTTCATCTGAGGATCATAGGGCAGTTTACAATACAAAACCACAAAAAGACATAACATAGCAACCGAACAAGAACACACAGTTTAAAAGGCCACAGATTGTTCAATTAGCCAAAGGCCTGAGAAAGAGGAACGTTTTCACCTGATGCCTAAAGATATGTATTGATGGTGCCAGGGGATGTTCTTCCTGGGGAGAGCAGCCCACAAGTGGGGAGCCACCATTGAAAAGGCCCATTCTCATGTTGCCACCCTCCGGGCCTCTTACGGAAAAGGCACGCAAAGAAGGGCCTCTGATTTTTTAAAATAACATTTTATTAATTTTCCAAAACAAAAACCAGTAACAATATCAAATCAAAATAAATTGACTTCCCCCTAGCCCCTTCCTTGGTTCCATTGTTTATCAACATACTGCATGTCCGTTGTAAAGTTATAAACCATTGTATTACTTACCCATTCAAAATTAAATTACACGTAGTATTAAAACCCTTCAATAAACTCCTTCCAATCTTCCTTAAATTCGTAATCGTCTTTTCCTCTTAGTTTCATTGTCAATTTTGCCATTTCAGCATATCCCATTAATTTTAACTTGCCAATCTTCTTTAGCTGGGACACCTTCTTCTTTCCAATGTTGTGCTAATAATATTCATGTGGCTGTAGTTGCATACATAAATAAGTTCTTTGGTGATCTTAGTAAATCCACTCCGGTAATACCTAGTAGGAAAGCTTTTAGTTTTTTAACAAAAGTTGTTTTAAACATCTTCATTTCATTACAAATCATTTCCCAATATTACTTTACAATTTTACAACCCCACCACATATGAAAAAATGTCCCAAGAAGGGCCTCAGACGATGATTTCAACTACAGTTGTCAAGAGTTTGCTTTGAAGCGGGATTGATTGTTAAACCACTCTGGGAATTGTACCTTGCTGAGGGGAGTAGAGGTACTCTAGCAACTCTCAGCAGCTTTAACAAACCACAGCTCCCAGAATCCTTTGGATAAGACATGACCGTTTAAAGCGGCGTCATAGTGCATTAAATTTTATGGTGTGGCTGTGGCCTCTGTATAAGGCAATTTCCTATATTCCATGGTCAACGGTCATGGATGATGGGAGTCCTTACAATGCCAGGAAGCTTCCCAACCCTGTTCTAAAAGGAGAGAGATATTTGTGTGTGCCAACGTTTAAGTTTCAGGCAATCTGCTGAAATTAATTGAAATGCTTCGTTTGCTGAGTTCTGCGAACTTTGTAAACTGCTTTGTGTTTATTTTATTGGGGGGGGGAGAGTTAAACTAGACTGGGGAGGGGGGTTCAGGTGGTCATTTTATATTAAAAATGCCGGTACTCTTATATTGTGGAGGGTGCCAGCACAAAGTGGCTGTCATGGGCAGCAAAAAAAGGAGAGAGGTGTCATTACTCCATACTGGTGAGTTGGCTGAAAGCAGCTGAGAGGAGGTGTGGTGGTGGTGCATTAAAGAGCGCACTGAAATTGGGAGCTGAGGAGAAAAGGCTCGAGCCTCCTATAGGGTACTGGAGAGGTTTTGGGGACTGTGGAGTTCAGGAATATTTGTTCCTCTTAAATGGGAGTTTGGGAGAAAGCGGGGTTTATGTGGAGGCAGTTGTGACCCTTCTGTGAGGTTCTTCAGAGCCAAGGTAGTGGTGGGTGGTTGTGCATGCTTGTACACAAGTTTTCCGGTGCTTGGTTGGAAGGTAGTGGTGGGGTGGGGTGTGGTATTATTGTAGGTGTTTGTGAAACTGAGGTAGCCTGGAATGTAGGGCAGTCTCTTTAAATAAAACAACAAGGTTATATTCCAACAGCATATATATATATATATCCTATGCACAGCACTGCAGTTTTCCTTGCAGAGATTTATTACCCTTCTTTCTGGAGAAAGCCAAGGGATTTGCTCCCCCCACCGTCCACCCCCATGCTGTTTTTTGGTGCAGTCAGATTGGTTTGCAAATGCAGTCACACGTAGGCACAGAACAGCTGCAGAATACAAAACACCAATCAAGGTGTCTAGGCGTTCGCTCACCCTCTTTGCCTGGATATTTTTTTTTTGGCACGGAGGCACTGCAGAAGTTTTTGAGAGAGGCGAGCTTTGTAGGTCGGCATGAGTTTTGCTAGCTGCTCCTCCTAACCTAGAATTCACCTAACTTGGGCAGCATTCCACATTTCAGCTTTTTTACAGTGAAACCCTTTGATGTTGTTTGGGGTTTTGTTTTGTTTTTAAAAATACGTAATCCCCAAGGAAGTTTATACAAAAACCAAGGTCATCTCATGTGCCAGCAGCTGTGTTAGGGCAATTTGTCTTTTTGACCCTGACCGATTCGTGCCGCAGCCCGCTGCTCTCACTTGGGTAATTAAGATAACTTGCACGTGTAGCAAAATGTTTGGACACAGTTATCAGTGTGCACTGCGGCTCGTGGTTTCCTTGCCCACAGGCATGCTGGCTTGAAGGAACTTGCTTGGCACTTGATTAATAACCTATGAGCAATTGGCTCTGGAACTGGGTTGAGTAGATGATTCACCAGTATATTTTAGTTCAGCCTTCCCCAACCCAGTGCCCTGCACTTGTTTTGGACTACAACTCCTGTTGGCCGTAGGCAGTGTGGCCAATATTTGTAGTCCAAAACCTCAGGAAGGCACCAGGTTCGGGAAGGCTATGTTTAGTTGAATATCTCTAGGATGCCAGCTTCTCAACCAGCTGCTGTAGCTGCGTCTTCAACAGCGGCTTGGTACGCAGATGTTAGCTGGGAGTGGTGTTTATCCCCATGCCGTAATGAGTTTGCCATGATTTTTGCTGCACACCAAACTGTTGCTAAGTGCACAAGAGCAGCTCAGGCATTTTTCCCTGGTCAGTTGGCAGCTCTCTATTCATTTATTTTAGAAATAACTATCAGTACAAGAGGGCAGGTCCCTGCCCCAAGGAGCTTACATTCTAAAATTTTAGCACACAAGGGAAACAGAAGAGGCAGGAGTAAAGAGGAAAGCAATATACAGTTGTTTTGGTTGCACGTGCTTCAATAGTCTTCAATACAATCTTGAGTTAACAGCAGGGGATGAAAACTAGCCAAATGTTTCCTGAAAAAGCTGGGCTCAAATGAGAGGTTTAAAGGAAGGCACAGAGGTGATATCATGCAGGGTTCCTGGAAGGCAGTTCCAAACATACCAGGCACCATGAGCACAGGATGTTAAACTACTGTAGATGGGTTTCTGAACTCATCCTGGAGGACTCATTGTACATCCTTATGGTCAAACTCCAATGGTAACTACTACACTTCCATCAACTTATTTCTGCCTCCTCACGTCTCATGCTAGAAGGGGCTATCTGTCGCTAAGGCCACCCCAAGACATCTTGGGCCCAGAGGTGCAAAATCCAACAACATTATGCTGTTGTGCGATTCCCATTCATTTCAGTTGGATTCCCTGCCGGATTGTGCTTTGTGGGTCTAGACTGTCACTCACACCCATCTCTCTTAATGGCACCAAAAGCCCGCTCGCTGCCTGAGGCTGCTGTCACATAATATGACCGGCATTGTCCACAGTTCAACAAAAACCAGAATCATCATGCCATGACTTAATTTAATTGCCATTGGGGTTTGCATAGCACCTGAACACCCACACAGCCAAAACTATGACCTGGTATCATAGTGATGCCAAATGATTGACAGGCAAGGTAGCGCCACCCACCTGTTACACTGGCTCCCACAGGGTGCGGTGGGAAAGACAGGGATGCAGCCTAATGGCCGGATCAAGTTCCTAGATTTAACACTAAATGGCAAACGAATGGCTGGACTTCAGTGTAACCACCCAAGAGCAAACGTCCAGCCTGTGGTTGTAAGAGAGACACCTGCCCAGCAACACTTAACATTAGGAGAAGAGTTTTACAAGCTCCATTTTAAAAAAACAAACAAACCCAAAATACACCTTGGGATGGTGCCCCGGTTCCCCCAGAAAGTGAAATGCGACTGTATTATGAAAGGCAGGAGACTTAGGAAAGGAAGTGTACCAGCCAGAAGAAGGGAACCGATGGTTATGGGAGCTGTTTCAAGACCAGGTTGGGAGCATAGGAAAAGGTGATGATGCAGGGGCCGAGAAAAGAGACAGTGGCCACAGAAGCCTTAGGAAAGGTGGTAGATGAAGCAATAAGCAGAAGCCAAGGAGTCAAGGGAGGTGGAGGTGGCAGAAGCCGTGGGAAAATAAAGCCAGGCAGAGCCAGCTAGGAATAGACGAGTTGCGGGTGGCACTGGCCCTTTGAGCCACACCATGAATAGCATGTCCATATACACGTTCTCTCCCTTTGTGAGCATCTCCCTAGTGCAGGGGTGGGGAATATTTTTGGCCTGGCAGGCCAGATCTTTGTCTTACACCCCATCATGGGTCCACTTTTACGGGTGTGTCTGGGAGCCGCACTTGTCAATTACCTGGTGTCATGGTGGTGTCTGCTAGGTGTGTGATCCTACCGCACCCTGTCAAATGTTGATTTGAGGGGTCCGCGGGGAAGGGGATCTCCTTTACCACACACCTTCCGAAAGGGAACATGCTGGCAACACAGCACAAAGCCTGGCTGAACCTTCCTCTGCTCAGGAGCTACTGAGTTCATGTCTTAAGCTTCTCCAGTTCTTTCGAACGGTACAAAACAGAGAGCTTTGGGCAAAGCACTTTTGAGTGCCCCAGTTGGCTACAGCAAGACCCCAGAGCACATAGGAGGAGGGGTACACCCAGTGGGACATAGAGCACCCCTCATTTGAGGGATGTTCCCATGAAATCTTCAAAGCTTGAAAATTACAGGCCGGCTGGGTCACTCGAGACCACTTGTTTTGATCCCTTTTAGTTTAGCTTTCCCTTTAAGGAGGCAGATCTGGCCATTGTTTTCAATATCGTGTTGTTTTTATTTTCAGAGTCTGCTTTATTGGATCAGGGCAAAGTCAAACAGGGTCCACCCTGCCTGGCAAAGCCACCTGCCATGTGCCTTTCCAGGGTGTTGTCTCCAGCCAGCAGGAGGCCTGCCTTTCTCCCACCATCCCATGTGAGTTGCTCTCTTCTGCTCCTTGTGTTTTCAAAAGCCGTATCCATCTGAGAAGGGCTGTTTGTTTAGAAAGCCTTGCCTCTCTCGGTCGCGTGTGCCGCCCATGTGAGGCGCATTCCATTTTTAGCCACAACAACTTCTTCACTAGACAGCTCTGCTGCAGTGACATGTGCAGAGCCCGGGAGGGGAGGAGACACAACACGTGTACGAGCAGGATCTGAGCCGTGCGGGTGTGTGTGTGTGTGTGTAGTTTTCTGGCTACAGGAAATTCCTGTTACAAAGCAAGGCATGTTTTATTTTGCAGGCTGAGAGAGCGAGGAGGGATTTCTTTTTTTAAAAAAAGAAGAAGGGCAGGCTCAATGAACCATAGTGTGAGGAGGAGGAGGAGGAGGGACAAAAACAGCCACCCTAGACCAAGAGATCTGTTTGTTTGGGTTTTGCGAATATGTCACTAATCCCTTAGCAGATATTAAAGGGGAAGAGGAGGTGGGAGTTTGGGGAGGGGGAGCCCTCAATGCAGAGGAAACTGCAGCACAACCAAATGTGGGGTGTGTTTACATCTGCAGTGGAGTTTAATGCCCTTTCTCCGTGAAACAAGCAACAAAATGCACCAGGAGGGGGGGAGAAGAAGGCAGGCGTTGTTCCTTGCCGTACGCAGAACATGTAAAGTGAAATGTTCATTTGGACCAAAGAGACTAAAAGGCAAGGTGCAAGCTTTCAAGTCACAGAGCAGGGCTTTGCAGATTCAATTGGTTTTGAAGGGGAGGGGGAAAGTTTTCAGTTTCTGAGCATAGTATTTTAACCCTATACCTATGAACTGGTTTTTTCATATAAATAATAATAATAATACTGTTATTTATTTTCATGGTTCAGAAGATAAATTTTTGAGAAAACAATTGTTACAACAGTAAACAACAAGTAACTTGTCCCGATAAAATTACGGTAGACTTTTATCATGCCATGTGTTAAAGTTTCATTTGATTACTCTAAGAGATCACGTCACATTTCCCTTGAGTGCTGGGTGGATTCCAGCCACAATCTGAACCATTTATGTATTCAAATAAACATTTGCCATATGTTATAAAAGGAGTATGGATTGTGTTTGCCCTTTGCTACTCCGACCTGGCATGTTAGTTTCTCAGCCAATGCTATTGACCATACTCTGTTATACCAAGAATCAATGTTCAGCCCATCACCGGCTTTCCAACGTCATCTGTGGACTGTTTTAGCCTGTGTCAAATATAGGGGCCTGAGTCACATCATTCCAACCCCAGTTCTGATTTAGCCGGGATGGCTTTTTATGTCGTTGATTTTGCAACCAGTGGCTGCTGGGAAGCAAATTTTCAAGCTTTTATTCTTGGCAATCAGCAGTATAGAAGTGCACAAGTGGCTGGCGATACCATTATCTTTTGCAGAGCCAGATTGGGCCGCTGTCAGCTTTTGACATCCACAAGCCCAACCAAGTGCATCTGAAAAGGCTACATGTCCCCAGGCTTAGCAGAAGCCTGTCCTATTGCTATGTAACCTTTATCTGTCTTGTCTTATTTTCTGGACCCAAGAAGACAACTGTGCATGCTGTACGAAGTTGGAGCAGACAAGTTGTTACAGAATCACTACACACAGGAAAACCACACAGGAAATAACAAGATTAATAAAACCACTTCAGTGTTCATTCACACAAGCGATAGAGGAAAAAATGCCCTCTGGGGCTGATATATGTCAGAGAATTCCCACATGTCAGTTCCGGCATTCCAGTGGAACTCTATGCTCGGAATGCAGAAGGCAGCCTATTCTGATGAAGGTTAACTCTTTTGACCTGGAGAAGCCTTCGAAAGCTAAAATTATTTTCTCGTGCTTTCCCTTTCCCCAAGAGATAGGAAACTCCACAGGCAGCCCTTTACAGGGCTCATTCTCTGTGAGATATGTTTATGCTCATCTACAAATGCACATGTTGAGCAGAGGGGAGTGGGCAGACACCCAGACAGAAAGGGCAAGTCTTTAAAGCAGCATTGATTTCCCCAAAGCAAAGCATATCCTCTTGCAAACCACTGGGGGAAAAATCAGATCCCCCCCTTTCTCATTGGCTACAATCAAAACCACCAAGCTGTTCCCTTCAGCCCTCTTCCAAGTGCAGTGGTACCTCGGGTTACAGACACTTCAGGTTACAGATGCTTCAGGTTACAGACTCCTCTAACCCAGAAATAGTACCTTGGGTTAAGAACTTTGCTTCAGGATGAGAACAGAAATTGTGTTCCGGCGGTGTGGCGGCAGTGGGAGGCCCCATTAGCTAAAGTGGTACCTCAGGTTAAGAACAGTTTCAGATTAAGAACGGACCTCCAGAACAAATTAAGTTCTTAACCCGAGGTACCACTGTAGATGAAATGTCCAACAGCTAATAGCCACCAGAACTCAGATGTCATCATTGCTCATTAATCTAAAATATCCAGCTTTATGAGCAAAAGTGTACTTTAAGAGATCATTTTGTGTTTGCATAAGCATTTATTTCTGGAATTCTGCTTGGAAATGCCCCAGGCATCAGAAGGGCTTATGCTTTATGCTATATGATATGGGTCAGGTGTAACAGATCCAAACATGAAGTCTCTTAATTGTGGCAAAGGGGGAATAATATTGGTGTGCGGACAAATAAGAAGCAGAGTAGTTTCCATAGGGCTGGAGCAGAATTGGGTATAACTGTTTGAAAGAGGAAGTGAAGAGCAATCATAAATTCCTGCATACCTTACCAGCTCATGCATTACCTGCAATTTAGGGGAAGGGGCTTAAATTTGTCAAGTGAACCAATGTTTTTAGGTGGATTTAGTCCAATCTGAAATTAATTCACTGGATGGAAGGAATATATATAAAGTTGCTTCCATTGATGGCTGAGAAATCAAATTAATATTTGGTTTCTGATCATTTTACTGCCATTGCCATTTACATTATGTTGCACTACTGCTACTCATGCAATTACTTAGCATTTAATTGGTGGTCAGTACAGAAACTGATTCATTTAAGATTTCGGCTCTGTTGCATGCAGTGGAGTTGAGGGTAATAACAAATTATAAAACAGAACCTGTAAATAAGTCCGGGGCAGCAGCTAACCTGTGGACAGAAGATGCTGTTATATTCCAACCTCCATATCCCCCAAACCAACATGGCCAATGACCAAGGATGATAGAAGTTGTGGTCTAACAGCATCTGAAGCGACACCTGTTAGCATTGATGCAGTGCAGGGCTACCTTAAGTATTGCTATTATTAGAGAAGAGTTCTGCTTCAGCTACCGAGTCCTTTTCCATTGAATTAGGTAAAGGTAAAGGTACCCCTGACCGTGGGTCCAGTCGCGGATGACTCTGGGGTTGCATGATCATCTCGCTCTATAGGCCAAGGGAGCCGGCGTTGGTCCTCAGACACCTGCTGGGTCATGTGGCCAGCATGACTAAGCCGCTTCTGGCAAACCAGAGCAGCCCACGGAAACGCCGTTTACCTTCCCGCCAGAGCGGTACCTATTTATCTACTTGCACTTTGATGTGCTTTCAAACTGCTAGGTGGGCAGGAGCTGGGATCAAGCAATGGGAGCTCACCCCATCGCAGGGATTCGAACCGCCGACCTGATCGGCAAGCCCTAGGCTTTGTGGTTTAGACCACAGGGCCACCGCATCCCTCCACTGAATTAATGCACCATTATTTCCTAACAAATAAAAATGGTGGTGGGGGCACCAAGTCAAACACATTGCATGGACAACAGCGCAGCAGGGTTGCAGCAGTGTCTGATGCACAGCTCACCTTGGGACAAAAATGGAGGTGACATAGGTGCATACAGGCATGCAAGGGGAGAGCGACCGCAGCTGCACCAAGCTGATTCCAGGAGCCACCTAGTGGCCAGAGGTCATAATGTCTGTGAAGCATGCTGTGATGATTCTGTAAGCTGGCAAATACAGTGGTACCTCGGGTTAATAATTTAATTTGTTCCGGAGGTCCGTTCTTAACCTGAAACCGTTCTTAACCTGAGGTGCCACTTTAGCTAATGGGGCTTCGCGCTGCCGCTGCACCGCTGCTGTGCGATTTCTGTTCTCATTCTGAAGCAAAGTTCTTAACCCGAGGTACTATTTCTGGGTTAGCGGAGTGCGTAACCTGAAGCGTCTGTAACCCGAGGTACCACTGTAAATGTAAAAGCCATAAAAGCGTTTTGAAAATTGCGAATGTCCTGTGAACAAATAATTACTGTAGAACGGAGTTCCTTGTCGTCTCATTGTGGCAAATTCGAAAGGACTTTCACAGAAAGCACAAAAGGCATCCTAAAGCGCAACAGATTCATTGTGGCGTAAGCTTTCTTGGGCTGAGCATTCCATGTGACCTTAGAATCACAGAATTGTAGAGTTGGAAGGGACTACGAGGGTCATCTAATCCAGCCCCTTGCAATACAGGAATAAACAATTACCTGACATTCAGAAGACATCTTAAGGCAGCCCTGTTCAGGGAAGTTTTTAATATGTAACGCTGTACTGTTTTTAACACTTGATTGGGAGCCACCCAGAGTGGCTGGGGAAACTCAGCCAGATGGGCAGGGTATAAATAATAAATTATTATTATTATTATTATTATTATTATTATTATTATTATTATTATCTTTTGTACAATGCGGGACTTGAACCCATGACCCTGAGATTACCAACTGTGCTGTCCTGCCTTATGCCACAAAAATATAAGGTTTGACTTTAAGGTGCTCCAAAATTCCTTTCTGTCTCCAGGGTTGTGTACATGACAACGCTAGGGAGGTGGGGAGAAGGCTGGGGATGGGACTTCAATAGTGTCCCCTAATGTACTACAACAAACCCCCCAAAAAGGGTAAAAGACCCCTGACAGCTAAGTCCAGTCGCGAATGACTCTGGGGTAGCAGCGCTCATCTCGCTTTACTGGCCAAGGGAGCCGGCGTTTGTCCGCAAACAGTTTTTCCGGGTCACGTGGCCAGCATGACTAAACCTCTTATGGCGAAACCAGAGCAGGGCACGGAAGCTACGTCTACCTTCCCGCCGGAGGGGTACCTATTCATCTACTTGCACTTTGACAAACCTAGGTTGAAGTAAATGGGTGAGGGAAGGCAGAGGGCCCAACCAGGTTTGAGGTAAGAAAAGGTTAAGATTTAAAGAGGCTTATATGTTATAGATTTAACCCAAGGAATGCTGGGAGCTGTAGCTGTAGGAGAGAGCTGGAGGTTTCACATAGACTTTTCAGCCTTCATACATGGGTGAACACAGGAATTTCCCCCCTGGGGCAGTGAGCAAAGTTAGTTTTCCAAATAACTGGACAAAGAAGTATAAACTGCACTGGAGCACTGCAGCTGTTTCTGGTAGATTTGGTGACTGAGCAGTGGCAAGACCTTGGTGGCCTTACCTTTCAGAAGCTACCTGCTCCATTGTTTCTCAACTGGTAAGGCCTTCTGTTCAATCTGTGCATAGAGCTGGCCTCTAGATGCTGGCCTTCCACCCACAAATGAAGCCCTCCATTCTTTTCTTGGCTGTCTCTAGCTTTTAATGAATTGCACTGCTGCTGCCATCAACTTCACAGCTCCCTTACCATTTCAAAATGCACAAGAGGCATAGACAACACTGGAATACAATCTTGGGTTTGTTCTGGATTACTCTGTAAGGTGGGCATAACCCATGCTCTCTCAGCTCTTTCCATATGAACCTACCCGGACCCTGAGATCATCTTCTGAGGCCCTCCTTTGTGTGCCCCTTTTCTCGAGAGGTTTGGAGGTGGCAACACAAGAACGGGGCCTTTTCTGCAGTGGCTCCCTGTCTGTGGAATGCTTTCCCCAGGGTTGTTCGCCTTGCACCCTCATTATATACCTTTAGGCGCCAGGCAAAAACGTTCCTTTTTAACCTTGACTTTGGTTATTAGGTATTTTGTGGTTTTATATCTTGCTTTTATTCTGGGAAGTGCCCTGAGACCCCCAGGTATAGGGGGGTATATAAATTCAATACATCATCATCATCCAGTCCTGTTCTTTGCAATATGAGTGCAAGAGTTATCTGCATTGGCAATGACTGTGGGGTTTTTTTTTTTTAATGTTTACCAGCTGGGAGGCGGGAGGACTTTTTTGGGGGGGTGGTTAAGAAATAAGACCTGTGTTAGAAATATTATGCATTCCCATCTTCATTGCTACCTTTTGTTTTTGGGTACCTTTTGTCCAGTACACAGCTACACTAAATCCTGGCTGCCTGAATTGTTTTCTGCTGGGCAGCTATTATTACACCACCAAGGAAGACAAGAAAGGAAAAATGGACGAAAAGAAAAGAACCCAGAAGTTCCTTCTAAAGGCAGGGGTGTTTCATTCTAGTGGTCTCTTCATCTGATTGGCTAGATCTGCTTTCCTAAACAACAATCATTGCTATGTCTTCATTCCTTGGTTGAAAACCCTGAAAGACAGGAAGAGGTAAGTTTCTCACAAAACAAATCGGTAAATGTGCCTGCGCATTTTGCCTCATATCTTGTGTTCTACAAGGACTAAAATCTTCCTGCTTGCCTGCTTTGGAATACAGAGCACTAGCAGCTCTCCTGGCAAACACCCTTGGTACCACAAGATGTCAGTTCCCAGCATTTCTTTGGAGGGGAAGCCATTACAGTTAAACTGAAATTGCATCTACACTTCAGGGTGGTTTGTGGGCCTTCATGACTTGAGATAGAAGGGAAGGCGAATCTGACAATGGTTTGGAATCTATTAACATTAACGGAATCTTCAGAACAGGTGGGCAGAGGCAGTTCTGCCACCCTCAAACATAGCAAAATTTTACATTTCTTGTTGTCACCTGCTCCTAAACCCTAAATAGTGTGTGAAAGAGGACAGGATTCTTGGAAGTGTGAGGTCAACCAGCTGTACGCTTGACCCTTGCCCTTCCTGGCTTATTAAGTAGTCAGAGTATCATGTGTCAAGTGCGTTGTAGTCAGAAACAGTCTGTCTGGGTGGGTGAGGATAGTGGTCAGTGAATGCGTCAGTGGGACCTGATAACACAAGTGCCGTGGGTCCGAGCAAGAATTCCCCAAAGCTACCTTCTGTATGGACCCTGAAAATGGAAGCAAAACTATCACATCACCATGCTCCTAAGTCACAGTGGAGTTAAAGCTGGGTTTGAAACTGATTGTATTTCTCTCTTTCTCTCTCTCTCTCTGTATAGTTCACATGACATCCTCCTCATCTAAGTGGCAGCCCACACTTTCCCCAGCCTAAATTCAGATTTTACCAATCAGTGCATAATCTGATATGGGAAGAAACTCCAATATAAAATAGCATGTTGCTGTGGACGTACAGACGCCCAATGTACGGGTGGTGGTCATTTCTTTAATTGTGTGAGGACATTTCACTGGGTTCTGTCTGTCACCAGACCACCTGCTTCCATTTTGTTCCCACCAGCACAAAGGAAAAGATAAAGCCTGATTTTTCTTGCTGGTCCTTGAATATACAGGCAACCCCCCCCCCATTTGCACGATTTCAATATGCATGTGACTCTGCGCACGTGCATCGTGCTGAACCCAGAAGTGACCCAAAAGCATCACAAAAAGGGTCACAATGGGGCAGAGGCGGAACAGAGTGTTTGCAGGCTTTTTCAATAGCGTTTCAAATATATGCGATTTCTCTGATGCATGTGGTGCATTGGAACATAACCCCCATGTAAATGGGGGGGTCGCATATATGTGTGTGTGTGTGTGTGTGTGTGTGTTTAGTTTTAATAAAATGATTGCCCCCCCCTTTTAGCTGTTCTTATTTTATCTGTAAGCTACCTTGAGTCTCTTTCAAGGAAAAAGGTGAGGTATAATAATAATAATGGCACTGTATTTTAATTTTTAAAACAACTTTTTGTGCACAACTGCTCTTACACAAAACAGCTGTATTAAAAATAAAACCTGACCTTTCTGCTACAGGAGTATTACCACCAGACTCTTGGGGAGCTGGATCTTTGATTCACTACTGTGTTGGATAACAACAACAAAATCCATTAGGAAATTGCTCTGTGGCACCACAAGGCTCTCTGTTCCCCACCAGTGGCAGACCTTGGGGTCTCAAATTTCAGTGGCGTCATGTGCTATGCCAAAATTCGGTGCCCCCTGCCTCTCGCACTCCATTCTAAATCATAGTTGTGGTGTCCCCTGTTGTGCCCCTGAGGCTCCACGCCCAGCGCAACTGAACCGGTCATGCTACCCTAAATCCACCTCTGTCCCCATCTCTTTGTCTTTCCACCTTGCAGAGATGAGGTGGTTTTAATTTAATTTATTTTTAAAAAACAGGTTGGCTAGGTGCACTGCAGAGCTAAGTGATAGCTGAGAGGCATTTGGGGGAAAGGAGGATAGTGTAAGGCAGGCTGGAGCCTCAGCTAGCACTTAGCTCTTAAAAAGGGTCACACCATATATTTAAAGCACTCTTATATCACTTTTAATAGTCATGGCTTCCCCCCCAAAGAATTCTGGGAACTGGATGCTGAGAGTTGTTAGGAGACTCCCCACAGAGCTACAATTTCCAGCAACCCTAACAAACAACAGTTCCTAGGATTTTCCAGGAGAAGCCATGACTATCAAAGTGGTTTAAGAGGTTGTAAGTTTATGGTGTGGGACGCAGGTGGCGCTGTGGGTTAAACCACATAGCCTAGGACTTGCCGATCAGAAGGTTGGCGGTTCCCCGCGACAGGGTGAGCTCCCGTTGCTCAGTCCCTGCTCCTGCCAACCTAGCAGTTCGAAAGCACATCTTACGGTGGTTCCGTGCGCTGCTCTGGTCTGCCAGAAGCGGCTTAGTCATGCTGGCCACATGACCCGGAAGCTGTACGCCAGCTCCCTCGGCCAATAAAGTGAGATGAGCGCCGCAACCCCAGAGTCAGTCACCACTGGACCTAATGGTCAGGGGTCCCTTTACCTTTTAAGTTTATGGTGTAGATTTGTGTAACCATTGTGATGCCCTGCGGCCTAAGCTGAGACAGCTGATATAACCCTTTTGTAGTTTTCTATTGTTTCCAGCTATCTCAATACTGCTATACAGTAATGATGATGTTTAAACCTCATAATGGAAGAATTATTTGGAAACTGGTATTAGTTGACCAGCCCCCATGTAGAAAATGGAACACCTACAGCTCATTCAGAGTCTTTGGACAGCTTTAATGTTGAGTTACATGCTGCATCCAATCTAGCAGCCAGTTAAACACTGAGGCCGGGTTTTATAACTGAGGATATAATTTGAATAATTTTAGGGATTCATTTATGACTTCATTACTTAACAGAATGATAAACTGTTAATATTCTTTTTGTCCCCGTTTCTATTCTGGCAACACTTATTACAGGACCTATTTATGTCATCCACAAACATCAGGGGGTCAATTCACCTGTTCAATGCGATCAGCTGCCAGAAATGCCCTTCTTCATTCCATGTAAGATAAACAGACCAAACTCATTGCAACAGAACAAGCTCTGGAGTATACCAGGGAGCCAAATGAACTCCACAAAGCAGGAGATGGCGCTCAAGAGCAATGGTTGTTCCAGAGGTCAGCCTGGGCTTTGACAGGAGTGCCAAGAAATCCCTCTGAGCTGTCTGGAAACTCACGGGCTCCGAAGTCGGACCATCCTAATAAGTTCCCTGCCTCTGCAGAGAGGGGAAAGTGCTGAAAGCCTAAATCTCAACAGGAAGTGATCTGACCATGACAGTGCACTGGGGTCAATATCCCCCAATTTCAGATTACCCTCTAACTGCCCAGTCAAGAAAACAAGGTCCAGCCAAGGAGACTGCTGGGCTGCAAGGTGGGTGGGAAGCTAGCAGAATCCCTAATCTATCCCGATTGTCCAATACTAGGCACACAGAGAACCCTCCTTGCCCCTCAAGTCTGCCCTGAGTACCCAGGTGGGCACAGCTGGCTGAGACAAACTTCACCCTGCTCACCCACACAAGTCTCAGTGATACAGACCACATTGGCTTCCTCACCCACAATCTAGTCATGGATGAGGGAGATCTTATTCCAAGCTGACCTGGCATTCAGCAACAGCCATGTGCAGACCCAAGGGCTGGCTGACAGGACAACCACAATTCCCCAGGTTGGAGGAGGAGGGCTGGCACACAGCACCAATTGCCTGTGCCATGTGCCCCTTACCCAGCTTCCCCCACCTCCCCCACCATACCTCCCACTGTTCTGAACTACTGGCAATTGCCCCCTTGCTCTCACCAGCTACTCTCTCCCCGGCACATTTTTCAAGTGAAAACAAAACCAAACAAAATCTACACAGTCATGAATTAACACATGGCTTCCTCCAAAGAATCCTGGGTTATTATAGTTTCTTCCTCACAGTGCTACAACTCCCAGCACAATTAACAAAGTGCAGTGCCCATGATTTGTTGGGGAAAGTAATGGGCGCTTTTAATGTGTTGGATATGCCAGTCTAAGCCGACGAACGGAGACCAATATTGAATTTGCTAGTCTAAAGGTGTCTCAAGACTCTTGTTTACGTTTCGTGATATTGCATATTTAGTAATAATTCAGAACATAGCCTTTACTGCAAACACTTTATATAAGGTTAACTGAGGTTTCACTATATGTTTTGAGCGCGAATTACCCAGTGTTCCCTGCTTGCCTTCTCACCAATCAACATATACTATTTTCTAAGAGCGCCTACAGATGAATTGGTGTACGGGTGTTTTATTTTTATTTTTTTTATGCTGAAAACGTCCCAATTTTTTTTTTTTAAACTCCGTGGCCGTCCCCCGCCCGCCTCCACTTCACGCGCCCTTCCTCGCAGGCGGGCAACTCGCCCCTCCCCCTCCCGAGGCGCCTCTCCCTCGCCTTCCATCCTCTCCCGATGGCGGTTGGCGCATGCGCACTTGACGGGAGGCGGCCCAGGCCATGGCGGCCGTTTAAAGGTAACCGATTGAGCCAGAACCGGAGCGGCGGGTTTTTGCGCCGAAAGGTCCCTCTCCCTCCCTCTACCGAGCCCCGTCGCCATACCAAAGTGTGACGAGACTCAAGATTCAGGCCTGACGGGAGGAGGCGGCAGGGCGGGGGGAAGGCCTAGAATTCCCGCCGCCTCCCCTTGTGAGCTCCGAGGCCCCACATTCCCCCCTCCCACCGCCGCCGCCACCATAATTTGGAGGGACGCGAGGAAAGACTCCCTAGATAGAAGCGGGGGGAGCCAAATCACGCGCCCGCCACCCCCACCCGCCTTCTGAAAGGAACCTTCCACCCGCCACTGTATGCTATCCCTCTTCTCTGATTTAGCGCCGAGGGAAGTTCCAATCAAGTCAGAGGGGGGCGCCATCCCCATAATCCCATCCGTCCCCGTTCCCATTGATTTTAGCCCCCTGCAGCAAGGGCTGGGGGTGGAGGGAGCCCAGAGCTCTCCCTCCCTATATCCGCTAAAGAGGGGACCCCACCTCTCTCTTGCCCCAGAGGCTACTGAGGAAAACACAAGCAGAGAGGTTTCGGAGGAAACCCAGTTGGCTCCCAGCTACTGTATAGGAAAAGCCCCAGGATGTACTGAGCGGTGGCGGAGACGCAGCACTCACCGGCTTATTTTGGGGCTCCCCTCAACTCTGGCACGGAGGACTAGGAAGCCTTTTCGGGAGTGAGCTAGCGGATAGAGAGCGCGTGTAGGGGGGACCTATTCCTCTTTGGGGGCTGCATAGTTGAGAGCTGGGTTAGACAGGCCATAGAGAAGCCACCCCTTGGTTTTATAATTATTGCTGGGAGACTTCGCGTGTGGGGGATAGAATCCCCCCCCCATGAATGTCTTGTTTGAGGGGAACCCCCCTCCCCCCGCCGGCCAAAGGTTGCCAGTCTGTCCAATAATCCTAATAGAGTCCATCGGAAGGATCTGAAGCATAGCCCGTCCACGTGTCCCTTTTTTATCCAGGGAGAGCGGGGAGCTGTTACTCCTCAAAATCATAGCCGGGGACCCCCGAAGCACCCCTGTCACTTGCAGGTTAATTCATCGGCGGCCTAGGCAGAAAACAAGTTGCTTTGCACCCAAGGGCCCTTTGTTGGGGGGGTGGCTTTTCCGCACCCCCACGGCGGCGGGGGATTCAGTAACTGAACCTGTTATCAAGGTGGAGGAGAGAGGGCCCCGTTTCTCCCTTTCCCTGTATAGCAGGGAGTGGCGCCCAGTTTCCCGCTTCCCCCACCCCAGAGTTTTGGGACTTGGGGAGGAGAAGAGAAGAACCGAGATGATCCTTGCAGCAGCTTCGGCAGCGAGAGGAGAAGGGTCGGTGAGTCAGTGAGACCGGCCGGGGGAAAGTGGTGCAGCAAGAAAAGGGGGCGATGGGTCTCGGTGGGGCGGGCGACGGCGGCGCCCCCCGAGGGGTCCAGGTGGGGGATCCGGGCCGGAGAGGGGAAGAAGAAGAGGAGGGAGGAGGCGCCGCCGCCGCCGCCGCCGCGGCAGAACCCGGAGCCTGAAGGCGCCCCTCGTCGCTATGAGATCCACCGTGTACAAAGCCACCGCGGCGGCAGCAACGACGACGACGGGGCCGGGCTTGCTGGAGCCTGGCCCGGAGGAAGAGGAGGAGCCGCCGCCGCCGCCGCCGCCTCATCTCCGCCAGCCTCCGCCTCCCCCGCAGAACCAGATCCCCGTGCCGGCCCCAGCGGCGGCAGCAGCGGCGGGCCCCAAGGGCCGGGCCATCGTTCCGGCGGCTGCGGCGGCCCCGGGACAGCAGCAGCAGGAAGGCGGCGGGGGCTGCTGCTGGGGTGGCCTGGTCCCCTCGCCGTGCCCGGTCGGCAGCACTCGGCAGGCGGGCGTGGGCGATGCCGCCGGCAGCTCCCGCCCCTCCAAGTACCAGGCGGTGCTGCCCGGACACACCGCTGCTGCTGCCGCCGCCACCAGCGCCGCCGCCAAGGACTGCAAGCGAGGCGGCGGCGGCCCTCACGCCGGGCCTGGAGGGGCTCCGGCGTCACTTTCTCCCTCTCCTACGCCGCCGCCGCTACCACCGCCGCCGCCGGTTTCCGCCACGGCCGAGCCTGGACAGCCTCCTCCAGCCCCAACAGCGGTGCCGGCGGCGGCGGCGGCGGCGGGAGGGTCTCCGGCCTCTTCCGAGCCCGGCGGCAAGTGGAAAAGCAGCGGCTGCAGCAGCACCGGGAGCGGCGGTGGGGGAAGCAGCCTTTGGAAGAGCCCCATGGGGGCCGGCGGGGGTGCCTCCTGCCAGACGGCCTGCCTCAAGCAGATCCTGCTTCTCCAACTGGACCTTATCGAGCAGCAGCAGCAACAGTTGCAGGCCAAGGAAAAGGAGATCGAGGAACTCAAGGCCGAGAAGGACACAGTGAGTTGGGGACCGGGACAGAAGGGGTTAACGTTCATCAGGTTGGAGGGAGCGCGGGAGGCAGCAGGGATCTGACGAACGATGCGGCGCTTCAGGGGTTAATAGGTAAGCGATGGGTTGGGTGTTCGCTGGTTTTCTAAGGGTTAATGGGGAATGCATGCATGGTTGAGAGTGTTGTTAACAGTGGGAGGGGTCAATGCAAATTTCGCAGAGGCATATGGGGGCTAATCGAAGGGATGCAGGTGCTCAGTGGGAGTGAGTGTGATGGGGTAGGCTTAACTGTCGCTAGCAGTTTCAGGAGAAATCGGTGTGTGTATTACTTTGAAACCTGATCTGAGAAGGATTTCATGTAGATGTGTGCCAGTACAGTAGATACGTTCAGTAGGAGGAGATGAATCAAGAAAAATAACAACGAGGAGTTAGGCTTAATTAACTGGAGGTGATCAAAAGGCCCTGCAGTCCAGTCCCTATGCAGCAACACTCCTCACTGATCATTTCTCTCCAGAAGTGGGCCTGGTGAAACGTGGCCCATGTAAGGTTTAATGTGGAAAGGAATGATCCTGAAGTGACTGGGTGCTTGCATGTTGAGGGTTAATGGGTGCAAGAAATCAAATGATTTTCTAATGCTATTGGAACCGGGTCTAAAATGGTAGGGGTTAAAGGTGGAAACCAAACAAAGGTTTAGTACACACTTAAAGTGTGGAGTGTAAATGTCTATAGGCCAATAGTAGAACTGTAGTACTGGAAGGCCAATAGAAGGTGTGATTAACTCTTTAGAGTTAATATTCAAGGACAGTTGAAGGCCCTTAGCAATTAATGGTACTAAAAAGTAGTGTGCAGCAGCCAAAGTACTAAGGTCTTGGCACCATGAGAGTCAAGAACCAGGAAGGGGTTGACAACCTAGGGGTTAAGCTGAAAGGTCTGCTTGGTAGCTTGGTTAGCTTACAGGTGGAGTTAAGGGCACTGGCACAAGGTGGGAGTAGATTTGGGAATGTTGCAGTTTTCAATGAGTTAATCAGGTTAGACTTGGGGCCCCAAGACTGGAAGAGTGCTGTGGCAACAGCAGGGTTAACTCAAAGCATCAGACATGTGCTGTGTGCTACAAATAGGGTTAATTTAAAGGGGCCCTAGCTTGGGGCTGTGGCTGCCATATTTGGGGGAAGAGGAAAGCAGCTTAAGCAAAACAATCAGCTGCAGTGTGTACCATGTGGACAGTAAGGTGGGGGGAGGTCTCTAACTGGTGTGTTTTTAAAGGAATATTTCAGGTTTGGGTTAAGCATCCCATCTCGGTTCATCTAAAAATGTTGTCAACCCCGTCTTCTTTCACAGAAGCACCAACCCACTTTTTTATTATGATTACTGCAAAATGTTTATTGTGTTGTACTCCTGCAAGGTGCTTCTTTGCACCCTTGCCCTGCCATTGTGCCCCCCTAGCCAGGGTATCCCATATCTGGCAAGGTTGTGCCAAACCCTACTGTTGAGAGTCTTTGACCCTTGCAACAAGAGCTGCTCTTACGGAGAGTGTTGCTCATGTAGAGATCACATCTGTAAGGGAGGGGATATTCAATGCGAGCATGAGGGGAGGCGATGCTGTATAGCCCCCTTATCTGTCTATGCCATAAGAGCTGAATGAGGCATAGTTTGAAGATTGGGGGAGACCCTCTGGATCAGCTGCAAATGAAGGTTAGTTGAGTGGCTTTTTTATGTCAGCTATCTGTAGCAAAAGCAGTTTAGTGCATAATGTTCATTTCTAAACTGTAGTCCCAGAAGCTGTTTAGTGTGTTTTCTTTCCCCATCCTCACATTGCCACAAAGGTCTTGTAATCCTGGCCTGTATGCATGGCACGTCTGCAGCCTAAAAATAGCCCCCTCTTCCTGGTTCCTGCAGCTGCTGCTGCAACCATTATTGTGAAGGAAAGTACCCCCCTCCACTTTTTAGGCATGATCGTCAGAGTCTGCGTATAAAATGTATGTGTGTAGCGTTGTTTCTGGTTGCAGGAAGTGGCGGCAGTTTTACTGTCTGTAACAGAAAGATGTGATCCAACACAGATAGCGTTAAAAAAAACAACCCATCTCCCATCAGGCCTGTGCTAAGTTAACCAATATGGAGGTGCTGGCTGCCTTCTTGCCGTCAAAGAATGTGATGATGGCAGACAGAGTACTTTGCATGCTCCTGCAAAGGCTTAAAAAAAGAAATCAAGCCCTCACATAACAAACACCCTGAAGAGCTAGAACACACACAAAACAGATAAATGCAAAGCTTGTGAGTCAAGCTGATACCAAAACTGCTTGGGTCAGTTGTTGTTGCATCTGCTGACTGCAGATTTACAAAGTACCTGCAGTGGTTCTCTCCCTCACCCCTACCAGCCCCCCCTTTCCTCTTAAGGAGTAATGCCAGAACCCCTAAGAGTGTCAGTTCAGTATTTTGGTTTCACATGTACAAATTATATGAATGCTCTTTGCTTTTTACCATCCAGAGTGATTTTAGTTTCTTATATGCTATGTGCAGCATTCAAATCTAAAATGGAGGCTTTTATAAGTCTTACCTTAAAATTGAGAGACTCTGAATCACTCGGTGCTCCTGTTAAGAATTCATTGTGCATTTTTGATGTGTTCTTTGTATTTACATTTAAACAAAAAACAAAATCCTAGTACAAAGCTACCCTCACATAACTCTTACTACAAAAGTTGTACTTAGTGTTGACGCTGAGCTCAGTGGTACAGAGAATTAAATGATGTGGATGCCTGTGTACAAAGGAAAACTGAGAAGTGGGGCTATGATAGAAAGAGCTGAAGAGGATGTACTTTGTAGCCCTCCTCAGATAGGGAGCTGAGGCTAAGGAGGGTGACTTACCGAAAGCTTAATGCTGAATCCATGGCTGAGCTGAGTTTGTATCAAAGTCTTCAAGCAGCAATGCTGTACCCTCCTATCATGAATAACAGCATTCTGCCATATTTTTGTGCAACTGCTTTAGGAATTATCCAATCCTTGTTGGCTGCAGAGCTTGAGATATATGTTAATTGCAACCCTTTGAGATTTGTTCATAGTAAGTGGCTTGAGAACCATGGGGACATGATCTGCTCCCAGTTTAATGAATGTGAGCTAGGAAGAAGTAGTAAACATTATTTTGTATTTTTAGCAAGGAAGTGCGGTTCTCAGGGATATGCATACTGTATGGCATAGGCAAGTGGCACACTATACCTATGGGAGTCTAAAATATACTTAGAGAGACTGCTGCTCCACAGCTCTGAAACTATTAATATCCCAACATGTGCATATTTCTCAAGGTAGAATGTGTGTGCAGGTTGTGTTCACGTTAACAAAGGGAAACAACGTAAGCTGTACTTGCAAGGACAATTCAGATTTATTTATTTCATTATTGCCCCACCTTTCCTCTTAAAGAGAATCCAGGGTGGCATACATACGAACAAACTTGATAAAATAAAATACATTAGAAAACTCAAAGACTGTAGTAAAACAACAATACATACCAGCAAGTGGAGATTTTAAAAAAAGACTCTACTGTCACCCTCACCTTTACAGGAGCACTCATTTCACCTCCAACTCGTCCTTTAAGTGATCTGGAGTGGGTACCTCAAAATTTTCTGGTGTTCTGTGTTCCCAGTGTAAATCCTCTCTGTCCATGTAGTGGAAGCAGCTACCATAGAGTTCTGTCATAATGAGGAAGTAGCTATTTTCCCTGTGGTCAACAGATGCAGCCTAACAAAGAGGTATAGAATTGCCATGCAACAGTTCTGCATATCTGTCAGTAAAACAGAGTACCATCAGTTGTCTTTAATTGAAAAAGGGTTGGATGTGTTTGGCAACCCCCACTTTAGAAAACAGTATCATGGGCAATAAACATGTCCAATAGGTTCCAAGACTGTTGTGTTTGGAATTAAAGATCAGCACTCAATGGTAAGCATTGCAAGATTAAACGAATACTGGAACTTGCATAGAACTGTCCCGATCGGTTTGTTCCCATCATATGCTAAAGTAAGGGTGAGGTTTAGTGATTGGAAATATGTTCAGCTGATGGACTGCTACCTTTAACATCCATATTGCACTGTTGCATTCTCAGCTCTTTGCTCGAATTGAGCGTATGGAAAGGAGGATGCAGCTGGTGAAGAAGGACAATGAGCGCGAGAAACACAAGATACTTCAAGGGTACGAGACGGAGGAGAAGGTTGAGTCTGAAGTACCAGAGAAGTTGCCCATAGAATGCCAACCACCAGAACTTCTGGAGACGTCACAACCACTGCCTTTGAAGCATTTTCCATATGGGAGGAATGGGAAGGGTCACAAACGGTAAATCAGAGTTGCTGTTGCTGTATGTTTTCCTAAATTACCAGTGTGCGCACACCGTAGCCCGCTTCACCTTAAAATGCCACCACTGAGATAATAAAAGGCCATCACTGACATAATTGCATTCACTGCTTCTGTACTTATATACATCTGTATTTCCACTTGTGCCTATGTTGCAGATTTTAGACTAGCTTCAATCCTGTTCAAGTGGTTCTCACCCACAGAATTTTAGGCACTGTAATTCTGTGAAGAGGCTAAGGATGTTTAACAGAAGTTTCAACATCCTGCAAAAGTACAATTTCCAGTGTTACCTGGGGGAAGCTTCAATAATTAAACCAGGTTTCAAACCTATTAACATTTGTAACACATAATGCTCTCAGTTACCACTATCTCTTAAGTAGCATTTTTCTTAGTGGTTTTCCATAAAGGCAGAATAGTACTGGCTGTTGGCTTGCAATCTCTGTTTCTTGTTTATGCAATTCTTTAGTGTGATGCCATCATATCTGCAGCCTGGCAGAAATCATAGAATAGCACTCACCCCATTTGTCATGATCCCAAGCAGTGGTGCCTTGATGGTCATGCGTAATTTGCTCTGTGATACAGCTTGGAAGCTTATCTTCAGTCGATTTATCAATCTTTTTTTAAAATAAAATAAAAATAAAGCAGAGACATGGGGAATCATTGATACGCCATGTCTGACATACTTTGTATTTATGTTGGTATTTTGTTGCAAACCCCGCCCCCCCCCGAAATCGGTATGATGAAGAGTGGGTTTATAAATTAAGCAGTATAAACATATTTGAAATGGTTTCTGTATGCTACACTGGTTGTCAATAGGAGCTGGTGGTTCCTCTGCAACATTTTCAGTATTTTCTTTGCTAAACCTGTCCCCTCTTATTTTTGCAGGAAGTCTGCATTTGGAAGTGCCGAGAGGAAAACGCCAGTGAAGAAGCTGGTGGCCGAATTCTCAAAAGTCAAGTGTAAAACGCCAAAGGCTTCCCCGCTGAAAGAGGAACCAAGCAGTTCATTAACTGAATCAATTAGCAGACGTGAGCTGCGAAGTCAGGAGACTCCTGAGAAAACCCGGTCATTAGCGGACACTCCACTGAAATCATTGGCCCCTTTGAGAGGATCCGGGTGCCATTCAAAAGACAAGGGTTCCTCCAGTGAAACAGAAGACTTGCCGTACCTTTCCACCACTGAAATGTACTTATGCCGGTGGCACCAGCCACCTCCTTCACCGTTGCGAGAGACTTCTCCCAAGAAGGAGGAGATTGTAGCAAGTAAGAGGCTTGCTTGTGCCTTTGTGGTGGTTGGCCTGATGTGGGTTGGAGGGGGCGTGGAACTCATTCATTTGGGGTTTTGTTTAAGAGTCTTTCGAACCCTCGAAGATAGCCAGGTTGTGGCACTCCATTTCTGAGTGATGCTGTTTTAGGTTCTGAACCTCTGGTTGGAGTACAGAAGCTTTTGAAACCCACATCGATCTAGAACAGGTGTGGGCAATGTGTGAAGAAGATCAACCACCCTGTCTAATGACCTGTGGTGACATTTCTGGAAAACCATGAAATTTGTGGCTTACCTGTGCTCATAGTGAATGCTGTAACCACCTGCTTTTGCCAGCAAGCTGCTCCGTTTCATGTCTTCTGTAATGGGGAGCGGTCTGTGTAGAAATGATAGGAAGTGTATCAGTCAACTTGTTGTCTGATGAAGACTAGATAAACTGACACAAGATGGTTCTGGGCCAGGAGATATGCAGTTGCTGGAGTAACCCAAGATATCTGGTATGGCTGGAGTGCTCCAAAATAATAATTTGGACCTCATTCTGTCTTTGTTTCCGTTGCATGGCTTATATACATTTTGGGCTGTGTTTCAAAGGAGCCCTTTTATACACAGTTAAAGCTCCACATATAGACCTGCTGATTTTGTGGTAGTTCTTGCTGCTGCAGCAGCCAGAGTCTATGAGGAAAACTGCTGTTCAGTTTTTAAATCAGCTTGCCTAGTCTACAACTAGCAGTAATCACCATAAAAAAGGGTGGGGGAGGTGGGGTGAGTAGAAACGAGAGAACGATGAAACGATGAAAGAAAGGACAGTTACGCATATGATTGAAATGCAAAAAAATGGCATCACTTTACAGGTTGGATCAAAAGATTGGGCCTGTAAAGTTACATCATCAAATGGGCAAAGGCAAATAGACTTGCATGTCTAGTTTTCTTATGGGGGTATTTGCTAGTCTTCTGGATTGCAATCAAAATGTTTAATGAATTTAGAAGATGAATTGCCATGTTTATGCACTAACGGTATGCTAAGAAGCCACACGATGTTTGTTTAATGCCATTTTTACTAAAAAGTCACATTCTAAAGTAAATGCTGTATGTCTAGTAGAGGGCATGAGTCAGCCAAGTGTCTTTATTTTTGCATTGAAACAGAGAACTTAAGTTCTGCGCTCTGAATCAGTTATGCAAATGTTCTTGTATTTCCTTGAAACATCACTACTTATAAGCGTCAATATAAATTAGAGGTTTGTAAACTTTTTATGAAGAGCAGTGCTGGTGGTGGAAGAGGAATAGGTAAGTGATGAGCGTTGCCTATGTGACGGGAGGCCATGAAGAACAGGTATTTAGTCATAAGTGATCTGCCAAGACCCAGGTGCACAAGCTCTACCATCTCAACACCTTCCCTAGTTTTCATATTCTTCCTTGTTCCAGTCAAAATCCTGCAAGTACAGAAGGACAGCAAGCTACCCAACCCTGTGTGTAGACGCTGCATCAATAAAATAAGACCTCCATCTCTATCCTGAGTTTGGTGCTTGGAATCCAATGTGCAGTGAATGTTGACTTGCATCTGTTTATTTATAGGCTTTTATATATTTGTTTGTGTAAGTTGCATAACTGTTTTCTTTCACCCTATCTGGCAAGGAGAGGCATGTGGTTGACAAGGTCATGGGCCAGAAAAACCTTGCAGGGGAGCGGGGCAGTAGAGGAAGGATCAAAAGAAAAGGGAGTGCTTCAGTGTTAACAGACTTTGGAGATTCCATATTTGTGAAAGTGCTGGAATTTCTTGAGTTAGAAGCCTCTAAACTCCTAAGACAGTTGCAGTTCCCAGGTTTCCTAGAGGGAAGCCATGGCGGCTAAGCTGGTTTACCTTTATAGTGCAGCCAACTGAAAAACCTTATTTGGTGTCTTGAGGTTTTAAACTTGCTGCTGTTTAACCATGAGGGCTATAACAGGCTCTCAGTAGTTAGCCTGGAACAGTGGGTGAAATGACTCCAGAATAGTATCTTACTGGGCATGTCCCCATTTCAAGAGAAGGGACTTAATCCTTTGCCCCTGCACTTCCCTACCACCAGAGTAGCAGATGGCAAGAATCTTTTGACCTTGGGCTGGTGCATGTATGTTGGGTGTACATGCAGTAATTTTCCTGATGTGTTACATTCTCCTCAGCAAATTGCCGATTCTTTCCATAATCAGCCCTCCATATGGTTTGCTACTTCTGAGATTTAGATGGAAGAAAGAATAAAGGCAAACATGCTTGGTGATAGTCTTTATTCAGTCACTTCTTAAACATACAACTCTTCTTCCTCATGTGCCATGAAGTGATTGTGAAGAATGCCTGTGGCAAAAGGATAAATGCACAGGCTGTGTTTCTCTACTCACTTTCTTCCAGAGTAGCCATTTTGCTCTAGCATTTTTCTTTGGTGGATGAGTTTCTCTGAGCAAGATAACTCTTAACAGCAAAGAATAGGCTACCTTAAGCAGTCTCCTCCATCTCTGACGGTTGCACAATATTTATTTTCTTCTGAGATTCCCATCCCACCTTCAATTGTAGAACCCAAGGTGGTGTCCATGCGGTTCCCAGAGGGTCAGCCACCCAGACACTGACCAGACCCAGATGCTGCTTAGGTTTAGCAAGATGGAGGCTTTATGTGCTTTCAGATCACATTCTGGAATTCATTTGTTGTCGTACTTGGAGGTTTCTTCGCACAGGAAAATTGCCCATTTTTATCAAACTTGAGTGGGGTCCTGGTCAACGTGTATTTTACAGATACTACAAAAGGCAAGGTCTCACATCTGAGGCTTTGTTTTCTTCATTTTTCTCAGCAAGCGGCCAGCTTTTTTACAAACTCTTTTACCAGGCAGGGCTCTTTCAAATAGGGAAAACAAACTTTCTTGCACCTTCTTATTCACCATGATTCTTGTCTGGGGTGATGGAGTATGACTCTTCTTGAAGCTCCCCAACCCTAGCTATAAAGATTCCCAGTTCCTCACAATAACAATAAGAATAACAATAAATAATATTTTTTTATTACTTATATCCTACCATCTGGCTGGGTTTCCCCAGCCTTGGGCAGCTTACAGAATACATAAAACCAAAGACTGGCAAGACCTCTTGGTCTGAGGTCAGTTTTCTGATGCCAATTCCCCCTGTTTTACCAGCTTGAGCCTGGGCTGAACCGAGCTGTCTTGCTGTTCTGTTTTTCTTGTATTTTTATGTTATAACAAACAAGGTACATTTCTCAGAGAAGCTGTGAAGCCATTTCCTTCTGAAAGTTGAAAGATATTTTTTTTCCTCACAGCAGATTGCAGAAACACATTCTTCTCAGCTGCTGCTTACTAAAATCCAAGTGCCTTCTGCAGAATAAATAAGAAGAGCCTCAAGGTCTAACTAGCTTTCCACACCTTCTTATGCCTTAGAGTTGCATGTTTGACCTGTTATTGCTGTCTTGTAGTATAGAGGGATTTGGAGAATGCTTCTTATAGGACCAGCCTTTATTAAGATAAGTGCCTAAAATCATAAGAATTGTTCTTCTAGTTTGGTTCAAAAGTCCACCTGGTCCAGCAACTTGTCTCCAACTGCAGCCAACCTGTTGCTACTGAGAAACTTACCAGCCAGGTATTATGAAAATAGTGCCCCTATTACATGCCTCCAGTAACCTCAAGTATAATAAAGGTTTCATTCTTGGTTATCAGTGGTAACCTTTTGTCCTTCATGAATCTAAATTATTTTTAAAGTCATCTCTCCTGTGCAACATCTTTCAGCAGGGCTTAGAAGATTCTCAGCGATCTTCCAAGTAGAGCTAGGGCTGTTTTAAACTCCAATTAAAGAGCTTGTTTCAGTAAACTAGGCATGGGAGACCTGTTTTTTTACTCAGCCATAGGCTCGAGTGGCTTTGATGCACAGTCAGCAGTGCAGCCTTGAAAGTAGGCTTCCTTCAGGATGCTAGTCTGAAAGACTTCCTGAGAGCTGCCATTCAACTTTGCAAGTTTGGTGGAAGATATGGTTTTGGTTTAAGAGAGCAGATGAACGCAAGCTCTTGAAATAGTCGCTTGTCCTGTCACTTGTGGCAAATAACCAGCTCTAGGAAGCTTTTGTAGACTTGAGGAGAGCTAATTCTGTTCTTTCAGGCCACAGATATACTAACATGATGACTAACATAGCAATGTGTGATATTTTATGGGTTAGTAAATTCTGTGGAATTAATTGGTGAGGCTAAACGAAAGCTAGCTGATGCTAAACTCTGTTTAACTTCGTAGCAGTGAGGTTAATGTTGTCACAGATGTTCATCTCTCCACAGAAATATTTCTTTAAAATCAGCTGTTTTGACACTTCTCCTCCCTTTCTAGTTCCATCCTGGAGGGACCACATGGTAGAGCCTCTGAGAGACCTGAATACTTCAGAACTTTTAGAGGTATGTTGCTGAATAAATAGCGTTACCAGCCACCTATGAGCTTCTCCGGAAGCTGACCAACCGTCCCCTACAACTAGGAGGAAAGGCATTTTTGAAATTAGCTGACATATCCAACTTTTGCACCCCGGTAATTTGCAGGGTTTTTGCCACAAGGCAGCATAGGTATTGCATTTAGCTTGTATGCTGGGGGGGAAAAACGGGCAAATAGGTCTTTTCACCATGGGGAAGCAACCAGTATCGTGGCTGGTTTAAATGCTTTCATCCAGGAAATGAAAAGAAAGAGGACCTTCAACAGCTGATTGAGAATCAGTGTCCCTGAAAATGCACAGCAGATAATGTTAATGCGCTCTCTCTCTCCCTCTCTCTCTCTCTCTCTCTCTCTCTCTCTCTCTCTCTCTCTCTCTCTCTGTGTGTGTGTATATGTGTGTGTTAATTTTTCCATTTATTAAACCCTTCACAGAACTTGGATGACAATGTCTTCTCCAAACGGCATGCAAAGTTGGAATTGGATGAGAAGAGGAGGAAAAGGTGAGAGAATATCATTTACTAGTTTATTTAGTGCTTAATTTCCAAGGTTAATTTCTAAGTAGTTTGCAAGTATAAAACCAATTACAAAAGATATAAACACAACAAAACAATTTCCTCAAAACATCCACAATGAAATAAACATGCATAGTTAAAATGTACAATAAAACCAGCCCATTACAATATCTGAATCGCCTGGTTTCACTTGTAGTCTTTACACTGCATTTTGAGGGCTTTTGGGATGGGAGATAACAGTTATGTCGTGGAAGGGGTGTGCAGTAAGAGATTTGTTGATTCTCTTGTTGTAATAGCACTGTTTGGCCTTCTCCCCCCTCAGCTGTCATCTGGGGGCGGCTATTCCATCCGACTGCCTTAGTGGGAGAGATAGGAAGCAATGTTCCTTTCATCAGCTTGCTGGAGGCCTAGCTCCATCAGACACCTGCCCTTGAACTGTGCCAGCTGGCTAATACAGGAACAGCTGCTTAGAAATTGGTGCCTGATTGTTGATTTTGATTTTCCTCTCCCCTCCCTGTCCCTTTTCTCTCGAGTGTTGTGCTCTTTATACTGTCAGCCAATGGGTAGGGACTGTCTTGTTTTTGATTGTATGTAAACTGCTCTGGAAGCCCCCTCCCCCCCTTTTTTTTTTGCCAGAGAGCAGAATAAAATCCTCTAAATACAAGGAATTGACATAACTCATTGAAATGTGTAGGCAGTCAGTTTGAGCACAAAGCACCTTTCCACACTAGTTGTAGTTAGCCTATGGAACTCCAGGCCACAGGATATTCTGCCAGTTTGCTTTAAAAAAGAAAAAGAAAAAGAAAAAAAGATTAGAATAGTGGAAGATAGTTTGCTGCTATCCATAATCAAAACGTCTTCAAGTACAAGTTTAAAACACCTTGTTTTTCTCCTTTCTCTTCTCCCTTCCCTAGGTGGGATATTCAGCGTATCCGGGAGCAAAGAATTTTGCAGCGACTACAACTCAGAATGTATAAAAAGAAAGGAATTCAGGAATCTGAGCCTGAAGTTACCTCATTTTTCCCAGAGTCAGATGATGGTGAGTGGCTTTAAATATGGTATTGCAGGTGTCCTTTTCTCCCACCTGCAAAAGCTTGATTGAGAAGGATTGGCAGAACCCTGTTGTAAAAGTAGAAATCCAAAATGTGAGTGGCTATTGCACTTAGATAGTTTACCTTCTCTTCTCTTTTCATCCTAGTTGAAAGCTTGCTGATCACCCCTTACTTGCCTGTTGTAGCATTTGGCCGACCGTTACCAAAATTAAACCCACAGTAAGTATACCCATATGCTTACATTAAAGGAGAAAATATGGATATGGGTGGACTTAAATTGTGGGCTTCTTGTCTGAGGGGGTGATCTTGTTTCTGCCTAACGTGATAGAGTGTTTCGCTATTTATAGACAAACTTTGATTTCAAAGTGATTTCACAGTTTTGCAATTGAGTGAGCACTAAAAGGACTATGATTTGCAATCTGCTTATTGTGAGGTTTATGGTATTGATGGAACATGTTAAACACACTCCAGCAGGGTTGCCTATTTTCAGACCCAGAAACTCATCCAGGGTGCCAGTCACAAAATGGCTGCCAGGGCGTGGCATCACACAAAATGGCTGCTACATCTAAAAGGGGGAAGACCACCAAATGGTGTGGGTATGCCTCTTTAACACTTCTACTCTTAAATTTTATGCTGGGTCTTACCAGCTTTTAGGCTAAAAATGATTTTACTGGTCATACTTCTTGGTTCTGTGCATTCTTGCTGAAATCTTTAGAACCATGGCTTTGTAATATTCTATCCCCTAAGACTGCAGAAGTCAGGTACTGAAAATAGTTGATAAAATGTGACAATTATTTCACTGGATGGCTGATAGAAACTTGATTTTCATGGTATTCTTTCAAATGTCCTGCTTTCTAATTCCATTCGCAAGTTCAACTCAAGGCTTTTTCACTTCTTGACATGTTTCGTAGTAATAATTTAAAAAGAATGCTACACATGAAGAACAACATTTCAGGAACTGTTGTTCAGTTTTTTATATTCTTTAAAATACCATGCAAAATATGTGCAGATTGGCTACTCTGTGGCTTACACTTATTTCCAGTGTGTCTATAAATGACTGACATGTGCTTATTGCCAGCTCCTCACATAGGACTAGAAACTTGAGCTGCCAGATCTTTCCGTTCACCATAATTAACTGTTTTCCATGGGCCACTTTGTTCCACAGGAATTTTGAACTGCCGTGGCTGGATGAGCGAAGCCGTTGCCGGCTGGAGATGCAGAAGAAACAGACTCCTCACCGGACATGCAGAAAATAGGCATGTCCAACTAGGAGAAAACTCTGCCTTGATGGTAGGCTTGTGCTATTTGCAGCAAATGGCAGAGAACCTATATGTTCTGTCATGTCACTCTTTCCCCGTGATGTATATTCTTGTTTACTATAAATAATTTTTACACTCACATACAGTTTTATTTTCTCCCCCACCCCACCCCCATAAACTTCTTCACTGTTTTTCCATTTTTTCCTTTGTCTGGCAGAAAGTACTGGAGGCTTGTGTTGGGACAGCAAGGTTGGCAGCTTACAATGCACTTCAGTTTATCTCTATTGGATAATTAACAGCCATTTAAAAACTGAAAGGTGGACAAGCATTAAAAAAATACAATGAAACTCTTCTCATTTGTAAGTTCTCGAGCATGCAAAGCCCACCCCTGCTTTTACAAACTAATAAAGCCTTTTGAAATATTTAGCCTGCTGGTTAACGACCTTGAACATTTGTGTGGGTGGGAGACACATTACCCATTAAGATATATTGGACAAACATTGATGTTTCTTCTTGTCCTGGTGCTTGTAATTGCTGTTCTAAAAAGGCTCCGCATATGGTTCTATACATTTCCTCCCACCTTGTTTGGTTTTTCATGTTCTACTGTTATGATATGGCTAGTTAATATATTTTCAATGGGTATAAACAACCCTTGTTCATGCCTTCTGCTTCTGATTACAGGACAGCAGGTTATTAAAACTTGACATTTTATTACTTATAGCAAAGGGCTCCATACCTTGACAGCTATGTCACACTGTTAGTTCTGTTGGAACAGTTAGGTATAAACCAGGGTTGACAGTGCAATGTCAGATTGTCTCCAGACTTTTCCTGGTTTGTTTTACCAGCAGGCTCTTTATTTCTTAGTTTTCTTCTGTTATATACAGTGTGGCTAAATTGTAGGCTATTTTTATATATAAAAGAAACAAAATTTTGCACAATTCTAGTTTCTTATTGGAAATTCTCAGTGGCAGTGCTGCCAGATTTGCTAATAAATGAGGCATGGAGAATTGAGTAGATCCTGACCCGTGACACTGCCAAGCGGCACAAATGGCATCTCAAAAATAGTCCACCCCAGCTTCACCAAAAATCCCAGACTTTGCCTCTTACCTGGTATATGATGGAAGGACTTTGTTGCTTAGCAACCACCATGTGCTTCCATCCCGAGATCCAGCAAAGCAACTGCTACTGGAGGGAAGGGCAGCAATGAGAGAGGCAAAAGGATTTTATCCTCTTGCCATACATAAAGTGATTAATCCCCCCAATACCTCTTGAAAACAATGGTTTTCTCCCCCTGCCTGAAGTCCATTGCAACATAAGTTTATATGTATCTTAGGGAAGGTTAAAGTCTGTTAGAGAAGTGGTTGTGCCTGTATTCTTCACTACAGCAACTCCCATTTGTTTACATTGAGTTAAATCAAAGTAACAGCTGAACCCTTGTGTCTCTTTGAAGCTTGTTTCGCATATTTTAAGTAAGATTCCAGCTCATGAAGATGAAACATTCATCCTCTCCAGAGAACAGGGAATTCCTTTATAATTCCACATGCTCCATGCAATTGCAGGAAGCTGCCTGGGTGTGTGTGCATATGCACACATGCTTAGATGAGCAGTGAAGCTACCTTTTACTTCTTTGCATTGAATGAAACTTCTGTATAAATAGAAAGAAAGCTCTGGGTCTCAGTTTCATTGCTTGTTGCAGATCCCAGTGCAGGATGATGTCCAATGCTTATCTAACACATTTGTTTTTCTATCACATCTTTCAAATACTTCTAGTAGTTGCTGTTCCACTTCTGGGTTACGTTCCCTGGGAATTCAGAAGGATACCTCTCCCCGCCCCCTCAGAGTAGCACGCTCAATGTGAACATAGTTAAAGAGGTCATAAGTGTGGTTTAAACTTCAAAATGAGAAAAACAGATCCTGTCTTTTGCCAAGTAATCCGTGTAGTTGAGGTAGTGCACAATGCTTGCCTAATTTTATTTTAAATAAGGCTGTATTTGAATCTTTTGCTCTCTTTTAGCATGCCAGCATGCATATTTTTATTTCTTTTTTGCACCCTGCAGTTACAAGCCTGGATGTAAAAAAAAAGAAAAAAAGAAAGCCTCAAGTATAGGCTTCTTGAAGGCACTGATTTCAGACTTGATCCTGCCAACACTTGGGCCTACTTTCTGCTCTCAAGTAAGCACAAGCAGTTTGCAAGATTGTGTCTTAGGTCTATATCCCATTGGGGGAGGGGATAACTGCTTTTGCTTAGCCCAGAAAACATCTATTATCAGAAGTGCCACAGTGTGTGTTTCTGAAATACAACAGCAAAATATTCCCTAGTCAATAGTGTGCTGGTTTACAAGAAGAATCCCACTTATATAATAACACATGCAATTTAGATCTAAGAGGATGGGTAGGTGTGTGGAAGTAGGTAGGGGTTGTACAAAGCATTTGCAGTGGATGTTAGTTGGGAGTGGAGGGAATAGCCTTCCCTATAGGGGATACAGCACTGTGAAATTTGTATTTGCCCTTGCAAATTAGATCTGATACTTGGTTTAGGACAAAACATTACTTTTAACCAAGCTTATGGTAGTTCAAAAAAAAAAAGAAGTGTCTGTAATCCCTTCCTTTGTTTTCTGCCCTTTGACATGTGGTTGTCTGCAAATGCATCCTTTTTGATACCATTTTAAATATGTAAAATCAGTTGTCTTGTAAATATCTTATAAAGGAAAAAAAAGTTTGTAAATACCAAATTTGTGGCTGTTAATGTTTGGGGTTTTTGTTTTTTAAAAACTTTTTGCTTCAGTTCATTTAGGTTTAACAGTGTTAACAGGGAGTATTAAGAGAAATTCTGCTTGTATGTTTAAACAAAATTGAAACAAATCATTTTTTTTTTACAATAAAATGGAAAGAATATTGATGCTTTTGTCATGCATTATGCATTGTTTAATGGATTGGGTAAAACTTTTGAGTGTCAGAATCTGCCTTTATGGTCACATTCTGTTATATACTAGAAGCAGAAAGGGAAATACATGCCTTATAGCCCAGTCTTATGCACATTTACTTGGAAATACATCTCACTGACTGCAGTAAGACATACTCCCAAGTGAGTGTGCATGAGACTTCAGCCCTTTCTTGTTCAGCTCAGTCCAGTGTGCAGCTGCTGTGAAAAAGATGAATTCTGTATTATTGAGAAAGGGATTAGAGATAAAACGTGCCAATGCTGTAATGCTGTTATACAAATCTCTTGTAAGATCTCACTTGGAATAACTGGGTACAGTTCTGGTTGCCTCGCCTCAAAATGGATATTGTAGAGCTGGAGAATGTTCAGAAAAAGATGACCCAAATGATCAAGGAGATGGAGCAACTCCCGTATGAGGAAAAAGTTACAGCATTTGGGCTTTTAGTTTAGGGAAAAAAGGTGAGTAAGGGAATATATGATAGAGATGTATAACCTGATGTGTAGTGTCAAGGAAATTTTTCTTCCTCATAATCCTAGAGCCATCCAGTGAAGTTGAATGGTGGATGATTCAGAAAAGAAAAGAGAGTACTATGGAATTTGTGCCCAGAAGATGCAGTGGTGGCTTTTAACGAGGATTAGGCAACTTAATGGATGATAAGGCTATGTTCTGCCTCCACCGTAGGAGAAACTGAATGTCAGTTGTTTAGGAAGGACAGTTGGGAAGAGTGCTGTATGCTCAGCTTTCCCTTGGGTTGGCCGCTGTGAAAACAGGATGCTTGATTAGATGACCCTTGATAGAAAAAGAACTTGCACGTCCATGAGCTAGTTGGAGCAATTTGATTTGCTGTAAACCAACTTCAGACGTACAGTTCGCTGTTAGGTGTATGCAGACTGTATCCTAAACTGGCAGGTATTGGGTAGAAAGATGTTTGAACAGTGGGATGAAAAGGCAACAAAATGCAAGGCATAGCAGTAGACCTGTCACACTCTCATATAGAGTCAAAGTATATACAAAAGTAGCTCCTGGGGGTGGTGCTGTATTCTTACAATACTATACTGTTTTAAGTAGCTTTGGGTTGCCCTGGGCATTATAAAGCAACTAACACATTTTAATAATAATAATAATAATAATAATAATAATTATTATTATTATAATATAATATATGCCCAGCACATTTTAACACTTATGAGCAGGACAGTAATTTCCCCAAACGGGAGAAGTGCAGTATTTTTTTGTATATGTCAATGGGAATGCCCTAAACTGCTTTATATGGGTGTGCTCTTTTCTGAAGTCTTCGTTGGAAGTATGATTATTTTTTGAGATCAGATGCAGTTCCTTGGAGAATGTAATGTTTGTTTTTATTTGGGCAACTGCTACCCCACCCATCAGCACGACTGCTCCCAGGGTGGCTAACAAAGCATGGAAACAATTAAAATCAAATCAAACATAACAAAAGTGAAAATAAAGATCAAAAGGCCTGTTAAAAACAAAAAACAAATCTGGTGCCAAAAAACACGGGAGTTGGCTTTAAGCTAGCCTCTCTGAGGAAATCATTTTAAAAGAAAAACCTCTTGTAGATACAGTACCTCAAAATGGATGACATTAATGGATGCATAGCTTCAATATTCTTAGGTCGATTTTCGTATGTTGTCAGTGTTAAATGTCAGAATTGTCTCCCCCAACTTCCTTGTGTAAATACTGACCTGTTTGCCCCTTCCGCTGTTTACCTAGGGCAATGCTAGTATTGGTGGAGGATATGGAGGGGGCTGAGCTTCCATTGCTGTTATGGCTAGTTTAGTTTGCCTTGTAATGGGGTGGGGGGCGGCAGAACGCCAGAATCCGTAGTCGGCGGCTATATTTTATTAGGGCAACCAAAAGTGCAAGTAAGTGTGACAAGCTTTCGCGTTCTCCAGAACCTTTCATCAGGGCAGTTGCTACACAATGTGCCAGGTGGTGAAGATTTTATTTTTTCTGAAGTACCAAAAAAAAAAAAAAGCAAAACACTGCGGATTGTTTCGAAGCTTGTTTCTGGGTCTTGCACCTTCTTTCCCAGCCCACCCTAATCTTGCCTTAACTGGTCTTGCATCATTCCCCTCCCCACCCCACCCTGCTATAGGCTCGTCGCTTTATTCCCTTAGGTCCCCTGTACAACGCCTTGCCACAACCGCTTTACCACTGCAGGGAGAAAGGGATGACGTCACCGTCGCAATGGGAAAACGTAATGGCAGAAGAAGCGCCGTTTCTGGCGGATTACGACCCCCCTCTTTTTTTTTAATGCAGCAGCCCGCGAGGGCATGGAGCACGTGATGCTGTTGCTGGGCTGTCCTCTCCGCCCGCCACTGGAGAGCCGCCTGCTGGTGACGTCGCCTTCCGCGGCCCCTTGATTGGGCGCGAATTTTCTTCCCCTCTTAAAACCCCTTCCTCTCTTTTTTTTTTGTGTGTGTTCCTTTCCCGCCGCCGCTTCGACCGCAAAGGAGCCTGGGTAGCTCGGGTGGGAGTGGGGGAAGCGCAGAGCAGCGCGAGCATGTCGCTCTGCATGTCGGGAGCCGCAGTCCTTCCGCGGCCTCGCGCCTCCCCTCGCTTTCCCGTCATTCCCTTTGCGCCGCTGCTGCCGCCGCCTACTTCCCCCTCATAAACGTTTCGCTTCTTATTTCTTTCTCGGCTACTGTTAAGATGGCGGACCGTCGGAGGCAGCGCGCCTCGCAGGACAGCAGCGAGGACGAGGAGTCCGATTCGCCGCCCGGCAGCGCGGCCCCTTCCCCGCGGGGCGCCCACCGCTCTGGCCTGGCCGTGGCGGGAGGGGGCGGCGGCGGCGGCGGCGCTGCTGTTGACGCCGTGAGCGCGGAGGCGCCGGTGACGGTGGGAGGCAGCCCCGCCGACTCGGAGTGTGTGAGTGTGGAAGGGAGCCTGGTGGGAAGAGGAAAAAGGGGGCAGGGGCGGGGAGAGAAGCTGCTTGGAGTTTCTCCTCTGGCTGCACCCGGCTCTTGTCGGGGCCCGCTTTCACCGCGGGCCTCGACCCCGGAACTACCGGCGACATTAAAGCAGAAACGGCAGTGTACCTTGGTTGTTGGTTTTTAAAAAAATCTTAACGTTTGCCGTTGAGCAGCCTTAACTTGTATCCGGTTATCCTACGCTCAAACGATGTGGTTTTTGGGAAAGCCTTAGTATCTCCTCCTCCGTTTCGGGGTTGCTTTTTTAAATCGTTATGTAAAGATTTTTTTAATGCCTCCCTTAGTTACAAAAGTGTTTCCGAGCACATTTAGTCGGATTTTCCCTCAGCAAGCTAGTTCTTGGGTATCTTTGGCCAGGATTCAAGAATTTGGAGGCCAAAGGATGTGCTTATCAGTCAAGCCTCAGTCCCGGTTATCTTTGTGGTTTTCCTTATTGGAACTTAAAACTGTTAGTTGTGTCTATGAGATGAAAATGTACACTGTCTTCCCTCGGTCTGTAGTCGTATTTTTAGAACCTGAGTATTTTTAGAACCTCTTCTCCCCCCACTAGCCTTTTCAAAGACCAGGGTGTCATCAACCACTTTTGTTTATTGGAGTAACATTAATGTTAAGTCTGACATTTGAGGTTTTTAGCTAACAAGCTCCGATAGTCTTGGTAAGCAAACTTTGCTGTGATATTTTGAAAGCTATAAAAACAACAATATGGTGATTGAAGCTGCTAAGGTTATTGCTCCATTTGCAAAGTAATGGTGGGGGTGGTGTCCAAACGGAGATAAAACAGAAGAGTTTGAAGCAGACAGCATTTGAAAGAGGGCTTTTAGGAATTAAGACACACCCTTTGCTGGATGGCCACATTAGGATTTACAGATGGCATGCACTTGGTTTTATTGCATCGGCTGCTTGTTTCATAGATCCACCAGGTCTTTTGACTAATTTATTTTGTTCGTACTGAAATACCAGATTGGTTCTCTGTTCTGATTCTGTTTTCCCCTGAATTAAGGTGGAATCAACAACTAACAGCTGCAGTCTTGTTGTCATAGTGCAATGAAATAGTATGTATCCAGTGTGCTAAAATGTTGTACAGTGATTCCAAGCTTGGAATACCTGGTTTAGATTGCCAGTTGGGACACATCTACTGTGGTTGGGTGGGAATTGCACATCCTTCTGGATAGCATTTAGCAGCTGCCATGTTTTTCGTTTGCTTTCCTGACTCCCTTGTTCTTTTGAAGGTATGGCTTTCAAAGTTTGAAGCAGACCACCTCTGTAAGAAGACCTAAATGGTTGTGCGGGGAGACACAAGAAATAAAGAACAATAGAAAGAGGGTAGCATCATGTAACATGATCAAGCCTGAAAACATGAATGAGTAAAGGAAGTAGGCTTAGTAAGCAGAAATTGTAGGTCCCAACATGTTCCCCACATTAACAGCCCTTCCTTGGGGCTCTTTCTCTTTGCAAAGGAAGTTGTTGACAGTCTGTTGTCTGTAATACAGTGGACCTTGGTTCTTGAATGGCTTAGTTGTCAAACAAATCAGCTTCCAAATGTCGCAAACCCGGAAGTAAGTGTTCCGGTTTGCAAACGTTTTTCGGAAGCTGAACGTCTGAAGCGACTTCCACTTGAGCGCAGGAAGGTCCTGCAGCCAATCAAAAGCCGCGCCTTGGTTTTTGAATGGTTTCAGGAGTCAAACGGACTACCGGAACGGATTAAGTTTGAGAACCAAGGTACCACTGTGGGCTTGTCCTTGCTTTCTAAAGGTGTGCTCACACCACACAATTCTTTTCCCAGCAGAGTAGGGAAAGGGCACCTTTCTGCCTCTGGAGAATGCCCTGCTCTTCTTCTCAGCAGGTGCATCATCTGCATGCATAAGTTGCAGCGGAAGAGCTATTTCTCTTGCCTGTCCAGTTGAAACACAAACCCAATTTTTTATTTATGAGATCGGTTGGTAGGCAGGGTTCCGGCTTGTTGCTAAACTGAGCCCTCCTGCAGTCAGTGTGTTTTGAGACCGTGCAGTACATCCATAAGAAGTGAGTCCCCCTTTAAATGAGAAAATCACATTCCCATAACCAAATCTGACCAAATAAGTGACTCCTTCAGAGATTTGGTGTGTAAAGCACTAGCTTTTTCCAGACAACATCTGAAGAAAATACGTCCTAAAGAACCCTATGTAAGCTGTTATTGTTAACACAAGCAATAAAAGGAAAAGAGGTGAATTAAAGCAAAAAGGAAAATAGAATTGGGCCAAGAGAAACAACATTTTCTGAGGCTGCATAAATGTAATGTATTTAAGTGTACTGGATCTTGGCTACTAGCTACATCCCCCACCTGGCAAGACCCAGATAAAATAGCTGAACAATATTGTTGCTGCTGTTTGCTTATATGATAGAGAACGTTGCAGTTTTATTAAAATATTCAGTTTTGTGTTCCTTCATCACCTAGAGTTCTTAACATATGTGTATTGCTATAAGCATTTTTATTTGTGTTCTTATTGAGGGTTATGCTGCTTTTCTTTATGGTAATATTTCTTTCTCTTAAAACAGGAAAGTGAAGACGGCATAGAAGGAGATGGTAAGTGATGTTCTCTCTTTTAGTTTGAGTGATTGTGAATGGTGAGGCGTAGTGTAGATTTGGTCAGGGAATATTCTTAGAATTAATGCTTATTGTAATAGCATTTTTTAAAACAACCAAGCAGCATATACATTTTCTTTTTAAAAAAATCAAGTTGTAATTCTACAAGAAAGATGTTCCAGACACAAGCCCTTATGCTTATGGTACTTTGGCCTGTAGGTAAATTCAGACATCTTTTGTTAGAAATGGACCTCATCATAGATGAATGGGTGGTAAGGTTTTCTACCAGAGTTTTGTTTGGCTGTTTGTATTAATGAAAACACAGTGTGATGTTTTTTCTTCCATACATTTTAATGGCTTGGATATCTTATCAAGTGGTAAGACTTCCCCACGTTTACCACTTGATAAAATGTGGCCAGAGCTGCCTTATTAAAGAACAGCTCAAGGGTTCCCATATCCACCATCACTTTGTGAACATGAGTGGACAGTGAAAATTCCCCTGCTTCACTGGCCACAGACTCTGTGGCAGTGTGAAGGAGCCATATATATATATATATATATATATATATATATATATATATATATACATACACCCACACCCACCCACACACCGTATTTTTCGCTCTATAAGACGCACCAGACCACAAGACGCACCTAGTTTTTGGAGGAGGAAAACATGAAAAAAAAAAATATTCTGAATCTTAGAAGCCAGAACAGCAAGAGGGATCTCTGCGCAGTGAAAGCAGCGATCCCTCTTGCTGTTCTGGCTTCTGGGATAGCTGCGCAGCCTGCATTCGCTCCATAAGATGCACACACATTTCCCCTTACTTTTTAGGAGGGAAAAAGTGAGTCTTATAGAGCAAAAAATACGGTATATATATATATATATATATATATATATATATATATATATATATGCACTTCATTAGGATGTGAAGTCTTAATGCACTGTCCTAGAAACTTCAACGGAAAGTTGAATTTTGAGGAGGAATTTGAAGACGGGGGGATTTTCAGCATTATGTAAGTGTTCAGAAGAAGCTGGAAACATAAGAAGCAGCAAAGCAAAAAAGTGAATATTTTACAGAAGCATAAGGCCAACAGATGATTGAGGGTGGTGGATTTTGAGGAGCTAAGAACATAGGTAGGAGGATGTGGTGGTGGCGGCAGAGGGATGAGGTGGGGCAAGGCCATAGTGGACTTTCAAGGTAACAGCAAGAACAGTTGAGAAAACATTGTAGGGATTAAGGAAAGGCTTACATGTCGTGTAAGCGTTGAATAATTTTGGTGCAGAATTCTGAATTTAGGCAAGAGGGATGAAGTGACATTGGAATGCCACAGAGGAGATGGTTGCAGTAGTTATGAGAAATGGCTTGAATGTGAACCAGAGCTTTTTACTAAGAGGGCAGAGAAGCATGACCAGTGTTTTAGACTGAGAAGCACTATGTCTTGTTGGTGAACGGAATGTGAAAAGAAAAGAAAAATGAGTGTGTGCATCAAAGATTAAACAAGTGTTGTGTCTGTTAAGTTGTGCGGATGATGACTTTGTCAATGGATCAAGAGGGTATATGAGAAGAGAAAGGTATGGGAAGATGAGAAATTTGGTCGTCTACATAACAAATTTTAAAGGGTTTGTCTAACCGCAAACAACTCTTCTTTATATTTAGCTGTTCTTTCTGACTATGAAAGTGCTGACGACTCAGAGGTGAGTTACATTTTTACTGACAATTTCAAATATGTCTGTTGCCATTTTTACTGACAATTTCAAATATGTCTGTTGCCATTTTTCTGGTGTACAGTATTAACATGCCAATGAACTTTTATTTAGAAAAGGAGCCTTCAGGAATCTGGACCCTTGGATGAATTGGAATGTGTAATTTTTATCTCCTTTGCCATGGAAAAGCAGTCCAACTTCTGCGTTTTGAAATTTATTATATGTTATCTATCCTCTGTATTCAAAGCTTACCTTGGGGGTATTAGACCTAGAAGCACGTGCCTTGGATGCCTGTTTATCTTCTGCTGGTGTTGGGGAAGCCATCAGGTTCCAAATGGTGGTTCACTTACATTAAACCATAGTTATAAACAAACTGTGGTTGTGTGAGCGTGAGGAACACAGAACTGAAAAGTTCTTATTGTGCTCCTCCCTTATTCCTGAACTGCTGGAAACAAGCCAAAGTCTGGCTTTGTCATGGCAACTGAACTTGGGTTTGTGGTTTGTTTCTCCCAAACTACGAGCAGTAAGCCAACAACAAATGTTGGCTATTGCTCATGGTTCATTTCTCTTTAAACAAACCACAAGCCCATGTTCAGACATCACAACAAGATGGAATTTGGCTTGTTTCCTGCCACTTTAGCAGGAGCAGAGAAGGAGTGCTATGAGAACTCTTCAAATTAAACCATAGATTGTGTTTACTAATAGATTGACTTGCAGAGCAAAACAGTTTGTATAAGCCTATAAGCCTGTTCAGACAAAACAGTGTCCTGGAGGAAAAGATTTTTTTGTAAAAAAAGAAAAATTCTTTAAATTGCTAGGCACCTGCACCAATTGAATCACATTGGATGTTTGTTTCAGGCTGAGGAGGGGGAATACAGCGAGGAGGAGACATCCAAAGTGGACCTGAAGCGGGAGAGTAATGAAACTAATGAGCTGACAAGAAAATCAGACAAAGGGGATGAAAAACCAGAATCGAAAGGCACTGTGGCAGGCGAGAGGCAGAGTGGGGATGGCCAGGTAAGTCTTACCAGATGCTGAGTATAGGTACTAACCATTTAAACGAAAAGGTGCCTTTGTATTTACTTTTCAAGAAATAAATACTTAGTTTCATAACGTTCTAAAAGAAGCTTCCTGCATTTTTGTGTAATAGGCTAGTGTTAGGGAAATCAATAAAGGCATCCATTTTTAAACTGCTTTGCCTTTTCCCCACTTACACAAATGCAGTTAGTTATTTTCACCACTAGAACACGTTCCTACATTCTTTCTACACAGTCTCTAACCATTGGTGTTGTCATAATCATCCAGTGTTCTGTACAGCTGATATTTCTAACGTATAACAAATCAGCACATACATAATGATACCTGACTGAATCATACCTGGAGTAGACCCATTGAAACAAATGACTTAACTAAAGTCTTCATTAGGTCTGTTCTGAATATAGCTAACATTGGACATTGTCTTTTTTCTTTCTTTTTTCAGTATTCCAATAGTGACATCACTTAGGAGAAATAGCAGCGGATCTAGTTGTACTTTATATCCTGAAAATTTCTCCAATATATATATATATATATATATCTTTTCCCAACATTTTTCAGCTGGCAAACAATTTCATTGCAAATGATAGAAATCTTCTCTCACATTTTCAGCAGTTCAACATACAATTCTTACTTTTCTTGCCATTAAGGGAACAGTATCTTGCAACAATTCTCTCTTGATAATCATACACAAAGAAAAAGTGCTGTTGAAAAGTCTCTCTGTAAGTGTATAGGTGTATACTAAGTGTATAAGTGTATACTCCAGATGTTGAGTCTACTGCACCATAAATGCACTTGTCCACACTTCTCAGCGTCATGCTAAGCGGATTGCTGTCCATGCAGGCCCTTCTGCTTGCCTAATCTGCAGCGCAGGGAGGGGAGGAAGTCATGCTGTGCTAGTGGAAACCACAGGCTTCGGTCAGCAGAGCTTATTAGTTGAATCCCACTCAGCACTTTGAAGAACATTTTCTTATTTACTGGTTTTGCTTTATCAGTTAGGTAATATAGGTTTCTTTTCCTTTATTCCGGAGTACTTGCATGGTTTTTGGAGAGTTGTCTTATGGAGAATACTATCTTTATTCTCAGACAGCTGTTCTATATATGTTATCAGTTTTATCTTCTGTGATAACATTTGACCAAAACATTGGATGAAGAGGATGGGTTCTGGAACACTTTGGTGGGTTTCTGTGTAGGCAGAAGACCAAGAGGCGCTTGCTTTCCTTTTTCTTGTAGGAAAGCACTGAACCAATTGAGAACAAGGTGGGCAAAAAGCTTCCTAAGCACCTGGATGATGACGAGGACCGGAAGAACCCTGCATACATACCTCGCAAAGGTCTTTTCTTTGAGCATGACCTTCGTGGCCAAACTCAGGAAGAGGAAGTCCGGTAGGTGATGTGGGCAGCGAGTGAAGCGAGGTGGGTTTGCAGAGCAAGGGGTGCTCTTGGTCAGGAAGGGTTAGAAAGTTGAAAGAATGGCTGCTCACAGAGAAAATAATACAAGCTAATACAGAAAACTTTTTTAAAAAAACTATGTGCTATCGCCAATGTGGGACCATTTCTTAATGTTGCGGTTACAAGAACCTTGAGTGGCTTTGAGCAGCCATCTACTGGCACGTAGACCCTCAGGAAGCATTATTTGCTTTACATAGTCATTTGACTGTTTCTTCTGAGTCCCATGTTTCTCCTGGGACAGACTTTATTGGTTGGGGTACCCTGGTTTTGATATTCCCTCCCTTGGTGCCCAGTTGACTTTTATTTTAGTGGCGTTTTAGCTAAATGAAGACCTTTCTGTTTTGTCAGAATTTTGCCTGATTTGAGTTTTCTCCCTGCACTCGGTGCGTTTATACGACTCTGGTTTTAGTTTTTATTTGTATTCCACTGTATTAAGATCAGTACATTTTCTTGTTCCTACCAAAGACCATAACAAATGCATTCTCCAACAAGCCAATACAATAATACAAAGATAATTCAATTTCAAACCTGGCAACAAAAGTAGGAATAGGAACATAAATTAGATCTCAACATCTGTTGCAGTACATTTTAAAATCTATGGTTTTGGACCCCTTCTGAGGTCCTGTGTTGCTAGAAAGAAGGGATAGAGCCGCTTTCTATAAATATAAACATTAAAGCCTCACTGATTCTTTCCCTCTTGTCACGCAAGGCCTAAGGGCCGCCAGCGCAAGCTGTGGAAAGATGAGGGACGGTGGGAGCATGACAAGTTCCGGGAAGACGAGCAGGCACCGAAAACAAGGCAGGAGCTGATTGCTCTTTATGGGTATGATATCCGCTCAACACACAACCCTGATGACATCAAGCCCAGGAGAGTGCGCAAACCAAGGTGAGGTAACAAAGACAAGTGTATGTACTTGTATTATAGTACCGGACCGGGGGGGGGGATGGTGTGGTGGTGCAGGAACATTAATGATGTGGAACTCAGTTCTGTGCCCTGAATAGCTTGAGGAATGTGCTTCTGACCTGTAGCATCTTATCTCCATTCAGATTTGGGAGTCCACCACAGAGAGAGCCAGATTGGGCCAATGAACGGCCTAGTAAGCCGCCACGGCACCAGAGCCTAGAAAGTACTCCCGTGCCACCCAGGACATTCATCAATAGGAACTCCGCAGGGACAGGACGGATGCCCCCACCGAGGACTTTCCCAAGACCCGGTGGCTACAAAGAGAGCCGTCCATGCTACCGGGCTGTGGATGTGAACAGCCAGCATGCGCCTCGCTTCAGTGAGCAGTCAAAGCACGAGAGCAATTACCGTTCCAGGCGTTTGGAGCCCCTCCCACCACGAGAGCCTTCTCCTGAAGTAGAGATTCCGCACATTCGCAACAGCCCTGTTAAAAAGGAAGAAGTGGTTTCGGAAAGCCCAGCAGCTCCTGCAGATGTTCTGCAGCCACCACCAGATAGGCCAGTGGAGAAGAAGTCCTACTCCCGGGCAAGGAGGACTCGGACCAAAGCAGGCGAGACGGGGAAGTTGGCCGAGGAAGTCCCGCTTCCATTGGGGTTGACTCCTGCACCTCTGAAAACTACTGAGGTTATACCATCCCCTTCGCCAGCAAAGACTGGTAATTGGGAGGTGCCTGTTGAAGCTAGCCTAGATGGGCTCGAGCAAGACATAACCCAGTTAAATATAACAGAACAGAACTGGAGCCCAGGGCAGCCCCAGTTCATACAACCTCAGGGTAAGTGGCTGGCTGATGAACTGAAGCAGAGGGGGACTAGCTTTATTTACTTGATATGTTTATAATCCACCCCCATAGAGCAGTTTAGAAAGAACAGTAAATCTAAGTTCTGACTCATCATAAAACAGTTAAAACATCACTCTAGCCAAATATGTATGTGGTTATTTCAAACTGCTATGTGGTTCCTTTGCTGTTCTCTTTATTTCCTAGAATTTTGTTTTCTTCCCTGCCCTGCCTCAACATTTTCCTTTGTCCTCCTCCTAAACCTCGCCTTCTTAAGCTCCAGTCTTCACTTTCTACTTATGTTCACCTTCCTTGCTTCCCTTAGTTTGCTGCCTTCTTAAGGCCCTGGCTCTTGTTTTCCTAAGTCCAAGTTGCTTCTGTCCACCCCTATTTGTCTAGATGCTTTTCTTTAGGATCTGAGCAGCTCAGTCTATGGTAAGCAGAGTCTTTTAGGATCAGAGATCAGCAATAACCAAAAGCTCTTATTGCATCTCTGTGACATTGGGACATATCCACTCACTGGCAGAAGTCCCAACATCATTAAAAAATTTCAAACATAACTTAAATCCCAATTGTTCATTTTTAGCCACTAAGTATTTGCCTAAACTGAAGGTCCGAGAGGATCCAGGAGTTCCATGACTGTTCTGCGAAAGCTCCTCTTTCTGTGCTGATTTGTCCTGGAAATAATATCCTTCAGTTATTCTGAGAAATCACATTAAGATAAAGAAGAAAAAGCAGTTTCACAGTTCTGTAGGGTTCGGACTGGTGAGGACTTTGTATGTCAAACCTCCAGTGTTTACACATCATGCTTGCAGTTGCTGAATACTGCCTACACTTTCAAAATTCAACTTTTTTTAACTATGAAGGCTGCAAAGTTTGCTTTTAAACACACAGAGATAGTTTTCCATCAGACTCTGCATTGTCTTGATGAGGAGAGAAGTATATGAGCAGCCATAGGGACTCTGTACAGCTCCGTTGTATGTGAAGTGCTCTTTAATGCACTGTTGAATAGAAAAGAAGAAAAGCCTGGGGTTCACAGGATGTTGGCCTAAGTAGGGAAGTACCCACTGTAGGCTCAGCCAACTCAACCCATTGTCCGCTGTGATAGCATATGAGGTTTGTTGGAACTAAGGAGGTCTCTGACCAGTGCTCAAAGGGGTGACCAGCTGGGAAATGCATGTACACCACCTTGGGTTCCATGGCAGAAGAAAAGTGGGATATAAGTGTAAGAAAATAAACTTCTCGTTGAGGCAGAGGTGGTAGATTCTGCAGCAATTGGTGCCATCTACCAATGTGGACATCCTGTTATGAGCCCTTGTGTTCTGTAACGTAGCCCCAAATCTACTTCATTCAAAGATTTGTAGTATGGTTACGAGGGACCAGATACAGTTCATTTGAAGAGATATATAGGCCTGCCATTTGGCCATCCCTTCTTTTATAAAAAATGGCACCTGAACTTCCATTTCCTTCTGGACCTTATTGCACATCTGAACATTTCCTCTGGCATTATTTGGTATCAAATAAATATTTTTCATTATTAGTACAAAAGGTTAGAGTCTTAGGAGCTGACTGCATTGGTTATTGCGCTTTGCAATGCAGTCAAGCCATGAAGTCTTCTAGATCTGCGGCCGTAATGAGTCATAGGTGACATAGTGACCTTACACATGCTGAAATTTTGTGCTCTTTGGACTTTCCCTCTACCACATTTTTCTCTCTCCCTCTTCCCTCTCCTCTCCTTCCTGCACCCATTGGAAAACATGGCAACCAGCCCTGCTCACACGTGGGTACTTGCCACTTTCTGACTTGTATACCAACTTACACAAATATAATTTTCATGTCACTTAATGCCACTTCAGATGTAATATTTAGTTCATGAATTCATCAAAGAGTCAGGAGATGAGAGAGCATGCACAAGAGCTTGTCCTTGGAAATAGAAATATTTACTTTATCTGCAGAATTTGGTCATTCTTTGTGGGGATTCGTGGGTTTCTGTAGGGCAGATTTTGAATAGGTCTAGACATGCTTCTGTCTGTCCAAATATTATCATGCCAGATTTCATTTGAGTGCTTTCCAGCACTCCTTTTTCTTATTTAATGTACCTTGGAATGCTCAGAGTAAAACAGATTACCTGAGCAGGTTGCCTAAACACAATAGCAGCCACAGCTGCTCCATGCACACTTCCTCAAAATTGACTAGCACAGGCATGATTTTACTCTACTCAGGCATGACAGCTGAATCTCTCTTCAATGTTCATTCCTATCGCACTTGTATTATAAGGATTCTAAATAGTGCAATAAACTGTAGATAACCACAAAAGCTATCAAAACACTTGCAACAAATAATATCAGACTGGAACCAATAAAGTGCAGTGTTGGTTTACAGAAACATACAAGTTTTGTAATTATCTGCAGTGATTATGAACAGACTTATCTCAAGTCTTAACTCATCTCCTGTGAATTCTGCTTGGAGGAGCGAAAGGGCCCGCCTTGACTTCAGAGTGAGGTGCGGGAGAATAAGCTAGGGGAATAGATTGCAAGACAGGAAGACTATCTGCAGGTACTGTTACATATTTTTAAAACTTGTTTTCTGTCATGAAGGCTTATTCTCTGTTTTAAAAGAAGCTGAGGTTTGCAGGATGTGACAGTACTGGTGTTGCGAGTGAAATCTGTAGGTACATGGAATATACCCAGCTGATGTTGCTTCCTGACATACAGTATTAGAGACAATAAGTTGCATGCGCATCTTCCTGCTCTTTCTGCATCTTAGGAAGTAATATCTGTTCTCATTTTCATCTTTCCTCAGGATCCTCCTTAACCTGCTGCCTCTTCCTGGTTTCTTTCTAATGTTAAGTGTAAAGTAGTAATCAGTCTTGTTGCTGTTTTTCCTTTTACTCCCTTCCCAATAGGTATTCCTAACCAGATGCACATTGGAGCAGCCCCACCCCCTCAGTTCAACAGGATGGAGGAGATGGTAAAGTCCTGTGTCTTTTTCCTGCTTTTCAAGTGGTGGGTCTGACTGGCTACCAGAGGATAGGCTGAAGACCTAGAATTCTCTGTAAAGAGTCCCTGCAGCATTTGGGGGAAGTTACATAACTTGAGTCTGGCTGAGCCCTTGTAGTGGGTTGAATTTGAACTGATTGGGTATTTTTTACAGAGAAATGGGGGATAGGCTGTTGCCATAAAGGGAAAGGGCCGAAAGCAGAAAAGGTGTTGAGCACCACCCAGTACCTCTAGGAATTGGCAGAGTAAGATGTAAGTGGTAAAGTACCCGGTTAGCTGCTGCTTTAGACTAGACGCCTAAAGTGAGCTTCGATTCTCAGGATTCTGAAGAAGTTTCTCTTTAAGGAGAGATAAGTTCTGAACAGGCCTTAAAAATGGGAACATCCCAATTTGCAAGGGCAGGAGCAGGGTGTTTCATTGTGACATTCTTATATGAACTGTGACTACTCTTTTCAGGGTGTTCAGGCAGGCCGTGCAAAGCGTTACTCATCGCAGCGTCAGAGGCCTGTCCCAGAGCCTGCTCCACCTGTGCACATAAGCATAATGGAAGGGCACTACTATGACACACGTGAGTGCATGCTGCTGCTTAAAAATCTCTGGGTTCCCTGTGTTTTGTACTACTATAAAACTCGAGTGGGTTACAGATGATTTATTCAGCCTTCCATCTACAGTGTTGTAAGTGCTCCCTCAAGTAAAAGTGGATTAATTTGTACCAGAATAACACGGAAATATGAATTACTAATTAATCAGCATGAAAATAACAAAGCACTTTAAAAATTCCTGGATGAGGGGAATCTGAAGCTGAGTCTCCCCAGTCCAAAGAGGAAATTTCCATTTTACTTTTCTGCAGACACCACTTCCATTAATAAGGAGCATCTCCTTATTCACCCCTGAACCATCTCTAAAAGCTGATGTGGCTAAACAGTTCTTTGTATGATTTCACATGTTCTTCCCCCTGCCCTCATGGAAACCGGCTTCTTTTTACTGGGATCCCAGTGTGTTTACTGTTAAACTACCAATGTGCATGGAATAAAGGTCGCATTTGATGGTTTATCATTACAGTACAGTTCCAGGGACCGATCTACACTCACAGCGAGAATCCTGCCCCGCTGCCTCCCCAAGGGGTGATTGTTCAGCCAGAAATGCATCTCTCCCATCCAGGTAGGGAATTGCTTCTCACATCTCCTCCTGTCCAGGCATTTCTCTCCAACGCAAGCCCGTGTGAGCTCTGTGAGGCAGAAATGGGGAGAAAAGATAATGGAGCAATCATATAGGGTTGATTGTTACCTTAAGCCTAAAACCTGGAATATTGGATCAAAACTGTTTCCCTCTTCTCTCCCCCTCACTCGTTGCTTTATAGTACCAAATGGCATCCTTGGTACAAAGCCTTCTCTGTTCCGTGAAAAAAATTGGCACCACGCTGAAGCTTTGGATTCCATCTGTGCCGTTCTGCTGCATTTGAAACCCTGTTGCAGATGTGTGTCAGAAGACAAAAATCTAAATTAGGTTTAGCTAATGCAGTGATGGGATGGAGAGATCGTTTTGCTGATCCTTCTGTGCAGATACGATGGGGGGCAGGTGGGCAGATGTAATAAACTTATTAGTTGTCACCCAAAGCGTCTTCAAGTGGTTTACATTGGGAAAGAAATACATAAACACATTATGCCATGGGGGGGGATCGTATTATATTTTTTCCATACAACATACTGTATTGGAGAAAGAAACAGAAAGCCAGTCCCCTGTGATAGAAAATATTGGCAGCACACTAACAACGAACAAAACAGTGCTCCTACTCACTAACCAACAGATGAAAGAAAAGTTCCATGCCAGCACTACCCCTCCATAGCCCCAAAATCATTCATGTCAGCCCAGTAATTTTTTTAAATCACACCCCACCCAGAACTCTTGGGTCATAATGAGCTGCTGCTTATTGGGAGTGGGGGATGGATCCTCCAGGGATGGTCTGGCGCTTCCCCTCCTGCCATTGTCAGGGGTCCAAAAAACAGACCTGCCTCATCGTGTTTTAATAGCACACAGATTTGTTACGGCCATATCTATACTCAAAAGAGCTAAGAAATTATATTAGAAGATTACTGATTCACTTTTTGGAAGAGGAGGGCATTCTGAATCAGGTACTTGTTCCCATCAGATTCTGGAGACGATGCTTTTTTTTACTTCTTGCTGCTGTGGGAGAAGCCTTGCCCACTTCATATCCTGTCTTAGGCAAGAGAGAAGGTTTCTTCTGCAAGTCTCTCCTCACGGCTGGCATAATTATTTGAATCCTTCCTTTTTCTCTTCCCACGTCTGCCATTTCCTTCTGGGTAGGAAAAACAAAATGAAGGAGAGAACATTTGAGCTTAATTGGATTTAAAAGGAGGGATTTTCTGACCATCTGCAAATCACAGGGATTTTACCCTCCAGGATCAATCCTCACAAGCACAGCACAGGAGCATTGCACAGAGATGCTGCAGAGGACTTGTCTGTGCCATCGGATGGGCACATGAATCCTTCCAGATGGAGCAGATTGTAATCCGCTTCAGCACCCTTTCCGTGTTGCGTTCTTGATTTCAGAAGCAACTGTCGATGACTCTTCTTCTCTTCTTTCTCTGCCAGGGTTACATCCACACCAGACACCAGCACCTTTGACCAACCCTGGTTTATATCCTCCACCTGTCTCCATGTCGCCGGGACAGCAGCCGCCGCCTCCCCCACCGCAACAACTGCTAGCACCGACCTACTTCTCCCCTCCCCCTGGAGTGATGAATTTTGGCAATCCCAGTTACCCCTACCCTCCAGGACCACTTCCGCCGCCGCCACCTCCCCATCTGTATTCCAATGCTCAAGTAAGTTTGTTCTCATCTGGGCTTTAAGTCTTTAAACTCCGAGATCCAAAGCAGCAGGTGGCAGAGAAACAAAGCATCGCTGGGCACAGGCTCCCATCCTATCTGAGCAGGCTTTTGTCCTGTCATTAGGGCTCAGGCAAAGCGAGAAGTGTATGTAGCACGTGGTACACTGACTGCTGCTCCCTGTTGTAGCAGATGCACACTGAGTACTTCTGGGTATTCCTCTTGCTAGTAATTGCGTTGTCAGAGGCAGCTAATCCAAGCTGAGCAAATGCGAAAGTATCTTTGATAGAACAGATTTCATGCTGTGGAGGCAAGACCAAACAAGTTTAATAGCCACAGAACATGACGTTGCCGTTCTGTGTTTCCTTTGGCATTGGCCTAAAAGTCTGGGCATTTACAGTGGTACCTCGCAAGACGAATGCCTCGGAAGACGAAAAACTCGCAAGACGAAAGAGTTTTTCGTTTCTTGAGTTGCTTCGCAAGACGATTTTCCCTATGGGCTTGCTTCGCAAGACGAAAACGTCTTGCGAGTTTGTTTCCTTTTTCTTAAAACTGCTTGAAGAGGTGCAGTTGCGGCTGACCGTGCTTCGCAAGACGAAAAACATCGCAAGACGAAAAGACTCGCAGAACGAATTAATTTCGTCTTGCGAGGCACCACTGTATAACTTACCTATTTATCTATTAAATTTATATACTGCCCTTCATCAGTAGATCTGAGCGTGGTTCACAACACAAGCATACAAGATACATAATACATAATAACAAGAACAACCCTCCCCCCCAAAAAATAAAAAGCCGAATAACCCCCACCCAGTGTTAGAAACTCAGATATATAAGCTAATTGACAAATGGCACCTTAAACCTAGATTATAGTTGCCAGAGCGGAATGTTTAGGCAACTTTCTTTGCAGTGAGTATTATTTTTTTATTCATTCATTTCATTTCATTTCTATACCGCTTTATATTTTAAAGAAAAAAAAATCTCAGAAGTGGTTTACAACACATCAAATAAAACAATCCAGAATAAAACGAATTCAAGCTTCAAGGAGAAGATCCTTCTCTAAGTGACTCTTGGCTTTCTCCATATTTATTTATTTACCTACTTAATTTGTAGAGCTGCCCCATAGCAGAAGTACTCTAGGAAGCCAGCATGGTGCAGTGGTTAAGTGTCGGACTAGGACCGGGGAGATCAGGGTTCAGATCCCCTCTCAGTCATGAAGCTCACTAGGCAACTTGTTTTGTAGTTGGTTGATGCTGTGGTTTTTATTTATTTACTGTACCCTGCCCAGAGATCAAGCTTGGATGAAAAAGGGGGGGGGGGATTCTTTTTCTGTTCATTTTTTCCTTAAATATTGGCTTCCTATAATTGGACAAACAGTGTTTCTTTTTAACTTTTTCAGATGTGTTTCTGTGATTGATTTATGTGTGTGTGTACTTTGTATTTAAATTAGTGTGTGCGTGTGCATGCGCAGCTATGATGTATAAACAATACTGTGGATGTTATAACAATATAATATGTAATATTATCAAACACTTTAGGCTTCCTCCCTCAACCTCTGCCCTCCAGATGTTTTGAGACTGCAGTTCCCATCATCCCTGACCACTGGTCCTGCTAGCTAGGGATCATGGGAGTTGTAGGCCAAAAACATCTGGAGGGCCGTGGTTGAGGAAGTCTGCTTTAGACCAACCCAATGGTTTCCTTTTATCTTGGTTTGTAGGCCCAGTCTCAGGTGTATGGAGGGGTCACCTATTATAACACAGTCCAGCAGCAAGTGCAGCCCAAACCTTCACCACCCCGAAGAACTTCGCAGCCTGTCACTATCAAGCCGCCACCTCCTGAGGTATCACTTACCCTCCCCTGATTCACTCTGTGTGATCATTTGTGATCCCTAGAGAGGGAGTTCACCATTCATAAGACCCTCCTTGATCCACAAGAGTGGTTTGTGAAAGTGCGGGATCTCTGCTTTTGTGTTGTTCTGATATGTTGCAAACTCTAGATTCTCGTTGCAGGTTGTAAACAGGGCTCCAGTTAACATTTCTAAACGCTATTGAAGGTGAGCTTAGATGTTAAGATCAAGGTGTCATTGGGACCCTGATTATCAAAAATGAGCATTCCCGCTGATAAACCCAAACTAAAAATTCCACCTTTTTAATGGCAGCTTTACTGTATGAGAAATTACTTCACAATAAAGCTGGTTGCATTTTTTGTGTGATAAGGGGGGGGGGGAATGCACCATTATTTACTTGATTTAAAATAACCCCTTTTGGTTGCCTCTTTGTTTCTGGGTCAGTGAAAAGGCTGTTGGTATCACTCCACCACAAAAAAACCTATGCTGGAAAAATTAACAAATAACTGTAAAAATAATTAAAGTGCAAGTGTCAAGTACTGTACATCAAAAAAAGTACCAAGTGGGAGAGACGTTGTGTCCCTTGCTCTTTTAGGAAATGCTGATCTAGAGCAGTGGTTCCCAATTAGCTAAGTACCACAGACCCCGTGTTTATCAAAAGCCAAGTGATGGACCTCCCACTTCTGAAAATGTTGAGGAAAATTTGTGTGTTAACAGTAGCCAGTTAACTTCTGGCTGGTGAAGTTAACTGTACAGGCCTCACTCTCCCTTGAGCAAAATAAGCCTGTGACTGGGTGGTACCACTTCAGACTGCGGATGGTTGCAATGCATTTTCATACAAAACCATTCTCCATATAAACAGCTAGTATGCCAAGGGAAAGCCTGAGCAGCACCCCATTTCCCCTGATCATTCTAGTTATGGAGGAATATTTTTTTTCATGTTGAAGAGCATTCCACCTTGTCAGCTGCATCACCCGCAATCTGAAATGGTACAGCTCAGGTCAGGCACAGTGAGAACAGTGAAAAGAGTGTCAGCAAGGGGATATGGCTAATTCAAATCATACACATCCTAAAGCTGCTTATTCTCAGGATAATCTTCCTGAATGAATGACCCCCGAAGGGGAACTTTTGACAGTGAGAGTGTTTTCCTTTAAATAACTATTCTAGAGAAAATCCCCTTGGATGTCTAGTTCAGGGGTGGGCAGATTTCAGGCTTGCCCAGTTTACTTAGTTCTTTAGTAGGACGTGAAACCCGCAAATTGGAGCCTGATGCACAAGACATACACTTAAAATAATTCTGAACTCAGGAATTTGTTCTGCATACCAAAACTGAACAGAGTTTACAGTCTCTCGACACAATAATGCACTCTTGGTACCCCTCTCTGCTTTCTTCATTTCTGCAATATAATTGGTATCATGAAACAATTGGGAGTAAAAAAGCCAAAGAATCATAGAATCACCCAGAAATCTGACAGTTGATCCTGATTGACCTTCTAGCGACTCCCAAGTGATTTTAATCTCCTGGTGTGTCGGTAAAACGTCATGTCATTATAAGGTACAACAAACAATAAGTTTGTGTAAATAGTGAGAAGACTTGTGGGTAGCCATTGGAAATGGAACTGTTTGGGCAGAAGGAGATGTTCTGGGGAGTGAGCAAGACATTGATACCACAGTAAACCATGGCCTGCACTAACCATAGTTTAGAACCCAATCAATGGTTTTAGCTTCCATATGAAAGAAGCAATCTCATGGTATAAAAGGGAAAACTAGAGCCAGATGGAACAGGCATAAGGGTGGGGTTAATGATCTTTCTTGGCCTGGGGTAGAATTGTTCAGGCATGGCAATGTCAGTTCCTAAGCCTTATTAATGCCAGGTCTGCTTTCTTTCCCCCTCTTGTTTCTGTCTAGGATAGCAGAAATGAGAAATCCAAAGAAAGGAACAACACTTAAGGATGCTGCACTTTGCTGGTTTCAGTAGAGTACCAGAGCTGGCACCTGTGGCAGGCAGAAGATGGCTCCTTTGTGTGAGCTTCTCCTCTCCTTTCCATTGGTAATAGGTGATGTACATGGATGCAGGCCCTTCTGCTGTGCCATACCATGCCAGTATCTTGATCAGGGGCCAGATTGCCCACCAGGAGGGCATCAGCGAAACCACATATCTTTACAGTCTCTGTCTCTGTCTCTCTCTCTCTCTCTCTCTCTCTCTCTCTCTCTCTCTCTCATATCTTGGGACAAAGAGACTGTACAAACATTGTTGGATGTAAGATTTCTCTGCTCACTGAGAGCAAAACCGTTCTCCACATTCTTTTCCCTTCTTCGTTTGAATGTTTTTAGGTGTCAAAACTAAAACTACCCAACTCTTTCTTAACGTTAATTTGAAGAACCTGACTTACTTTGTTTCTATTCTGTTTAATTGGTCTTGTTAACGTTACTTGAGTTGTGTGGCTTATCTTCTCCTTGGCTGACTTTTTCCAATAATATGGTTTTAAAAATAAGTCATAATAGTTGTGCAAACTCTTGTTATTTTCTTGGATTAAAATTATAGAGGAATCTGGAAAAGGGTTGCCTTGTCTGAAAGCAGTAGTTGTCTTTTCTGTTGCCACTTTTATTTTTTTTTAGGAGAAAGACTTTAATTTAGAATGAGCCCCAGTGAGCATTTGTCTGCCAATCATTTAATCGTGAGCTGTTCTGACCCCCACAGTGCCAGGAAATACAGTGTACCCCCAGGTGGGCGACGGTAACCAGGCCTATATGTGTGGTTGGTAGCCTGTAAACACCATTATTTGACCCGACCTCATGTGTCCTTCAGAAGGTGCAAGAGGCCTTCGTCCGCCTCCTGAAACAACACTGAACCTCCTTTGGAGCTCTTGAAGTGACGGCCTGCAGGCTTTCACCCTGTTTGCCCACACTTTGCAGCTTAGATTTTGCCTGCATGGCTTTCATCAAACGCCCTGCACTTCCTACATATTTCTAATTCACTTGCAAAACTGCACTAGGAGGACAAAGCTTAAGTGGTCAGCCTGTAGCCACTTGTGCTGGAGCAAGATGCCCAGTACTAGCTGGACCCTGGCACAATGAGCCATCCCCAGCCAGTCTGCTTTTTCATGCATGTGTAGCTTCCTACTTGAAATATCAGGGTCTGTGTTTCCTTTTAATTTGATAACCCTTCTAATTTAATTTTTAACAAGTACAGCTGGCATTTGAAGGAAAATCCCTGTATGTTCTAAGTGTATTTGCTTTTCCTCTGCCTTAAGGTTTGAAATGTATCCGTTTAACATATCGGTTTTGAAATATTAGACCTAATGACACTGTGATAGCTATTTTTTGTTAATAAATTTGTTTTGTTCCTGTTCCCGGCATTCTTTTTTTTTTTTTTTTTGCAAATTGTTTTGTAGCTATTTGATGGCAGTACAACACATGGGGGGGGGGGAGAGGCAACAGCTCAGTGGCAGAGCATCTGCTTTGCATTTAGGAGATTTCAGATTCAATCCCCGGCATCTCTAGGTAGGGGGCTGGGAACATACACGGTCTCAGACCCTGCCAATCAGTATAGACAGTACTAAGTTAGGTGGATCAGTGGTCTTGATTCTGTATAAAACAACTTCCTATGATCCTGTGGTGGTAACTTAACTTGGTTGTTGTCTTTTACTTTGTGTATTTTCAAACCAGATTTCCATATACCACCGTATGACCTGAAACTGAATAAATGAAAATATATATTCACGTATTCTGTTTGTTGTAATTCAGCTTCCAAAGTTCAGCTCTTCTAAAAATCCGGCAACAGCCAGGGTTGGCAAAGAGGAAATAGAGATTTTAGGTATGGTTAAGTGAAGATTACTTTGGGGAAGAGTTGTTAATAACTTTGTGATGTCCTGGACTTGGAAGTTTTTCTCTTACTATTTGAAAAAACCCGCCTAACTGCTTTCTGAGCCTTCTGCTCCATGGGCTACTTGCCTATCTGCACACTATTCTCTAAAGCTCAAGGAGAGATCCTTGCTGTATTGTATAAAAAAAAATGGAGTGTTCAGCATTTAGGAACACAGTAATTACAGTGGAGGGGATGGGATATCTTTGAAAGGGTTGCTGCTTCCACTCACCCCATGGAAATCCGACTTAACAGCTGCTAGCACGTGAGAGCCTTCTCTAGTTCTAGCCCAGCCTAGCTCCAAGGGAGAGCCCCTCTGAAGTTTTAAAATTTTCTATTTCTGTTCTCTTCCTCCTTCATTTCCCATTTGGAGAGGTAGGGTGGAAAGAAAGGTGGTTTTAAAAAGTCGCTGAGTCCATTTAAACAGACCACAAACTACTGCCGCTATTACGTTTTCCATCCTGGCCTTCTCAGTAGACGTTTTACAGGAACCCTCCAAAAGGGGCAAGCAGGAACCTACATGGAAACTAGAGCCCAGAGAACAAAGTTTTTCAGCAGTGCAGCTGTCTCAAGGCCAAGCCCAGGGAGAGATGCCTGAAGGATGGTGTGCCTCAGCAGAGCAGGGCTGCCATCACAAGCAGACAGACACACAGCCACCCTGTCTGGGGATTATGGAGCATCCAGGCAAGGAAGAGGTAAGCGGAGGTCAAGTAGCATCGGACCCCAGAATGGTGCAACAGATACCTGGCGTTTCTTAGGTGCAGCCCCACTACCATCCCCTTCTCCCCTGCCAGGTAGGGATCAAGGCAATCTAATTTCCATACTATGCAAATTGTCTCTTAATTATGGAAACCAGGTTATGGCCTGTGAAATTTATGCTGCCTCTTCCCCACCTCAGATTGCATATATGATACTTCTTGTTGTTGTTTAGTCGTGTCCGACTCTTCGTGACCCCGTGGACCAGAGCACACCAGGCACTTCTGTCTTCCACTGCCTCCCGCAGTTTAGTCAAACTCATGCTGGTAGCTTCGAGAACACTATCCAACCATCTCATCCTCTGTCGTCCCCTTCTCCTTGTGCCCTCCATCTTTCCCAACATCAGGGTCTTTTCCAGGGAGTCTTCTCTTCTCATGTGGTGGCCAAAGTATTGGAGCCTCAGCTTCACAATCTGTCCTTCCAGTGAGCACTCAGGGCTGATTTCCTTAAGAATGGATAGGTTTGATCTTCTTGCAGTCCATGGGACTCTCAAGAGTCTCCTCCAGCACCATAATTCAAAAGCATCAATTCTTCGACGATCAGCCTTCTTTATGGTCCAGCTCTCACTTCCATACATCACTACTGGGAAAACCATAGCTTTTACTATACGGACCTTTGTTGACAAGGTGATGTCTCTACTTTTTAAGATGCTGTCTAGGTTTGTCATTGCTTTTCTCCCAAGAAGCAGGCGTCTTTTAATTTCGTGGCTGCTGTCACCATCTGCAGTGATCATGGAGCCCAAGAAAGTAAAATCTCTCACTGCCTCCATTAAAGTACATATTTAACTCAGAGCTAAATAGAAGCCATTATATACTGTAAGAAGTCCGAGGATGCAATCTGTTTCTTGAGCGTAAGCCCCACTGAAGATAGTGACATTTACTTTTGGGTAAATGTATGTAGAATTCCACTGTTTAATAAAGCAACCTTCAACTCACATGCATTTGCTACAACATGCACAACTCGACTACGTAGTTGATATTTTTCTTAAGCATGCACATGCCTTACATTATTTATCAATATATGCACATTCTGTCAACCCTTGGGTGGCAATTTTTATATCTATCCTGACAGTACTGCAGAAAAAAATAAACTAAGAATAGTTTATGCAAACTTTTCTCTACCCGCTGAGAGCATAAATGGTTGTTCTTCCTTGTGTGCTGTACTTTATGGTTGGGAGCTAGGAGCATCATGAAAGGAAGGGAGATACACGATTAGGAGTGATAGGGATAAGAGGGGGGCTGGGGATTAGGAGGAAGGATGTGGGAATGGGGTGGACAACCATAGGTTTACTTCTGGAATAGTTCAAAATAATAAGAAGGGTCCCTCACACTGTCCTCCTTGACAGCATGATCTCCAGAAAGGTAGTCCAGCTTCTGCCTCCAGCTGAAAACTTCATCCAAAAAACACCTAGCACATTTATAGGATCTTGCAAAACTGAGGCAGTGACATGACCTTCTGACAGGCATGAAACAGATGTCAACCATTAAAAATAGATATATTGAAATTATTGTTGAAATGTCTTTTAATTTTTAGTATCTGTAACATGGTCAACTCTTGTTCATTTTCTCACTGATGTGCCTTGTTTCTTGCCCAAATTCATAATTATGGGATACAATTCATCAGTTAAGGTTTTATTATGATGCTAGTAAAATTACAGACCATTTCCTCCCTCGAGAGTCCATATTTCCTTAATAAACAATATTGTGTGATCTCCACAATCAGGACCAGCAGGACAGAAGTGGCTTCCCACAGCACACATTAGGGTGTCTGGAATGGGTGTGGAAGGAAACAGCTATTACTGTGCTCTATATTATGCCAAGGCACCCACCCCACAGTGAGGTGTGACTGGCACCCACTGAGCCTTTTCAAAAATCAAAATGCCCACTAGTCCAAACAAATTGACAACCTCTGAGCCAGGCCACTAAGGTAGTAGTATAGATGTGCTTTCAACTCTTTAGAAGGACACTCTTTGTGGGGAAGAAAGTTTCTAGATCTACATTGCTGAGGTGGATCAAAGTCTGCATTTATCTGTTTTAAGAAGCACCTGCTTCTGCTGTGTTGGGGGGACAGGGAAGTTCACCAGGAGTGCGGCTACCTCAGTTGTGTTCAGTAGCAATAATCCACTATTAGACATTTGCAGGGAAGCCATCAGTATTGGTGTTACGCATTGCGATGAGCTGAGTGCCTTTGTTTCTTCCAAAGCTGCCTTTAGTACATCAGTTGTGTAGCTCACCTTGGGAGATAGTTTCAAAGTAGGATGGATACAGGTTTGAAACATACTGTCAGGGGTTCAGGAGCAGAAGGGACGGATGGAGAGGAATCGGAGGGAGAAGTTAGCGACGATAGCCGACCAAGGTCCCTAAGTCTCTCCAGCGAATCGGAGGATTCACAGAAAGGGGCTCCCGTGGGCAGAGCTGGGGGGTTGCCAAGAGGGGCACCTCAGGAAGGAGGGACCAGAGGGGATTCAGAGAGCAGCAGCTGGAGATCCGGACCAGCTACCCCACCGGAGAGCAGCAGCTGGAAATCCGGACCAGCTACGCCACCAGAGAGCAGCAGGGGGGAGGAGTTCCAGGCACCAGCGACAGGCAGCTCTCCGGCAGCAGCCACGCCTGCGTCGGAGAGCGAGGAAACGGTAGAGAGGAGGGTCGGAGACAGCGCGCGCGCGCCAAGTTCAAATGTAACAGAGGGAGGCGCAATGAGCAGCCCGGAAAGGGAGCCAGGTCCTAAAGCCCGCCGAAGGGAGGGGGAGGAATCCGAAGGGTCCGCATCCGAGGCATCCAGGAAGGAAGGAACCCCGGGGGGTGGTAGGACCCAGAGGCGAAAGGAGAGACGCAAAAGGTGGAGCAAGGCTAGGGTCTTGAACTGGTGTACAGGAGGCGGAGATTCAGATGGGACTTCGCCGATCTAGGGAATAGACGTAGAGACGCACGCTAGGATTTGGTAATGGAAACTACACTTCAATAAAGACTTTATACCGTTCTACCGGCTAGCGTTGGTCCTTTGTGAGCCGGGACCTAGAGGCAGTCTCTGACAGTAAGTCCCATCTCTCAAAGTTTTCATCAGTTCTCTTTGACTCAAGCGGCGTGTGGGGAGCGAAGCAGGGAGGAAAGAGAACTGGTGCCTTGGGAGCTCACAAGAGTCAAGCGACATGTCTACTGAAGAGCAAATTGCTTCCCTGCAAGAAGCGGTAACGCAGCTCAGCGCAGAGATAATCGCCTCCAGGAAAAGAGAGGATGAAGCGGCTGCTGCATGCCGAGATCTCCAAGCCAGGTTGGACGTGCTTACTAAGCAGGCACAAACGGGGTCCAGATCCGAGGGGATCGGGTTGGGGAGGAGAGGAGGCAGCATTGTATCTCACTTCGATGGGAATTTACAGCAGTACCCCAATTTCCGAGCAGACGTGCAGTTTGCGCTGAAACTGCTGGAAAAAGAGTTTAGAGATGAGCAGGAAAAAGTGGGGTTTATCTTGTCTCATTTGCATGGAGACGCGAAAGCATGTCTGCGCAATCTGTGGAGAGATATGGACCCAGCGCTCCAGAGTTCAGCTGCATTCATTAAAGCGATGGATTCTTGCTTTCTATCGAAAATAGACATTGACATTGCCCGTAAGGACATATTTGGGCTGAGACAAGGGAAAGCCAGCGTGAGGCAGTATCACTCCCGCTTTTTTGCATTGGTCAATGCCTTGGGGTGGGACAAGGATTCCCCCCCCGTTAGAGATCTTTATTGGGAAGGATTGAACCCCCAAATCAAGGATGAGATAGCGCGGGGGGAGAGACCCAAAAGCACCCAGGAAGTGGTGGACAGATCGCTCGCAGTGGGGGTGAGGCTGGAGGACCGCCCATGGGACAGAGAAGAAGGGCGTTGGGGACGCACACCAGCCAGAGCGCCCTCCCTCTTGCCCAGGGATGTCGCGCGTGCGCAATCAACGCCTCCGCAAGCAGGGGGGGAGGAGCCAATGGAGATCGGCGGTGCTAGAGCTCAATCAGCCACCAGAGCCTTAACACCGGGAGCAGTCAAAACAAAGCAGCCTAGAGGGAACAGGAAGTGTTACATCTGTGAAAGTCCGAAGCACATGGCGAAAGAGTGTCCCCAGAGGCTCCACAAGCACACTGCAGCTTCAATGACAGTAATGGGAGCAACTCAGCAAAGTGAACCACAGCAGGGAAACGAAGGAGTCTGGCTGGAAACAGAAGCACTGGGGGCCAGCCAGGCGAGTCAGTAAAGAAGTCCCCAGAGATTTTGAAGCCCACGGATCCCCTCCCGCCCAAACCAGTGGTGCAGCTCACCGCATCGCTCCAGCTGCCCAGTGGTCTCACTTTAGAAGTGCCGATTACGATTGACTCTGGCAGTAATGCGGACTTTATCGCACTGGAATTCCTTCAACAACACAACATAGCGCTACTGCCAGCCACACTGCCCCTGAACGTTGTCACAGTGGATGGCAGGGAACTGCTAGGGGGGCAGGTGGTACAGCAGACACCACCTATGGTGATGCAAATTGGGAATCACCGAGAAGTAATCAGCTTCAACGTCACCCAATTGTCGGACACGCCAGTAGTTCTGGGAATGAGTTGGCTACACAGGCACAGCCCAGCATTGGCATGGTACCAACGCCAACTGACTTTTGGCTCCTCCTACTGTGCGGAACACTGCATTCTGCCTAGACCAGAAGGGGAGGAGGATGACCCACAGTTACATTTGGGCACGCTGCAAGCAGTACCTCTCAAGTATTCTGAATTTTTGGAGGTGTTCTGCGAGAAGGAAGCGGACAAGCTACCCCCCCACAGACCCTATGACTGCAAGATTGATCTCCTGCCGGGGGCGACGCTGCCAACAGGGAAACTGTATTCCATGTCTGAGGATGAACTGCAGGAACTTAGGGAGTTCATAGACCACAATTTGAAGCGCGGGTTCATCCGGGAGTCGAAAGCTGTAGGGGGCAGCCCAGTATTCTTTGTGAAGAAGCGAGACACGCCCCAGAAGAGGCTTGTAGTGGACTTTCGAATTTTGAACTCGAAAACCAAGCCCTCGTCCTTCCCCATGCCCAAAATAGACGACCTGCTCGCGACGGTAAGGAAAGGACGCGTTTTCACCAAGTTGGATCTGCGAGGCGCGTACAACCTGATTCGTGTGCGGGAGGGCGACGAGTGGAAGACGGCCATGTTCACACCACTGGGCACCTACGAATACAGAGTTATGCCCTTCGGATTACAAAATGGCTCTCACTGTTTTCAAGCCTTTATGCATCACGTGTTGGCGGGACTCCTTTACAAGAAGTGCGTATGCTTCCTGGACGACATCCTGATATTTTCTGAGTCGCGAGAGGCGCACGAGAGGGATGTCAGGGAAGTTCTGCAGAGACTAAAGGAGCACAGGCTGTACGCCAAGCTGGAGAAGTGCCAGTTCGACGTGACGGAGGTGGATTTCCTGGGCTATAAACTGTCGGACAAGGGGCTCGCCATGGACAGCGCCAAGGTTCGCTCAGTATTGGACTGGAAAAGCCCGCGCAATCGGAAGGAAGTCCAGCGGTTTGTCGGCTTTGCCAACTTTTATCGCAAGTTCATCAAGGGGTTCGCTATGCAAACGGCGGCCATCACCGACACGCTCAGCTCCAAGAAGAAGAAGTTTCTCTGGACGGAGGAAGCGGAGCAGTCCTTTCAGAAACTCAAGCGTCTCTTCGCGTCCGAGGAGCAGCTGCTGCATGTGAATCCCAGCAGACCAATGAGGGTGGAGACAGACGCCTCAGACAGAGCCGTGGGAGCTGTACTGTTGCAACAAGACCAGCAGGGGGACTGGAGGCCGTGCGCCTTCTACTCAAGGAAGCTCAGCAAGTCGGAGCAGAATTACACCATCTGGGACAGGGAGTTGCTAGCCATCCATGCAGCGTTCAAGGCGTGGCGGCACTTCCTTATCGGAGCCAGACACACAGTGCAGGTCCGCACGGACCACAAGAATCTAGAGTACTGGCGCACGGCGAGGTTCCTGAATCAGAGGCACATTAGATGGGCAGAGTTCTTCGCGGACTTCGACTTCAAGATAGAGTACATCCCGGGTGACAACAACATCATGGCGGATGCCTTGTCCAGAAAGCCGCAATACCTCGAGGAGGAGGCACCGTCGGCAGCCAAGCACATTTTCGCACCGGAAGCGTGGGCTTGCGCTTCGGCGACCGTGGATCTGGACGCCGTACGTCGAGCGTTGCAGGAGGACCCCTTCGCGCAAGCCAAGATGGAGGAGGTGCACAAGGGCACGGTGAAGGACGACGAGTTCCAGATCAGAGACGGGTTGCTCATCCGCAAGGGAGCACTCTACGTGCCGGGGAATGACCTCCGCGCGAGGGTGCTGCAGCAGCTACACGACGCCCCCACTGCCGGGCACTTTGGCAGAGAAAAGACTGTAGAACTAGTGACCAGAGACTTTTGGTGGCCCAAGATGCGGGGGGAAGTAGCGGATTACGTCTCGAGATGCGATACCTGCCAAAGAGCCAAGTCAGTGCACAAACCGCCGGCGGGATTGCTGGAACCGTTGCAGACGCCGTCTGAGCCGTGGGAACGGGTGGCCCTGGACTTTGTCACGGATCTGCCCAGTTCGAGGGGAAAGACGGCAGTGCTTGTGGTGGTGGACATGTTTACCAAGATGGCACACTTCATCCCGTGTGCGAAGGTGGCCACGGCAGAACAGACCGCCAGGCTGTTCATAGACCACGTGTTTAAGGTCCACGGTCTGCCACGATCTATTCTATCCGACCGGGGGCGGCAGTTCATCTCGAACTTCTGGCAAAAGTTGATGGGCATCCTGAACGTCAAGATCAATCTAGCGTCGGCGAGACACCCGCAGACCAACGGACAAGCGGAGAGGGTCAACGCCATCATGCAGCAGTACCTGAGATGCTACGCCAATCAGCAGCCTAACACGTGGGTGGACTACCTGCCCCTCGCAGAGTTCGCTTACAACAATACGAAGCACGTGTCGACGGGGGTGACGCCGTTCTTCGCCAACAACGGGAGGCATCCCAGAACCTTCCCAGGTTTAGAGAGAGTGGGGGAGGGGGAGCCGCAGGCAGCGGAAGACTTAGCGTCAGAGTTGCAGGAAGTCCACGAACAGCTTAGGAGGCAGTTGGAACTGGCCAAGCACGCATACAAACTGCAGGCTGACAGACACAGGAGAGTAGGGGAAGACATACAGGTGGGAGATTGGGTCTGGTTAGCAGCGCAAGCAGTGCCGACCAAATCGTTGGCCAAGAAGAAGCTAGGGCATAAGCAGCTAGGGCCTTACCAAGTCCAGGCACAGGTCAATCCAGTGGCCTTCCGGTTAGCGCTTCCGGAGGGTTCCAGAATGCATCCGGTGTTCCATAGATCGGTGCTCACGCCCTACAAAGCACCGCATAGATTTCAGGAGCCAGGCACAGCACCAGATCCGCCCAGAGAAGGACCCAGGGAAGGGGGGTCGCCAAGAGGGGAGCGCATCAACGAAGCCACAGAGATTTTAGACTCGAGATGGGGGGAAGAGGGAGTAGAATACCTTCTTGCCAGAGAGGATACCCCGGCCAGCGCCAACAGTTGGGTGCCGGGCTATGCCTTGGACGAGCCTCTTCTCAAGGAAGAGTTCCATGCCATTTTCCCACACAGGCCCATGCCAGCCGAGTATTTCGACGACTGGCTCTTCACACCCACACTTTCAGGCAGCACGTTCCAGGGGTTCGACTCGGACGAGGAGACGGCACCACACATACGCTCTCCGGAGGGTTCAACCTCGGGTTCTGCCTCAGACCGCTCCTATTGGTGGGATACTCAACCAGAGGAGCAGTGGCGCAGGAAGTGGCTGGGGGGTCCCTGGCAGGCATCACCCTCAGAGGGGAACGGGGGAGAGATGGACATGGACGTGTTGGGGGAGGACGTGGGATTTGAACACGAAGGCAGGGAGATGGAAGCAGAGGAGATCGACGTCGACGAGCGCACGGAGGACGAGCCAGACCTGCCCGATGTGATGTACGACACGGGGGAAGAACTGTATCCGGCACTCACCCCCGCCACGACGGAGCACCCAGAACCCACACCGGAAGGAGGGGAGGGGGGAAGGGGGGGCTTCGAGGGGGGGATGGATGTCAGGGGTTCAGGAGCAGAAGGGACGGATGGAGAGGAATCGGAGGGAGAAGTTAGCGACGATAGCCGACCAAGGTCCCTAAGTCTCTCCAGCGAATCGGAGGATTCACAGAAAGGGGCTCCCGTGGGCAGAGCTGGGGGGTTGCCAAGAGGGGCACCTCAGGAAGGAGGGACCAGAGGGGATTCAGAGAGCAGCAGCTGGAGATCCGGACCAGCTACCCCACCGGAGAGCAGCAGCTGGAAATCCGGACCAGCTACGCCACCAGAGAGCAGCAGGGGGGAGGAGTTCCAGGCACCAGCGACAGGCAGCTCTCCGGCAGCAGCCACGCCTGCGTCGGAGAGCGAGGAAACGGTAGAGAGGAGGGTCGGAGACAGCGCGCGCGCGCCAAGTTCAAATGTAACAGAGGGAGGCGCAATGAGCAGCCCGGAAAGGGAGCCAGGTCCTAAAGCCCGCCGAAGGGAGGGGGAGGAATCCGAAGGGTCCGCATCCGAGGCATCCAGGAAGGAAGGAACCCCGGGGGGTGGTAGGACCCAGAGGCGAAAGGAGAGACGCAAAAGGTGGAGCAAGGCTAGGGTCTTGAACTGGTGTACAGGAGGCGGAGATTCAGATGGGACTTCGCCGATCTAGGGAATAGACGTAGAGACGCACGCTAGGATTTGGTAATGGAAACTACACTTCAATAAAGACTTTATACCGTTCTACCGGCTAGCGTTGGTCCTTTGTGAGCCGGGACCTAGAGGCAGTCTCTGACACATACCATATGAGGATATCCTCCTCCACTGTAGGGAAATGTAAGTCCAACATTCTAAGTTCCTTTTTTACAGCAGATAGATGAGTTACCCTGCTTAATCTGAAGGTTTCATTTATTGCTACTGGGAATACATGAGGCAAGGGGGTGTCTCCAGCTCTCACAGACCTATGCTATTTGGATCTGGGAACCTGTTCTCGCCTCTTGCCTGTTACTTCTGCTGTTCAAGGTTGCTAGCGGGGAGAGTTTGAGGATTTCCAAGGTCATTGCTTGTTTCTGTGTTACATCCCAAAACGGGATGTCTCTGTGCCCCACAGGATGGTTGAAGTCAAGTCCAATTTGCACAGCCCTGCCTATTGGAACGAGTGGGAGCAACACCCCATTGGAGGAAGACACCCTCCGTTCACTGGAGAAAAGGAACTTCACAGTAAGTCCAGTGCTCTACTCTGTGCTCTCAAAACCCTCTGCTCATCCCCCTCCAAAAATAAATAAAACAGTCAAATTGGCACATTACAGTCTATTAACGTGGCCCATCCACGTGCTAAGAGATGTAGTGAATATGCACACTATATAAAGCCACCAAGCCATTTTGCACTAAGTAACCAAGCCAGCAGGGAGCAGTATAATTCTCACAAAATCCTTTTGTGTTTATGGGCTTGTTAGCATGTCCTTCAAAACCTGAGAGCCAGGTGCACAAATCATGATTAGGTCTCTGGTATACAATGTTAACCTCCCCTCCTATACAGGTTTTCTAATGCCAGGATGGGGAATTCTCCAGATGTTGTGGGACACCCAACTCTCATCAGCCCCAGCCTTACATTGTTGAGGGATGATGGGAGATGCAGGCCAGCACTATCTAGAGGGCCATACCTGCACAAAGCCTATCCTTCCACCTCAGTTGCCAATTTGTCGAGCAGACCTAATATTGTCTTTGAAGAGTAATATATACAGGGTGAGTCCTTTAAAAGAGGCCCCATGGATACAAAGTACATATGTTCCACAGGGCCTCTTTTAAAAGACCCGCCCTGTAAATTACACCTGGCGCAAATGTCCCCTTTTCATTTAGGGTGGAGTTCACGAATTCATCTGTTTAGATCTTTATATCATGATATATGGCCAGTATTAATGCTGCAGTCTGCACCCTACACAATTGGGGGGGGTATCCCTATACAACCTGGCCCCACCATGAGGACAAGGAATAAATGCAGTTACTGAAGTCTGTAGCAATGACTGGGCAGGGGCACTAGGAATCCTTATTGACCTAGTTAGAGCCACATAAGAAGTTTACCCTGCCCAAGCACCTCTTGCTGCTCATAGGGAAAGATGACTTGCTATTTGGCTAAGAAACAATCACACCTCTGGGTTTTTGTTTTTTTGTTTTTTTTTTTTTTTTGTGGAGCCTCAATCTGCATGAAGATTTTGAAGTGTCCCTGCGCCACGTGCAATGGATTCGGAGGGAGAGATGTGGGTGTTGCCTTTTCCCTCGCTGCCTTGTGATGCTTGCCCAGAGCTCTATGCCTGAACCCCTCCCTACCTTTTAACTCTTGGCAGCTGTGCACCAAACGGACCTCAGAACAGCAGCCTGGTTACCACACTGGCATTTCCCTCCTAGCCTGGCAAGTGGCTTAGTCCCAGCCGCCAGGGCTGGGTTGGTTCCTTGCCCAAGACATAGCTTTCATACAGGAATTCCATCTTATATATACCCACCCCTGACCACACATGAAGCCTACCCTTGTGAGATTTTTGTAGGGCCCTTCAGCCTGGCTATAAGGCAGAGCTTCCAAGTCTATTCTGCCTTGGCCACTCCAAAAAACAGGGCATGAAACTCACCAGGGGCTTTGCCAAACTTCACCTCGACTCTAGGGTCCCCTTCCTATTCACTCTAGAGTCTTATGGAAGCTCATAGGAGATTCATCTAGTGCAGGATCTAGAAGCTTGTGGCTACCCACATGTTGGTGGGTTCCATTTCACATCAGCCCCAGCCAGCATGGCCATTAGCCAGGGAATAGGAGTCCATCAACAATAGGAGGGCTATGCTGATCAGGGCTGAACTTGAGCTACAGTACATTGTCAGGGTTGGAGTGAGATGTGGTTCAGCACTAAAGTAATAAGTCACTGATGCCAGTGAAGTTAACACCTTTTTCAAGTAAACCAAAACACAGCTCAGGTCTAGTGGTCTCAGCAACCCTTCCCAGTAGGTCTTGCCCACGGCACTTTTGCAAGGACTGAGCGTCCCCGCCTTCCCACCCTTCCTCTCCAGTGTTTTCCCCACACAGTCTCAAACTGTATGTGCACAACTAATCTCTATTCTGCTCTTTTCAGTTTTCTGTGTGCTCTTGGAGACTAGAGGGGAGGGGACCTGGCCACAGCAGGAAGGGGAGGCTCCCTGGATTCTTCAGCCACCTCTTGACCCCCTCCTCTCCAGCCCGGGAGTCTGAACTGCACTCTGCCACTGACTCTTCCTGCTCACTAAACCCTGTTGCCCCTCCAGCTTCTGACACCACCTCTCCCCAGTCTTTTCCCTCTGACCACTCCCCTGGCTCTGAGCCTTCTTCCTCTGGTGGTTCACTTGGGGGGTTCCCCAGCTAGTGCCTCCCACAACTCCTCTGCAGCCAGCCAGTCTATGACACTATGTAATAGTGTCCCTGATCATATGCAGGGTAGCATTCCTCTAACACTGGAAAACTGATGTAACCCTCCACTTGTCCAGATGTGGAGGCAGGGTTTCCCTGTCATAGCATTTGGCGTCTTACGCAGGTTTGAATCTCAGTACCTCTTCTTTTATTCCTTAAGTCTAGCACCTAGCTAGAAGGCCCATAATTATCCTCTCTCCCTCAGCCCCCTCCCCATTTTACCATACCTTCCAGCATTTCACAGATGCAAATATGTACTTTTAACACCCGTATTCTCACACCTAAGGATTGCTGTTTGAGCACATGTGTGTGCGCTCTCACCCTCACCATTAAACACTGCTGCGGGCTCTTCTCCACCTGTGTGCGCTATATTCATTTATTCTGCAATAATATGTGATTTAAAAGCACAGAGACCCTTCTGTTTACTTAAAAGATCTACTAGGGATGCATAATTACCCCTATAATTTGTTGCTGCCATGAACCTCATGGTGTATGTAAAATAGCAAACTGTAGTATATCATAGTATTTGTGCGTGAACATTTGCACGCAGGTGCCCTAAAGCAGAATTGGCCAGTCTTCAGGCTTGCAGCATCTACTTTGGCTTTGAATCCTGAGAACCACCAATTGGAGCCTGGTGCAAAATCCAAGACCAAGACAATGCTGAGCCCATAAATGTGTGTTCGAGAACCAGAACTGTGCAAAGCTCACTACACACACACACACACACACACACACACACACACACACACACCGCTTTCTTGACTTGAGCAGCATAATTTCAGGAGTGGTCTGTGGGTAGTCATTTTGTTGTTTCCATTAGTTAAATTATTAGGAGCCAGAAATCCTTCCTAGCCTACTGGAAATTACCCAGAGATCTGCCATCCACTGTCTCCCCGCCCATCCAAAAGCAATATGGCAGCTGAAAGATTTAACATCTATGTATTTGACAAACCTAATGACGACTCCAGTAATTCACACTAACGCTATTCTAGCACGAAGTCAGGGCGATCCCTGGCAAATGGGAATCGGAGCATATGAGGTTCTGGTATGGACATGGGTTAATATTCATTCACAAGCAGAGAAACACAGGCACTCTGTGTGTGTTTGAGTGTTTGTGGTGGTGGGGGGGGGGTCGGGAGAATAATTGCTCTTCTCCAAATGCCATGTAATTTGTCACTCCCACGCATGGTCTGTTTGGCAACGACGTCGCCAAGGTTTCACACGTGGCACCCGGCTGCCGGAGCTGGCAGAAGAAGAGCTGAAAATGCCTTTCTAATAAAATAGAAATGAAATGAAATAGGAGAGGAAAGAGAACTCTTGGGGTACTTGTTCAGTAAGTCTATTCAATATGCACTAGGTCTGAAAAGGGTCATTTTAATTCTTCCTCCCCTCTCCCTCTCCTGCTTGTCATTGCACAAGCTGAGAGGCTGGGGAGGGGTCTAGGCAATTGCTTTTACCACCAGGGTTTGCTTCGTACAAAAGTAATATTTAAGTGTGGTTGATGCAAGCTGTAATTGCACACACACAAACCATGCGCTCGCCTCCTAGTTTGCAATAAATCCTTAACCATGGTTTAGAGTTTTTAGACATTACATTTAACTGTGGTCAAGTATTATGTATCCAGTGGGCCTAAATCTGTCTTGCAAGGTAGATATTTCACAAGAGCTAAAAAAATGTTTCTGCACTCTTAGGGTGTGATAGATATTTACAAATAAGGGGGGGTTTGGAATTGCCTCCTCTATCATGGGAAAGGACAATGGGCTTATGTTAATTTTCTGTTACCTGGGGCCCTCTGAAGCCGAGATATCTAAAAAGCTTAAGGTCTGAGCCAACAACTTGTGAAATAGTAACACAATGTGTCTGAGCATGTGCAGTTAAAGCTGTTCTTCTGTCACCACTAAACAACTCTTTAACGCTGGATAGGATGCAATGATTCTACCTCTGGAAGTAGTGACTTCCAGAAGGACCTGATCCTTAGAATCACACAAGGGACAATTAAACACTGGATGTCAATTTCCAGAAGCATTTGATCTGGGGCACCCCAAGAAGTCGGCCTACTAACTAGCAATTTAGGGGAGCATAAATTCCAACTTTGATCCCTGGGAACATCCTTCCTTTAGTTTCTGATACTGAGTAGAAAGTGACGTTATGTAAACCCAAGAAACCATGGTTACAGCTTGTGGTTTGTCAAAAGCGAGACAAACCATGAGCCCAGGTTCAGATGACTCGTGGCTTAGCTGATCGTGGCACAGCAGCAGGAGGAGGGCAGCAGTTGCAATCTCTCTGGAAACCCACATTCTCACGCTTAGGCACGGGTCATTGTGTGGCCTTGGTCAAGTCACCCTCTTCACTTACAAAGCGGGAATAATGGTGACCTTGAATGCATCACCGTAATGTTGTAAGGGTAAAAATAATTTTTAAAGAATTGGAAAGATCTGCACAAATTAAGTGTCATGACAACAGAAAGAGTTAATATTTAACAATTATGTAGATTGTGTGGTTTTTCATATATAGTTGTTGGTTTTTAGGGGTTATTTCTGTACTGGGGTTTTATTATCACTGGATACTATTGTCACTAAATGAAGAGTGTGATTGCACTTCAAAATGAATGTTGTTTTTATATTGGGGTTGAGGGGCATTTATAGGGTCAGCCTGGCTATTTTCGTCTTCTGCCCAAACACCGAGGCTTGACTCCTTTTCCCTGCCACACACAGAGTGAGATCAATAGCTATGTGTAAGTGTAATATTTCTCTTCTCTTGGGTACAAGACAGAGAGGGAGGTTCTTACAAATCTGGTTCCCACTAGACTAGAGCGGGACTGGGAACCCTTCCCATCCTCCTTTGTACCATCTGCCTGCCAAGCTGTCACTTAGGTCCCAACTGCTTACAATCTGCAGGCATGAATACAAGAGTTATTTATTTCTTGAAGACTTGGTCCTTTTCCTACCACCACAGTCAAGGACAGGATAGTATATCCCTAGACCCTCCCTTCCATCTGTCCCCCAAATCCAGAGAGATCTTGCCATTTTCCTTAACGTTGCTAACTGATGTCAAGACAGTTGGAAATTTATTATGCATTTCTTGCAACACCTATTTCAAGAAGTATATATTCTCATCTCCTGTATATCGATTTGCCACCATTTTCCAGACAGAACTCCTCTTCTTAAAAGACTGGATAGTAGGCAGAAATTCAACAGGACCAGCCTTGGTTAATGCAGAAAATGTGATGGGGAAGGAAGAAATTGCTAAGTTTTTGCTTGTGTGCTGTCAACCAGCACATGACATGTCCTGCCAGGGGAGGAAATATGTGAAACCTACTAGATTCCTACATCTTAGCAGTCTCTTGCCCCACAACCCTTGCGTATGTACTTTCCCTTTCCTTCTTCTGCAGTGTCGGAGGCAGAGCATTGAGTAGAATGGAACTGCACCTTGTAAAAGTTCCTTCAGTATTACTTTCAAAGAATATTGTGTGTAACGGAGACTGCTTTCGTGGATGATCTACGTTGCAAAATGGACAGAGCGTTTGTGTCCCTGTTCGTTCTGCTGGACCACTTAGTGACTTTTGATACCATGGCATCCTTCTGCACCACCTGTCTAGGTTGGGACTTGGAGGCACAGTTTTACAGCAGCTCCAATCCTCCCTGGAAGAGCAAGTTCAGAAGGTGGTGCTGTGGGATACTCCTGTGGCCAGTGGGGTCCTTTAGGGTTCCATCTTGTCCCCCTTGCTATTTAAAACATACATGGAACTTCTGGGGGAGGTCGTCTGGAGTTTTGGTATACAATGCCATCAGTATGCTGATGATACACAACTCTGTCTTTCCTTTCCACCAAAACCCTTAAAAAAGCTACCACTGTTCTAAATCAGTGATTGATTGCAGTAATGGGCTGGATGAGGGTGAACAAGTTCAGGACAAGACAGAGGTGCTTCTGGTCAGTTGGAAGGTGGATGAGAAAATAGGACTTCAGCCACTGTTGGATGGGATTACACTACCCTTAATGACTCAGTTTGGGTGTGCTCCTGAATTCTGCCCTGAACCTGGATGCCCAGGTTTTGGTGATGGCCTGGAGTTCACTTGCACAATTATGGCTCCGGAACTAGATTGTGTCTGTTCCTTCCAATGTCTGGTCTGGCCACAGGGATGCACACCTTAGTTGCATGCTCTACACAGGGCTGCCTTTGAAAAGTATTCAGAAGCTTCAGTTGGTCTAGGGTGCTGCAGCCAGATGGCTGACTGGGGTTGGTTACAGGAAACTCCCTTGCTGAAACAACTTCACTGGGTACTTATCTGATTTTGAGCACAATTCAAAGTGCTGGTTATGACCTATAAAACCGTGTGTGTGTGTGTGTGTGTGTGTGTGTGTGTGTGGTTACCTGAAAGAGCTCTTCTCTCTATACAAACCTGCCTGGGTCCCATCAATATGAGAAGCATGGCTGGTGGTGATGCAGCAGAGAGCCTTTTCTGTGGCTGCTCCCATTTTGTGGAATTCGCTCCGAAGAGAGGTAAGATTGGCTCTATCTTTTGTTATCCTTCTGCCAGCATTCTCCACCCACATTGTTCAGCCGGGACACAGATCCAGCACCAAGGGCCTTCTGGTGGTTCACACACTGCAAGAAGTGAAGCTACAGGGAACCAGGCAGAGGGCCTTCTCAGTAGTGGCACCCACCCTGTGGAATGCCCTCCCATCAGATGTCAAGGAAATAAACAACTATCTGACTTTTAGAAGATATCTGAAGGCAGCTCTGTATAGGGAAGCTTTTTAAGGTTTAATGTTTTACTGTGTTTTTATATATACTGGAAGTTGCCCAGAGTGGCTGGGGAAAACCAGATGGGTAGGGTACTACTACTACTACTACTACTAATAATAATTGTACATATACCCAACAACCTTAAAAAGGCATTAGAACACATTCTTGCTTTTCACATTTGGATATTCCTGGGCAAAACGGGGGTGTTTCTGAGCCCATGCTCCTCCACTTTCTAGAATGGTTATTGCTTTGGTTGATGCTGTATGCACAAAAAGTTGACTGGACAGTCTACTCTGTCAATCAGATTAGATCCTTTGGTAGCAAGTGATACTGTGGTCCACAATATGTTAATATCATGACTATTGACTGCTTCTGCTCCTTCTTGAAAGATCCCAATAAGCGGTTATCTCTTTGGAATCTTCCCATTAGGAAAATTGCATGGGTTTCTTTGTCATCTTCACTTCTGTTCTGCAAGACTGTGAAGCTTATTGAGGAAGCTGCATGAGTTGCCCTTAATATGTGCTTGTTTTCCTTTGCCTCCTGAACCCGCAGGTCCTGCCTATTTGGTTATTGGAAGTGAAGGGTCCGGATGGGGCCAAATTCCGAATCCAGGCAAATCCAGCCTATTGCAATGATGTTAATTATTGTTAATAAGTAAACACAGACCTGCCCAGCCAATCTTCCCAGCGCTGCCCCATCTGGCTCTCAAAAGGCCAAGGGAATTTGGCTGCGGAGGCGCAATGAGAACAAAAGGTAGATTGTCGCAAGCAGGGCTCTGCAAGATGCTGGCTCCCCCAGGCGTCCTCCCCACTCCAAAGCACTTTCTGCTGCTGCCCAGCCATGTGGTTTCATCTCTTTTTGTGCCAAGCCATCTGGACAAGAGATTATAGGGTGGCGCCCATGGGATGGCCTGCCGTAATTGTGTATGGCTCATATAGTCCTAATAGATAGGCAGATCTTGGAGGCCAGTTAGGTGTGGCTTAATCTGGGCCTGCATTTAGCCCCGAGAACTGTTTTTTCCCAGTGCCCATGGTCAGTCCTGAAGCGTGCAACTTAGCTAAAGAGTGTGTGAGCTGTGAACCAGGAGATTTCTGATTCAAATCCCACATTAGCCATGAACTCGTGAGGCAAGCCATTATCTCTCATCCTCATCGCCTGCTACCAAATTGTCAATACTGAGAGGATAATACTACCCTTCTTTATAGGGTCATTGTTAGGTTTACAAAGATAATATATGGGAAGCATTGTGAAATGCTCAATGTGATGATATAAGTGCTATTATGAAGAATATATTTTTGAGCACTGGGAAAGAACTTTAACCCTCTCCAGTGTGTAAACGAAACCAGGCCTTGCAGAGAGGGTACTTAGAGATTCAAAACGTTTTCCACATCAGTGTGGGGTTGATGACTGAAAGTATTATTAAAATATTACTCTGCCTGCAAAATATTTAATTTCACTGTCAGAGGCAGAATGCTTCTGAATTCCAGTTGCTTGTGGGCTTCCTATAGGTATCTGACTGGCCTCAGTGAGAACAGGATGCTATTGTATATTTTGTCTTGTGCATACACCTGACTTGAAGATCTCCCCCCACCCCCCTAAAAAACCACCCACCCACCTAAACACACAGCCAAGTTTGCTTTATTCTGGTCATTTGACACCATTTCTCCCTTGTTAAGTGTCTCATTCCACCATTAGCACTGGGAGAGAAGCATGTGATAGGGAACTGGGTGTTTTCCTTGTGACATCTAGTTTCTGCCCTATTAATGGTGTGTCTTGGTAACAGCCCCCTGTAACTGCAGTCCATGGCATTCTTTGCAGACCTGTCACAGTACATCCATAACTGTCCCTGCTGCAAGGGCATAATCTGAGTCAGAGCTTACTAAGAGCTCTGGGCCCCTTTTTTGGATTTGCACTGAGAGAACCTCTGTGCAGGTACAGACAGGAGTTCTCAGCCTCCATCTTAGAACTTGAAGGGGATTCTGGGTGGGTGAGCTGAGGCCTATATGTGTTGCCTAGCAACTCCCTACACCTCCATAGAGAGCCCAGTCCCCCAAAAAAAGTCTGGAAGTGGAATCTAGCTCCAAAAGGGCAGGGGCCTTGCTGTTTGTGCTTAATAGGTTAAGCTGGTGATTTTGGGCCTGGTTGCGCTCCTGTAGTGTTTCCCCCTGTTCTAGCTTGATGATGGCAACGTTGCTCTTTGGGAACTGGAGCTCCTGTTGCACCACCGTGGAAACATATTCTGCTGCGCCAGAGACCAAAAGCAGGTTTGGCTGTGCGTTTACTTGGAGGTTGTTTGAAACAGGGCACCTGAGAGACGGAGGAGGTAGTGAATGGCAGAGATGGATGGGTGCCATTACTGACTCCCGTGACCCCACTCTCTCCCCTGCTTGCCCCCACATACACTTCCAATAACTGGGTGAAGCAGGGTGGTGTGGGCGACAGTGTCTCGAGCTGATTCTCCGCTGCCCCAGGGGACAACATTTAAAACTATATGCTTCCCGAAGTCTAAATTTTCATTTGCAGCAGTGGCGACCCACGCCACTTGTGGTGTGAATGCTAGATGGGAGGTTATTTCTTTTTCTTTTTAAACACAATTGAGTGAAGCAAGAGCAATGGCAAGATCTTGTTTTCTTCCCGCAGTCACTTCCCAAATTTTACCCTGAGAACCGGTTGCCAGGCAACTGGCTTTAACATGGCAACACACATAAAGGCGGCAGGAGCTGATGTAGGCCCCATCCTCCATCTCTACATGTCAACGCACATTCTGTTCCCACCTCAGAGAGGATTCCTCTCCACCCCTCAGCCCTTCCACTTGTTCAAAACGAAGCTCCAGCGGACAACTGAGCAAAAACCCAGAAGAGGCAGTTCCTATCTGCATTTTCACAACACGCTTAAATCCGTGAAGAGTTTTATCAAGTTTACATGCTTGTTATATTCCCCTTCCCTCCCCCTCCAAGAAAAAAGGACAAAAGAGGTTTCCTCACCTCATATTTTTATACTGCTTTCAGTGAAGCAGAAGGGGAGTAGTTTCAACGCAAAGTCAAAGCAGCAGTACCTTGAAATACCCCAGGGAAGGGCCCGGGTTCAATGGCAGAGCATCTACTTTGCATGCAGGTCCCAAGCCTTATATATGAAAGATCAAATAAAAAAACGTATTCAGAGATAATTTGCGAGATTTCAACTGCCTAGGGGCCTCCACAGGATTTAATCCAGCACTGGTATAATTTAGCAAAAGGTAGATTTCTATGGTCTGAAATTATTCAGAAAATACTATACATGAAATGAATTTTTGTGTTGTTTATCAGTACCCATATATTATAAAGCTTTTATAATAATTTAATAATAATTTATTATTTATACCCCGCCCATCTGGCAGGTTTCCTTTTATTGGGGAGAAGGGCAGGGTTGTTGCTACTGTTCTACATGTTCAGTTTCCTTGTGAGGAGAATACGGTAATATCAGTTTACACATTTTCAAACTGAGTAAGAGAGAGCAGCTAAGTGTGTTAGCACCTACACAACTGAAACAGCACCAGCTGCTCAAAAGCGAACAGTATATGCTTGGAGCCTCCCCCCGCCCCAATAATAATCCAGGATTGCCTACAATCGTCAGCAAACCTCCCTTTCGGTGACTAAATTCTGCCACACCGCTTCTCTAAGCATCCTTCCACCAGCCAGCAGAACAGGTGGGATGGGACAAGTGGCCACAAACCCTCAAAAGTTATTGACCAAACATCATCTTGCTATTAATGCCCATGGCAGAAGCATTTCTAGCTATTCATTAAACGAAAGCCTCAAGGAAAGCTCATTTTCTATGTCCAAAAAATGATGCTTAAAAACAATAGGGTTTAATGTACAGCAGGCATGCAAAAAAAATAATAATAAAAGGGGACTAAAACCAATGTCTTAAAAGAGAAGCGAGATGTTATTTATGAGTCTCGCCTTTTGCTTTGTCCCTAATTTGCTGGTTTGTAGGATTCTGGAGCTGCAGACTGAAGCTCAGCTGTTCAAGGGAAGGTCACCTGCTGTCAGACACCCATGAGGCGGATCTGGAGGGGTGGGGGCTTTTAACTCTCTGCCTCCCAGAGCTGAGGAAAAAGGCAGGCTTGTTCTTTGCTCAGTATTTAATTTTTAAAACAGAGAGGGGTGGTGGTGATAGGTTTGAAATTCCCTGTCCTTTTGACCCTAGGCAAATTTGAGGCCTGCCACACTGGGGAGTTGTGTTCTTAGGTATAGTAGGTCACTCTGCTCATGTTCAGAGGTACTTGTCTCTCCGGGCAGCTTGTGGAAGCAAATAATAATTTTAAAAAAGAGGGTCAGGAGATGAGTTATAGGGAGTTTAGAAGTGAAAGGATGTGAAGTGCAGTAAAGGCTAGATCCTTTCCTGACCTATCTGCTTCACCTCTGCTAGCCGTGATACCACACTTGCTTTTTGGCTACTCGGACTGAATAATCTGGCAGCCACACAAGACCCTGAGTGTCTCACGCAGGACTCTGCTGGAGGCTGCTAAGACTTGTAGCAGATACATTGCCCAAGATGGAATATTGGTGCTTGGTTCAAATTTCTGCTCAGCTAGTGGTAGCTTTGTCATTCAATTTATAACAATTGAACTCTCTCCTAAAGAATCTTACCCAGGAGTCCTGTTCTGACAGCCGTCTCTCTCGTGTGTGTGTGTGTGCGCGCGCACACACACAGACACACTGGTAATTCAAGGCCATTTGCTTGTCTGTCACCTGTGTTTTTGTGTGTGTGACACCATTCCTGCCTCTCCCTCTCCCTCCCTCCCTCCCTCTCTCCACTGGCAGCTCTTTTCATCTGCATGGATGCTTTCTCCTGCTCAGCCATGCAGAGGGAGATTTTATGAGGCAGGCAGCCAATGCTTGGGCTATGGACAGTCTTAAATTAACTGATGTAAACCCTGTTGCTCTGCACGCCCCTGAGAAATCACTCCTGCCTAAACACCGCCTCTTGATAGACAGCAACTGAGACTGCAGATTCCTCAAGCACCGTCCCATCCCTGTGTCTTAATAGCATCGGACCACAAAAAGGGCCGCACTCGTTTTGTTATCATGGCATAGAGAGAGGCTCAGCCTCAAAACCTTTTTCCAGTGTCAAAGCTCAGTCTGGGAAACTCAAGAGCAGGAATAGCCAGTGCAGTGCCCTCCAGATATTTCTGGACTTTAGTTCCCATCAGCCCCAGCCAGTGTGACCAATGGGCAGGGATGATGGAGTTGCTGTTCAGTGTCTGGTGGGTGCAATGTTGTCTACCGTTGTAGTAGGTGAATGGTGCGTTTCCTTTGGGTACAATAGTTGGCTCCTGACTCATCTGGGGTCAGAAGGAAGGACATTTCTGCACCCACCAACCTACCCACCCACCCTCAAAATAGATAAATAAAAATACAATAATCCATCTGAACAAAGCTTTTAATAAGAAGGGCTACTCTGGGTGATCTGATGAGGTGGGTGCAGCAATTCAAGTAGATTAGCATGCATTTACTGTGATTTAGAATTTAAATCGAGCTTTGTTTATTTATTTCCAGCACGTTTTGAGTGTTTAGAGAAATAATAACAATAATAAGTATTATTAGTAGTAGTATTAGTATTTATTAAGCATGTAAGTACAGTATTTTGCAGTCATAATACTACAAATTAGTGTTCTAAGTCACAGCAAACAAGTGAAGAGAGAGAAAGAGAATAAAAATACATGTTGCATTAACAAACAGCTGTAATGACAAGTGGAAAGATATTTACAACATCTGATTCTTTTCACTAAATTCTAAGTTATTTATTTCTTAATTTTTTAAAAATTAAATAAAAAATATAGTCTCAAAGTATTCTCATCAATGCATATGTATTTATAGTTTCATGTACCTTATTGCACCAGTATATAATAAAAATATTGCATTCTTCAGCAAAATTCCATTCTTCAGTAACCAAGATGGCGCCCTCCAGATATTGTTGAACTCCAACTCCCATTAGACACAGCCAGCATAGCCAAAGGTCAGGAATGAATTATTAATTTTTTAATTTCTATCCAACCCTTCCTCCAAAGAAGAAAGTTGTAGCCCAACAATATCTGAAGGATATCGTGTTTACTACCCCTGCTGTAGATGGAAATTGGGAATAACAGGGACAAAACTAGGTGTCAGGGGCTGGCTGGATGAAGAGGAGTGGTGGGAGGCACAGGCTGGGGAACCCACAAGGGAAAACCCAGGGGACAAAGGCTCAGAGCCAGGGGATTGGTGGTGGGACACTGAGGAGAGGTCAGAGCGAGAAGATTGGGAGGAGGAGTTGGATGCTGAAGGGGCAGCAGGGTTTAGTGAGCAAGAAGAGCTGGTGACAGGGAGCAGTTCAGACTCTGAGGCTGAAACAGACGAGGTGGGTCAATATGCTGTTGAATAATCCAGGGAGTCTCCTGCTGTGACAGGCTCTCCTCCTGCCTGATCTCCAATAACTTGCTGAGTAATGAGACTAGTGTAACAGAGGCCAGAGGTGCGCAGACACGGTTTGAAACTGCTTGGGAAACATCTGGGAGAGAAGGAGCCTTAGAGAGGGTGGAAGTCAGGGATTAGTCCTGGCAACTGCTCCATAGGGGCAAGGCCTACTGGGAAGGGTTGCTGATACCACTAGGCTGAGTGAGTTGTATGTTTCCTTGAATAAAGCGTTAACTTCACCAACAACAGAGGTCTGCTGCTTTTATTGCTGACCTATGTCTGACTCCAGTCCTCACACTAGGATAGAACAATTATCCTTGACATTTATATATGCAAGGGATACTTTCTTTCTCAGTTGGATATGGAGGAACAGTAATGTAGGCCCCCACGTGAAGTGCCACCTCATCCACCATTTGTGAGAAAATAGATGCCTTCTTGCATATAACCCATAATTAGGGCTACCATGTGTCTGGATTTTCCTGGCCATTATTGGGATTTCAAGGGTGGAATTGACTTCCAGGGGAGAATTTCCCAAAGGTGGTGCTTTGTCCTGGATCTTGGTGTTTCAGTTCTGGTTTTTACTTTTTGAAATATGGCAACCCTACCCATAATCAGAATGCCTAAGAAGAGTTTGCTTTCGTTCATGTGAACACAATATCAAGCACACATGTACGGTCTGTGCAGCATTAGCAGTATACATTGTTCAAAGTGTATTTTTATCTGACAAAACATTGCAGAGTGTGCTCTGCCGTTCAAGGGCTTTTGATTTAGTTCAGCTTGTATGGAACACTTTTGGCTAAAAACTGAAACAGACGTTTAGTTTCCATGGCTGCAGCACATGGGGGGGGGGGAATGTGGTTGGCCAGCCACATGTCGTAGAAACACATTGCAGAAACACAAGTGATGAAAAGTGTCAAAACAATTTCTCACCGGAAAACTTTAATTATTTTTTAAAACTTCACTTTTGTCTTTTTTCAACAGTTTTACAAAAGATACTTCTACAGAGCTTGTGGTGGCAAAAAAAGAGAGGAGACCAAAAATAGCTGTGCAGTAATTAGGTGAGTATAAAATGATGTTGGCTTCCAACTTTCTGTACTTGATTTTGCTTAAAACATTGTTTTTACTCTTTCTAATAGTATTGATTAGGGTAGATAAAAGCATAGCAGTTCCAGGTTTGTTTTTAAGGCTTTAAACAGGAGCAACTTGTGCTAGTTACCTGCCTCCAAGTGGTCTGTTTGAACTTTGTGTTGAAAGATTAAAATTCAGCTGAAATATGGGACCTTGTTAAAAAAAAAAAAAGCAGATTTGCATAATTTCTCTTCTTTTTGTGTATTTGATTCTGGTCTTGCTAGTGGTAGGAGCTTTTCAGGACACTGAAGGCCCAGCTCCAGTCTTTGGAAATGGCATTTAACCATTCAATCTGGATCTTGAGGTTTCAACAGGCGTTGTCCAGTGTACGCACACTTGTAAGCATATCTTCAAAGCCAAAAGGCCCCAGCTCCACCATTAGGCAGAGCTGAGTATAATTTAAAAACAAACAAACATGTAAATTGTGAGTTGTTCACAATATTGTTGTATTTTTACTGCTAGGGAGAGGGAAAGGTGATTGTGAGGTTTTCTGTCTCGGATGCCAAAATAATTTGACCAGTCTTAGGTACCACCTATCTTTGACTTGCAGGAACCTCAGGCAGCATTACCTCATGCTCACCCAACAACACATTATGTGATTTATTGATTTACTAATGGGCTATCAATACAACAGGTACTGAGTGTTGATGAACATGCACTCACTAAACCATTTGGATCTCTGCCTCTTGATACACTCTTTACCTTTCTCTTATTGGCTGATTGATTCTGATGTCAGAGATCCCAGCCAAGGTGTTTTTCACAATTCTTATGACTGCCATTGGCTTACCGTATGATGACATAGAGAGGCTTTCCAGCCTTGACCTGGGGCAGTTTAGCACTTAGAGGTTGTGGTTTATCAGAAGTTAGAAATGGAAATCTGAGTTCTGTAAGCAGCCTAACAGAAACTGCCCCCTTCCTATGTCTTAGTATTTTGTAGGCTTTGAATAGATTCCTTCCCCCCCCCTTTTTTTGCAGTTGGGTGGTCTCAGTGCCTTTTGATGAAAACAGTCAAAAATATTTAGTAATGTGCTTACCACATTTATAGCACTCCCTCCAAGTTTCTGGAGGTGGTAGATATACTTCCACATTAAAAAAAACCAGAAGTAAACAAGTTTGAATATACACAAAACAAATAAGTGAGTATAGAAAGAATCATTACACTTTCATTATATAGTCAGCTAGACCATACAGATGTCATAAAGTTCCCAGGAGTATATATATAGGTCTGCATTATCTTGTAAATTATTGCACCCCAAAACACTCAACGTCTCTACAAAAGGCTGTCAAGTTGTCAACCTTCTCCAACTCTTACCCTGTTAGTTAACTTGCCCTTACATGCAATGCCCCATGCTTCAATAATCCATTCTTCCAAAGTTGGTATTCTCATTTTCTCCCAATTGTAATAGATAGTCTCACTGTTTTATCCTCACAACAACCCTGTGAGGTAGGTTTGGCTGAGAGACGGTGATTGGCCCAAGGTGACCTTCACTGAGTGACCTTCATGGATGAGTATGGTTTTTAATCTGGATCTCTCTCTCTAGTCTTGAGTCCAACGCACTAGCTTGGCTATGCGATTTAAACAAAAAAACCTGCTATGTGTCTGTAAATTCAAAATGGCTATCAACTGATAAAATCAAGCATTATAAAGACTGAAAACAATCTGTAAGCACAAACCATAAATAACACGAATGTTAAATGCTCAGACCCTGATTAGCCTTCTATGTAGTGCTTTCACTGTGTTTCAAATCTACACAGGTATGCTGAAAAGGGATTCTGCCAACAATAATAAAGAACACTGAGGCCACAGGAGAAAAGGCCCTGCTCTGTTCTATAGCTCCTGCACAGGGAGAATTTAAAACAGGGAGGTTCTCCCTAACTCTTGAGCTTAAGCATTGGCTAAGTTACCATTATACCTATTTTACAGATTGGCTATAACTAAGCCATATATACTCTATATGTGCTGATACATATCCTGGCCATGTTTCTGCTCTACTGATATACATGTCTTAACAGTCATTGTATCACCCCAGGGAACTGCAGTTCTCGAAGGGTAGTTCTCAGCTGAAATTACACCATAAATATGTGTGCTATGGATATATATGGAGGGAGGGAGAATTGCTGAAGGTGGCATAGTGAATCCAGGGGAGAAGTGGCACCTGCTGCATTTTGCCTCCCGTCACATTGTTCCACCTAGGGGCCTGTGTGGGCCCTACTTTTCCTTCCCACCAGTACCTGCTCTGCTCTGCCTCTGCTTGGCACAGCTGCTGTTGCCACCAGGTTGCCCTGGCACATCTTGCTTGCACTGCTTGCTGGGGCTTGCTGGCCCTGTTGCTCATCCACCTTGACATTCCGGTTCCCCCACGCCCTTGCCTCATGGGGGCACGCAACCACCTGTTCTGCTTGGCTCCGTTCACCTTGAAGGAGAGGAAAGCCCAGAAGCCAACAAAGGAGGCTGAGGCAGGGACAGGAGCTGCCTGAACCTGCTCTTGGTTGGGAGATGCTGTGGAACGGCCAGAGAAACAGTAACAGGGGGAGGAGAGCTGGCAAATGGAAGGGGTTATCCAGCTCAAGCACATCTTTTCTCTTTGTCAGAGCAGAAAGGATCCCAAAGACGATAAAGTAAGCTTTGTCAACAGTGGTGCCCCACAATGTGGAGCTTCCTCACTGAGATGTTTGCTGTGCTCACTCCATTATGACCGTTAAGAAACCCGTAAAGAGGTTTTTTTTTAGTCTGCGAGGCTTTCTGAAAACTATGGTTGCTATCGCTGCTGCTAAGTGTTTGTGAATTTGAGTTCTGTTGTCTGAACCGTGTTCTGTGAATGTCTTTGGGAGCTCTGATAGCTAGGTAGTACTCAATAAATCTGACTCCGAAATACAGTACAAGTAAGATCATATTTGTGTGGGGCGAGCTGTTAGGGCAAACCAGCACATAATCCTCTAGAAAGTAATGACTCTCCAACCCATGTGGCTCTAAATTCCCCTGACAGCGGTTAATTTATGCAGGGAGTTGCAGGGGGTGCGATGTCTCAAGCATACCTCAAACTCCTACCCTGTGAACTGGAAACCTTACCCATAAATTCCCAATGAGGGTGGGGGAATGACCCTTAAAAGCTTATACCACCTGGAATGGGAGGGAAGGTGAATCAGGGTCAGCTGCTGTAAGCTCTTAAGGGCTCCAACCTCTTCAAACATAATAGTTCAGAGGGGAATTAATTTAGGACCAGAGGGAAAGACCCTAATGCCACCCGCCTCCTCCAAGATACTGTAGGTTATTAGAGGTTCAGTCAGGCACACTTGACTTTGCTTTTGTTTGTTTTCCTTTTAAACTGAGGCTCTTAACTTTTTTTTTTTTTTTACTGTCTACCATGAGACAGTGAGCATCCTCAGTCTCCATAAGGATGCTTTAGAGTTTTTATTTTCTTTTATTTAAATTATTCCACACCTGCATGTACTTGGGGAAACTCACAAGTAGGCTGACTAGGTGCAGGACTACCAAGCAGCTAGGGGACCAGCATCACAGGGCACCTGGCAAGGCCTACTATACGTTAAGACAATTTTGGTGTCCTACACGCTAGGGATTTTGCCCATCCAATCTGAAGAACGAGGCACTGCCATCAAGTTCACTATTGAATGTAATGAGAATAATAATGGTGAGATGATGACATCAACCAGGGATGGGGAACACCTAGCCTTCTGGACATTGTTGGATGCCAACTCCCATCAGGCCCAGCTACCCTGGCCAATGGGCGGGGAATGATGGGAGCTGTAGTCCAAATATATCTGGATGGTCACAGATACAGACTAGCAGAATCATCCTTACGTTGAACAGTGTGTGAGTTAAAATCAATGCTTTTTTTCTGGAAGAAGGTGGGGGAACTCAACATGAAGTTTGTTTATTGCAGGCCCAGTTGCAGTGCTTAATAAATCAAGCAGACAATGATCTGGATTCGAAATGGCCACAACTTTATTGATTACAGATATATGTGGATTTTTGGCTCAGGCATTGGGTGAATAGCTGTTCTAGTTGCCGCCTCCTGACAAAAAGAATTTAATTATTTTATTTTTAAAAGGTAAGGGAACTCAGTTCCCCCGCATTCCTGCTGAAAAACCCTGCTTAAGATGACTTGTATGTTTGCAAGTATTCTCGTGGGGAGGTGTGCCTCTCTGTAAGCTGCAGGATAGCAGTTGGAAGCTATCCTGTGGTGTGTAGGTTTTGCACTCCTTGCAGCATTCCTCCCAGGTTAGCCTCTATACGAATGAATGTGAGTGCTAAAATTCTTCCCTATGGCTGTTGACTGTAGCCAGTTTAGCTGCATAAACCCACCATGGGTGCTGTTTCTTGGTCATGCTTGCTGGAGTGTGACAGAACGCTGGAAAAGGGGCCTTGGATGGCAGGATGGATGGACAGGCAGGTGGATGGATAAGTTCTTTGCCCTAGACTATATATGCTCTGAAGCAACCTTCCTCAACTTGGTGGCTTCCAAATGCCAATAGGGGTTGGAGCCAGCATAGCCAATGGTCAGGGGTGATGGATGTTGTGTTGTTGTGAGCTGTGGATGGCATCAGGTTGCAGAAGGGTCTTTTAAAACAGTAGTTTCCACACTGTGGCACTGCTAGGAGATGCTACTGCAGTAAAAGATGTCTTAGTTAGGTGGTGGGGGAGAAGGTATGACACACAGGTGTGCATTGCACCCTGACTCTAGTTGTATCCTGTGGGTAAGACTGAGGAAGGTGCCATTCAAGGTGCTTTTCAGACTACCTAAGGTTTATCATGAATTTCAAAACTGGGCGTGTGCACCTTGTTCTCTTTACAGGTATGGGCAAGTTGTAAAAACATGTCCTTTGTTAACATGTTCAAAAATCAGGAAGGATTTTAGGGGTGGATAAGTACATTTCCCCATCCCCTGTCTGTGTGTGTTTCTGTCTGTCTGTAGTTTTGGTGTGATTCAGATTTTAGGTTTCCTTTTTTTTTAATGGATGCCATTTGGAAAATATTTAGCCTTACAGAAGCAAAAAGGGGAAAGCATCTCATGGTGTTGCTGACATTGCAAACAGTAATGGTCTTTTGTTGTATTAATGAACACTGTGATCATGTTACACTGAGGGCTGGCCACACACACAACCCACCCAGATGTTCTCTTGGGACAGCTACTTTGGAATACATAGGAGCTATGTGTTGCACAACCGTGCAGTAAATAATTTCAGCAAAGGTTGTGCAAGGATAACTTGCAGGAGGATTGCAGCACTGTATATTTTTAGGTGTATATATCTAAAACGTTTTAAGGGAAAGGCTAAAATTGCAACTTGTGAATGTGCTGAACAAGTGTGTGTGAACACATGCATTATACGATTGGAGGTAATTTTCCTGGCTGAGTGTACATTTCATGGCATTTCTGGTGCATTGGCCCAACCAGGGTGTGTTTTTCATCAACATTATTAGTTTTCATCTTATTAATTCTTAATCTTGGTTGATTATCTTGGTTGATTGTTGGATTGCACCACACTGACGGAGGGTGTTGCTTCACAGTTGCGATGCCTGCAACCTAGACAGGGCCACCCCAGTCTTTCCGTGAGTGAAAGTGTCTGGTGTAGGTTCAGTGGTCTGTCCATAATGGAACGCCCGATTCCTTGTGCAGAACAGACCTCCTGGTATCTGCAAGAGGCCCTCTCTCGCAGAGTACCGTGTTTGATTTGATATATAATGAACGAGATGGTATTTTTTAATTATTATTTTTAGGTATCTTTGTCCCAAGCTATATAGGGCTTTATACCCTAGAAGCAGCACCTTGAACAGCTCAGTAGCTAATTTGATGGTGTGTGCTCATGATGGCACTGGGGCAGTTATATGTGATCCTGCTTCCAATAATGTTTGTGCCTGCAGAAGTTCCTGCTTTGTTTCTGGTCAGTGTGTGTGTGTGTCTTGTAACTTCCTGCTGAAATCCTCAAACTTTTTATATACCACAAAAGTGCCCAACCCAAGATTGGTGGAGGTTTTTTTGCTTTTGGTTTTTGCAGGTGTGTTCTGCAACATGGCATTGACACAGCAATAGTACATTAGTGGTGGATTTATACTGGACCGACTCCACATCATACTGCTTTATTAGTTGGTCCATGATGCTACCTGCAATCTTACCACATTATTGCCACGGGGGGGGGGGGGGGGCGGGTGGAACTCTTGCATTACAGCACAACAAGCACTCCAGAACACAATCATGAGTATAAATAATCATGATTGCGTAATAAAAAGGACATGGGGGGCACACATTCCTGTTCATTTTTGGGCCCACTTTTGTTGCTTTCCAGGATGCATTCCAGACATTTGGCTGCCCTCATTCTGCCGTCTTAGAATACTGTAGTTCTTATCACCATTAGGGATGCCCTATCTCTCTTTAAATCACAATGCATTCGTGGTTTTCCCCACATCCTGTTGCAGGCAGTTCCTCAGGTTCATCTGGCTGGTTATTTTGCTGCCACTCCTTTTAATTGAGTGCACTTTTATACTGCAAGCAAGGAAGGACCTACTCCTCAGAGATCACCAGCTTCTAATGTTTGATTTCTCCCCATCCCCACACCTCTTCTTTTCCTTTCTTTTTCTTTGGGAACCTAACCCGTGGGAGCAGCATAATGCAAAGAAATAGCTCTAGGCTTCTCAGACTGGTCCATGGTGATGTCTGTGGCCATTTAAGTATTGCTTCATAGCAAAGGCAAACAGTAGAGAACTCACTGTACCCTTGGCTGTTGTTTGTCTGCTAGTGGCTCATGACCCACAACCAGGTCACGACCTCAGGACCATTTTTCTGAGCTTAGTGCAAAAATTGTACTCTCCTAACCTCTGAGGCCCTGGCTCTGTGTAAGCAACTGCTGTTGCTACGAGCTTTTGGAAGGAAAATGCAGCAAAAAGGAACTCAGAAAGCTGATTTATACAGTTCTGAGTTGGACCTACTGGTTCACCTAGTTCAGTACTTTCCACACTGGCTGGCAGCAATTCCGAAGTAATTGAATTCAATAGTGCTTCCTCCTAGGTAAGAAGGGTTAGGAATGCAGCATTATTCACATATTTGTTAAATGTGTTAAAACCAATTTAACAAATTTGATGTGCAGATTCCTCTGTGGCTCCTGCTGTATGAGGGCACAAACACTTTCCAGAAGGGAACAGGTTCTAATTAAAATGTTTTAATAGAATAATGATAAGCAGGGCTTTATCAAGGCTGCCCTAAGTAGGGCAGATAAAAATGTCAGGTATTATGCCTCCAATTGAAATACTAGTTTGAACATCTTAAGATTGTCAATGCACAGTTCCCCCCCCCCCAATAGCACTTATTCATCTTGCCCCTGAGTAGTCAGGTATGTTGAAAACAAGCACAGAAAATATCCAGTTAAAAATCAAACTATATTGGATAAAACAGATCAGTAACAGTATTAGCAATAAAAACAACAAGGAGTCTTGTGGCACCTTTAATACATTTATTAAGGCATAAACTCTCATAGACACTTTAATACATGTGAAAATACTCTTTGTTGCCTTTAGCTGCCACAGAGTCACAGCAACCCTTCTGGAAGCTGTTGTTCAGCCATGGCAGTGGGGAGCTGGGGACAGGACCGACCCATCCCTAGGAAGCAGCAGGTGAATTGGGTATGGATGCCAAAGGCACAGATCTCTTGCCAGTTTCATTTGTGAAGGTAACCTCACAATCGTTAAGGTGTAAAGGAAAATAAATACTCATACTACACACACACAAAAACATACTTTTTTTGCAATTTAAACTTGAATATATCTTGGTGAAAGCCTTTAGACTTTGATGAGTATCTCCCCTCCAAAAAAGCCCCACTCCACTGTGCCTTTCTGAAATGGTGCCCCTCCTTTGGTGGTGGTCCCACAGTTGTGGACTGTTCTGCCTTTCAAAGCCTTCCGTGCAACACCATCCTGAGCTTTAGAAGACTGCTGAAAACGTAGGCCTTCCATCGGGCTTTGAGGGATAATTACGCAACTTCTGTGCTCTGTGCACTTGGTGTTTGCCCATGTATGTGTATAACCATCGTATTTATGCCATTTAAGAGGAAGCTGCTGGTAGCTGCCATCCAGGGTTTTGGAGCGTAGTGTCATCAGCATGTGGATGACATTCAGCTTTATTAGTCTATTCCCTCTGAATCAGAAAAACCTGCCTGTGTTTCCAGTGATGGATTGAGGCAGACTCCTGATAAGATGATGGTGCTGTGGTGAGGCCTTTCTCATGCCCAGGAATTTAGAGAGACAACCTGTTCTGGATGGGGTTGCACTTCCCCTGAAGGAGCAGGTGTGTAGCTCAGGAGTGATCTAAAGCTCACCTGAGGCCCAGGTGGCTTCGCTGGAGTCCTGTGACGAGCTCTGGCTGGTTCATCAGCTATGGCCATTCGTGGACCGGGATAGCTTGGCTATGGTAGTCCATGCTCTAGTAACTGTAATATATTTTATATGGGGCTTCCCTTGAAGACTGTCCGGAAGCTGCAGCTGGTGCAGAATGGGTCTGTTAAGCAGGGCAGCAGGATGAAGCATGCCAGCAATCCTGAAAACACTGCACTTGTTGCCTGTGAGCTCCGGGCCCAATTCATGGTTCTGGTCCTGTTGTACAAAGGCCTGAGCAGCTCAGGGCCCCAGTACTTAAAGGAACACCTCCATCTAATATCTACTGGCCTGTGTTTTGAGATCTGTGGGATGGTGCTGATGAGTATGGCCCGTGGGGCAGCAACTAATGGCAGGGCTTTTCCCCATGGCTAGGCCTCTTTCATGGCACTCCCTCCCCAGGAGTGCATCCATCCCCAACACTGATGGCCTTCAGGTGCCAACTGAAGAAGACATATCTGTTTGCTTGGGCTTTTGAAGCATGAATATTGATTGGCATTTCAGCAGCTGGTGTTCTTTTTTTTTCTTTTCTTTTTTGCATACGTTTTGGTTTTAGAGGTGCGTTTTTCTATGTTGTAATTATTGTACAGCTTGCATTTCCTCCGTTGTTCACTGCCCTCGGCTCCCACAGGGAGAAGGGCAGTCTAGAACTGAAATAACATACAATAAATAAATAATATCCTACCTTTTGGTCCCGCAGGGTCCTTACATTATTTCAAAAATAATATGCAGTTAAAATTGTAACATTCAAATCGGGGGTGGAGAAAACCTTCCATAAAGCAACCTGCAATTATTACCAATTAAAACCTAAAAAAAAAAAGACACCAGAAACACTTTAACAGATTAGAACAGAATTAAACAGCATTGTTATTATTTTATATGTGGAGCTTATTATTGATGTAGTTTTCTTTATGCTTTGTGACAATATGACTTAACTTGTACTGCATGCTAAGCATTTGAAAGCAAATTACGTACTTTAGATGTATTCTGCCCCAAAAACCCATACAAGATAACATCTATTAACAAACAAACTCAGGAGTCCAGTGTTGACATTTGGTGGGAGCACCAGTCCATGTTAAGCATTTTTTAAAGAAAAGGAGGGCTCCTTGTTGAGTCCACCTGTTTAGATATTATCCAGTGGCTGATCACACATTTTGTGCACACGTTATCTCTGGTTCAGTTCTCAGCATCTTTCACTAAAAGGATTGCTGCTGGCAGCAGGGCTGCACAAGATCTGCACATGGTGCCTGACACCATGGAGAGATGATGTCAGTGCCAGAGAGTAGACAACACTGGGCTAGAATAGACAGACCAATGAGAAAGGGCACGTAGCTCAGTGCTAGAGCATCTGCTTTGCATGCAAAAGGTTCAATCCCCAGCATCTCCAGGGTAGAGCTACTGCCTGAAACCCTGGAGAGCCACTGCCAGCCAGTGTAGACAGCAGAGAGCTAGGTGGACCAGTGATGGGATTGCATGGCACCTTCCCGCGTTCCTTCCTATCAGGCAGCAGAGCTTCATATGTGTATTCATTTGTGTATTGATGAATTCAATTTATATCTTGCCCTGCCTCCCTGAAGGATGCCCTTTCTCTTACATATTCAGAAAGGAGCCCTATAAACATAGACATAAATAAATTGAATAGGGTGTGTGTGTATAGTAATGGGGGATGCCAGCTGTAGTGACATTCAGATGCGTATATACCCAAGTAGGAAAAAGGCAGACATTCAGGGTCACACACACTGTTGAATAAAGGTGATTTAGAACTCAAAAAGAAGAAGAAGAAACCACTGCTGTGAAATTATTTAGTGTAACCAATATTTATCCACCGGGGCAAAGAAAAGAGTCCGAATGTATCAGAAACAACCAAGAGACTTGTGAGCCCTTAAAGCAGGCATAGGCAAACTCCAGCTCTCCAGATGTTTAGGACTACAATTCCCATCATCCATGACCACTGGTCCTGTTAGCTAGGGATGATGGGAATTGTAGTCCCAAACATCTGGAGGACCGGTGTTTGCCTACGCCTGCCTTAAAGACTACAACATTTCTTGTGCCATGAGCCATTATGGTCGGCAAGAAGTGCCTGAAGTTTTCTTGAAGATATAAGATTTCCTTCTCCCACCATTTAAAAAGCATCCCGGAATTCAAAAGTTTATACTTTGTTGGTGTCTGTGCGTGCTGTTTCCACTTGAACCCATTAAACACACACACACAATCACTAAGTAATATGAAATTGAGTGTGCAATATAATAAAAATCTTTAATAATTCAGCCGGCGTCAACGACCCAAAATGAATCATCTGACTTTCACTCCAAGCAAGCTGAGGGCAATGTTTCGCATCAAGATGCAAATAAAGCCCCGATTAATCTTGCAACATTGCCCAACCAGCCTGATTTCTCACCACCATGCTTGTTGTTTTTAGTTGGGTTCCCCCCCCCCCGCCCAGTTATAGTCCAAGATTAAGGCGTGGATTTTTGGCTTCCTTGCCCCCGCGTAACAAGTGCAGGCAAAATTAGCGGGTGGGCGAGGAACCGGTGCAAAGGCGGGGGAGGGGCCGGAGGAGGCGGGGCGGGGCTCGGCTTGCTCCCCTCCGGAGGAGAGGCGGCGAGGGAAAGAGACTGGCTGGCTGCTGCTTTGCGAGAGAAGCCTGCCGACTGGCGACTCCGCCTGCTTCTTTCCAGGCCAGGAGGCACGAAGAAGGAGGAGGGGGGTTCCTGCAGGAGGGGGCGGGGGCGGTCAAGCAGAGAGCCTCCCCCATGCAAACTCCCCGGCAGGCAGGCAGGCATCAGCCCCCGCTCCTGCTGCCAGTAGCTGCCTCCCCCGCTGTCATGAGCATCCATAAAGGAGGATCCCCCTTGCAGCGGCAGCAGCAGCCTGGCGAATAGGGCGCGCGCGCGCGCAGGGCGCACGGAGTGGCAAAGGCGAAGGAGACGAGGCAGAGGCTGCGGGCTGGCGGAGGAACAGGAGAGATTCAGATTGCAAGCAAGCCGGGACGCTTCGTCGGCTTCGGGAAAGCCCTGCGGGGGCCGAGGGCACGCGCCTCGCTTTGCTGGGCGCAGAGGTGGGGAGGGAAGAATCTCCACCTCCCTCTCTCTCCAAAGGGGATTTACGCTCGCCACGTTTCTGGCGCCGCCGAAGAGAAGACTGGACTAGACGGCAATCCACCTGTCTGCCTCTCACCGCCTACCACTTCAGGAGGGCGTCAGGACGCGAAGCCACCGGAGGCGCCTCTGGTCACTCCCCCTGCAGGGAGAGTCAAGCAGGACCCCGCGCACCCCGCCCCCTAAAGCCTTTCCACGCTCGGTAAGGTTGGCCAGAGCAGCGCCCCCGCTCCCCGCCCCCCAGCAACGCCGGACGGGCTTCCCTTTTCCAAAGAGGCAGCTCCCTGCCACCTTCTTGGCCAGATCTTCGCCCGCCTCCAACATCTGGCATAGCCATGACTCTCTGATCGCACGTCTCTCCACCCCCGCCGCAGGCACGCAGAGTGCGCCGCCCCTCATCCCCAATTTTGGCCTAAGCTGAAAAGGGCACATTGGATCACCCCTCGTCCTGGGGCCCAGCTGAGCCCCTGGGTGCCCCCACCGCCGTCGGCGGGATGAAGCCTTTGGAGAAATTTCTGAAGAAGCAGGGGTCTCACTTGGCTGCCCGGGCTGGCCCCGGGGCTGGTGGGCAGCTGCCTCGCAGGCAAAGCGTCTCCAAGATCCTGCTGCCCGGATTTCTCAAGGAGCCCCCCGAGGAGCCCCCCGAAGGAGGCACGGACACTGCTGGCGATGGGCGATGGCTGGAGCTGCGGCCCCCCGATTCCTCTCTGCGCTCCCCAACGTCCTTCTCCTCCGAGGAGCTGTCCCCAGGCGGTGGCGGAGGAGGCGAAACCCAGCTCAGCCCTGAGTCTGTACCCACCTGCTGCTGGGCACCGCTGGCAGAACCCGAGAGCCCCGATCGACTGCTGGGGAGACTTCTGGAGAGGCTGGGAGGCGACCCGACAGCCCCCCATGGTCATGGCTGCGGTGCAGGTAGGGGACGAGTCTGGGACCCTGGAACGAGAGTGGAAGGTGCCAAGCTAAGGAAAGGAAAATTCACAGTTCTAATATCAGGGGCTGATAGTGCCATAGGGAAAGGCAGCAGCAGTAGCTGACATTTTTGCACAGAATACAGGTCGATGTAGGGACTGGCAAGGGTAGGATCAGATGGACATGCCTTTACTTGGGCCCTGGAATTTGGAACCAATTTATCTGGCCTGCATAGCTCAGTTGGTTAGAGTGTGGTGCTGATAACGCCAAGGTTGTAGGTTCGATCCCTGTATTGGGACTGCTGCATATTCCTGCATTGCAGGGGGTTGGACTAGATGATCCTCAGGGTCCCTTCCAACTCTAAAATTCTATGATATTGTGAATCAGTCCCAGAACATGTGGCATAATACTGAAGTGCGTCTCTGAGCATGTGCAAAGTGCCCTTTCCTCAGTAACTGAATCCTGTCTCCCTCCCGCTTCTCCAGAATCCAAACTGAGCACCAAGCTTCCAGGTGCGATTTCCAAGCAAGCATGTTACCCTGTGTTTGAGAGGGTCTGCAGGGCCTCATTTTTAGGGAACAGAATCAGGTAGCAGGATATGGTCTCGGAATGATCAGACTCTCTCACCTTTCCATCATAATCAGCTGGTATCATCTCTGTCTGGGATCTTTGATCTGGAGAAATAGGCCCAGCATGGAGGAAGAATTTTTATGGGGGGTGGGGCAGTGAAGGAGTGGGGAGGGCAGTAACAAAGTTAAGGGGGGGCCTTCCCTCTCCTTCAGCCTGGTGATTGCACCTGTTTAAGGGATGATGGCAAACATAGAAAGAGCAGACTGAGTGCTGAGTGCACTCTCTGCTCGCAGGAATGCTGCAGATGGAGCATTTGTGTTGGGGCAGGGGTGGAGAGCCTGTGGCCCTCAACATGTTGCTGGACCGCAACTCCCATCATCCCTGACCATGGACCGTGCCAGCTGGGGCTGATGGGAGGAGGAGTTCAACATTCCCTAAAGGGCTCCAGACTCCATATCCCTGGTGTAAGGGGTACTCGTGATTGGGGTTGGGTGGAATTATGATATTGAAGGCTTGCCTGCTCCTGGGGTTGCCTAGAGGAGTTCAGTGGAGACTATGTGGCAAGATCAAACTTTGGGGGGCTTAAAGGTGAAAATGGATGCAAAAGAGCTTCTGCCACATGGTGAAGTTTCCAGTGAAAGTTATAACAACAACAACAACAACTTTATTATTTATACGCTGTCCATCTGGCTGGGTTTCCCCAGCCACTTTGGACGGCTCACAGCTAGTTGTATGGTAGGGGTTTTGGGGAAGAAGGTCTGGGGTCAAAGAGAAAAGACATCTAGGAGTGGGTAAAGGAGGTGAGTGGCTTCTCCAGAGCTTAGTACTGGAGCTAGTGGGGTTTTAAGAGGGTGAACTGTCAGCTAGAAAGTGCCAGGTCTGTTCGATCCCGGAATCATTGACTCGCATCAAGCAACTCTTAGCTTCAGCCCCCACTTCTATGGGAATAGGGATAATAATCTCTGGTCTCCTTTGCTGTGTTGTTGTAAGGTTAGTGAATGAGGATACAGTATGTAGGGTTTCGAACACTTTGGCAAAAAGTGCTACATAATTGCTAAATATTTTGTAATGGTTAGCGTATTTTTTGCTCTATAAGACGCAACAGACCACAAGACGCACCTAGTTTTTGGAGGAGGAAAACAAGGGGAAAAAAATTCTGAATCTCAGAAGCCAGAACAGCAAGAGGGATCGCTGCACAGTGAAAGCAGCAATCCTTCTTGCTGTTCTGGCTTCTGGGATAGCTGCGCAGCCTGCATTCGCTCCATAAGACGCACACACATTTCCCCTTACTTTTTAGGAGGGAAAAGTGAGTCTTATAGAGCAAAAAATACGGTAATTTCTCTGTACAGTGGTACCTCGGGTTACATACGCTTCAGGTTACATACGCTTCAGGTTACAGACTCTGCTAACCCAGAAATAGTACCTCGGGTTAAGAACTTTGCTTCAGGATGAGAACAGAAATCGTGCTCTGGCAGCACGGCGGCAGCAGGAGGCCCCATTAGCTAAAGTGGTGCTTCAGGTTAAAAACAGTTTCAGGTTAAGAACGGACCTCCGGAACGAATTAAGTTCTTAACCCGAGGTACCACTGTAATTAGGTTTTTGTTTTTTTTAAGTACAAAATGTATTACAGTACAGCGATTATTCTCACATCTGTCCTGCCTCGTGAGAGAGGTTGACTTTTACTGCACGCTTGTAAATAACTGCTTGACAAGTCACCTGTGGTGAGTAAGAAACACTTCCAAGTGACCAGAAAGGAATGTGTTTGTAGGGATGAGAGAGAGAAGCCTCCCCCTCTTCAGACCACTGAATGACTAATAATAGAACTAATTTGAAATGTGGACTTGTAATCTTTGTGATGTGAGTTGCAAGGCTGTTTTATCCTTGTTTTGCACATGAAGAAACAAGGTTGAGAGAAGGAGTCAATTTCTGAGCATGCATTTGAACTCAGGCTTGTTCACACTTGCATGCACATCACCACTGGCAGCTGAACGTGTGAACTGGCTCCATTGCAAAGCGTTGTATGTGAGGTGATGCAAAGTAATATCCAAGTTCTTTCCATTGCATTAGATCCATGTTGGTTCATCCACACATGGACTGTAGTCATTGCTGGATGCTGCAGCCCTCAGGTGATGAATATTGGAGAGATAGATTTGAAGTGGCATTGGGACATTGGCACAGTTTGCACATAATTCTAAGGCAAACCATGGCCAAGCAAGCATGTGGGTACTCAGAGAAAAATCATGGCTACTTTGCTTCTTCCTCAGCCTTATTTCTGCTGCACTATGCAGAGCTAAGCCGTGGTTTGATTTAGCATTAAGTCTGAACATGGGTTCATGGTTTGTCTTCCCAGACTGGTGGAACGTTGTGCTAAACCATGGCTTAAGTCTAGGTAGCGTGGCAGCAGTCGGATTGAAGGAGAAGTAAAGCTGCCACATTTTTTACTTTGGGCGCCCGTACATTTGTTTGTTCACGTCAAGCCATAGCCAGATACACACCACAAAATTTGATGAGAATGCATTAAAAAAGAAATAGCTATCTGTGTGTGTAGGGCTTATCTTCAGTGTTTGGAAAATCAAACCTAGAATTATATTCACTGATGTGAAACTCTGGTGATGAAAATTAAAGAGAAACAGTTAAAAAAATTTTTTTTTATGTGTTCTGTGCAAAGCTCTTATATATGGTCTGTACATGAGCCATGCATTAAAATGCTACCATCTTCCTTACTTGTCTGTAAGGTAACAGAAAGTTAAGCATTGTCAGTACATGTTTGTTTGTGTGTGTGTGTGTGTGTGTTGTGTAACAATTTTGACATTCAGCTGCAGAGTAGGCATTCTTGGTATCCAGCCATTATTTGTGTTTGCTACTTGTGGTCCCTTTGCCCCAAAGTCTCTGGCACATGCACAGGACTTGGGAGATGGGAGGCCTCAATCTCCCACTTCATGCTTTTAGCATACTTAGCTTAAAGGCCCTTAGAAGTGTCGCCAAGGCAGTAGGCAATAAGGACTGCCTTTGGTAAACAGAAGTAGTTGGACTATAGCACACTACACCAGCTCCCTAATGAAAGTATCCTCCAGGATACTGGGAACAATTCTCCTTTTTTATTGAGGAGAGCTGGACTTTCTACTCACTATTTTAAAAAAATTAGGAGTGTATTAATTTTAGCAGTGAGATAATTTTTCTGGCTGGATTTTTCATGCCTAGTTACTTAAGCTCAGAACAGTTGTTGCAGGCAAGAAAAGAATAAATATACAAATTCTTTCTGGACATGTGCAAAGTGCTTTTGGGTTGTGTGATTGACTATACATCTGAGAATAGAAGGAAGAGCTTCTAGGTCAGAAGGCACAAAATTTCCAAGCAAGGGCGGAAATGTAAAAAGGTAAAAGTATACATTGGTACCTTGGTTCTCAAACTTAATCCGTTCCGGAAGTCCGTTCCAAAACTAAAGCATTCCAAAACCAAGGTGCGCTTTCCCATAGAAAGTAATGCAAAATGAATTGTAATTCGTTCCAGACTTTGAAAAGCAACCCCACTAAAACTGCAATATAACATGAATTTTACTATCTAACAAGACCATTGATCCATAAAATGAAAGCAATAATCAATGTATTGTGCTATAAAATAAATAAGACAGCATTGTAGATGATTAAAAAAAAAATTCTTACCTGCACTGATGATAGTCATTGTTTGGATGGGGGGCTTTTATCCATTTCTGCAGTCACGCAATCAATCAATCAGTAGCTGAACTGGGTTCCACACAGTCACAAAAACAAATTAACCAAAAAAGCCTCAAAAACAAAAATGCAAAATAAATAACAAAAACAAAAGAGCCAAATTTAATCCATTCTGGAAGTCCGTTTGACTTCCAAAATTTTCGAAAACCAAAACGCAGCTTCTGATAGGTGCAGGCGCCCCAGAAACAATAGCCGACAGCCGCATCGGATGTTTGGCTTTCGAAAAACGGAACACTTACTTCCGCGTTTTCGGCTTTTGAGAACCAAGGTGTTTGAGTACCAAGGCGTTTGAGAACCAAGGTACCACTGTATTGGGAAATGATCTATAACGAATTGGAAAAAAATGCTTAAAATCACTCCCAAGAGTCATTTTTATTGGGAATAACCTAGACAGAAATTGCTAGGTGTCAGAAAAGGTGATTTATGTATGCAGCAACTGCGGCCTGTGTTTTGTTAGCCCCAAAATTGAAGGTGAGCCATGTCCCAACTAAAGATGACTGGCAACTTAAGTTGACAGAATCTGCAGAACTTGCAGATTTAACACATAGAATAAGAGAGCAAGAAGAACATATATTTAAAGAAGAGTGGAAAACATTTATTGAATACATGGAAAATTACTGTATACAGCTGAAAACGCTGGCAGCGTTAAGATAAATTCAATGGCTTAAATAATATTCAATTGATGTAAAAGTGGAAAACTGATTTGAATGGTTATAGTAAAATCTGCAGGAATGTATGACATGTAAAATGAAGCATGGAAGGATAAGAAGGGAAGTCATTTGATATTTTAAAGTTTGTAAAATATTTATTTTGAAAGGTACAATTGAAAACTTAATAAAAAATATTATATATAAAAAACAAAATTTCCAGACAAGCTTGAGATCTCCTAGAGATTGGCCTCTGGGTGGTGAATATTTCAAATCTTAAGCAGAAATTTGCAGTCAGCTGCGGTTTAAAGGGACCAACGGGGCAGAGGAAATCAAAGTTGCCTGGAGTGGGTGGCTACATGCATACTTCCTTCAGTTACTATTTGGGCACAATAAAAGATCAGGTGGGCACAAACTGTATCAAGCCAGATGACTTGGAGTAGACTTTGGTTTCAAGTCTTGTGTCGTATGTAACACAGATATCATAGGCCCCAAGTCCCAGAACCTCTCTGTTAATCTTTAACACCACTCCAATGCTAAGGTTAGCTAGTATGAGAAGGAAAAGGCAGAAACGGCCTATGCTCTGTCTGGGAAAGGATGCTCATTAAACAGAGGCCCCTTTCAGGTGTTCATTTTCTACCTGTTGGTGGATTATTATTTTTTCAGGCTGCAGCAGCGCTTGGCTTATGTCCCTTCCCAGTGCTCATTGGAGAGCTTTGGAAGATGTATATTATTTCTTTCTTGAGTTATGTGGTATTTAAAGCAGAGGACTGCAGGAATCTTGATGGTACAAAGGTTAAAACAAGAAGGACACACTCAGGAAGTGAAAGCGAGAGCTGTATTGTGTACTTCAGACTCCTCCCACATATGGAATAATTCCTGCTGCAGACTTTGATTGTATTGCATTATCTTCTGGGTGGAGTTAGGCACATCAGGTGGAGTGGAACGATATGGAAATAGTTTCCTGTTCCCAACTTGTATCAGAGATGTGGGCCATTTCAGGAGAGCTTTTACATGGGGAGTTTCCTTGTGAGGTTACTAGAAAGAAGTTGAATGTGAGAGCAGGGAGCACCACTACATCCTACCCAACCACCTGCAAAAATCCAAGCTGCTGCTTTCTGCTTTGACTATATAGACCAGCTTTCTTTCTAGCTCTGTGCCAAAAAAGAAAAAGAAAAAAAGAAGGAACACTGTTCTCAGCTCATATACTCTTTTTACTTTCTGGTGGCCACCAGTCATCAAAAGTCTGTTAAAGATGCGTTGCTTCATGGCACATTGATGCTAGCTAAGCAAAAGCTACCTCAGTTTAAGGACAGGATTTGTACTGCAAACACACCCAGCCACCACACAGTTCCACAGTACCCAGTGACTCAGCTGAATGTGTGAAATGCATCCCTCGAAAAGTATTTCGTTTCAGTTTGTCTTGAATGCTATGAAAATTCTCTCTCTGGCCGTTAATCCGTGCTGGCTCCTTCACACATGTCTGTCTTGATGCTGCCATTGACAAATTCAAAATGTGTATGTCTGTGCAATATACACAAGAGAAATGCTTAGCAGGTGACAATGACCTTCCCCCTTTCTGGCCTTCTTTTGCTTATTCTCACTCCTTTCTGCCGCTTGCCTCGTTCCTCTTCCACCCAGACCTGGGATTGTCCTGTGAGCTAAAACCTCTACTCTGGCTTCCAACACCAGTAATAGTGCCTTTTATTGCTCAGGTTGATCCAGCAACTGCCCTGAGCTGTAGACGCAGCTCGGCCTTAGATGCTGCTCTCTCCTAGGTCGTTCGCAGCCCCAGCCTGACCTTGACATGGCACATTCACAGCTTGAGAGTGGGCAGGCAGCATTGGTTTTTAAAGCAGTGTCAGTTCCCCTCAAATTCAAACAGCAGCCCCTAAGCTAGCAATAAAAGTGTGTGTGTGTGTTTTGCTGGCTACATTCCACCTCCTGGCTTAGTGGAGACAGGTAGAAATTAAAGAGGACTGAAGCTTGGGGGCTGAGAGGACTCTTTGGTTTACTATGCATATATCCACCTCCTTTCAAAACTAACACATGGCTGCCCCTCGATTGTTCGTGTATGTAAAGCCAGGGATTAGAGTTCCACAAAAAGAGGCAGAATTATTTGAAGATGTTCTCTGAGCATTCAAGGGATAGAGCTTGTTTTTAAAACATTTGCTCAGCCACAATGAGAGCTAGAAACTTGCTTTTAAAAATAGCAATAATTACAACAAAATCTGAGATTCTGCAATACTGTGTGATGGAAAGGAGGGTGGGAAGATAGCTTTTTTTGCCTTGTGGGGAGGCTGTTAATTAACTAGAGCATTGATCTTCAGGACTGAATCCTGTGGAAAACAGCGCAAACCCTCCACCCTAGCCCAGGGCTCTCAAACTGTGGTAATTGTGGGTATAAAAAGCAACTTTATACATTGAATCAGACCAGTGGGTTGTCTAGCCCTGCAGTGGAACTGCTGGTAGCCTATCCAAAACCCAGTTTTGCAAGCCAATGGGCAGAATTTCTTTCCCAGTCCTAACCAGGGCCCTTTAACTAGAACTGCTGGGAGATGAAAATAGACTTCCAGTAAAGCAAACTTGGCTCCCATGAATAGCTGGATGAAAGGAATTGAGGTTTCCATGCTCAGTTTTAAAGACCTGCAAGGCAGAGTACAAAATGCATAAATTCACCCTAAAATAGTAGACTCCTAAGGACAGGAATCTGTACTGTTTGATATTCCTGCAAATCAGCAAGTTCTGACCAAAAACGTTCAGCACATGTTCAGAGAAAAAATGGCGTGGTGAACAAGGGAGAAATGGATACACCCGGCAGCAGTGATCATAATTGCAATGGGGGTGGGGAGCCGAATTTCTCTGAGCCTGTGCAGAGTTCTTTTCCAGTCTTTGCTGGCTAACCCCAGTCTGCTCCTCCTATGCATTTTGGATTAGGAGGAAGTGGGGGCTTCCAGGTCATGGTGGGTGGCTTTCAGAGAGGATTGTGCCCTAGAAGGGCTCCTTTCAAAAGCCTAATTGCATCCTTCCCCACCCCCACCCCGCCACCACAGAGATTCTCCCCTTTCTTCCCTTCCTTCCCCACCCATTGCTGTGGGCACCCCTTCTCCTCCTCTGGCAGAGGGTGTGGAGTGCAACCCAGAACTCTTGGCTCCAAGACCTCTTGTTGTTAATTTATTAGACTCCAGTCGTCCTTGCTCCCAGCTTCCCACTCCAACCACTGGAGACACAACCTCCTTTTATGTTGTTCCCCCTTAGGATATAATTATATGCCCTTTCTCTCTCCCTCTCAAAAAGAAAGGCAAGGCCTGTAGGCTTCTGAGGGCTGGCTGAAATGTTTGCACAGGCCTGCCGCGCCTGGGAAAAGAAAAAAAACAAAACACGAGGCTTGCTTTTTCCTTCCTTTATTGTTGCGCATCCTTGCTAATTGCAGGACCACCCCAGCCGCAGAGCATGGCTCCCCATTGTGCCAAGGATTTCCTTAATCCTCTCCTCACTGCACTGCCTCCGCCGCTGCCGTCACTTGTCCAAGATTCCCCCCCCGCAAAGCAGCCCAGAATCGCTTTGATCTGAGCTTGACATCCAGGCCTGTGCCTCTCTGCTGGAGCCAGGAGGATTTCCCATGCCTCACCACTTCTTTCCCTCCTGGTGGCTCACAACACACATCACCGGTGAAAGAAGAGCGGCAGCTTCACCCATCTGAGCCAGAGAAGGCAAGCGACAATCTTTTTGCTGGATCAGGCCAGGGATGCATCTGGTCCAACTGCACCCTGGTCAGCTAATGTCCTTGGGATGCTCAGAAGCAGGGCATGATGGAGATAGTTGATTCGCTGCCCTCCCCATGGTCTAATAGGAGACAATGGGCCTTGGGGCATCCATTCCTCACCACTTTCCATCTAAGACTGCCGTGGCTTCCTGCCCTCTCTTGCTGTCTCCCTTTCCCTCTGTGGCATAAGCATCCATTTCTCATTTCCCAAACTCTTCCCTCTCTGCCTCTTGCATGCACCTCTTCCTTCATCAGCATCAGAAACCACATAGCCTTGCCTGTTAAGCCTGCCCAAGTGACTTGGCCCTAAAAATCTAGATTAGTTTGCCTGTCCAAACATGCCTGTCTGTCTGTGGACAAAAGCCCAGCTTTGGTGAAGTTTCTGGAGGCAATTCTCAGTTGTTAGGGGCCGCCCGGCAGGATGACTGTTAACATGCCTGCCATATTCCCCTTCCAGCTCTCCTACGAACTCATCATCCACCTCCTCTCTTTGCCCCCTTTCCCCCCAGTCTGTCTGTTCATTATACCCAGGATAGCCTTTCCATTCACTGAGCTGTTTCCTTCTCGTCCTTTGGGGGTCTTTCCTTGAGATCCTTTTCTCCAGCAAAAGCTTTGCTGAACCACTTTATCCGCATCTTACCTACACAGTCACTTGACTCTCCCTGATCTCATGCTTGCTGCTTATTTGACCGTCTGTGACTGCTCCTCTCCCTACCCTGCAATCAGACTCGCATATAGGCTGTGCACACATTAATGGTTTAAACTGCAGTGAGGTTGTTTCTTCCCCCGTTGCTTTTCAAGTCACATTTGCATGTCGCTGTACACACCAGAGAGGGGGCAGGGAATGTCTTCACCCCATGTGCGTTATTTGTTTGGTTTCCCCACGCCTGCAACCTCCACCCCTGCGCTCTTATTCATGAAGGGGTCACCCGGGCATGAACTGTCATCTGCACACAAGCAGTGACTGTCTCAGATGTACACACCTCAGTTTAACAGCAAAGCGAACGTGGCTTGCATTTTCAAATCAGGTGGAAGCTGGTTTGAGGGGGAAATGCACCAAGCGGCAGTATTTCTCAAGAAACTACATGATAGGTATGGATTGTGGCTAATGTCATGTGTACATTCAAGCACCAGCAGTGGGAGCGCAGTGGAGTATAAGAGTAAACTGTAACGTGCACACAGCCATAGATTGCAAGCCCTCTGGCACTCTGTTGGGGCTATGCAACTATTCAGGAGTAACAAAAAAGGGGTGTGTGCATGTGATTGCTCTCTGACTGTTATCCAGTCTATGGATGGGGGAGAAATTAATTCAGTTTGCGTTTTAATGCGAAATTACCCAATTCACAGCTCTCAAACCAATGCACAAACTGAAATTTGCACCTCCCTGAATTTTGTGATGCAGTTCTCCAACCATCGCCAACACACACCCCTCCAGCAAAATGTATTAAAAAAAACAAGGATATATTAGGGGGAAATGTGCACCAAAATGTATCTGTTAATGAAAAAATGTGCAAAATGCAGAAAGGTGTATATTAGTTGAAGTACATACAGAAATGCATACAAATTTTCATGCAGACTTAAAAAAAAATGTTTGCAACCCGAGGCAGAAATGGGCCAAGCTGAATTTAAAACTGGGAAAATGCAGAAATGCAAGAGAAACTGAAACTGACAGGTTCACCTATCCCTAATCCAGCCACTGCTGTCTGTCTTCATCTTTTCCTACTCCTTCTTGGACCCTGCCTAATGCTCAGCATTCGTCTCTAGGCTTCTGTGCCCTGGAGGCAGCTGGCAGCATGCTGTTCCTTGCAGTGAAGGGGGTGACTCTGTGACACTTATTCTTGCCTGCTAATCCCTCCCCTGTAGAGCAGTCTCGAGAGCCTGTTGGCTTGCTCTCCAATCTCTGAGCAGTTTCTCTGCCAGAGTTGGCTGGCCATTTCGGTGTCCTTTTGCTTATTAATCACACGGGGCTGGCATTGCTGAGCTAAGAAAGCCAATATCCAGGGCTGTCGCCCCATTCTGTGATTTGCTGTCAGGCTTGCTGTTGCACTTGGCGAATCACTGTCCCAACCTCACGTCGCTCCTCCTGCTTCATCTGACTGGCCATCCTTCTTGCCTGGGATTTTACGCATAAACCATCCCAGACTGTCAGATTCTGCTGACCTGGAACCCTGAATTCTGTCACGGGGATAAATAATTCCGAAATGCGGTAAAACATGGGGAAACAGCTGGATTGCGCTGCTTTGTACAACCCATGTGACACAGTAGCTAAGAGACTGAACTGTAAGTTAGGTATACAGTGGTACCTCGGATTAAGAACTTAATTCGTTCTGGAGGTCTGTTCCTAACCTGAAACTGTTCTTAACCTGAAGCACCACTTTAGCTAATGGGGCCTCCTACTGCCACTGTGCCACCGACGTGCGTTTTCTGTTCTCATCCTGAAGCAAAGTTCTTAACCCGAGGTAGTATTTCTGGGTTAGCGGAGTGCAACCTCAAGCGTATGTAACCTGAAGCGTATGTAACCCGAGGTACCACTGTACCTTCCTTCTCTTGGCAGATCACTTCCTCAGGCTCATCCCATCCATCTGCTCCCTAAGGATAATAATACTGGCCTGCTCTACAGGGCTGACCACTTTAAAGCACTTTTTAAAATGCTAAGTGTTATTAACAGTACTCCTTTGTCATATTGTGCTCATTTGCACAGACCGTTCCAGCAACAGGGTGTATGGTGGTATCTCTTGTTTTGCTCTGGTGGTTAAAATTTAAAGCTCCCAGCTGTGTCACAGGCTGAAGCCCAAAGGACCTCTGGACTTAGTCGCCAGTGGGGCCCGATCTATAAAACATTTGGGCTGCAGATTGCAGGAGCATTTACACTAACATTCCCATAATTATTTTGGGTGGGTGGTGGGAATTGTGCTTGAATGTATTTAGCTAGAGTCGCCCAGTGAACCCCAAGACTAAATGGGGATTTGAAATTGGTTGTCTCCTCTTCTCATCCAGTATTTAACAACCATACCACATTGGTTCTCGTGTTCAGAGCCCAGATTCCTCTGACGAACATATACTGGAGGCAAACACAGACAATGGCTGTCTCCCACCATGCTGTCATGCTTGTGAAGGTCCTCAGATGATCTGGGTATGCATTGATTGCTAGACTTAGATGGCTCTTTCAGTCTGATTTACGGAATCAGATCAAATCACATGTCCTTGGGCGCAATATGAAAATGAAATGAAGACGCTGGGCGAACCTTTCGGGCGATAATTTCCTCCATCATTTCACAGATGGAAATCAGGACAAGTCTGCTTGCGTCATTCCTGACTCTCACACCGTGGCTCACTGTGTGAGTCTGCAGTCCTCATGCCTCACACTCCCCCTCACCTCACTTGCTTTGTTAATTTACAATAGCCTGTCCTGTGCTGGTTTTAACGCAAAAAGGAAAGGGTTTCTTCTGGTTAAAGATATATTAGCAAAGCAAAAACAATATGCAGGCTATCAAATGTATTTAAATAAATGTGCAGAGTGGGCCTGCAGGAGTGAGAATGTTACACCCCTCCCCCCGTCCTCACCATTTTGGTCTCCCTCCAGTTCATGGAAGGCGAATGTTATGAGTTTGTGGGTGCCAGACTCCCCTAAATTTCTGGGTCCAATAGTTGATAGAATTTAATCAAGACTTGGGGGGTTGAACTGGATGCCAGACTCCTAATACCTGGACCCAGCTTCTTGTGTTCAGGAGATCATCTGGGAGATGGGCCATTAAGACAACCAAGGAAAGGTAATGTGCCATTAAGAAAGCAAAGGCTCTGGGCCAAGTGGGTAGAGCCCCTCCATCATTTCAGAGTGAGTTAGGAAAAGAAAGCCAGGGTTGAGAGTTGGCTGTTATGTCACCTAGGAGACTAAAGGTTGCAGGCTGGAAAAGGCTGCGGGCAGAGCATGGTCATAGAATTAAAAAAGCATAGAATTTGATGTCTGCTTGAATCCAAGGCTGCAACTGTGGGAGAAACAAGACCCATTTGAGGTGCTGATGCTGAAAATCCCTCCATCGTAGGTTCAGGTTGTATACATGTGCAAATAAACTATATATCCTAAATACACCACAGTCTCGGCTGTGCCTCATTTCCAAGTGGAAACACAAACCCTGGGTAAGTGCCTGGAACCTTGCACCTGGAATCTAGCACCACTCGGAGACTGGGGTGGCATTCAACAGCAGCCTTTTGAAGCAGGAAGCCTTCCGTATCCGCCAAGGCTCCTCACACGTTTTGGAACCTTGATTTTTCAGAATTCCTGAATGCATGGGGAGCTTTCAGGAGTGCAGAATGCTCCACACTTCAGAAGGTCACCTTCCACGGCTCCTTCCAGATGGCAATAATGTGGTAACATTGGGGAAGCCTCACAGAACAACCAATTAACCAAAGGATGTGTGGTGGAATACACCCTAAAAACCAACCCCAGTCTGGAGGGCCCTAAAATCTTGTGAGGCCAAAAACAGCACAGGGGGAGGTATCAGTTTTATGGCTGCTCAGACCACCCTTTTGGAAAACCTTGACCTGCTTCCTGGTGCTGCCCTGTTGTTGCATCAGATAAGATTCCCTGTTTAAGATCTCCTCCTGTAGTATAAAACCCTTTCATTCTTTCCATTATTCTGCATGCAGCAAATACCGTATTGGCCTGAATATAAGCCACACTCCCCCCCCCCCCAATTCTGACCGTGAAAAGTTAAAGTGTGGCTTATATTCGCGACCTTACAAAAATTATCCAGTATGCAGCCAGGAGCGTGGGGCAAGGAGTGCCAGGCACGTGACAAAGTGGTGCTTGCCCCGCGCGTAGTCCCCTGTCCTCTCCCCCAAGGCCGAGAAGGGAGAAAGCAAGGAAGGGAGCAGCTTATATTTGGTTATTGTCTTTCCCCCCCCCTCTCCCCTCCCCCCATGACTTTTAAATGTGCAGCTTATATTCGGGTGTGGCTTATATTCGGGCCAATACGGTAGTGGGAAAGTGACAACTGGTAACCGCTAGAAAGATCCCATCTGGGTATGTTCATAAAGGGGAAAGTGCATGTCCATCTGAGAGCACTGGCTGCCTCTTTCCAAAAGCATATTCCTAACGTTAGGTCAATTATTCCCAAACACTGTGCTGCAAGATAACAGTTACTGTATCATGAAAAAAGCAAGAAAAATGAAAGGTTTGGTGTGTGTGTGTGTGTGTGTGTGTGTGTGTGTGTGTGTGTGTCTCACCCTCACCCACACCTGCTGCTGTATCACTGCATGATTTGCTGCTCTGGTCTCAATTACGGTATTTCCAACCAACCTCTGCTGTAAGTTGCTCATATTCTGCCCCATCTCTGCATCATGTATGGGGCCGGCTGTGCTGTTGGCCAGATTGAGACAACTTGTTTTGAGTGTCATGAAAGGACAGCATTGTACTATACCAATAATAATGTCTTATTATTTTATTTTTACTGCCAATGAGAGCAAGAGGTCCTTGTGGACTTTTCTGCCTCAGTTTCCAAAATAACTTGGCTGGCCTTCAGTATTATGTACCCTAACATGGAGGTGGGGACACAAACAGCATTTGCTCCCCCCTCCCCACCCTCAAACAGCAAGATTCTTGGGCCTATCAGGTATGGTCAGATCATTCAACCAACTCACACCGAAGACTTTTCTAAGGGCTGCTTATTCTTACTACTTTTTCACCACCTGAAAGTAAGCTCATGAGGGTACAGTAGAGAAGGGTGCCTCCAATTATAATTCAGAAATGAATTAAGCATTGGTTTTCAGTTTGGGAGATGGTACACTTGGCTATCTGCGAGTCTGACTTCTTCCTTCCCAGCAACTAGTAAGAATGAGCAAATGTGACAATATCGGTTTCTAATTTTTTCAAGTCAAGTTCAGTTCTCCTCATTTCCACATCACTATGCAATATTTTTTTAAGTCCTTGTGAAATTTCATTAGCAGTGTGAATTTCTCCTGACATACTAATTTTTGTATGCAATTTGGCCTTACATGCATGTTTTTGCAAAGCAGTTTTCCCAAATGCAATCTATGCTTATTTTCACTAATGCGTGCATCGTTGTGCGTGCGTTACCTTTCTGGAGAAACGCCCTGCAAAATTTGGAGAAGCAAGATTTTCAAAGAACCGCTGTGTTTTGGTTTGTGTATAGTTTTGGAAAGAGCAAGCCGGGTGGATTCGCCTTTAAACGCAAAAACTGAATCAAATTCCTCTCCCAGCAACAAGTCAGTTTGGCTGCTACATTGGTGCTTAGCTGGAGCTGACTAGGCTGAAGTGGGCATCAGCGATGGGGCATTCCCTTCTCTGTTGCTAATCTGCACCCTGGCCAGTTTGGCCTGGATTCTTGCCTCGCTCAGGCTTTTATCATCCTTTCTGGGATACTGTCTGGTGCAGTGGAGGCAGGGATCTCTTTCCCAGCGTCACTCTCCATGGACTGTTTCTCCCTTTCCAATTAATTAAGGCTTAGCTCAGTAGCAGGCAGTGAGCCAGCTTGGCAAGCCCACTGGATTGCAGAGTTTGTGATCAGCTCTGCTGAATGAATGGTGTTTAGCCGTGGCCAGCGCTTGCCTGAGACCTTCTGCCCTTCTTGGGGAAGATGCTGTACCCCTCTCCGCACTGGTGAGCAAAACTGAAAACACCTTTTAGTGGTGTGATGACTATGTCTCCAGCCAAAAGGCCCTTGTGTGCACTGTAGCAGTGGGGTGCTGGTTCACAATATCTCCTTTTTATTAAACTGCGGTAACTATGCATTGCCCCCCACCCCACCATGTATCTCTATCCTTATGATCACTTACAGAATCAACTCTTTAGAAGATGTCCTCAAGCTCTCTTGGCAGGAGTTAATTAGCGGCAGCATGGGTGACATAATTGCCATAATTCGTTTTTGTAGTGTTTCTCAGCCTACTGAAAGTGTTATTTAATGTATTCTATTTCTTAACGTGTGTGTGTGTGTGTGTGTGTGTGTGTGCGTGCGCATGTAACCTCTGACAACCTCTGCTGCAGAAGGAATATTAATAGCGGAAATCTAAATTATTAAGAACACCTTTTGTTATCTCCTGAGTTGCACACCAGCTGATTGCCACACACACAGTATAAACACATATCAATGGCCAGTTCAGAAAGCAATTATCTTGTGGCCAGGTGGACATAGACTTCTGTGTGTGCTAACAATGTGCATAGCTGCAGTGCTTGCAAAATCTTCCCTGAGCTAACTGGGTGCTGCATTTGATGCGCCCAATATTGTGTGTGTGTGTGTGCACGACATCATGCACATTGCGTGTGCGCATGATGACAGTTGCATCGGCCAACCAGGCCTCCTCCCTATGCAACGTTCACATGCCAGGCTGTGCTGGTTGGCCTGGGACAACATCCCACCAGGCCTCCTCTGTCCTCTTCAAGATTGGGGTAGGTGGGCTAGCCCCATCCCAGTGGACATGCGGGGATTTAGAGGCCTCAGTCCCATAGAGTTGGTATGCCTGCTTCTAAATACCAGTTACTGGAAATCACAGAAGGGCAGAGTACTCTCCTGCTCGATTCCTGCTTGTGGGCATCCCATAGCCATCTGGTTGGCCACTGTGACAACAGGATGCTGAACTAGGTGGACCACTGGCCTGATCCAGCAGGCCCTCACGTTCTCATGACTTTTCCCCACTGGAAATGCACTGGAAATGCACACGCGCTAGAACAGTACAATATTTTTCACTAGTAGAAAATTAAGGAGCTGCTACTCATTGAAGAAGGGACATGGGTGGCGCTGTGGGTTAAACCACAGAGCCTAGGGCTTGCCGATCAGAAGGTCGGCGTTCGAATGGGGTGAGCTCCCGTTGCTCGGTTCCTGCTCCTGCCAACCTAGCAGTTCGAAAGCACAAAGTAGATAAATAGGTACTGCTCTGGCGGGAAGGTAAATGGTGTTTCTGTGCGCTGCTCTGGTTCGCCAGAAGCAGCTTAGTCATGCTGGCCACATGACCCGGAAACTGTATGCTGGCTCTCTCAGCCAATAAAGTGAGATGAGCGCCGCAACCCCAGAGTCGGCCACAACTGGACCTAATGGTCAGGGGTCCTTTTACCTTTACCTTTACTTGTTGAAGAGGAGCTGTCAGTGAAATTCTGGATGTCTGGACATTTTGAAGAGCCCCAAACGGGGCCAAAAGGTGAGTCAACTCTGTAGATAGATAGACCACAGTATGGCGGGGAAGAAGGCTAGCACCCTGTTTTCTGCCTTTGGGTGCATTCAGGCAGAATTTTGTTTCTGAAGTTTCCTTACCTGATGATGTCTGGAAATCTAGCGGAATCTAGTGGAGGTTTAACACTTTATTTCTTTGTTAATCACTTCCAGAAAAAAACAAAAACAAAATCCATGTCAAACCCTGTTAGCCTGGAAAATCCATAGGGATTTTCCGCTATGATTTTCCCACCATTTACATGGATCACAAAATTCGGACGATAAAATTCGGGGCGGTATCCTGGTGTACAGTTCTTTCCTGACATGGGTGAATCCTGGGGGAACAGAAGCACTCATGTGCATGAAGGGTGGTGAAATGCCCAGCGACGCCTGCTGCTATGTCATGCCCGGTTTGAGTGAAATTTAGTGTGACGTGGCAGTAGATAGATATATAAAAAGGCACAGTTCCATAATGCAACTGGTACCGCAGTGTAAATGCAGCGTTAGAAACTGTGACAGATTAGAACCAGGCATGCTAGCACAATAACCTCCTAGTCTGAATACATCCTTACTTAGCACAGTGATTAATCCAGCCCACCCTGAGGCATTCTGCTCCTGATATAGAAGCTTGTGTATGTTTTAACGGTTTATTTAGGGGGTGTCAGCCTCGGATTAGAACCCTGTCGCTAGCAAAGGCACAGCACAAAGGTGGCTAATTAACTTCCTCTTCTTCTTCCTCTCCCTCTCCCTCTCTCCTAGTCAGACAGTTTTGATTGTCTGGGAGCCTAGCTCTGAAGATCCCGCTGTCTTTTGATGTCTGGCTGATGCAAGGGATTAACATGCTGGCCTCCTTTCTCTGTCTCTTCCCTGCCCCCAATATACTGAAGTGAATCCAATAGGATTTTCTTGCTCACGAGGGCTATGCTAAATTTGCCAGGAAGCAATAAGTTCACACTACTCCCTTTCCCGTTTTGTGTGTGTGTGTGTGTGTGGTGCTGTGCAGAGGAGGTAGAGATACGGACAAATTAAAACACATGCTTTAGCCCAAGCAGTAGCCATAATCAGGTGGTGTTGTCGGGAGAAAGATGCACAAGAGCAAACATCCCAGGTGTCTCTGACTGGAACCTCTTATTTCTATTTGCGTAATTTCTTTAACAACCCATAGTTTAATGGTAGGGAATATGTTTTGCATATAACTTGACACCGCATGTACACACACACACACAAAATCTCCAGTAGGAGAGCTGAGAAACAACTTGGAGGACAAAACAGAAGGGATAGAAAGGTTATACACTGTTGTCTATTCCTCTTCTCTTCCCTGGGAATATATAGGGCAGTGGTGGGGAAACATTTTCAACTTGAGGGCCTCATTCCCTCATGGGTAACCCTCCACATGTGGCCTTGGCCAGAGGCAAAAAATGGGTGGAGCAACAGATGTAACTCTTGCCTGTGTATTCCAGCAGCCAGGCACAAGCCAGAGATGTCTGCACACCTACACCAGTCTCTCCATCCAGACAAGCAAGAGATAATATCATAGTGTGAAGTCACATTCCAGCCAGGCAGAAGCACTTAAGGGTGCAAAGCTGTGCCGGTGAGGATGTGTGTCCTGAGGATCGGATAGAGAGGCTTAGAGGCTGCATTTGGTCCCTGGGCCTGAGGTTCTCCACCCCTGGTGTAGAGAAACAAAAGCATACCCTCCAACATTTCTCCAATGAAAACCAGGACGTCTTATTCCATCGTCATCATAATTTTATTACTTATACCCCGCCCATCTGATTGGGTTGCCCCAGCCACTCTGGGCGGCTTCCAACATATATAAAAACATAATAAAACATAAATCATTACAAAAATCTTCCCTATACAGGGCTACCTTCAGATGTCTTCTAAACGTTGTACAGTGGTACCTCAGATTACATACGCTTCAGGTTACATACGCTTCAGATTACAGACTCCACTAACCCTGAAAGAGTGCTTCAGGTTAAGAACTTTGCTTCAGGATGAGAACAGAAATTGTGCTCTGGCGACGTGGCAGCAGCAGGAGGCCCCATTAGCTAAAGTGGTGCTTCAGGTTAAGAACAGTTTCAGGTTAAGAACGGACCTCCAGAATGAATTAAGTACTTAACCCGAGGTACCACTGTATAGTCACTTATCTCCTTGGCTTGTCCATCGCATAACACCATACCCTTCAACATTTCTCTGATGAAAATAGGGACGTCCTAAGGAAAAGAGGGACATTCCGGGATCAAATCAGAAACAAGGATGGCTTCTATAAATCTGGGACTGTCCCTGGAAAATAGGTACACTTTGGGGCGGGGGGTCTGCAAAAGGTGTGATGTGACCTAAACCTCATCTAGGCTTTAGGAACTTTGTTCTCCGAGGTAACATTCTCTCCAGCCCCTGATAAAACTATGTTTTCAGTTTTTAAACCTAAAAAGGACCTCATTTGAATGTCTGTTACCTCCTACACTCCATCTTCAGTCTCTTACTAGATGCAAACATGGATGGTTTGAACACAAGCCAAAAAAACCCTACCTTCTCACTTTCAGCTTCATCATGCATCTAGCTAGATGAAGAATTCTGGAGAGCTCACAAGCTTGCATACGGTTTTCTAACGTTTTGGTTGGCCATTATACGGACAGTGAGAGAAGACTCAGGACGGTTTCTGATAGAGGGGAGAGAAACAGACTGAGGAAAACATGAGGAATCAGACTCTTTTCAGGCTCAACGGCTAGATGCTTTGGTTCTGATTAGCATCTTGCTGATACATTAGCCAAGCTGTAAGATAATAGCTTTCAAAATTAGTGGAGCAAATGTTCTGGGAAGAAGCTGAACAATTGTTAAGAGAACTCTGCTGCTTAATTGTTATCAGATCTTTCCCCCTCAGGCATTTTAAGGAAGAGGCAGCTTAGGAGGCCTTATTACTTTTCTGTTTTACAACAAAAATCAGTTGGTTTTAGGTGGAGGTGAGGGGTAGTTATTATATACCGTATTTTTCGCCCTATAGGACACACTTTTCCCCCTCCAAAAATGAAGGGGAAATGTGTGTGCGTCCTATGAGGCGAATGCAGGCTTTCGCTGAAGCCTGGAGAGCGAGAGGGGTCAGTGCGCACTGACCCCTCTCCCTCTCCAGGCTTCACGCAGCTCTCCGCAAGCTGTGGGAGCCCGCGCCGGGCTCCCACGGCTTGCGGAGAGTTGCCTGCATGCTGAAGCCTGGGCGCACTGAGCCCCGCGCCTGGGGGGGAAATAATTTTTTTCCCCTTTATTTCCCCCCCAAAAAACTAGGTGCGCCTTATGGGACGGTGCGTCCTATAGGGCGAAAAATACGGTAGGTGGAGGAGCTTTGATTTGTAGTCTCCTTGTGGGAGGGATATGTAGACTTAATATTAACAGAAGAATTTTAGGAATGGATGGTTAGGGAGGTCTTCTGGTCTTTGGCGGATTGATTTGCAGACTTGTTCCTTGTCAAAGGTCCCTGGTTCACTTATTCCCTGGCATCTCTGGGTAGGGTTGGGAGAGACCCCTGTCAGAAACCCTGGGAAGCCACTGCAAGGCAGTGTGGACATTACTAATCTTCATCAACACCTGGAGCCAAAAGGTTCCCCACACCTGCCCTAAAAGTTGCGCTCTTTGATACCCTCACGTGAAATACACAGGAGCTGATTCTGGTTCATTCCATGCTGCCTTACATAGACACAATTTTGCCACATGTTCAGAGACAACCTGTTGCAGATGTGAGACGGGACATTAGGAATAGTTTCCGGGTCTGGGTCACACCACAGCGCACCACTTTTCTGACGGCGTGAAGAAAGAGCTAACAGGAAAGCGGGAAGAGATTCCATTTCCCTCCTCCGTATTTGAGATGAAGGTTTTGCAACGCTGCCTTACCCTGAAAGCCTTCTCTGTCCCCAGTGCTGGGATACAGGAGGCGGGTCCTTTATAACCAGTTGGATTGGGCCTTGTTATAAACTCCTTGTGACCATGCTTATCTGCCTACGTGCCCTATCCCGTTACATCACTGAAAAGGAAGGGTGGACGGAATTCTTTGTCAGTGCTGTCGCCTTGCACTCTCAGGGCGGGACAGCAGTATAATCCCTCTCTTTTCTTCCTTCCTTGTCTTTTCTCAGACCTGCTGCTAGACGACATCGTCCTCACCCACTCGCTGTTCCTGCCCACAGAGCAGTTCCTGCACCAGCTGCACCAGCAATATCCTTTCTGCATGATGTTTTGGAACGTCCCATAATGGTCGAAGGGTTGGGGGAAGAAGTGGGGGTGGGGGAGGAATGCATGCCATTCTGACACATTTTCCTGCAGGAGAAACTCTGTTCGGGTCACCTCATATTTCTCGTTCTTGTTGCATAGAACCCTGTGGCTTCTGCAGTTCCACAGGTTTTATTTATTAGTTTTCTTATTTAAGAAAGGTTCATACCTCTCATTTCACTGTCTGTCTCAAAGCAGCTTGCAGAAGAAGAAACAAAACGTGCAAAATGTACAGCACAGATTTTTACATCAAAAAAATAGAAAACAGAGCAATGTTATATAGCGCAAAGGCCTTCTGAAATGAAACCATCTGCAATGTAACAGTGATGGTGCCTGCCAGTTTTCTAATGGGAGGGAGTGGGCAGAATGTGCTAATGCAGAAATTTGGCTTTGGAGAACAAATTTAACCTCTTGAGAGTGTGAATTCTTGTTGTTGTTGTGCAAAATCACCCTTTCGGTTCCAAGCAGCACGTTATAGCAAGACGTGTGGGGGAACCGCTGATCCACGTGTTTTCCAGTGTGTTCTTGGTAATATGTAGTAGAAAGAAAATATATGATGTCACAGCATCTCTTCACTTCCTGCTTCACTTTATTGGCCGCTGCTTGAAGGAAGCAAGGAAATACTAGCATAATGACATCACATGGGGAGATGTGCGTTGATGATGCCCACCAGTCCCCACTCACCTGTGCTTTGGGTCTTGCCCTAAGCAGTCTTAACAGTATTGCTATGAGGATAACATTAGATGATCCAGTCCTAGTTTATTTTCCCATGTATGTGTCCTTGAACTTTTTGGAGTTTTGGTGGTCATGGTGATGGGAACCATACACCTAATAATAACCTTATGAAGAAATCTGTTCAATCCCACATCATTTGCCAGGCAGATTAAATCTCAGCCTCTAGTGTGTTGCATTTTGGGGTCTGCCGATCAATCTTCCGCATGTTTACTCAGAACTAAGTTCCTCTTCCTCAGGGTGTATAGGATTGCAGCCTTAATCTCTCTCCTTTAGCCTCATCTGTCAACTTCTCTTGTCACACAGGGCTCTCGAGAGAATAAGATAACATTACACAGCTCTGAAAAAATAAACAACCTGGGTGGACTTTGTTAATTTCAGCCAACAGGTAGCAATTAAGCTGCTCCTCCCTGTTAACAGCTCCCACCACCATCACAAATTCTGGTATTGATAGACTGAAGGGGGTGTGGATGTGGGTGTGCGGAATGTGACCTTCTCTGGTTCTGTGAGTTTCTGGTGATGACATACACACAAACATATAACAGTGCATTAAAAAATCAGCCCTGGTTTTTTGCATTTCCTTAGGAGCGAATTGTACATAACATTTTGTCTACTCTTATCAGCCATCTCAGTTACCCCTATTTGTTTGTTTCCCATCTCATCTCTGCATCTCATCTCTCGAAACTTGCTTTCTTTTCCCCCCTCGTGGAGACAGTTGAACTTAAATAAACTGGGATTTTCAGGCTACGTAGCTTGCAGGGACAGCCATTGTTGCTTTCATTTGCATTTCTCTCTCTTTCTTCCAAAGAGCTCGGATAGTTTACATGGCGCTAGTTCCCATTTTTGTCTTTCCTCACAACAACCCTCTGAGGTAGGTTAGGCTAATGGAAAGTGACTGGGCCCAGGGTCAGGTGGTGAGCTGGATGTCTTGGGTGGGGATCTGAACGCAGGTCTCCTGGTTCACGTTTGAAATGTGAACCACCACACCACTGACATAAATCGAGATTCTCCATATTCTGAATTCTGCACCAAAAGATACCAAAGTCCACAGCCTCCTGGATGGCTGAGGGATATGCAAACTATATCCATTAATGGAGAATGGGGTTGTTGGCCCGTTAGTGATCTTTGCAGTTTCTGTGATCTGTACTTGCCATCTTGCTATCTGGACCCAGAATCAACCCACCCCATTCCAAACCTCATCACTTCGGCTGTTCTCCTTTCTTCCAACCACTCCCTTCTGTGGCCGCAGCCCCGATATTTTCCCTTGACTTCTATGTGGTCACCTTCATGACAGCGTCGACAATCCCATCACCGCCATGTTGGAAGGAAGGCGAAGCCATGCACCGAAAGCGAGCAGTTTTGGTTATTTTGCTTCACTTCCTTGAGACGTACAAGGGGATCTTGCAGGAGGAGGAGAAAGCAGGCAAAGTTATCAAGGTACACCATGACACCCCTAACCCTACTCTCATTAGAACGAGAAACTTGTTAAGAAAAGAAGAATAGCAACAGATTGCAAAGTATTAGTCCAGCCACAGTCTCCCGCCCCAATGTCCTTTTGCCTTACTTGGTGGCAAATAGTCATAGATCCAGGGGGGCCAAAATAGAAGGTACCCCCTCCTTTTATATCCGAGCATGATGGCTCAGGCCACTTTCTCTTTTCTCTTAGGACCTGTATCTGCTCATTATGAAGGACTCCTCCCTCTATCACAAACTGGAAGATGAAATTTTAAAGCTTCATCAGCTTGTGGAGACAGTTGAACTCAAGTAAGGAGAGAGCGGGGAGTTGGAATATGGAATGCAGAATTTCTCCTGCATGGGGAAACCTCTCAGGCTGCTTTTCCTAAGTGCATTATGTTGCCGGTACTGCATTCACAAGAACGGGTTTCATATAACCTCCTCCACATCTTGGCAAAACAATTGTTGTGGAGGTTCGCCTGCACAAACTTTGCCGCTTTCCACAGTTGCCATGTTCCTCTGTCACTGCATCTTCCTGGGCAGACCACTGTTTTTCATTTGTGCATTTGCTGGGCAAAGTTTCAACAAGATAGCTCAGGTTAAATAAGCCCCAGGACTCCAGGAATTCAAACTTCTGTGTCAGTAGTTGTTCTCCTCATGCAATCACAATCCCTCTCCATATGGAGGAGCTACATGCATACAGTGGCACCCAAGTAGAACGTTTGAACATGGTGTTTGGTGGTGTGCAGGGCCAGATCCCTCCTGTGCAGTCCTGCGATACACACACCTACACACTTTCTTTCTTTGCTTAGAGGGGATGATATGAACTTCCTCAAAGGTTGCAAACTAAGAGGTCATCTCCTTGGAACTAGAAATCAAGGAACTAGAAAGTAAATGCTCTTAACCACTATGCTATACCTAGTTCTGAATAGTGGAAGCTTTCATAAAGCTGAGGTCACCGCAATCCTTGTTACTTTGCAACCCAAACAACTTACTTATACCTTACATGGTACTGATGTATATAAGAACATAGAAAGCTTAGGGTTTTTCCATATTTACCTTTCGCCCTGTGCTTTCCAGGTCCAGGAGACAACTCTTGGGGTAAATGTTTAGACTCTTCTAATAGTGGCCAGCTGTCTAATGGTGGGTTGTTACAAGCAGCAGCCTACTCTCACAACAATCTCCCTGGCCAAACTGCCTCTGAAATCCCTAAATCATGATTGGGGAACCTGTGGCCCTTCAGATGTTGTGGGACTCCCAATTCCTATCAGCCTTAGCCAGCATGGCCCAGTGGTTGGGGATGATGGGAGTCAAGCCACATCTGCAGGACCCCCGGCTCCCTGCCTCTGCCCTGAATGCTCCTTAGAAACTGCATTCAGAAATTCAGACTCCTTAACCCCTCACAGAATGGCACGGATGCCCTGCTACTCTGAAAATTTCCCACATTGTGGCCCATGTTGCTTGCCCCTTTTCTAGCTTCTAAATCTTGCCTTCTTGGCCGCAGGGTGACTGAAGAAAGCCATCCCCCCAGCAAGCAAGTCAAACCCCTTTTCAGGCATTTCCGGCGCATAGATTCCTGCCTCCAGACACGGGTCGCTTTCCGTGGCTCAGATGAAAGTGAGTATTAAAGGAGACGAGGGCGTTGGTGACGGTCGTGTTGGGGTTCCCGCTTGGATTGTTTTTAAAAGGGCTGATGAGTGCAGCTGCAGACATGGTTCTGCAATTCCACCCATAAATCCTCCTCATCAAATTACAACCATAGGAAGCTTTGGCAGCACACAAATAATAGAACAAAATCCCTTCAAAAGCTTGAGTGAAAAGGTAAACCTTTACCTGGTGCTTAAAGCACCAGGTGGACCTCACTGGGGAGAGCCTTCCACAGACTAGGAGCCGCAGCTGGGAATGCTCCCCCCTGATATCACCCTCCAAGTGTCCCTCAGAGGAGGGGGCTGGAGAAGAGCCTCTGGGAAGCCCCTCAAGGTTGTGAAGATGAGTCAACAGAGGGGATAGAATCCCACAGCGACAGTAGGCCAAATCCCTTCCTTATTGCAGGATGATTGTTATTTTTAGTTTTTCCCAGACTGAGTGTATATGTTCACCATGGCTGTCCTTTGCTGGCTACGGATTCCAACCCCCAACCTCTCGGCTCTGTTTCTTTCTAGTCTTCTGCCGTGTTTACATGCCAGACCACTCATATGTCACCATCCGCAGCCGCCTCTCGGCCTCCGTGCAGGACATCCTCGCCTCGGTGACTGAGAAGCTCCAGTACTCGGATGAGCAGCCCACCCGGGAGGAGGCTCTCATCCTGGTGGCAGTAGCGTCCTCAGGAGGTAACTCCCGAGAGCTGGGGTGGGGGACAAGGCAAGAATGGCAGAGTGACAATTCCCAGAGGGTTTTAACAATCAGTCCCTCTTCCCAGGGAACTCTGGGAATTGTAGCTCTGGGAAGGGAATACGGGTCTCCTGACAACCCTCCGCATTCTTAACAACCTATAGCTTCCCAAATTTTTTAGGAGGAGCTATGGTTGTTTAAAACGGTATCATAATGCTTTTAAATGTATGTGTGAATGTGGCTATAGTCCAACAATATCTGAAGGGGCCATGGGTTTCTGACCCTCTGCCCTAATAGAATCCTGGCCACATTGCACTGTGAGCAAATGCCCTATTTCCATATGCCTCAAAGAAGTGATCTACATGCCAGAGCAGAAGGGGTGTTTTGGGGTGTGGGGGAGCAAGAATCCCTGTCCAGTTTGAACTTGAGGAAAAACCCTACCAGACCCTGAACATACATATATATATATATATATATATATATATATATATATATATATATAACATTTCCACAATATAAATGATAATACGCGTCTGTTTTGAGATATGTTCCTGCTGTTGCTCCAGATTGTTCAGGAACTTTCTTTCCTTGCTTTTTGCCAGAGAAATCTGTGCTACAGCCCAATGAAGAGTGTGTTTTCACTACCCTGGGGATAAACAGCCATCTCTTTGCCTGCACTAAGGAGAGTTTCCCATCGCTGGTGAGTGAGCTCCTTTCTTCCCCTCTGCTCTGCTCCTCCCTCGGCTGGCAGGGACTTTTTGTCATGCGGGTGCTGTGTTTCTTGGTGTAAGCAGTAGTGCAGAGGTAAATTTTGATGTGCAGGAAGCTCTTCATGACAGCTCCTATAGCAGTATATTGTGTAATACCCAATTTATCAGGCTCAGCTGACAGTCATAGAGCATGTTAGGGATGCACTTTGGTCAAAGCCACTGAGTCTCTTGGGCTTGCCGATCAGAAGGTCGGTGGTTCGAATCCTCGCGACGGGGTGAGCTCTGTTGCTCTGTCCCAGCTCCTACCAACCTAGTAGTTCGAAAGCACATCAGTGCAAGTAGATAAATAGGTACCGCTTCATGGGAAGGTGAACGGTGTTTCCATGCACTCTGGTTTCTGTCACAGTGTTCCATTTCACCAGAAGCGGTTTAGTCATGCTGGCAACATGACCCGGAAAGCTGTCTGTGGACAAATGCCGGCTCCCTTGGCCTGAAAGCGAGATGAGCACCGCAACCCCATAGTTGCCTTTGACTGGACTTAACCGTCCAGGGGTCTTGTTAGCTAGCAAAGGGTGGTGTATTGATAGTATGTTGGACTTTGGCTGAGGAGACCTGGGTTGACATCCCTGATCAGCCAGTTGGCATGACTACGGTCCTATGCATAATTACCCTGAGAGTAAGCGCCATTGAACTCAGGGCCGTGTACTTCTAATTGCATAGATTCAGCTTGTAGAACACATTGAGCTTTAATGAAAGGCCTTCAGCCAGCTGAAATGCAGCCTTTAGATTCTAATTAGCAGTGCAAACAACCCTGCAAAGAAGTGTTACCATTAAATTGCCAGTGTGAAGTAGGAGCCCTATCAAGGAAAAGGGGGGAAAGTGTTCAATCTCTGCTTGATTATTTATCTGCACTTCCTCTGTCCTAAACCATCACTAGTAAAACCTGAAAGCCTTGTTATCAACTCATTCACTTTCCAGAACAAGGAGGTCCCCTCAATCACCCTGGTGGGATCTGGTAGGCGACATTGCCTCTCTTGCACTGAAAAAGGTTCCCAGCCCCTGCCCCACTGTGAGCTTCTGTGCCTCTGTGGGATCAGGGAGCTGCAGTTGCCAGAAAGACTCCCCCACCCCCACCCCTTGTGCTCTAAAAACACCCAGGTTTTCTTCTTGGTTCTAACACATACATTGGAATCTCTCTCCCTGCTCTCCACAAACTCGGCCTTTCCCCCAGGTCCCTCTCCCTGAGGAAATCCAGGTGTCGCCAGGTGACACGGAGATCCATCGAGTTGAAGCTGAGGACGTGGCGAATCACCTCACAGCCTTCCATTGGGAATTGTTCCGCTGTGTCCATGAGGTAACAAAAATGAATTTGCCCCATAGCTGGTGAGCACGGAGGAAACTGGGTGAGGGAGTTGGATTGGGAATCTGAAAATGTTGCAACTTAAGAAGGATGTGCATGGCCTTCAGAAGTGATTGGCAGCTAGGTTAGGGGCCAATATTACAGGCTGGATGCCCTAATTCAGGGGGTGAAGAGTTTGTTTCAGCGTGAGGGCCACATTCCTTCATGGGCAACCTTTGAGCGGCAGTCACATGACAATGGTGGGCAGGGCAGAGGCCAAAATGGGTGGAGCAACAGTTGTGAGCCTTACCTTGGTTCAGCAAAAGAGCCGCGCGCAAGGCAAAGGCACTTGAGGAAAGTGCAGAGCAGGGCTGGTGATGGGTGTGGCTTGGGGAAGAGTCCTAAGGGCCAGATAGAGAGGCCTTCAGCCCCTGGGTTCACTATCCCTGCCCTAATAGGGTGGTGCCTTCACATTCAGAGCAGCCGCAGATGAAGGATCAAACTGCACGGGATATTAATCGCATGGTTTGCCCTCAAGTTCACAATTCATGAGACAATTAGCATGTCAGGGAAAGGCATAGATGTCTCCTTGGCAACTAGCTTTCTGTGTGGAGGGAATTCCACCATTGCCCCATCCCAAGGAGCATTCAGTCATGGGAGCCCCTGACCCCTCTGAAGTGGTGAAGCCCAGAGACATGGTTTGATCATCTCAATATGAACTAGGTCCTCAGTTCTATTATTCTTATGTTCCCTCTGTGTAATCACTCCTCTGCCCCTTCTCCATCCTTGATATATATAAAGAGGACTGAAGGATGAAGCCACTCCTTTTAACCGGATAGCTGGTGTTGTGGCTGTAAGGCAGGGACACTCAATGTGTCCCCTGCCCAGTGGTGCTGAACTACAATTCCTGTCACCTTTGACTACTGGCAGTGCTGGCTGAAACTGATGCGAATTGTAGCCCGGTAATATATATATATATATTGGGGGTAACCACATTGGCTACCCCTGCTGTATAGAGTGAGGCATCCTTTCCCTTCACTACAGGCCAGGGGAGGGCTACAGGCACGCAGGTATTAACTTCTGCTCTGGCATCTTTGTTTGTAGCTGGAATTCGTGGACTACGTGTTCCATGGGGAACGTGGTCGGCGGGAGACAGCCAACCTAGAGCTGCTATTGCAGCGCTGCAGTGAAGTTCAGCACTGGGTGGCCACGGAGGTGCTGCTGTGCGAGTCGCTGGGGAAGCGGGCCCACCTGCTCAAGAAGTTCATCAAGGTGGCAGCCGTGTGAGTGCCGCATCTTAACCCTTTTCTGTCTGGGGCCAGGGTAGAGACATGCAAAGATCAAGCCTTTGGCGACTGTTTGAAGACTTTGCACAACCTGAACAGCTTCTCTTCTTTCCCACAATGCATTCTGAAATCTCCCCACCCCCCCGTTTCCCCAATTAACGGCGGTGTCACTAAGTTACGGAGTTGCGTAAGAAGCTCTGCATGTTAGAAATGTTGCTCAGGTGCACCTTTGGCTTTCTGAGATTTGAGCAGGAGCTGTCCACACATTTTCCAGCATCACAAGGGCTAGGAACTTTACTAAATCTGAAAGCTGAGGTTCTGCACCTGCTGCGCCTTTTCTGCACTCCTACAGAATCACATCACACACCCAGCCTCAAGTTTACAAAGTAGTCGCCTCTGTCGAACAGAGTTCCTGCAGCTACTCCAATATCTGAGAAAACAGGGTTGCAGTGGTTTTGGTAAAATTTGCTTTGTTGCCACTTGGACATGTAACTGGCTCTCCATGCGGTAAGAGACACAATTTGAGAAGTCTCTTAAGTGGCCGCTACATAGCATGCATTAATTTGAATCCCCTCTCTGAGATTGTGTGCCTTACTTGCATGGGGTGCCAGTTTCAGTTCTGCCCAAGGTGGAGGCTGTTCTGATAGGGCAAAAGGGGCACTGTGTCATCAACCTCAGTCTGCTTTAAACCAATCCCTGCCTTCCCTACCTTCTTTCTTAGAACCTGTCCAGTGGGTGACACTGCTTGGCCGCTTCTTCCTTAGTCCCAGTGTTGCCCTTGTAGAACTCAGCAGGGAGGAGGGTGGGGACAACGCTAGAATTAGTTGGCTCTGCCTACTGTCAGTCTGCCTACTGTCTTCCTCCTCACCAATCCCAATGGCCGCCACTGCCTGTGCAGTAATTTGGGCTAAATGTAGTTGGGTTTACCGGCTTAAATCTTTCCCCTGAGAATGGACGATCATGTTTTATTGAGCAAAAGTACCCCACACACCAGTAGAATAAGTTACCTTCAAAGAAGCCTTCAAATTCTGTTTGCCACCCCTTTTTCTATCTGAGGCTGCTGTATCCTTAAGGGCTGCATGATAGGCAGAGAGCCATCACAGGGGGCATTTCCAGGCACAGAGAGGCAACAGTGGGGGGAAATCCACTTGCTGAATTCCTGCCTATTCCACTGCTGCTCAAAGCATTGGAACCCTACCAAGAAAAAGGTGTCAAATCCCACTCAGAAGAATTGGAGCTATCTGAACCCACAGTCATCTACCCACTGCTTCCAAGTCATCACCGTAGTTTTGGTAGTGGCAGCGGCATCAAATGACTGAGGTGGTTTTGGCAGCAGCAGTGAATAAGCAAGCGGCCAACATTGAGAGCAGGTTGGAGTGCTCTGGGAATGCGGAGAGGCACTCCAATCTCCTCCGATGTTTCCCAAGGGCTGCTGAAACACTGGAGAGGATCAGAGTGGACCTTCCTTCTTTCAGGGTGTTCCCACCAGCCAGCCATGGTGGTGGCTTTTCTCAGCTTTGCTACAGAACTTGCCACCCAACCCACCATAATTGCAGTAGTGGCGGCTTGCTCAGGGCACTGTGTCTGTGTGGTGAGTGTGGATGTGTCTATATGGGGAGGATGTGTTATGTATGTTTGGCATTTGTAGTGCATGTGTCTGTATGTGTGGTAGCCATGCCCCCACCACTTGGACATGGCCCTCAGAAAGTTAGGGAGCTGTCAGTGCAATCCTTGGGTTGAAAAGGTTAGCCACCCCTGCTTTGATTAGCACCTGGACGCAATAGCTTCCTTTGCCTCACTACTTCCTGCTTAGCACACTGGTGAATTGCCCCTTCATTTCCCCAGTGTCAGTCCTGTTCCTCGTGTGGGTGGGTTAATTCCTGAGTTTCTCTTACCTTTTGTAACAAAGCAAATGATGGCCATGAAAATATGACTGTAACTAACCTATTTATCAGCAGATATGCATAGGAACGGATTGATTAAGGGGAATTAATCAGTAATAGCTTGGCTGCACTCAAGAGAAAGCAAACTGGAAGCAGAAACTGCACAAAGGAAGCTTCTAATTAAAGCTGTAGGGTGTTTTTGCTGAACAGGATTTAACTTCTGAGTAAATCAAATCTGAGTAGATCAAATATATTGATCTGGGGGTCTGGCTTTGTCCTGTTATATTAAGCAGCCTATTGAACCTCCATTTTCATTCTGTTTCCAGGCGATTGCAGAAAAGTAATGCCTCAGCATTACTCAAGTCCCTTGTCTGTCAAACTGCTTATAACTAGGGCTGGGCAAAAATTGTGTTTGGAATTGATAATGAAGCATAAAGTTCATTTGCATGGGCTTGGTTTGCAAAGTTGTAATCTGAAACCTTTGAGGAAAATAAATCCATGGAGAAGGAAATGTTTTATTAAGATGTGCAATTGTTTGCAAAGAGGCTATAAGGAGCTTCCTTATTCTGAGTCAGACTACCAAAGTGCAGTGCCAGAAATCTGTGGGAGACAGGGCTGAACAAGAATTTCACTGGATGAAGACTGGGGTGGGGCTTCAGTGCCCTGCAAAATAGAGGGGAATTGCAGAATAAGTTGTGCAAATGTACTTAATTTATGTAATTTTTACATGTTGTAGAATTCAGAATTTTACTTTTTGTTTGTTTGCTCCACACAAAGTGCACATGGCCCCAGCTATGCTAAAAGTGTACCGTAGCTCCTCAGGGTAAAGGTAAAGGTAAAGGGACCACTGACCATTAAGTCCAGTTGCGGACGACTCTGGGGTTGCGGCGCTCATCTCGCTTTACTGGCCAAGGGAGCCAGCATTTGTCTGCAGACAGCTTCCGGGTCATGTGGCCAGCATGACTAAGCCGCTTCTGGAAAACCAGAGCAGCGCAGGGAAACGCTGTTTACCTTCCCGCCGGAGTGGTACCTATTTATCTACTTGCACTTTGATGTGCTTTCAAACTGCTAGGTTGGCAGGAGCAGGGACCGAACAATGGGAGCTCACCCCGTCACGGGGATTCAAACCACCAACCTTCTGATCGGCAAGCCCTAGGCTCTGTAGTTTAGACCACAGTGCCAGCCGCGTCCCAAAGTGCACCCGCACCTCCTCCGGGTGGTGCCTGTCAAAACAGAGATCTGAGCATGGTGGCATTTGGCGATTAATAAATAAATAAATCTCAAGACTCTTCTTCTAACTGTATTCCAGTGCAGGATTATTGCTCTGTCCCAGCTGTTTTGAATACACATTGGCTGCACTAGCACAGAACACTAATCTATGGTTTGCTTCCCCATGACTTGTTCAACAAACCACAGATTTCACAGATAAGCAAACAAGCCATGCCTTGCTTCTCTAAAGCTTGGCTTGCTTCCCAGTTGCTTTTGCCTTGTGCCTCTGTAGCTTGGTGAGTGTATTAGGTGTGGAGTGGGGGTGGGGAAGTAGCCAAACAAACCATAGTTAAGCATAGTTTGTTAGGGGTCAGACATGCCAAACCATGGTAATGACATCATGGTTTGTAAGCCAACCACAAACCATGGCTTCACATTATGGCTTGTAGCCAGAAATACAAGCCATGGTTAGGCTGCTGGATTGATTTAAAACATTCGGACAAGCCATACTTCAGCTAAGCACACTGTGGCTTTGTGTTATGTATGAACCTTTATGTGTTATGTATGAACCTAGCCGTTTCCTAGTCACTCTTTCCCACCGAAAGGAAGGAAAGAAAGACGAAAGAGAGAGGGAAACTGAAAGATGTTGGGGAAAGGGGGTGGGTTAAGAGTTTAGTATGGGGGAGAAACCATGAGGCAGTGAAGCCAATGGTCTGCAGATGCAGGGAAGAGATAGTGTGGGGCTTCGTGAGTGGAGACTACAGGCGACCACCTTCCCGTGTTCCATGTAGTCAGCTTTTGGTCATCTTCCAATTCTGTGAATTCACCCTGAAATATTCATGTCTGCAGATGCCCAAAGTCTGTGTCTTTACACTACAAAATTGCTGCTGCTTTCCCCTGCCTTCCCATGTTTGCTCTGGTCTTGTTGTGTTCAGCTGCTGCTGGGAATCCCTGTCTGCCTTTCCCCCGCATGCTCAGGCTGCCTCCCGCCTCCCTGGGCGCTAGTGGCTGGTGAAGTCACAACCTTGACACCATCACCCAGAGTGACTCTAACAACCCACGACAGCTGTATTATTGCTTCGGCTTCCTTCTCAGCTTGCTTTCTGCATTGAGGAGTGGGGAAAGGAGGCCAGAAAGGCTGGAGGCTGGAGTGAGGAGCTGAGCAGAGCCATGTACTTGGAAGCGGGTTTGGTTAGGCTTTCTGGTCTTGAATACTATGAATCAGAAGTGCTTGGGTTATAGAGAGGGCCTGTGGCCTCCTGGTTTTTATTTTTTTGCAATGGCCCCCGTTTGCTACAGGTGGTGGGAGCTACGGGTTGGGGCTTGTGGGTTTCCTTAAGGGGAACCACTCTGGCACCCTCCATAATTCAGTTACTATTGATTTGCATTTGCTTTCTGTCCAGAGGATGCTAGGTGATGGATGCTGAATGTAGGAGCAAAGTGGATGCTGTTCTAGAGAGTTTACAATGGTTATCCCAGCAGAGGCTTTTGCAAGCTTGAGCTGTATCAGTGTCTGATTTCTTACCTGCCCCCTTTTCCCCCTCCCCACAGGTGTAAACAGAACCAGGACATGTTGACGTTCTATGCCGTGGTTATAGGGCTCAACAACGCACCTGTCAGCCGTTTGCGTCTCACCTGGGAGGTAAGAAGAAGCAGGGAGCCTGATTTGTTCACATATGTATGTGGGGGTGGGTGGGTGGCCTGGCTATGTGTAATCCCGCCAAAACCCATCCAGATTCTGCAACTAAGCAGTTCCTCTTCTACAGTCAAAACCCCAAACTCTACAAACATTGGTTTGTTGGCTATTTAAAACAGCAGCAGCTGGTTTGGTGGGGCGGAGCTGTCCTCTTGACACGGCTGTCATTGTAGCTTACCTAGGCAGAGTTGGGGTGAGGCCAGGCCCTGGTAAGGTCAGGGCAGTACCCACTCTGCCCTCAACCTCATCACCGTCCTGCCCCACCCCAGCGTCGTTTGCCCTCTGCCCACTGGCCGCTTCTGGGGCGGGGTGGTTGTAGCCTTTATCCTACGAGTTCAGCCAAGAGTAGGCCCTTGTGGCAATGAACAAACGTAAAACACGTGTAATATAATAAGCAGCTTAGAAACAATGCAGAAACGCTGGAGAACCAAAAGCACTTCCGCAGAACCCGGGAACTCGAGATGAACCAGCAAGAAAAGCAAGGCCTTCAGAGACACTAAAAGGATCTAATTGTGGAAGCAGCTATGCTTTTATGTATACTTTAGAAAAAATAATTAAAAGCGAATAAATGCAACACTTTATGTTAACACCCAAAATAAGAACAGATTCTCAGAAGCCAAGGTGGAGGATCATAACAAGGCAACACTCACAGCTCTCAGGTTGGTATGTGTGGGTTGGATTCAGTTTTCCAGAACCCCTTCTCTCTCTCTCTCTCTCTCTCTCTCTCTCTCTCTCTCTCTCTCTCTCTCACACACACACACACACACACACACACACTCTTTCTCTTTAATATCCACCCACACTCCTTCCTCCTCTCTGTTATTTCCAGCCCTTTTGCAATTGCAGTCTTTCCTGTTTGCCAGGAGTTGTAGGTGCACGTACTTTTATGAAAGGGTTTCCCCCCTCCTTTTCTTTCTTGTGCTCCTCCCTAAGAATTCACACATAATCTTTGCCATCAAACTGGGTCATCATCCCTGAGGAGGGAGATAAACAAGGAGCCGTCAGGCTTCTGGAAGCAACAGGATCCTCCCCTGTGGGAAATGGCCCTGATCCTGGCTAAACATAGCTGGGCATTCAAGAAGCATTGCTGCCTCCAGCTGTGGAGACAGGTCATAGCCTTCAAGGCTAGTAGCCATTGATAGTGTTGTCTTCCATGAATTTGTTTAATCCTCTTTCAAAGCTATCCAAATTGGTGGCCACCGCTGCCTCTCTGAGGCAAGTGTTATATTGCCTCAAATGTGGAAAAGCCCGTGGAAGTAAGATTCAGCGGCCGCTCCAATCAACTTCTGTGTATGGAATGGGGAAGGGACAATTTTCTCCTTCACCTCAGGCAGGATAATGTGTTGGATTGGCCCCGTCACCATATTATATGCTTTCTAAGCTTGGGTGTCAAGTGAATATATTCTTGTTTGGCTAGGTCTTTAGCTGTTGCACCGCCAAAGTCAGTGCTTAAGATGGCTTGTAGGATAATATCTGTATTTATCGTGCCACTTTGAGGGCGCAACCCCAGCCAAATCTAAGAACATTTTAAGTCTCGTTGATTTCTGTCGGAGAGAGTTAGGCAACTGCTTTCTGATGAAAATCAATGAGACTCAAAAGAGCTTAAGCGTTCACTCGGAGGCTGATAGCTGTGACAAATGAATGTCACACGAGCTCCGTGTATAGGGGCAGAATGCTTTTGAATACTAGGTGATTTTGGAATGTTGTTTGCAGAGCTTGGTTGGGGGCTCCAAGAGGCATCAGGCTAGCAGGCTGCTGTTAGAAGCACAACACTGGACTCAGTGGGAGAGGGTGGATTACCATATTTTAGCATAATAAGTTGAGGTATGAATGAGCTTTTGGCTCAGGGCCGGCCCTGTCATTAGGCAGAGTGAGCTGGCTGCATCTGGTGGCAATTGCTGGGGGTAGAGGGTAGGCAGGAGCAGTGAGGTGTGCCACACAGCCTGCCTTGTGCCCTGTAAAAGTGAGCCTTCTGCCCTGTGCTGGAGGACTCTGCCTCGTCACCAGTGTTGCAATATAATCCAGCTATCAGTCTGGTTGGCGTCTGCGCACAGAACTGGGGCAGGATGTTATTTTCTCCCTTCAGGCAAGTGCTTTTGCCTATACATGCATCCCCTTTTGCTCTCTTCCCTTTTACACGAGCCAGCAAACAAATCAATAATTTCCCCACTGATTTTAGCTTCCCGTTTGTGAGCCCACCCAGTGAACTTCCATTAACAGGTGAAACATAAATACTGCAAATAAACAAATAACAGCAACAGCAGCTTTGGAGGATCCTAAACCATGGTTTGAAGTAGCTTTAATATCCTGGATTGTTCCAAAGCTGTTTGCAGGCTTCAGTGAAATGTGAAACTGTAGTAAATGGAAGAGTTTGTGGTGTCTTTGCTCACTTGCAGGGAGGGAGGCGCAAAGGGGCTATATAGGCGAAAGACCCATTCATAAAGGCTCTGTCATATATTGGCATATTAAGCCAAGGTATCATCAAACGTCATCAAAACCATCCGATTCACAAAGGCAGTTCTTAGGTTTTTCTGGATTATGTTCATGTTTGCTTATTGCTTACTTAATCATATTTATTTATAAAAGCATTTCCGTACCTCAGTATCATAAAGTATTATCATTATATACAACGCTAAAACATAAGGAACTATTCAAAACAATACAGATAATCATTAAAGTGACTGGCTAATAAGAAGAAAGAGAAGTTAGCTGCAAAGGCCTGTTGACATAAGAAAAGTCTACAAGAGATGCTTGGAAGTCAAAAGCGAGAGTGCCTGTCGCATCTCTGCTGGAAGTGTGTTCCATAACATGGGACCAGTGACACTAAATGTCTGGCTTCTGGCTGAGGTCTCTATAACGGGGGACAGTGCCCCTACAGATGATTATGTTGCTTAAAAATGTATGTATGTATACCCTTGGATGGCTTTTTAAAGTGGAAATACAGTATGGAAAATGTTAAAAGATTTGGGGGGGAAATATTTCACAATAGTTCAAAACATGTTTTGGTGCTGGGGAGTCTTGGGTTTCCTTTCTCCTAAACTGAGCCTGCCACACCCTTGAGGGCTGAGGGCAGTGCCTGCTGTCGGGCAAGTCGCTGCACATTGCATGTGCACATTGCATGTGCGCTCCCAGACATGCTGCCCATCGGAGTTAGTTCAGCACCAACACCTAGGCTGACTCATTGCATGAGACAAATCATGTTTGGCACATTTCCCTGGGTTGGTTCATCCACTCTCCAAAATATGCAACGAGGTTACCGTGAGACAAACGGGAGACCGGTCTTCCATAAGAACCTAAGATGAGCCTTGCAGGATCAGACCAAAAGCCTATCTAGTCTTGCATCCTGCTTTCACAGTGGCCAGTGAGGTGTGAATTAGCCCTCTGCTGCTAGTGTGCCTTGACTAATACTGAAGGCAGTATATAGCCACAATGACTACAGTGGGCATTGATAGCTGTACCCTCCGTGTAAATCCATCAAATACACGTCTGACTGCTCTTAATACCACGCCTATTCATATAGCCTTGGAGGTATGCATTATAACTGTGCACCATTGAGGCCATAGACTTGTTATTTACCCCAAATCCAAATCCATGGAATGCAGGTTTTCCAGTCCCATTCTGGAACTGGATTTTTGGACCTGAGCCCAGACCCAGAGTTGAAGCCTGCGCTGCAGCTAGCCCAGCTCAGGACCTTCATACAGCCTGCCCCGATGTTGCACTCCCCTGTTAGCTCCTTGGAGGAAAATATAGTATGATCAATGTAATAAATAAAAAAGAAATAAATAAACAAGACCTATCGAGTCACTGTTTTGAACTGAGTTTTTTCATTTGCTTTTTTTCCAGAAGCTTCCAGGGAAATTTAAAAACCTGTTCCGGAAATTTGAGAACTTAACGGTGAGCCTTTTGCACTTCCTCTGTTTAGAGCTGGAGTAAAGTAGAGGCCCGCACTATAAATATTCTCTGCTTTAACTGTCTAGCTTTAAGCAAACCCTTATCTCTCCTCTTATGGTGCCTCCTGACTGTCACTGTTTTGTGGGAAGGAGTCATGCGTGGACCAGAACGTTACGTTTGTGCAGTTGAAGTGGATTAACGTTCTCTGTTCCAGAAGCTCCACAAATCCAATTTTTAAAAAATAACAGACTTTTGCTGTTAGGAAAGTGATGTAGAAATGCATTGAAAAGTGTGAGATGAACCAATAATTAGCGGGGAGACCTATAAATATCCCACAACCAAGTGAGGATGGATTCAGGATGAATGATCACTGTCATATAACTTAGGGTTTCCATATTTCAAAAAGTGAAAATCCAGACACAAAAGTTGTGTCAAATTGAAGTTTTGGGCTATTTTTATGGAAATCCACCAGAACACACACTTCCGACATGGGTTGCCACATGTCCAGATTTTCCCGGACACTGTTTCTGGTGGCTGAATCCCGGCTATGTCCAGGAAATTCCAGACGTAGGGCAACCCTATTTAACACCCTGTAAACAAATCAGAAAGAATGTTAAATCAAGATTAGACATAGTCTAACCACCTTGTAAGCTTTGTGCAAGCAAATGCTAAATAAAGATGCCTTATTTTATATAATATTTAAATTTCAGGGTTGTGATAACGATCACTGAGATATCTCTAGTATTTTTGATCCAGTTAGGAAATATACTATGTAAATACAAAGTTGTATAGCTATTCCATCCCCAACAATCAGGATATGGCATGGGTCTTTTGCCCTTCGATGATCTCAGACCTGTGGTGTGAAATATCCTACCAACCTACTGCTGTCCTCTAGCAGAAAATAACTTTTCTACTTCCTTAATGCAGCAGTTTCCAGACTGTGCTGCAGAGAACCCTGGGGCTCTTTGGAAGCTCATTGGAACTCCTTATAGAGAAGTTTGGGGACAGTAGAGAGATTCCCTGAAATATAGGCCCACTACTTCTGATCTTCTCCTACACAACATGCAGCTGTGGAAGATTTCTAGGTTTTGTTCTAGGTTACACTCTCAGTACAGATGCAACAAGAGCAGGGAACCTGTGGCTCTTCAGATGTTGTTGAACTAAAACTCCCATCAGCTTCAGCCATCATGGCCAGTGGAGAGTTGCCTAGTGCGAGTCCAGCTTCCTCATCTCTGAGGTAGGGCAGAGAGTGAAGCCCAAGAGGCCTAGTGCAACTGAGTGAGTGTCCCCCAAGCATGACCTTGCATGCTCTGCAACCATGTATTGGCTCCACAGCATGCAAGTTAGTGTGAAAAGAGTTCTCTGCTGGTAGGGAGATTTGAAATCACTACCTTGATAAATTAATTAGTCAAGGAGATGGGTTTTCATCGTCAGGAGGTCACAGATAAAAGAAAGGTTGTGACCATTCCCTTCTCTTTTCCCCCTCAGTTTCCTTTTCTCACCTTCCTTTTTTTTAAAGCCCTGTGTTTCTAGTCCAGACTTTCTTCATATTTTAAAAATAATATTTTAAGAAGTCCCATCTCTAGATGCACCTGCGTGCTCAGCTATCTGCACTTAACAGTGCTAACTTTTTGGTATTATGGCCCCAGCTGTACTTTGGCAGCAGTTGTTTTTCTGTATCTTCCTCCAGCCCAGAAACAACAGCGTCTTTTTCTCTCTTTTTCGCCTTGCAGGACCCCTGCAGGAATCATAAAAGCTACAGAGAAGTCCTCTCGAGAATGAAGCCCCCCATTATCCCCTTTGTGCCCCTCATCCTAAAAGGTGAGTCACACCCCCTGGAGCGGGGGTTGCTGTTTTTGAACTGGGGTGTGTAGAAAGCTTTGTCTTGGCTATCCTGGTCGGGGCTTAATTTGAACTAGGGGCACTTGAAAAAATAATGTACCTCTGTAGGAAAAGCTCGCTTGCAGTGTTCTGTCACACTGAAGTGTGACCAAGAAAGAGACCCCTGAACCAGAAAGGGCGGGGCTATGCAAAATAGGGCCAGGCTTGATTCCCAATGAAAGGGGTGACCATGTCTGACTCACACGCCAGATATGACCGTGAGTGCATGCTGTCTTTCCTCCCTATACATGAATGTTTTCTGTTCACTCCTATGGGAAAGATAGATTTGGGGTCTGTGTTTTGATGAGTTTTTAACCAGCCATCACTGGATGGGATCGTGAGTGTGTGCAAGAGCACACACAGTGTGTTTCAAACACTTCACCTCCCCTGTCACCTGAGTCCTTGCAGTTTGTAAGCCCTCCCTACACTGTATACAGCCGCTGTCATCGTAAGAGCATGTGCAAAGTTCCCTTTTCTCTCATCATTTAATTGCCACAAACCATCCTGGGCGCCTGGGCTTGGAGGGAAGCGCTTCCAGGCCATAGTTACAACCAGGCACCTTTAAAAAACATAGAATTTAACTGTTGCCAGGCTACCACTCCTCTTCTCTCCTCTCATAAACTTTTCCTCTTCTTTTTTTCCCCTTCTAACACTCAGATCTGACATTTTTGCATGAGGCTAGCAAAACCTTGGTGGACGGACTAGTCAATGTAGAGAAGCTGGTAAGAACATCCCTCCCCTCCAAGTCTTTTGCCCCTGCATGTTCTTCTGTCTTCAGTGCCGAGCACAATTACTTAATCTCTACAATGGGGATAATAACCAGAGAACCAGGAGGAATCCAAAAGCCATCTATTCCAACCCGTTGCATGAGACAAATCTGTACCCCAAAGTGGAAGGCTGTGAAGTTAAATAGGAAAGCAGTTAAACCGTGTGATAAAGGATCGGGCAGTTTTTAAAAGCGCTGCAACGATTGCAGAAATTTTGGACGGGGAATAAGCAGGAACAGGGCTGACCACCTGTTGCAGAAATGAGACAGAGACACTCCTGAGGGCAGCTGCAGATGTTTATTTTCAGATATGGGGGGGGGGGATACAGAAACTGAAGGCAATCGAAGATAGGAGGTGCTGTAAAGAATTGTCTGTCTGTCTTGCAGAGACCCTTTCATCTGCCTGGTGATAGTGTAGAACAATACTGCCAATAATACTGCCTGGGCCTCAGGCTCAGGGGTCAGATTTGACCCCCCACCTAGCCTTTTTTACCTTACCTCTGGGGTTTTCCCCTAGCCTCCCTCCTCTCCCCCAAGGCCACACCCCTCCCTTTTCCTGTCCCATGCCCCCCTGACATGAGTCCTTGAGCTGTGATAATTTTGTTGGCTTGGCAAGACGAAGGGGTGTGTGTGTGTCTGCGTAGAAACCAGAAACCTCTGGCTTTTGCACAGCTGGAATGTTGTCAACTCTACAAAGCTCCACCCCCTTTAGCCCTGGAGCCCCACCCACCACGACTAGCATGGTTGCCCATGGAGGAATGTGGCCTTTAGACTGGAAAGCTTTCCCCACCCTTGTTTTAATGGTAGCAGGGAAAGATGGCCTCTCTGTAGCAGAATACCTTGCCTTGCATACAGAGGTTCCAGGTTCAATACCCAGCAAATACAGGAAGGGCTGGGAGATAACCCTACCTGAGATTCTGAAGGGCCGCTGACAGTCAGTGCAGATGGACCAATATAAGTCATCTTCCTAGGTTCTAGCAAGTTGCATTTATATGCTACCTCCTTTGGTTTTGAGTTGGTGCCAGATTTCCTGCTGGGCTCTGGCATATGTGTTTGGCTCTGCTTTTGCCATGCTTATAGTGCAGAAGCGCCCCTCCGTGTGATGGCATTGGAGAAGCAACGCAGAGCTGCTCGTGAAATGGAGCAATTTGCAGACAGCCCAGAACGAATGCACCCCTCATGCACTGTACTTGCACCAATGACATGTTGCAGAAATTTTAAAAAGAAACCCCAAATCAATCTGGAGGAGACTTTTGTGTTTTAGCTGTGTGTCCGGAGGCCTTCCTCTCCCTCCCCATCCTTCAGGGGAGACTGATGTGATTTGTAGGAGACTGTGGCCCTCCTTCTCCTCCTGTTGCCCCTTTTGCCCATTCGCCTCCCCTTTCCTTCTCAAACTGCTCTCCCAGAGTGGCTTTAGAGAGAGAGGCTGCAAAGGATCTTTGGCATGAATTTTGTCCCTGCTGTGTATCTGGGAAAGAGGCGAGATGGCCTGGCAGGCTTGAGCATTGAGCTCTGCTCAGCAAATGCAGCATGACCTTGCAAGGATCTACGAGCGCTCAGGTGGTCTCTCTCACCCCACCCCCACTGCCATCTCCCTCCCCCCACGGTGGTGGTGGTGGGGATTAACTAGCGGTTGGTTGGTCCTCTGTATGGTTTCTAGCCCAGTGGGACAGTCGGGTTGCCATGGCGATGGCTTCACAGAAGCTCCTCCAGCTCTCCTTGTCAAGAGACGAGTGTGCGTCTGTGCGTGTGTGTGCGGTATGTGAGATCAATGCTGGAGTTGGCCCAGATTTTCCTGGCCTCTAGGGAGGAGGGGATGGGGAGGGGGGGAGAGGGATGAAGCTACGTCACTGTCAGCTGAGCTCTAATTTCCTTCCCAACCCCACACTGTGCAGAACACAGAATTATTCCTGTGCTGAACATTCATATCCTCCAATTAAAAAAAAAAAGTCATATAATTATTAATGTATTCCAAACAAAGGTATTTCTACAAAAGTGCTTATTTTACAAAATGTAACAATTTGTCTACTTCTTCTTTGAACCTGTTTTTTTTCATGTGTGTTTTTAAATAGGTGGGGTTTCTCTGGTAGGGGGAAAAAACTGGATAGTGAATACGGGAGAAGCAGCAAGGAATTATTTAGGAAGAAGGAGCGGAGAGGATATGTGGGAGGATAAGGGATTAAAAAAAAAGAAATAAGGGAGTCATGCAAGGCAATGGCTCTCCATCCTTAGAGTGCTAGAGGCGCTTTGCTGATAGCTTGAGCAATGAGAACTAGAAACCTGATGTGTAAATCATAAAACTGTAGGTCCTCAGTAGTTCAAAATATGTGTTGGAGAGCTTCCAGGAATCCTTTTTGCTGGGGAATCGTTAAGAACATAATTACTTTGGCTGTGGCACCCCAGTAATTCCCCTAAGCACAGCATTCTGTCTTCAAACAACTAACTGAGCCAAACTTGTGCCTTTAGACTGTTAACAGACTGTATCTACTCCCGGTTAATCCCCAGCATTTGATAGCCAGAAGTGGGGCTTCATTTAAATCGGGGTTTCACTGGAGTTTAGTTGGGAACCTGATTTTCTGTACCAAGGCTCAACCTGTAAAATATGTGATGCAGATATATAGAGGGCTGACTTTGTGCGTATGCAAACCCCTTATTCTCTTTCAGTACTGGAGGGATCACAGCCAAACCTACCCTCCTCAGTATATCTTAGCAGCTGAAACATGGAAGCATGGCCAGTTAATCCCAGCAATATATATGTGTGTGCACTGAGAAAGGCATCTCTCAGGAGAAAAACAATATTTTACCAGCCATAAATAGTCTTATTTGTTGCAGGGGAAATGCAGTCCTCTTTTCCCTCTCCTAACTTCTCTTACAGTTGTGTGTACTGCATGAATATAATACGGAATATAAGTAGATATGCATCATTAATGATGCTTTCCAGCAGTTTTCCTGGAGCGGACGTTAGGCTGGCAGGCCTGTAATTTCCCAGATTGCTGCTCAATGTGTTTTTCAAAAGGATTGGCCGGTTTTCCAGTCCCTGTGTAGCGAGGCTGATCTTTGGGACGAGTTACATATTTCTATAAGGAGATCAGCTATGACAACATTAGCTGTCCTCTGTGAATAATGCTCTCAGCTGCCGGGAGCAGAAACTTGCTGGTTGCAAAGTTCTACAGAAAGCAGCCATTTGTAGAGGTCAGAAGCAGCGCACAACAGCACTGTCTTTTTACAGCAAGCCAGGTGCTGCCTCTCACCTGGCAGGAGAAGCAGCAGAGGGAGAAAAGGCCGGGATCAGGTGGGGTTTAGACGATGCCTGTTTACATAGGCATTTTCTTGATCTCTTTACCTGAGCCTCCTGCTTTAATTAATGTGTTGTTTTAATGGGATTGTTTTATTGTGTGTTTTAATTATGCACGTCTAACTGGTTTTTGTACTTCATAAATAGCTTAGAAGCCCATTTTGGCATTAATTGGTTTTCTTTATTTGGTGGTGAGGCATCTCCACGCACGCCTCCCTCAAGAACTCTGAGAGCACCATCCAATTCTCTTCTGCACATTGTAGGGATTGCTTGGGGTAGGTGAGTGAGACAGTCTTTCAGCGAAGCTTGCCCACTGATCTCCCCATTGAGGAAGCCCCTGACCAGCTTCTGAGGACCCCGTTGCAAGAGAGGTTTTTTAAAAATATAAACCACTGCTTTAACCACTGGGTGTTGTAGAAAATCACGGCAACTAAGTGAATCGGCTTCAGAATACAAAAGTAAAATGTGGTTCATGCCCCCCCCCATTTAAAATGTTTTTGGTTTTCTTCACACACACTGGACCCAGGGTGGGGAACCTGTGGCCCTGCAGATGTTGTTGAACTACAACTCCCATCAGCCCCAGATAGCATGGCCAGTAGTCATGGGTGTTGTAGTCTGGAAACACCTGGAGGGCTACATCTTCTGTACCCCTGAAGTGGTGCAATGAGTGAGGCCTAAGAGCGTGTCTTGGTTTTTCTCACCTTCCCCCACCTTTTAAAATGTTTGAAAGGTTTCTTCCTGTCTTCCCCCACTCTTAACAACAAGTTAAGAGTGTCTTCTTTTTTAAAAAGCATAAAAGTCAGACTTATTAAATTTACTCCTTGGAATCTGATGGCAAAGGGAGCAATATATCCAGCAGGCACAATTTCAAATAGCTTGATGGAAAATAATATCAGCATAAAACCTCTGCCAGTGGAGAGTGTGGTGTTAGGCTCCCTCTACTGGTACAGAACTATAAAGACATTTTATTTAGTCTGCTGAAAAGCCTTCGTCTCTCAAGGCCCTTATGCATATAACAATAACTGTGCAGAGATCCAAGTTTTCTGTTCAGCAACTAATTTTACAACAGCTGTGCTTTGTGGAAAGGATAGTCCATCCTCAAAAGTAGACTGCCAACAGGTTCTTTTTTCCAGAACCACCTCTTTCTCCCGTCTTTGCTTCTGGGTTGGCAGCAGTTCTGCTGCTACTATTCAGGGGGGCAGATCTGCCCTTCGGGCCTCTAATTGCTGACCTCTAGCACAGTATAATTTTGAGGCAGTTAACGATATTAATAATAAAGTGTGATTTATTTCATTCACTGAAATCCCTGTCCTATTCACACTGGAAACTACAGGCCAATTAATGCAAACGAATAATTGAAATTATATATCCTTCAGTATATTTTTAAAAAGCAATTTCCTTATTATATTAACTCTCCCCTACTGAGAGTTAATCCTCCGTACTCCATTAATATTATGTTTTACATTTCACCCGGGAAAGCGAAACTCTGTGACCTGTATAAATTCTGCAAATCAGAGCAAAAGATGTGCATTTTCTTAATTTGCAGAATCTATTCAGCTTTCCCACCTTTATTATTCTGCATAACTCTGGTTTTGCTAGCCTTGCAAAGTGGCCCAGAGCTATCCAGTCCCCTAAATCCCAACTTTCGACAAGTAGAAGTTTTAATCAGCCTCCTCAGCAGGCTCTTCTTACATTTTTATAACAGACCATTTGGACGCATCCATTTTTGTCTCCTGTCCAACTTACGTACTAGGTGGTTCTGTGGCTGTGAAATCTAGCATTTTCTCTGTGGTGTTACGGAACCGTTGGTAAATATTGATGGAAGATGTAAAGCAGTGCCAGATCATTTGTTCATTTATGACATTTATGTTTAGCTCAAGGTGGTGTGTGAACATGGTTCTTCCCCTTCCCCTTTAATCCTCACCACCCTGCGAGGTAGGTTAGGCTGAGATAAAATGACTGGCCCAAGGTCACCCAGTGAGCGGGGGAACTGAACTCTGGTCTCCCAGCTCCTAGTCCAACACTCTAGCCACTGCACAACACTGCTGCTCTCTGTTTTAGATCTTAGCTACAGTAACACCAAGGTTCTTGCAGAAAGCGATTCCCAGCTGCAGATTTGAAGGTCTGGTGCTCTGGGACAATGAAGCATCTCTCTCTCCTCCTCTCTTATGCAGCACTCAGTAGCAGAGAAAGTTCGGACAATCAGGAAGTGCCGGAGCCGGCCCCTCTGTGAGTATCTATGCCCCCACCAAGGATGCAAAGGGAAGCCAATGCAATTACTTCACTGCTACTCTTTTTTGACAGGTGCTCAGTACCAGCAGCATGCTAGGTGCTGCAGAGCGGTGCTTGCCTGCCTTTTTGGTATGGCAAACCACAAGACCAAATTCACTTGGTATGGTGACCCCATTGTATTATTGTCACATGAACAGGTCTCCAACAGCTGTCAGTTTTCTGCATCATAACTGCGAGTTTGCCTGTTTCATAACCCTTACTTGAGGCATCTAAGCAAAAAAATTAATCAATGTGGAAACTGTTGAAATATGTGCAGTACTTAAAAAGTTATTCTCAGTTATGTTTATGGGAATAAGAACACCAGCCATCAGATTGCAGGATCATGCTTTGTAAGCTATAAAAATTTATTCTAAAAACATACAGTTGCACGAGCCGTGTTAGATATAACCAACTATGGATATTTGTGATAGTTTTCTTCATGATAAAACCCATTTTAGCAACTGTTGTGGGGGTGGGGTGCTGAGCTTGCCTTTTGCCACTAAGTGGTTCTGTTAGTTCTCAGACATCTTCCCAGATCATTATGGACACATAGGGCAAAGGTGTTATAGTCGTACCTTGGACGTCGAATGGAATCCGTTCCGGAAGTCCGTTCGACTTCCAAAATGTTCGGAAACCAAAGCACAGCTTCTGATTGGCTGCAGGAACCTCCTGCAGCCAATTGGAAGCCGCGGAAGCCCCATCAGACGTTTGGCTTCTAAAAATTGTTTGCAAACTGGGACAGTCACTTCTGGGTTTGCGGCGTTCGGGAGCCAAAACGTTCAAGAAGTAAGCTGTTCGAAAACCAAGGTACGACTGTATTTCTTATTTTTGCTAACCAAATCTCAAATCACACTTGGCTTGACTATTAACTAACCTTGGCAGCAGATCTGTGAATAGCTCACCATAAAGTCCCCATAGAGGGAGTTGCTTTGAGTAGTTATTATTACTCAAATGGCATCAAAGGTGAGTTGTAATAGTCACTCAAAACAGCTCCCTGTAAACTGTCATTGGCTCTGCCACCAGCTTCCAGTGAGGAGTTCCCAAGTGTTAAGGTGTAAAATTTAAGCCTTTCTGATGTTCAGTTACAAGCGTCAATGCAGTATTGTAATAAGCCAACGAAACAAAAAATTGCACAAGGTATTCATCATACCTGTTAAAAAATCAAAAACAATAATTACTTAGGGTTTACTTATGAAGCTCCCACTCACACAGGCTTTGTGACCCATTTGCGGGTCACAAGCCACAAGTTGGAAAATGCTGCTGTAGAGAACATAGAAGAAGCATGGTCTTTTCTCCAGAGAGCTTACAGTCTACATAAAGCAGAATTGTGGAATGAATCACAGAATTGTAGAGTTGGAAGGGACCCATGAGGATCATCTAGTCCAACCCCCTGAAGTGCAGGAATCTTTTAGCCCAATTTGGGACTCGAACCCACAACCCTGAGATTAAGACTCTCATGTTCTACCAACTGAACTATCCCAGCAACAGAGATGAGGAGATTTTTGGGGTTGGCCAAGCTGTCACCAGATTTCATTCGGCATCGATGCCCATATATCACATTTTAAGTCTATCTTTGCAACTTTGAAGAAACTTGCTTTCACTTTAAATATGAGTTGCAGATTTCCTTAAGATTCTGCACCTCACACTCATTTCCATACTTGAGCGATGCTGTAGATTTGCAAAATACACACCACCCTGGGTTTGTCTGGCCATCCGTGTTTGAGTGTCAAAATCCTCAGGATACGAGCGTCAAACAAATGAGCAGAAGTCCATACCTGAGGTATCTATTGTTGGGTGGTACCGTTTCATTCTTCAGGCATGGGAATTGTGTGCAAATGCTCCCACCCATCATATTCTCATTTCATTTTACAAAACTATCATGTCAGAGAGAGTCAGACATGAGTCTTCGGATCCACAGGTCTTGGGTGTGGAGGGGAATTTTACGTGGGGCACACATTCATTCCCCTGCCTTCAATATGAAACAATTCGGGACAGCAAGATCTTATCAGGTGGGGCTAATCCTGGACTCCTTAAGGAACAGATGGGGAATCTGTGGCCCTCTGTATACTGGACTGCAGCTGTTAAGGTCCCTGGCTGTTGACCATATTGTGTGAGCATGATGGGAAATTGAATGCAATAATATCTGGCGGACTACCAGTTCCCCATTCCTGCTTTAGAGTATCTCTTATGCTAGGCATGATTGTTGTGTTTAGCTTTAGAATGGTGTCTCTTCCCAAATGACTGTCTTCTCCTTCTTCCCCCAGGCCTGGAAATGGAGTCATCTCCCCAACAGCTGCAGACGAAAGCTTACGTCCGGCAGTTCCAAGTTATTGACAATCAGAACCTGCTCTTTGAGCTCTCTCACAAGCTGGAGTCAAACAGCCAATGAGGCAGATGCCCACAGGGCAGGCGTCACTAGCAAAGAATGTTTACTCTGCGCAATACTCGAGCACTTTTTGGATGTACAGGGGTTCCTCCTTAGGGTCTGACCCTGTTGGGAGAGGAGAGCACGGAGTCGCCAAATGGCAGGGATGGCCAAGCTTGGTCCAAGAAATCCTGGTGACTGAGGTGCAAAATCAAAACAGCACCTCGCCTTCCTACGGTTTGAGCTTGGGACACAATTCGCCACAGAGGTTTCCTGCCAGGGCTGGCCCCGAGATAATTTTGATGCCAGAGATTGAAAATCTAACTAGCACCTTCCTCGTCCCTCCCCCAGCAGTAAAAAAGCAAACAACTATTTAAGTAAGCGAAAAATGTGCTGCTCTTTTAACTGTGCCCCCAATTCTATTGCCTTTGCCCATTGGCAGAGCTCTCTTGGTCTCCTGTGTGAGCTTCATTTAAGGGAAGGGAGACTCCGCCAGAGCATCCCGTGAGTGGGACTTGCGCAGAAGGATCTCCCAGGGAGTATTGGGGCCCTTTATCCTCCATCTGTCGGTTTCCCTCTCCGCCACCTGGAACGGCGCTCCAAATCGGTTGCCTGAGGTGACTATCTCACTTTGCTTCACAGCAGAGTGTAGAGCAGTTTGGAGGACTGAACCCAAAATGGCCCGAGCAGATGGAACAGTGTTTTGTGGAGGAGATCAAGACAAAGCAGGACATCTTGACTTGCTTGTGGGACAACTCACACTAGCTGCCAATGCCCTTTCTGGCAGTTTCCCTCCCCACTATAACCGTAATCGAACAAGTCCTTGAAAACGAACGGTTTGTGAATCAGAAAAATAAGCTTCCGGTCTCATGAGTCGGACATAGTACAGTTGCCAGAGGCAGTGTGTGCAGAAACGTCAAGAAATGTCAGTTTTCTACCTTTCATTTCTCCTATTACACTACTCTTTATCAGTGGGCATTTTTATTTCTGTATTAGAAAGGTTTGATGTGGAAACATTATTATTATTAAGAATAATTCACAGGAGACTCTCAAAAGTATTTTTTTGGTTCTGTTCTCACAGAACGTTGCTTTGTTTTTAAAAAGCTGGTCCAGGTAAACTGAAGTGGGAAAATATTTTTCCCTGGTCTTCTTAAAATTCAGTTTTGATTGGCTGTGACGGATAAGACAGTATTCAACGATTTCCATTCTTTGGGACCTAAGCTACAGGAACTTTAAACAGGCACCAAAATTACCGGTATAAGGCTGTCATAGTTCCTTATTGAGGCAGAGCCAGTGCGGTATAATGGTTAGAGTGTGGGAGGCCAGGGTTTGAATTCCCACTCAGGCTTACTCAGTGACTTTGGGTCAGTTACTGTCTCTCAGCCTAACCTACCTCACAGGGCTGTTTGTTGTGAGGATAAAATGGGCTACAAACTTAACTGGCCTAAAAGTCATTTCAGGCCCCCACAGTACTGCTGTTCTCTGACGGGGACTTAGGGCTAAAGACTTGCCTTAACAAAGAATCCTCGTCATTTTCACCAAACCACAATTCCCAGGATTCTTTGTGGGAAGCCATGACAGTTTTAATTGTAGTCTAGATATACACAGTTTCTGGTTTTGGCTGCTGTCCGAATGCTTTTTACATCTCTTTGTGTTGAATAAATTTATTTTTAGGTGGGTTATTTTTTTGGGGGGGGGGGTTGGCAAGAAACCAATTGTCTCTTCCTCTTGAACTGGGCTCTAGATATAGGTCACACTTGAGTCCTGGGATGTGTCCTTCAGCAACTTCGAAGAGCCTTGGAGGGGCAGGGAGATTTCCATCTCAGGATAGGATAGTGGGGTTTCCCCTCTCTATAATATCACAGGGATGTTCACAATAACACTTAACTATATTGTCCCTTGTTATTCACACAGTTTTGATGGTTACACAGTGATAAAACAATTTTTGTTCTCACTTCTCCAAAGTGCCTTTAAAGGATGCAATGTGTTGATTTCAATCTATCTTCACGTTAATCTGGAATAAACTATTGAGATTAATACAAGACTGGGGAAGATTTCCATAAACTTTTATGGATACAGCATGTTGGAAGAGGGATGATCTTTTTCTGTACTTCCCCTCCAATTGTGTGAACAAAAAGTTGATTTGAAGTGTACTGTACGAATAAGGTCAAGTGACCTCAAAGAAAGACTTCAGTTCTCAAAAGTGTTCAATTTAATCCATGCTGGTAATTGTGAGATCAGAACCAGAGATACTATTTATTTTGGATTATTTAATCTGGGACAACTGGATAGAATTTAGTGGACCCTCCCAATAGGTTTTAACCAACTTTCTGTGACACAGATTGCCAAACACATATATAGGCCAGCCCTTTCCCCCATAGAGAATTTATAATCCACCCTACAGTTGATTATGAGGGTCAGCAGTGGGTTGCACCGGGATAGTCCTGTTAACTTGCAAAAGTACTGAACCTCCTAGCATCTTTCAAGAAACACAGGTGAATTATTTATTTTCGTTATACTTGGAGAGATCTAAAAAGTTGCTTTGAGCTTAGGGAACCCCTGTGATACCAAGTAAAAACTCTTGGTCTTGCCCTATAACTTCTGCATGGAAGAATCATATCTCAGGGCTACGTCCCAAAAGCTGTGTGTTCCCCCTGGAATTTGTTTCCAGTGCCATGATCTAATCCTGGAAATGTGAAGTAATAATAAGAATGCCTCTGAGCCAGTCCAGAGTGCATTGTCCACACTACTGAATAACCACAGCCCATTCCCACACATTTCTTGATTAGGGGGCAGGGATTTCAGGTCAAGAGAGAAAGGTGCCTGCTTCTCTTTTTAGAAATGAACTGCTTTCCCTACCATGTTTCTAACAGCTTTAATATTAGGTCAAAAATTGATATCAAAGAGCAGGTGTTGTAAAGAATTTATCTCATTTTTTTTTTTAAATGGCTTTTCTCTTTGCTGACCTCCTCCCTTCTCTTTGATAAGGGTTGTTTTTATTTGTGTGTCTTGGGGGGGGGGGTTTGCCTCTTTTGCAGGGATGAGGAACCTGTGGCAATCTGGATGTTTCTGAACTTCCATCTCCTATATATCATTGTTGCTGGCCATGTTGGCTGGGGCTGATGGGGTTCCAGCAACATCAGGAAGGCCCCAGGTTCCCCATACCTGATCTAGTGGCTTTCTGTTCAGGGACTTTTCATTTCAGGGTCTCTCGCTTTTGTCTATATTTCTTTTTCTCTCTCCCGGTGAGAGCTTCAGGTCCTAATGCGAGGATGTGTATATATTTATATATATTTTTAACAAGACACTCTTGAATTGTACATTTATTTTTTAAAGAAGAGCCTTGTATCATTGGGCAATTGTACAGTGAATTTTCTACTGTTGGAATGAGGGGATCGCTTGCCTACACATATAACCCTACAAGCTTCCGCAAGGTGGAATGTAAGATGTATTGTGTTGTTCTGGGGAAGCTTAGGTTTTTTTTGGGGGGGGAGGTCTGGCTGTTGTTGATATTATTATTATTAATAATTATTGTTGTTATTGTTTTGGTACTGCATCACTTGGGTGAGAAGCCAATGGTGGAAATAAATAATTGTGAAAAATAAAATCAGTGGTCGGCTTTTATACAGATTATATAAAATTCTTTTATATAGTGCCATCAATGTACGTGGCTCTGCACACAAGGCATACCATCTAAAAAAGCAGATACAATAAAAATGAGTAGTTTAAAATGCAAAATTCAGTGGAGTGCAGTGAGCTGGCAGCAATATTGTGACTTCGTCATATGAAATGTGAGTGAACAAAGGGTGCCAATTTCAGACAGGTAAACTTCTAACGTGGAAGCAACCCATGAGTTGATAATAGAGCATCCATCTTTCGTATATATAAATCTGTTTGAATTTGAGAGTGAAACTAGCTTCTGGTTTTAACCCAGAAAAGGAATTATGCCTAGGTATCACTGCTGTGCTTCTAAGAGCACAAAGCCCCTCAGTGTGAGAACAACCCCCGCACAACAGGGAATCCTCCTCCTGCTTGCAACTATGGGCTTTTAATCATGGCCTCTGTCCTCCAGCATTTCACAGATGCAAACGGGGCATGCTAGCAACACCCCTATTCTCATGCCAAGACCAGTCTGCTGCATTCATTCATTCATTCAACAGCCCGTCTTTCATTGTTTCAGTAATCATGATGATGCTTATTCTACAATCTGTTATCAACAGATTGCATAGACAAATGCATAGAATTGTGGAGTTGGTGGGGACTTGAGGGTCATTTAGTCCCACCCCCAGCAATGCAGGAATCTTTTGCCCAACCCACAAGCCTTGAGATCAAGAGTTTCATGCTTCGCCGACTGAGCTAGCCCAGCTGCTACTATGTGGAAAAAAGGAGGCTTCATTCTGCAGATATGCACTGGAGGGCGGCAAAACACACACACATCCCATGTGCAGTCGAGATTTACTGTAATTTACAGGCTACAGATGAAGACTTCAGAAAGTCTCTAGGCACCAAGTAATGGGCAGTATAACACCCGCTGTATTATACAAAATATAAGGCACCTTTTAGGGGCTGCATAGCCGCTTTTCGGGGACGTTATCCTCCGTTTGCCAGCAGGTCGGACCGGGCGATCTTTGAGATCCCTAAGATTTCATGATTCTTGTTGTACAGCGGCGTGGCTACTTCGATGTGGTTAGATGTTTCTAATTTACACAACGCCTCCGGACTACATTGCAGGGTTGTCGTGAGCTACCTTCCCTGCCTAATCCTGCAAGGGCTTTCAACCTGCAAAGTGGAAAACAATCCAGAATTGCCGCAAAACCCCGTCCAACATCCATCCCTCTACAGTTAAAAACGGTGGGCTACGTCGTGCATTGCACAGCTCTTGCAAACTCAAAAGTTATCCTCAGCCTAAACCTGCCGCTATCCTCCTTTGCTGGGCGAAGCAAACAAACGGCCTGAAGAGATATTGGGGCGGCGTGGAGAGAAATCCCCTTCACGGGCGCTGGAATTACGAGCCTGAAAGTTGCGACTCTTGTGATTTCGTGTTTCCAGTGCCCTTCCCAACATGGCCGAGCGCGGCACCGATTCTTCTCAGGCCTCTTGGACCTTCTTAATATGGCGATCCACCCACCCAGCCTCACTTCCTCCCACCTACCCCAAACGGGAAAAGGCGGGGCCACGTTGCGCGTGCGCGTTGGCCCCGGGGAGTGCTCTTCGACGCCATTTTGCGTGGCCGCCGGGCGGGCACACGGCTGTTTCCGGGTTGCAGGCCCCGGAGCAGAGCGAGAAAGAGAGAGAGAAGACCAGAGAGGCAGAGGAGCTTGTGGGTAAGCGAAGAGGGCTGCGAAATCTACAACGGGGGGCGGCTGGTTGGGTGTGGGATACGTGGCCTCCTTGAGAACCCTTTGGTTTGGTTGGGTGGGCGGGCGGGCGGGCGGGCTGCGCTTTGACATTTGACCCGTGTTCCTGCGGAGGTCACGGGGCTGGGGAGTGGGCGAGCAGGGGCGGGGTGGAGAGAGAGGGCTCGGCGGTGAGGGGCCAAAGGGATGGCGGGAGGAGGAAGCCCAGCAGGAGGGACTGGGAACAGGGGGGAGAAGAGGGGTGGGCCCCATTGGCCTGTTGTTGAAGGGGGTGGGCGATTTGGTAGGAGCCCCTGGGCGCTGGGGGAGGTGAGGGGGAAGAAGAAGGGTTTCTGGGGTGAGCAAAGGTGAGAGGATACTTTGATTCGTTGACCAGGAGAAATTTAGTATAAAGAAAGGGGCCTGGAAGGAGGAAGAGGAGGAGGAGAGATTGGTAAATTGTATTTAAATTTTATTTTCCCCCAGTGTCGCCGCTTTAGGTACTGGGGTTATTTCAAGCCAGGGGTTGCTAAAGAGGAGTTCGGGCGGGGGGAGAGACCCTTGGTGTGTGTACAGGCTGAGGATATTGGGAGGGTTACGCATGCGAGAATTTATGGGAGAGGTGGGTCAAGAGCATTGCGGGGCTTGGTTAGCCCGGTTTGAAATATTGTAGTTGGTGTTGAGCAGGTGCTTTCCGGGGAAGGGGTGTGTTGCAGCGCCAGAGGTTTTTGTCTGCGGGTGATTGAGGATTTAGACCTAAGCTGAACAGGTGAAGCAGATAAATATGTGGTGGTTTATGTATCTGGGTGATACATTGAGGGTAAATAAAATAGGAGCAGGTGACAAACTGTCAGGAGGGAGGGAGGTTTACATAAGCTGCTGTGAATTTTGTGAGGGCTATACATGATATACTTTGCTGCTGAAATGGTGGCATGGAGAAGTATCTGTGGAAGGGGGCTAGGTTATTCAGAGGGTGATTGAGGGTGTGGCACTGAGGAAACTGCCCTTTTTCTTCCTTATTCTTCTAAGTTGCTGGATGTTGAGGGTCAGACACAACAAGAACTGGTGACGAGGAGGGATATGAGTTTCTTTGGAGTGTCACCCATAATATTTTGTTCTTAAGCTCCAAATGAGGTACTCGAAACTTAGATGCACACAAAGATTGAGGGAGTTTTAGTATGTCCTCTGAATATGAGCTGAATGCGCTTGGAATCTGACATGCTTACAGGCAAACTGCATCTGCTTAATTCCCAAAGTCCTCTATTCCTTTTTGCTCTCTTCCAAACCATGGCCTCTTCCGGATTATATGTTGTCTTTCCCTTTGCTGTAAATGGCCTTTTGGGCATATGCTGGGTGTGGTCTCCTTTTCGTTCCTCCTTCGGAGGTATGTGTTGTCAGTGAATAACTTTAGTTCAAGGAACTGTGCACTCACCTTTCTGCAGGTGGAGTTCCCTTCCTCAGTTGCTTTTCTTAGAATGTTATCAGTGCTTGTCTAACTGTAGTATTTGTTCGCTAAATGTGTGGTTCTCAAAACTCTCAACATACTTGGAAGTGGAGAGTGCAGAAATACCTGCAAGTTAAGTGGGGTGGGATTATGTATTAAGACAGCGTGCTGGCATACATCTTTCTCAATGCTCAGTTTTTGTTTGCATATACCTTTTCCCCATAGAGCTTTCTCTTTCCATTAGATTCCTCCTTCATTGCAGTCCTTGCTCACTGGGGATCTGTTCTGCTTCGGTTCTATGACGGCCTGCTGGAGTAAAATGATGGATTTGGGCAATTTATAATTTTTCAGCTTCCCTATACAGTGGTACCTCGGGTTAAGTACTTAATTTGTTCTGGAGGTCCTTTCTTAACCTGAAGCACCACTTTAGCTAATGGGGCCTCCCGCTGCTGCCGCGCCGCTGCTGCACGATTTTTGTTCTCATCCTGAAGCAAAGTTCTTAACCCGAGGTACTAATTCTGGGTTAGCGGAGTCTGTAACCTGAAGCGTCTGTAACCCGAGGTACCACTGTATTCTAAATTGGATATGGTCCTTGGCTTTGCAAAGCATTGTGCATTTTAAGACTGCAATGTAACTTGTTCATGTTGCGGTCAACATTGCATGGCACTCCTGGTTTGCATGTCTTGCCCTCTTAAATGTGTTGCTATTTGCATGCCTGTGATGGGTAACTGTCATTCCAAAATGTGTGGAACCTTCTTTGAAGTTTTATAAAACAAGACAGATTGCACAGTTATCTGTTAGGGATTACTTTTGGTACAGGATACCCTCTAAACATGAGAAGGCTCTACTGCAGAGATGGGGAATCCAGTGCTTTCTAGACGTTGTTGGACTCTCTAATTCCCATTAGCCCCAGTCAACATGGTCTGTAGTTGGGGAGGATGGGAGCTGTAGCTATGAAAAGCATCAGGAAGACTCCATGTTCCCTGTTCTGCCCACCTGGATAATCTAGTTTGGTCCCAATTTTGGGTTTGATTCTAGCACCTGCCTGCCAGAGTATTGCTCTTTGTTCTTGTGCTGGCCTGACTGGTGACAGGGCCTTTTCAGACCCTGGAATGCCCTCCTTAGTGAGGTGTGTTCTCTCTCATTATTGATGTTCACGATAAATTTTTAAAAAATTCTGTTTACCAAAGCATTTGATGACAGAAGGAAACTGTTGCTGACAACCCTGATCACCGATTGTGAATGTTTTTAACTTTTAAAGAATGTTTTTAAACTGCTTTTAGATTTTAAAAATGTTTTGCCATTACTGCGTCAGCTGTCCTGGGATGTAAATCCAATAAATAAAATAAATATTGGTGCCAGTTCTGGAATGATGTATGTGTTTCTTTTCTGAGCAGTAACTACATGCTGCTTTCTCTGCCTGTAGTCTTGTCCTTGGCCCTTCCATTTCCCATCTTCCAAAATCTGCAGTTGTATAGAGATGCTAGTCCTCCTTGTTTCTGATTATAGTAGGCAGAAGAGTGGAGCAAGAGATAGGCCTCAAGGTGATTAAACTTGATTGTGGGGTTCTGTCCAGTGTAATTGATACAACATTGAGAAGGGAGGCCAATTATTCCAACAGGTCTTTAGGAACTGACTGGAAAAAAACGCTCGTGCTGTGATGTTTTGTTTTCTTCCTCTTCTTCTTCTTGTTAGCTATATTTTCAAATATATCTTTTTGTTGTGTTTCAATTCTGTAAGTGTTTAATTACTTTTAATGTCCCTATTTTCTATGTTTTATTCTGTTTTATATGTAAGGTACCTGGGGAAAAGGCAGGATAATAATAATAAGAAATACTGTGGGAAGGATCCATTGGATAGGGTCATTTCAACATTACCTCATTGATGCAGAAGCCACTTATGGAAAAGCAGATTGACTCCAGTAATTTTTAAAGCAGGGGTCAATAAATTTGTGGCCTTCTAGATGCTGTTCACCTTATAGTATGGCCAGCGACCAGGGATGATGGGAGTTGTAGTGCAGCAACATCTGGAAGGCCAAAGGTTTCCCCACCCTGGTTTTAAGGACCCCTGACTTTTGGCATGCCACTCACAGTCTCTGTTTCCCCTATGATAAAAGGTAAAGGTAAAGGACACCTGGATGGTGAAGTCCAGTCAAAGGTGACTATGGGGTTGTGGTGCTCATCTTGCTTTCATGCTGAGGGAGCCGGCGTTTGTCCACAGACAGCTTTCCGGGTCATGTAGCCAGCATGACTAAACCACTTCTGGTGCAACGGAACACTGTGACAGAAACCAGAGCACACGGAAACACTGTTTACCTTCCTGTCGCAGCGGTACCTATTTATCTACTTGCACTGACGTGCTTTTGAACTGCTAGGTAGGTTGGCAAAAGCTGGGACAGAGCAACGGGAGCTCACTCTGTTGTGTGAATTCAAACTGCCAACCTTCTGATCAGCAAGCCCAAGAGGCTCAGTGGTTTAGACCCCAGCGCCATCCATGTCCCCTGTATAAGTCTCTGTTTCCGCTATATGCAATATGGGAATATTGATGATGTTCTTGGAGATAGCTAAATTATATAGGCATATAAATGTGCTTCCTGGAGAAAAAGTTTATTAAATACCATTTTGACTGGTATTGGATGATATTCAGTGCTAGTGCTGCTCAGAGTAGACCCATTGAAGTTAATGTATGTGACTGGTTCATTAATTTTACTGGCGCTAATCTCACCCAGAACTTAGTTCAATACAACTCACTGTATCCATTCAAAACGTTACTAATTGGATTTATAAAATAGTTCATTTTTAGGGGGGGAAATTCTGCAAAAAAATATAGCTGTTTCTGTGGAATTATCCACCCCAAAGTACTGCATTAAATAAGCTTGTGTTGTTTGCTGTATTAAGTGTGCATACAGCAGAACTGTAACTTATGAATGCCTGAGGGATGTTAGCTTTGCATGAGGTACCTGTAAAATATTACACCAATCCACCTCTTCAAATTGTACAGCTTGCTGTACACCTTCCCCCTTGTAATGGCTCAGGGCGGATAATGGTACTTGACACGAAATCAAGTGAAACCAACGAAACAATATTCTCACTAAACCAGTGACTTTCAAATTATGTTCTGGGGAGCCCTGGGTTTCCTTGGAAGCTTATAGCAGAGATTCCTCAAAGAGTAAATCAAGACTAGCAGACAGGCTTCCCCAAAAGGCAGCTTACCAACCACTGCTGATTATCCCTTAATAAACATCTGCAGGTGAGCATTGGGTGTGTTCCAGGCGCTCTCCTATAATGAAGTCCAACAAGCCTGGGAAGCGCTATCGTGGACTGAGGATCTGCCTTGAACAGCTTTCAATCCTCTGCAATGTGCAAGGTTTCTTGGGGGAATGGTGGCAGACAGGGCAGTGTGGAAGTGATTTACAGAGATGTAGAAAGCTTGCTAACTACTACATTGAGCCAGAACTAGCACTGATTATACCAACAAAAAACTAGCCCTCAAATAAGACTCCTGTGGTACTTTCCATCTCTTACTACATAATGTTTCATGCGCTGGAGCCTGCATCATTGGATATAGAAGGGGCTTTTTGCATTGTGGATAATAGTCATTTATGTAAAGGTATGCATAGGGAACAGTCGGCTTAGAGTGTAAGGTGATTTCTAGGTGGCTTTCTTTTAAAATAGCTGTGGTGCCTAGAAAATAATATGTTGCTGTTAGGTAAAGCTCAAGTAAACGGTGGAGCTGGAGAAGGTGAAAATCCTGATGAAACCTCTTGAGCAGCTCCTTACCATGAATCTAAATTAGAAATAAGTCATTAATATATTGAGGCATATTAGGTGAGGCGGATGGTAACTTTTCAGGAAGCACTGTTGTATGTCAACTGTAACAAGTTTGCATAGTGTAGTGATGTGTATGCTCATTTATCCACGAATGTACCGGTAATGGTGGCTGTGCATGAGGATTAAGCACAACAGTTCCATGGTGGGATGAGCTGTTCTGTGTGGAATGATCATGATTGCCTGAAATCCATTCACATGGCCATCTAGGCATGTCATGATTCAGTATGTATGGTGGTCGTTATGATTCTTCTTAGGAATTTCCGAATGTTACCCTCCTTTATAGCGCTGATTTTCGCAACCCCTGGCCTATGAATTTTTGGTATCAGACAAAAAGTGTCAAAGGGTTTTTTGTGGGGTTGTAATCATAGTTCTGCCTCATATTGGTAGACAAAATCCTTAAGAGCGATGGTAATTTTGGGCTAATGCCTGAGACTGAGGGCAGTCTATGTAACAGTCTAGTCTGGGATTATGTTGATGGGTTTGGATCACTGAGTAGCTGTGTGTGAGGGAAATGAATTCACAGGTTGTGAAAGAGTGATTCAAGGTCACCACACACCTATGGTATGTCAGGTTTAAGGCGGAAGGATGGGCCACAAGGCCGTATAAGTGCTCTTCTCAAGTAAATTGTGTGGCTTGATAGGTTAATGTTATTTAGAGCATTTTGATTCCTTTGGCGCTTTCTCAAGTTTTAATCAATCTCCTTCTTGAGGATTATGAAGTGGATGTTGCATTTTCCCCTGTGTTTGACTATATACTGATGACATCAGAATAAATTGAGTAAATTGATCCACTGAAGTGTGTACATTTGGCTTGCATCCTTTATTTTAAGGATAGATTTAGTTCTTATAATAATGAGTATGAAGAGCATTGACTGATTGCATTTCTTCCCTGTAATTGTGGGAGAAGGAGTCATTACTTGAATGATTTCAGTTTAACAACTGCTAATGTAGCTTAATTCCTGCTCATTTCAGGAAAAAAACCCCACTGTATACTCCTCCTAGGACTTGGGAATGCTGCTAGGGACTGTATGTTTATTCTCTGACATCAAAAAGTATGTACCTTCACAGTTAAGGTTGGACACCTTCTCCTTCGTGTGCTGGCTTTTCACAGGTGCGGAGCTTTTATGACCGAGTATTCAACCTTTTCTCCTCTCCTTACGTTCTGAAATATACAGTCTGCAAAGTGCGCTTTCTGAGATTGGGTCAACAAATGTGGCAGAGTAAGGTGAACTTTTCCACTTCAGAATGCTGGTGGGGATAACATTTTTTTTAATGCTTCCCCCTGTGTGAAACAACACCCACTCCCTGGAAATAGAAAACAAGCAAATTTTTTAGCCTAGCTCTTTGCTTGCTATTCTGTTTTTATATTTTCAGGGATCTTTTCCCTTAGGAGAGCATAAAAAATGTGACGCACGCCCATACACCGCACACAAGATACTGCTGTCCATTCTACTGAATGAATAAAGGAGGGAAGCGGGAGCATGGATTGTTGTTTGAAGAACATGTCCTTGTACCTTGGAACAGTTATTTAAATGTTGTCAGAGTATAAAAAGATAGGTCTGCTCTGCCCCTTTTCAGGGTCCACGATAGAGAAGAAGCGATAGCATCTTCTTCTTCAGAAAACCAAATGGAGGAAGGCCTTGCTTGACTGAACACAAGCAGCCTTGTGAGGAATACATTCCTGCGTATAAAGAATGCTTAAGCAGAAAGTCTGTGCACATCGTAATCCATGCAGAAGTATCTAGCACCGTTTATATTCCTGCCAAAGGTAGTGTGGGAAATGCCGTGTATAACTAATGTTTGAAAAGTCTGTCCTATTCTGCAGATTCTTTGTAGATCTTGGAAAGAGTCTTAATGTAAAATACGGAAACGGTGTGAATGAGCAAAAATATTAGAAGTGAGCGAGCCAGCTTGTTTGCTCCGTTTTGTTGCTGCCCTAACATTTTGTGTAAAAGGAGACTAGGCAACAAATAGCACTAAATTTGGAGTGGGTGGAGGAAGCAAGTGCTACTTCCTTGAAGTGTTCCCCCTTTCCCCTCAATATTTGGTTTAGGGTGTTCCTTGCAAGATGCTGTGGGTTTTGGCACCTGCATCCCAAAGTCCCCATTTAACCTTTCTCAGGCCATGCTTGAGAAGCCGTGTCTGTTCATGCGGCGCCTCTCCCAGCCCGTGGCAATGTTGCCAATCCAATCATCCCTTTGTGTCGCAAGCTGATTCAATTTAAGCCACGGCGGTGCCCTACTTGGCGTGTTCAGATCAATGTGAGAGCTTTCTCTTGGGCCCTGCCACCTTAGTTTGTCTCCTACAGCACTTCCATCATGGGCTGGTTTTGTCTTCCGGCTTGGAAGGCCCATCTCCCACATGTTTCTAGCATTCCAGGTCTGTAGGTCAGCCTTCCAAAAAATAAAGTAAAATGGTGTGTTTTTAAGAAATGCCAGATGGCCCCCACACTTGTCCCTAGATGTTACAAGGCAGTTTCAGGTAAGGATGCAGTCAGTTACTCGCCCTGGGCAGGAGGTTAATAGGAAGACTGCTATGACCTATTCATGTCTTCTAAGTGTTTTCGCTGCTCTTATTATGCAGTTGTAAGAAATTTGCCTCAACTGTCCATTCAGATAGCATTCTTAACACTCTCCACAATACAGGCTTTGGGGGAGAAGGTCAGTGATATGTTAAAGTACTATAATGTGTGTTGATTTTGATAATTGTACTTCACCTTATTAATGCTGCTCCTTTTACTGGTTTGCATATGCCCTAATTACATTACCACCACTGTTTTCTGGCCTTGTTGTAGCTGCAGTGTTCTTCAAAGAATGGTTAGCATGTGCCTGGACTACAGGATTGGTACCTGGGGAGGAGGGATGTGTACCCTGTTCAAATATTTGAGATACGGCAGGAGCAGATATGGCAGTGGGGGGCAGACAAGCCATTCCAGGGAAAGGGAGATCAGAGACATAAAAGTTGCCCGCTTTCCACTACCTCCCCCACCCCCTTGAGTTACCCTATCAACAGATGTTGCTGCTAAATCCCATCATTACAGCCGTACCTTGGAAGTTGAACGGAATCTGTTCCGGAAGTCCGTTCGACTTCCAAAAAGTTCGGAAACTAAAGCGCGGCTTCTGATTGGCTGCAGGAAGTTCCTGCAGCCAATCGGAAACCACTGAGGCCCCGTCAGACGTTCAGCTTCCAAAAGAACGTTCGCAAAGCAGAACTGTCACTTCCGGGTTTTGATCGTTTGGGAGCCAAAACGTTCGACAACTAGGCTGTTCGACTTCCAAGATACAACTGTATTATTATTATTATTATTATGAGCAGCAGCAGCTAATAAAGAACATAACATTTTCTAAGCAATGTACAGATGACAAAAAGATAAGACCCAGGCCAAAGCTTCTCAACGTTAAAGGAAAAAGGAACAGAAGAAAAAAAGAAAGCAATGGAGTTTATATATGGGATCAGCTTGGTCCAGGAGATGGGGGCATATGAAATCTCCAGTGGCTCCTGTTCCCTGACCAGGAGCAGAGCCCAGGGCATGCCTGCTTCTATCTAGCACTTGATCCTGGCATGAATTACCAAGGCATGGATAGACAAGCTGGACAGACTGGAGGGCTCAGGAGTGGCATGTGATTCATAAGGATGTAGTCTTCCTCTCTAGGGTACCTGTGTTTGTACCTGGTGTGGAGCAGCAGTTTGGTAAATTCCCCTGAGGACATTCTCATCAAAGGTAGAAATACATTCCATTATGCTGACCACATTGCCAACATTTTGCAGAAGATGTTTTTACTATATGAGGTAATCTTACGGTGGTATAATGCCCCCCCCCATACTATTTTGAGCATAGCTCTTTCAGCCCTTACAGAATTATTGCAAATTCCCCCTGCAATCGGAGTCATTTGCGGCATCTCCTAGGTCACTTTCCCAACACTCTTTTAGGTCACGAGACACAAATGTTCTGTATCGTTTAGATGTCCATCCTCTCATGTTAACAAACAACACTTGAAAGTACAAGCTGTTCAAAATCTTTGAGAGTGAGGGCAGCTTGAGCCTTTATTTCTTGTTGTGATATAAAAGAGGTGGTTTGTTTCAACACCAGCCAATTACATCCCAGGGTTCCAAGTTTCTCCTGCAACACCCTTCCTCCAAGTGGCTCAGAGTTTCAAGTAAAATTCATTTAAATGATATAAACCTTTCCCCTACCCCAGCCATAACAATACTGAAGCCTGATCTTATTAAAAGGGGGGGGGGCATTTTCATCCTGTATTTGCATGCCCATTGAAAGAATAGCATCTCTTGAAATTTCCATATTGTGTGTTTCTTCCATTTGAACCCATGCCTTCCATGTATCGCTAGTTATTAGGGATGTAGCCTGCCTTAACTCATTGGCTTCATAATACAGGTTAATTTTTGGTGTTTCCCAACCACCTGTTTTGCCTGTTTCATACAGATTGGATTTATTCACCCAAGCCTTTTTAGATCCTGATATTTCAATGGCCAAATTTGGGCTGAAAAATTGAAAAGAGATAATAACTTAGGCAGACAAGACATTTTTTTTTAATGGAAGCAATTTTTCCCAGTATGGAAAGATTAAAGGAGATCCACCTTCTAAAATCACTTTTAATTTTTTTCTGCCATCAGGGTGAAGTTGGCCAGAAATAGTTTCTTTAGGTTCTTGGTTACCCAAACTTCTGAATATTGTAAGTTTTATGACTGGTGCTTCCATCAAAGCTATTGTCTCTTTGTGGAATACAGAGATGAGTTTCACAAATGACACAGTAGAATATATTTGTAACAGTTCCATGCTTATACTTGGATTTCATAAGTCACTTCAAATATAGGCTACGAGAGGGTATGCAGCTGGGGTTAAAGCAAAATTTCTGTTGCTGTTGCCATTTTGCAGCCTGGTGACTGAGGCAGAGAGAAAGGACTTGGTGAGCTCATGGTAGATGTAGAATTTTGTTTGGGGACATCATGGCACATAGTTCAGTCCCTTAGTCCCCATGCAACACCAGCTCCTGAGGGGGGAAGTTCTGTAATTGAGGACTGTCAGTGGACTGGCTCTTGGCATGTCATTGCTGTCCAAATGTGTTGTTTTAAGTGACATTCAGAGGATGCTCTTGGCTGAACTTGGTAAAGTATAGGAAAGGCATAATCTGCTGGCCCAGTCCCTTAGCCGGGTGCCTTTATGGGAAGTCTCACCCTGTGCTTTTAGACCACAGTTAGCATTGTTAACAGGTGTTAGCAGTTTGGAGAATAGGGAGTGCTTGGGTAAATAGTGAGCTCTAGGAAGAGGTCAAAGCAGGGGTAGGCAACCTAAGGCCCATGGGCAAACAAGCGCCCCACGGGGGTCGTTTAACCAGCTCCTGAGTCGCCCCTGAACCGAGCCGCCCGCTCGGCAAGTCCCCATGCACTGCACTAAACTAGCGTGGCGTGGGGACTCACTTCTGCGGTGCCGGAAATTGCGTCTGCGCATGCTCAGACGCCGAAAATCGTGTCTACGCAGACGGCGAAAATTGTGGCCCCACATGATCCAGCCCACGGAGGGATCTCTGCTGGAGTGAACCAGCCCAGGCGAGGTAAACCTTGCCGACCCCTGGGTTAAAGCCTGCTCCCCATGTCTGAGAGATCACTGTCCCCATGTTGCTACTAGCTATTAATAGCTAGAAGAGAGAGGAGGCGTTTCACCAATACTGTACAGTTTTGCTGCATTTATCACTCTCTCGCTGCTGCCATTCACAGAAAGTTGCATTGTGGGAGTAAACATGTTTGCTTGGTTCCGTTTAGGGCATATGAGGCACGCAAAAGGCGACCATTGTTAGGAAAGTAATTGTCAATATCGTAAATGCTGGGCAGAGAGAAAACAGCATCTTGTTTTTGCAATAATGAGGGTGATTATATCTGGCTCACTGTGTTTCTGGGAAGTTAATGAGCCAGGGCATCTGTTATGATTAAATCACTTCTATTCCCACAGTAGCAGTGCTACAGCAAAATTAAAATAAAAAATAAAAATTCCAGCACAAGTCACTAGTAAGCTTCAACATGGTGACATAGTACCTTGGGGGTCATCTTTGGCACCTTCAAGGCTGACCATCACATTGTGATACAGGCATTTACGCATGTTCATTATGTGTGCAATTGCGCACATGCGCATCACGCCAAACGCGGAAGTGACATGAAAATGTCACAAAAGGGGCAGAATGGAGTGTTTGTATAGCTTTTCAATGGTGTATCAAATATACGCGACTTCACTTGGTGCTTTTTGTAAATTCTAAATCCTTCCCCTCTAAATTCAGATCCTTCCCCTCCACCCCAGTAATCATGTGCACAGTTTAATCACCAAATTTTCACGAGCAAAAAGCAGAGGAGACTCAGGCAAGTTGCTCCACAGGTGCTTGATTCAGTGTTTTGCTTAGAAAAAAAGTAAGTGTTCTACTATATACAGCAAGTGAACCAATGGGACAAACTCCCATCAGTCAATCAAGGGTTTTTCATGCTAGGCATAGCTTCGGCTAACTTTGCCAGCTTACATGTCTTGCAGCACATGCATTCCCAGAGACTGTGTGATTAATTGAGTGCTTGCTGCCTTTGGACCAGTCACTTCCCATCCTCCTCAGGTGACCATGCTTTGAAACCATCACACCGCCCCCATAACATTGTAGTCACATCATGGGCATTGCGTCTTTGCATGCTTGTAAACCCAAGTGTGACTGCACACTGGGATGAGAGTCGGAACAGGAATGGAATCGGAGAGGCAGAGCTTCAGTAGATGAAACAAACTAAATTGTGTTCTGTGACTTCTTGATTGAAAGCTCCTATTTTAGGTAAGTTTTATTTTCCATCCAATTTTATTCCCTTTCAAGTAGTTGTGAGGATCTTTTAGTACTTCCATTGTACAATGCTATGAACTTTTTTTTTTTTTTTAAAAAAAGGCATGACTGAGTGGTGGCAAATATCTAGCCTTGGGTGTACATTTCTCTGATTTGATTGCTTTCATACTGAATATGTTAGTATTTAGCATTTTTATTCCTAAATTGGAGATCTGAGTAAATAAGGGGATCTGATATTCCAGGCAGAGAAAAGAAGTTCTCTGAGGACAGCTGCAGGTTAGGTTAGACTGCCTGCCCTTTGGGCACCCGTAAACTTGTAGACGTTGACCACAAGTAACGCGGCAGAGGATGCATAGATGCTGGTAGCATGAAATACTTTCAACAACAGCTGGTTGGGGCAAAGACGTCTGACAATGAATTGACATTTGTTTAATCGGGTTGCAGTTCTAATATCTAGCCTGTTCTAAACAATAAAAGGTAGAGGCGCCCGATTTGCAAACAAGTGGGGACGGGAAGAAGGAAAATAAGCAGTGGAATAGAAGCGTGTATATTCTTGTTGAGTATCGTCCAGCCAGCTTTAAGGGAGACCGACTTACAGGTCAAACAAAATATCACTAGTCCAAAAAACAAGAAGCATTTACCTAACAATAGGGAGAGTGTTTCCATTTCATTAATGGTGTGAAACATGGTGGCAGCACTTCTCCAGGTTGATCTCTTCGAAGGCTCAGTCACTTTGCCAGAGTTTGGGATGCTTGGCTGTGCCATCTCTTGTCAACTGCCGCTGTCTTACCAGGCAGAGCTGAGATTTCCAGTGATGACTTCTAGACAGCCTGTCACAGTTTAAGGAAGGTTGGCAGGTAACCACTAGACAGATTGTAGCGAGCAGGAATCTTCCTTAGAAGACCAAGTAGGAAAACCTGAATGAAACACTTCTTCCTCCCCCCCCTTCTTTTTGGGGGGGACCACAAGTGACTAGCCAAGGTTGTGTGGAGGCAAACAGGCGGGCAAAACATCCAGTAGGCTGGTGATTTTAATGACTTTATTTGCAAGAGCTGTTTAAGGGTAGCCTGTGAGACCATCTTTGCAAACTTGGATTGCTTGCCGCGAGGTGCTATGTTGCATTGTGCTTTCCCCTCTAGTGCATTTAATTCTCTGTTCCTCTACAGCAGCGGTTCTCAACCTGTGGGTTCCCAGGTGTTATTGGACTACAACTCCCATCATCTGGGGACCCACAGGTTGAGAAAGGCTGCTCTACAGTTCTGTGTTTGTCATTGCCGTACTTAGGGAAAGGACAGCAAAATGATTATTTGGGAGGAAATGCTCCTTCCTGCCACATAGCTTGCGCGCCTCTCATGAAAGTTGAAATTGGAGGTACCTAATATTTTCTGTTCCCTGGATATTTGAGACCAGAGATAGGCAAGTTGGGTCCCTCCAGATGTGTTAGTGGACTGCAGCTCCTATCAACCTCTGCCAGCATGGCCAGTGATCAGTGATGTTGAGAGTTGTCGTCCAGCAACACCTGAAGGGCACCACTTTGGGAATCTATATTTTAGGGGAAATAGCTGATGCAAGCATCCTCTTTCACATCTCTGTAACCACGAAGGTCAGAAGCATTTCTTTAAAAACTAAGTTTTTTTCAGCATTGGAAACTGCAGGTGCCCTAGAGCATATCCAGAATAGATGTATGTTCTTGCAGCTTCTTTTAATTTCACGTATGGGAAACCTTCTTGGTGGATCGTGCCTTTCGGCTGGGAAATGCCCACTTTCGCCTGCTCTTAGGGTGGTGGTGGAGATGCCTGGAGTTGCGGTCTCACAAGCTTTTTTCATTCAGTTTTGGACTTGCTTTTTAGCCAGCATTTTAAAAAGCTTCACACCTCCTCTGGCAGAGCTGGAGTTTGGCAAAGGTATCCGGTCTCTTAAGTACTATTATGGGTTGCCTTGCATGAGGGTTTCAGGGGAGTGAGCTTTCTTGGCAGCTCCTCCTTGGTTGGACTTCCTCAGAACTCCATTCTTCTGCTTTGCCTCGAGCTGCTGCAACTCCCTTCCTTGGATGGGCAGGTGCTGAAACCGGGTGCATTCCACTAGCATTAGACTGGCTTGTCTGTAATAGTTCCGACTGGTAATTTGATGTCATTGGGCTTGTGCTTCTGACAGGTATCGGCATTGTGTATCTAGGGTGAATCACACCCCTTCTTCCTGTATCTGCTTCGTCCAAAGTGTTTCTGTGGTGACGTGGTGGCGGATGTTTCTGCCTGTCAATCAGGTTATGCAGAGCCTGCTATAGCACTGCCAGCTAACGCGGTGCTGTATTAAAACTGAACTCCTGTTCACTTTCCCAGGGTATAGGTTGGCCTGCACTTAGAAGTGTCAGAAGCATCCTTGCACATTCTTATTCCCAGTTATGGGATATGAACATGTCAAATTCTTTGATCCCCACCCTCCCTCACCAGACTTCAAGTGCTTTTGATCCTGGGAATTTTCCAGGCTCACTTATTATAGTTGTGTTCATGAAATATATTCACCAGGGGGCGGTTTTCATTATGAGTCAATCTGCTCTACAAATCGAAACTAGTTTTATATCACTTAAATTGTCACGGCTTCCTTCGGAGAACTGTTGGAACGGTCGATTTGGGAGAGTGTTGAGTATGTTGTTAAGAGATCTTCGGTCTCTTCACAAGACTATAGTTGTCTGGGTGGTTCCTTGGTTGGGAACCGTGGCAGTTAAATGAGTTTCTTTCAAACCTGATTAAATTTGTGGTATACCTATGTTCAGAGTGTCACTTCTTAGGAGGCTGTTTACTGTAGTTTTCCGTCTATAAGATGCCCCCATGGATAAGACGCCCCATATTTTTGGGGACTCAAATTTCAGAAAATGGGGGGAGATTACACAGGGTTGTTGAGCTTTTTTCGGGGGGGGGGGTTGCCATAAATTGCTCACCCGCACGTGTCACAGCATCCACCTCCCGTCTGTTCCCCTCGCCAGCAGAAGTTGCTGATTGCCCGCCCAATTGCCACAGTGTCAGCCAATCAACACCACCCATCGATGCAGCAACCAATCACACGCACAATAGCCACTAATAGACGCAGCAACCAATCAAATGTCCACCCTATTCACTATCCATGTATAGGACGTCCCCAATTTTTTAGTATGATTTTTCAAGAAAAAAATAGTCTTATACACGAAAAAGTATGGTACCTCCGTATGAGAAAGGGTTTTAAAATAAATAAACAAATAAACAAACGAGAAAACTAGAAATCTGGGTACCATAGCTAAAATGCTGTATATAGTACAGAGGTATGAGCACACTTGACTTCTACCTGCCACTCTTTTCCTTTATCCTTCCATTTTGTTGGCTAGTTCCGTGGCTTATGCAAAAGATGGTAGAGAGCAGCTCAGAATGCCAGCATTGTTAAATGATAGCACAATATAAAAAGGCCCTTCCTTAATCTTATCTTGTGAACTGCCCTGAGATCTCTGGGTATAGGGCGTAGTGATGTTAAGTTCTCGAGAATATTCTCGATTAATGAGAATATTAGAGAATTTTCATTTAAAATAGGAGAACATTCATTTTAATGCATTGAAAATGATATAATTAGTTAATATGCATGTTTATTCATGGGTAAACTTGTTTAGATGGCAACCAAAAACTTTACAGATACTTTTATTCAGTGGGGCAATGCATTGAATTCACATTCTTTGATATTTTTGCACCAAACTTGAAATTGAAAATTCAACGTGAATGACTCACGTTAATCATTAAGCCTGCCACTAACTTACACTACTTACACTGGCAATATCACAGCTTGACTTATTCTTTACTAGATTTTTTAAATGTGGGTTGTAAAACTAGTTCTTACATTAGAATTAGCAGTTTGTGGAGAAAATTCTCCGGAGAATATTCTTATCTCACAACGCTAATAGGGCGGTATATAAATTCAATAAATAATGATAATAATAATCTCTGTTGATAATCCGTGGGGATGTGTGGAATACTTGAGTTGTCATTTTTATTTTTAAATTGCATTTCACTTTTTCAGTTAAGGCAGATAATTTTGATTTACATGTTGTCCTCCAGGTGTGCCCCTATGTTGTCTTGAATATGGTCTATATTGCACATGTGTCTCCTGGGTCTGCAGCTTCAAAGCTGGCTTGCAGCTACCTTCGTTTTCCCTCGTTTTTAAAGCATTTTCGTTCTGTTCTTGGTGTGTTACTTATTATGTAGTGGTGCTCCTGCTTCTGTTGTGTTGATTTTCTTAACTGCCTTACAGTCAGCTTGCATGAAAATACTTAACCTCAATGGCATTGTCTCATGACAGCTAGTGAAGTGGGTATGAAACTGCAGCAATGCCCACCAGGTTCCATCACTGCCTCCTGCTATTTCATTTGCTGTTGTTTCTCCTTTGTAACAGTTCTCTCTTTCACCCCTGTCATTGCAGGTTTATGAGTGACCAAAAGTTCTTTTTACGCTGAGTCGGCAAGGAGTGGGGCAACGATGCCAATACCTCCTCCCCCTCCCCCTGGACCACCCCCGCCCCCAACTTTCAATCAGGTAGGTAGTCTTCCTGCCCTTGCTGTCCACATGCAAAGAGCCCTACTGAAAAGCATTCACAGGGGCACCCAAGAACTACTCCTGTGCTTACCTTTCTCCACTTAACCTGGTTGCCGATCTTCTCCTTTCAGGCTAACACAGACCCTCCAAAACTGAGCAGGGATGAGCAGCGAGGGAGGGGAGCCTTGCTGCAAGACATCTGTAAAGGGGCCAAGTTGAAAAAGGTGACCCAAGTCAATGACCGGAGTGCACCCATCATTGAGAGTAAGCATGGGGTCTGGGGCAATTGCAATAAGTTCTTTGCTATCTAATTGGGAAAGCTCACGGTGGCCTCCTCTCCCGCCCCCCAAAAAATTTCCAGGTGGTGCTCAGCCCTTCTGTTGAGCATTCACTCTTAAAAGAATTCAGTAGCAGGTATGGGAGGAAATGGCTTAGAATCTCTATGACAAGAGGCATCAGGTGAGGCAGGTAGGGAGGGAGAGGGCTGTGGCCCATAAAATTGCCCTTGGGGTGAGGCTTTTGCTTACGTTTGTCTGTTTGATACGCTGTGTGCTTGATCTGGCTTTGTGCTGTATGAGGAGTTGGGGAAAGACAGAAGGGCCGGAAGGGGAGGACTCTTCTTCCCCTTGCACTGCAGCATGTGGCTGGGCTCACTCGCTTGAATTACCTGGAGGCATTTGCTGGCATACGCCGTGAGTCATTCTCAACCTGCCACCCCATTCCCCCACTTTACTCCTGAGCAGAACCTCGCAGGAGTAGCAATTACTGACTGCGCTACTCGGGTCACTTCTTAGCGGGTACCTTCTGTGTTGAACTCACTCATAGCTTGTGGAACTTGGTGGTCTGGATTGCATACCTTCGTGGAATCATATAATTGGAAATGATCACGAGAGTCATCTAGTCCAACCCCCTGCAATGCAGAACTCTTTTGCCCCATGTGGGACTCAAACCCACGAACCTGAGATGGAGTCTCAGGCTCTACGGACTGAGCTGTCAATAGCTCTCTCCCTTGATCTGTTGGGGGAAAGGCTCTGCAGCAGTCAGTCCCTTTGTTTTGTGACTGAGGCTATCATTCCCTCTGACAGCGTAAAGCATAGGAGCCTCCTTGTTTGGCAGCGTGAGTTTTTGCACAGTCCCCCTCTGTATGCCAGAGTAAGAGCCTTGCTGGATCAAACCAAAGGTCTAGCTAATCCAACATTCCCACCGTGGCCAGTCAGATGCCTCTGGGAAGCTCACAAGTAGCACTCTCCTGTCTGTGTTTGTAGTTGCAAAATATGCTCTCTTTGTTCTCTGAAGGAAGGCAGCAAACTTCCTCCTAAACTGCACAGGTCCCAGTGGTGCAAATGCTTGAAATAAAGTGTTGCAGTTAGCAGTAAAATAAAACTGGCAGCTGCACACTTAAATCCTCGGAAACAGGTGTCTCTAAATCCTGGTGTGAAGGTAAATGCACAGCCTACGATGTATTTGTGCTTAGCTCTTTAAGCAGCAGCCGCTGTCTGACACCCATGTGATCTTGAGCAGTAAAGTTACTACCTTCTCTGCTTTCATACTGCCACTTCAGGAGGAGATGACTCCAATACCACTGGGTCTTTTCTTTGCCCACATGCTGAGAAGCAGCATCTTGAGTAAAAGAATATGGTGGAGGCTGCCTATGTAAAGCCCAGAAGAAAAGAGCCATAGCTCAGTGTAGAGCAGAGCAGAGCAGAGCAGAGCATCTCTTTAGAGCATCTCTCGTGTACAGTAGAACCTCTACTTACGACTGCCTCTACTTGGGCCCGATCCAAGTCGCGACCGCGGCAAACCCAGAAGTAAATACCGGGTTTGCTGCAATTCGTGCACGCGGAGAAATGGCTTCCGCTGTTTGCACACGCGCAGAAGCAGCTGCTGCCATCTGCACATGCACACAACGGTACCAGCGACCCGTTTTGCCTAAAGGACGGGCCACCAGAACGAATTATGGTGGTAAGTGGAGGTTCCACTGTAATTAGAAAGCCCCAGGGTCAATCCCTGGCACCTCCAGTTAGAGCTGGGGGAAATTCCTGCCTGAAACCCTGGAGAAAAGCACTGCCCAGCGGCATAGACAGAACTGAGTGGCTTGGATCTACGGTCTGTCTCAGAATAAGGTAGTTCCCTATGTTCCTGAGGTGGTATTTAAAGAAATGTCTTTAGAAACTAAATAAATAATCCAGGGGCCTTTTCCTTCCAGAATCCAAGGGCGGTGGCGGCTACAACTCCGGCGCATCCCCTCTGCCACCAAAGGGTGGCCTCTTCCAGGGTGGTGTCCCCAAGCTTCGACCTGTGGGAGTAAAGGACAGTTCAGGTGAGGACCACAGAATGTGGACTGGACTAGACTGAATAAAAGTGGTTTAAATCATGATTTGTGAAATACCAGACATTGAACCTTGTGTTTGAGTAATCAACTACCCTAGCTCCTGAAGAAGAGTGATTGCAACTTGGTTTTGAGAGCAAGTCCATTCCTTATTGAAACGATCAGGAAAATTTATGTCGGCTTGTAGTGGCACTTAATGCCTGTGGACCTGAGACTAGTCAGGCTTGGAAGGTAGAAACTAGTCAGGGAGGGTGGAAACCATGTCTCCTCCCCCGCCTATCTGCCTGTGTGTATTACTGGTGTATTACAAGACTGCTTGCTTCTACGTGAACTTACTTGGACCTCTAGATCTTCTTCTGAGGTCCCCCTTTGGATACTCTGGCCATCTAAGGTGAAGCTGGTGGTGGCCAAGAGTGGGTTTTTGAGGGTAGGGGTGAAGCGCACCCTGTCTATGGAATGCCTTCCCCAAAGAGACGTGTGTGTTTACATTACCTCTGATAAGTTTCTGTTCTGAATTTTAATATCGATCATTGTTTGACTTGATTATTTAAGTTGTTGGCTGCTGTGAAAATCCCTTGGGGTTGAACACTGTCATTCAGTTGCTGTCATTCTCATATATATAGACTGACTCAATGGAGAAAAGTATAAGCAAGTGAGTAGGGTCTGGGAGAGATGATAGAAAATTACCAGCAAGGAGTCCTGCCGAATCTGCTGGAAGAGCATTCCACAGCAAGGGACCATCAACACTTAACACCTGACTTGTAGTTGAAACCAGTCGGGCTGCTGAAACATGGGGGAGAAGAGAGAGAAGTTAAGGGGCAACAAGGAGCTTGAAAGCTGAGAATCCAGTGAGGAAAAGTTGCACTGGAAAGTAGGAGGCAGTGGGCTCAGAAGGAGCTGCATGTGGACGTGGGGTTGGCCATGGCTAAAGTGCTGCAAGTGAGGACTCTCACAGTGCCTGGAGATGAGGGGTGGTGTGCTGTTGATGCCGGGAAGGCCAAGTGGGTTGAACAGGCAAGGGAATCAGAGGACCCTTGTTCAGGAAGCTGTAGATGTAGGAAGTTAATGGACGGAATAACAGAATTTTGCACCCCTAAATGAGTGAATTGTCCAAAGCTTTAGCTGCCTGCCAGGATTACATTGGCAATCAAGAAGTCGCCCTTTTCTTTCCCCTGATGTCCTTTCTATGTCCAGCAATTAAAATTTGACTTGCGTCGTTCATCCCTTCTGCTGTGGGAAACATTTGTGTCCAGACATCTGAAAACCTCCCAGTCATTTAGAATATAGGCTCTGCATGAACAGTATATCACTGGCTGTGGTCTCAGTACAAGGACAAACGTTGTCAGTTTCCACTTAATTGGATGGTGGTTTTTGCCAAAAGGAGTTGCTTTATATTGGAAGGAGATGTTGATCTATTTCGCTTCTCTAATAAGGAACTCTGTGCTGGCTTTCCTTGGTTTCAGAAAGTCCCTCTGGGAAGCAGTGCCTCCAGGTCCCTGGGTCCAGATCAGCGGCTCCGCGGCCCCCGGTGTCTGCAACCAGCAGCTGGCCCCAAGATGACGCTGACAACAGCCGGGCTTCCCCTCCGGAACTTCCGCGCATGCAGAGACCTTCCTTGCCAGATCTCTCGCGGCCAAATACCGCCAGCAGCACCGGCATGAAACACAGCTCATCGGCTCCGCCGCCTCCGCCCCCGGGACGCCGAGCCAACGCACCCCCTGCCCCTCCTCCCATGCACAGCAGCAAAGCACCTTCCTACAACCGCGAAAAGCCCTTGCCACCAACGCCAGGACAGCGGCACCCAGGGACTCGGGATGGACCGCCGGCTCCTCCCCCTATCAAGCCGCCCCCTTCCCCAGTGAATATCCGAACGGGACCAAGCAGTCAGGGCCAGTCTCTGGCACCCCCTCCTCCACCTTACCGCCAACCCCCCGGTGTACCCAACGGCCCCGCCAGCCCCACCAACGAGTCCGCTCCCGAGCTTCCGCAGAGACACAATTCCTTGCATCGAAAGACACCAGGGCCTGGGAGGGGTATGGCTCCTCCCCCGCCCCCTTCAGCCTCCCCTTCTTTACAGAGCGGTCGGCCCCCACCTCCTGCCCGTGACCCTCCAAGCCGGGGCGCAGGTAAGAGCATCTCCTAGCCCTTGTTTGTGAAAAACTGGAAGTGGTCTTGGCGTTGACAGCCTCTCATTAATCTCTCAAGGGGGAAAAAATGCCACTTTGTCCGTAGTCTCCAATCTTGGTGCCAGGATGTGTATGCGGTGGGTTTAAGAAGGTTAGGAATGGCCTGGTTTCATGCTCTGTAGCATAGCAGCTACGAGTGAGCTGTGATTTAGGAAGTTTTCCGTTTGAACCATACCTTTGCCACAAACTTGCTAGGTGTCACCTGGCCAAGCCACAAATTCACAGTTCTCAGTTGTTCCCAAAGGCATACTCTTCTTCCATTGTCTCCCAAGGTAGATGGATGCCAGCGAAGAGTTGTCACTCCTCCTAAATCTGCAGGTGAAACATTTGAAGGCTTGAAAGAGCTGTACAAAGACAAGGATGATGGTGTGGATGTACAGTTTCCGTCGTTTTAAGTTGTGGCCAATTTTTGACCGTAGGCCATGCTGGCTACGGCTTATGGGAGTTTTGAGTCCAACTCAGCACCCAAAGGACCAGCTTTCCCATCCCCATCCCAGGCATCATGCACAAAGGGTACTGCCACCATAGCATGTTAGTGGTGCTTGGAAGACTGGAATATAAATTCAAGTTTCACGGGGAGAGTCTTTGCTACCAAGACATGTGGGATCAAATTTAGTTTTCTATGTTGTGCAGAAGAGTATGTCTTGCCCTCCTAACAGCTGATTTGCTAAAAAGCACCCCACAGCTTCATAGTTATTAAAAAGCTGGTCATTAATTAGTAGACGTGTGTGCTTTTCGGAACAGCGACAACAAAAAGCAGGTATTACATTCTTGCCCTACAAATAAGCCAACCTGTTTAGTGTGGGGTGTTTGTTACTGTGGAGCACAATTATCTGATCAGCCTATTTTGTGCTCAGATCATGACTCCCCATGCAGCTGCAACCCCCCCAAAAAGAAGCAGAGAGGATAGTTGGTGCAGGTACATCGTGATCAGTCACTTCAGCCTGCGCACAATGCTTGCCAAGGGCTTGGTAGCCTACAACTCGCCATGCGAGTCACATAGGTGAATTAGCCTCTTCAGTAAGTAAGAAAATTCCTTAACAGAGTTGGGAGGTCAGGAAAAGAAACTCGGAACCCTATATAGCAGGCGCAAGGAAAAGACAAGGCTGTCAAGGGCCTGCAGAGTCAATGATGTTGATGAAAGGCCTAGGGCTGTTTGCTTGGCTACCTAGGGAACTCTGCTTTTTCCTTTTTTGGCTACTAAGCTAGCTCATGAAATCCTGACCTGGCAAATTTCCATTTCAGCCCCTCCACCGCCACCACCCATGATCCGAAATGGCGGTAGAGATGCGCCTCCGCCTCCCCCACCCTACAGAATGCACGGGACGTCAGACCCTACGAGCCGTGGGAAACCCCCACCCCCACCCACCAGGACGCCAGTTGGACCTCCTCCCCCTCCCCCACCCATGAGAAATGGACACCGGGACTCTATTTCCACTGTCAGGTCTTTCTTAGGAGGTGAGTAGAAAGAACCTGCTGTTACCTTAAATTATAGGTGTCAGGTGCATTTAAGTTGGCTTTGAGACATGCGCTGGATTCAAAGGAAAACCAACCTGCCCAGAATTACGATACTTCTGCTGGATTGGCTGGTATCGGTGGCTGTAAAAAATACTGTGATCAGCCAGGAAGAAGCGTGTGTGTTGGGGATGAAACTTCATTCATGCAAGCTTAGGAAGCAGCTCTAAAACGAAAGACACTGGCATAGACGTGTTAGCATAGGCTGCCAAGTCATACTATGGCTTGGCATGAATGAGTGACCCTGTGGGTTCCCAGAGAGGAGATTGCTGCAGTTTTGCTCCTCCTTTCATCCTGCTGATGCTGCACTGCTGTGAGCTAAGCCATGGTTTCCCCTAATGCTATGTCTAAATTCGGGTTCATGGCTTTTCTTGCTCCAGACAAACTCAGCGTGTCCAGCCGCAGAACAAACATTGCTAACATCTCATGGTTGGTCTGAAGCAAAATAGACCAAATGTCTGAAGCTAAGCCAAACTGTGGCTTCACTTCTAGCAACCTGGAAAAGGAGATGCAAAGTTCTCTGGGAACTCCTTTATTACCCTTCGTTGGGTTTGGCTTAGCATGTGTACAGATGGAGTCGCTCTCTCCCTTTTGGTGTTGACAGCTTGTTAAGCATCTGATGCTTTGAATTATATATCCACTGGATGCTTTTATTTATAGTCTGTACCAGTTATTTTAGGTACATTTCATTTTGTACAGAATGCCCAAACAGCTACTTGGAGAAGCAGTGACACAAACTATATATATAGATAGGTATATCTATAGGAATGTTGAAATGCTGACTCATGCCCATTCTGACACTCTACACAAAGCTCTTATTACCAGGTGACTCTGATTTCCTGGTGGATTCTGCCCTCAGTCTGTCATCTGCATATAATGGTGACCAAAATTGGGCACCTGGAGAGAGCGGCCCCTAGCCTTACTTTCAGGGTGGGGCTGCTTCATGTTTTGCCATTTTAGCCATCATTCCAGCCTCAGGGTTTTATGGATGCGAAAAGTCGGGCAGTGGGAATCCTTCAGACCAGAAATGGTTTTCAGGCCTTATTTTCCTCCTTTTCTGCAGATGACTTTGAATCTAAATACTCCTTTCATCCAGTGGAAGATTTCCCAGCCCCAGAAGAGTTCAAGCACTTCCAGAAGATTTATCCCAGCAAAACGAATAGAGGTGAGCACTGATTTGGCTCACATCTGCTTATTGGTCTCCCAGGTATCTGGCTGATAGTTCATAAAGCAAACTATTTTCAGCTCCATGCTTGAAAATTTGGCAAGTTGTGATAAGCAATTTAATTCCGTGGGACTGAGAATATGGCTTGCCAGCATTACGAATGAGATGGTTTTATTTAAAAACATCAACAATTCCTTCATTCTGTTTCTGGGCCTTCAAATTATGCAAACTGTGCAGTCTTGCATAAATTTAACACTGGTTCTGATTTAGACTTGTCCAAGTTCATTGTGCTTTTGTGAAGAAGAGGGAATGCAGGAGGTAGTTACAGGAGCAGCTGCAGAAGCAGACCGACTGGGGAGCCCTGGGGGTGGGAACGTGATGACTCACTGCTCTTCATGGCAAAGGATTTGCTGGAATGGGCTGAACAAGATGCAGAAGCCTAGCTACCTGGAAAACATGAGAACGATGTGCAAGTTTGAAGTGGCACAACGGGTTAGCATGTCTGGCTGTTAATCAGAAGGTTGGTGGTTTGAGCCCACCCAGGGATGGCTGTGGGCAGGATTCCTTCACTGCAGGGGGTTGGACTAGATGTCCTTTGGGGTCCCTTCCAACTCTACAGTTCTATGATTCAATATGATTCAGTTTTTGTTTTTGTTTTTTTGTTTTTGTTTTTTTTGCTAAACTCAAATCTGCATCTTGCAATGGTGGGGAACTGAATTTGGCTAGTGCAGCAAATTATTATCTTCCCCCATCCCATGTGGACCAGGTTTTATAGATGGACAGATCCATCCACCTGTAAGTCACCTGGTGTCACAGTGGTGCAAGGTCATCCTTTTTTCACCCAACAGGTCTTGCATGGCACTTTACAAGGGATTTCAAAACACTTGACTGTCAGCTGATAGCCTGGCCTTGCTGAGCACTTGGTACGGGGCTTTGCAGTCCCAGCTGATCAGTAGTGCCTGCAAAGCCCCTTCAGCTGAGCCCTGCACTTGATGTCAGGTGTAGGGCAGGTGGATGCAGCTTGGCAAAAATAGCCTCCTGGGCCAAACAGGGAGGCCTGGTGGGTCTAATGAGATCTGCACCTCATTCGCCCTGGCAAAATTACTACCTAGGGATAGTGGTAGCAATGTGGAAACTTCGTATTGATTATTGGGAGGTTATTGATTTTGTTTTGTTTTGTATTTTGTGTCTGATTTTCTATTGTGAACTATCCTTGTTCTTATTTTATGTTGTAAACCATCCTGGGATCTTTGGATGAAGGGTGGTATACTTACTACTAATATTAATAATGATAAATATCTCTTTTGCTTTGTGATCAGCATCTTTGTAGAGCCTAACTTCCTATGGTGATGCATCTGTGGCATTAACAGTCTATTTCTTTTTCAGCTACTCGTGGGGCCCCTCCTCTGCCTCCCATCCCAAGGTGAAAAACAGCAGCTGGGCATGGTTCCACAGCACCAAAAAAATGGACCTGTGTTCTCAGATTTTCCCTTCCCTTCCCATCCCTCAGAAACCTGCATGAAAAAATACATTCCTGCTGTTGATTCCCCCAAACCCCAAACTGTTTCAAGAACCCGGACAAACTTACCATTACTCACTTCCATCTATGCATTTCACACCTGGACTTAAAAGGACGTCTCTTGGCACAGCTGGGTGAGAACCCTTTTCTGCAGATCTGTGTGGGTTTCTCATTTCCCCTGCCATTTGTGTCATGGAGGGAAGAGCCACCCCAGTTCATAAACAACAACTGCTCAAGATCAAGGGTCCAGTGAATATTTTCCAGAAACGCAAGCCAAACAGGACTGTTTTGGATCTCTGGCCTAGGTTGAAGCAACTGATCTTTGCCTAGCGTAGGGCGGAGAAATGCCTGCGAAGTGGGGAATTCTGGGTTTTTTCTTTTTAAGAGGTGAGCATTAGAAGGACTGAAATAGCTATTCTGTTTTCGAATGCAGACACTACATACTAACACGTTAAAATTGTGGTTAACTTGAAGAGAGGAGGGGAGAAAATTAGTATAAACAGCATCGCTTGGAGCGAATTCTAAATGGGGAAAGCTATACAAATGTAGCAGCATCCATGGTAGCACAAGTGAAATTCAGGGTGCACATTTACACTCCATCGCTGCAGCGCTCCTTGTCTTGCAGATCTGAAGCTGTCATCTTTCCCTTGAGTGTCGGCTGCTAACATTCCAGTACAAATCCCTGTGACTCCTAATCATGCCGATTATAATCTTGTCAGTCGCTACTGCCACATGTGTGGCATTGCCATGGGCGCAAATGTCGCGGCCATGCAGGGCAGAGTGCACTTTAGGCCCCAAGTTGTAGTTGTAGTTGTTCAGACTGTGACATTGACTGTCTTGCCTCTTCAGAAAGATCACTTCCTACTGTTTCCACGAATGAAGTCACAGCCCCATCTTGTCTCCTCCAGCCGTGGGTAGCTTTGAGAAGGAGTGGTCCTATGTGTTAATGCCCTCTGGCAGCAGGCGTGTTTTGGTGGCTTATCATTGTGCTGAGGGTTGAGTGGGTCCCGGCTGCCTGCCCACCCTGAGGCACCGGAAGGAAGTCAGATAGGGAAGCTTTCAGCTCTGGTTATGAGTCCTATTCCAAGCAGCAGCCCCCAGCCGGTGGGTGCAAATGCTTAAACGGTAAATTGATCACTCCTAACTTGGAGTTTATCGTTGTGGCGGTTAATAATCCATTCCAGCAAAGTAGCTGCTAAGGTTGGGGGTGACTGGAGAGCCCCCTTCATGCAATATATTTTGTACACAGATGATCATGTTCTCGGTGCTTCTTGCACACGAGGAGGAGGAGGAGAGTTGCCATCTGTGCACGTGACGGTTGGGGTGCTTGCTGCTCCCCCTGTGGAAGTGTCACCTGTGCAATCTAGGTGTCTTGGTTGTAGCACGGAAAACCCGGCCTGCCCTTGGAGGGAGATCTCATAGTGCTTGTTTTGGGGCTTGAGGTCAGAGCAGTGGCATTCTCATTTGCCTTTTTACCAGTAAGCAAGAAATACACTCCAGCTGTAGATTGCACATGTTCTTCTTGGTGTGGCTTTGTATCCATGCGTGGTGGCCTGCTCTGAAATCACTGCTACACTGCTTCCCAGAAGTAGATGCACCCCGTTCTGTGCTGAACACTATTGATCCTGAAACTGAAGCAGAACTCCTGTCATCTTCTTGGCCCCTGCTCTTGTTTTTACTGGATGCAGATGGTTATAACATCAGACCTAGCTAGCTAGCTGGTTTGTTGATTTTTTTTTTTTTTTGCCTTACACAGTACTTCTGTCATGTGATTGGTACCAGATTTGTTATAATTATTGTGTATATTTACTCTTGAATAACTTGCGGGTTGGGAAATACGTGTTATAATCATAAATATTGATCTATTTTGTATGTTGTAAAAAGTTTGTAATATAGGATCAAGGTAGGCTTGCTGGCCATACACTACAAAAGCTCCCTCACCTTCTACTTAATCTTTTTTTTTTTTTTTTTTTTAACGATGATGGAAATTCATCCACTTTTATGTTAATGACCAGGCAGTCCCTCATGTTGAGGGCTAATGCTTGGTTGGAGGAATTCCTTTTTTCTTCTGGAGGAAAATTAAGTCTTACCCAGCAGAGCTTGTTGGGAAGAGAAGTTAAATGCACTGTGCATTTTTGATGTGTGTGTTTAATTTTTATTAAAGATTATGTTCCCTATAATGTTAGCTTCCCGTAGATAAACCCTTTGTGAAGCAACTGTGAAGGGGGTTCCTAAGTTCAAAATGGCAGTGGAATTAAAACTTCTTAAATGAGGCACCTGTGTTATACTTGCACATTCTGGGCCAAAGCACTGCTTTCTTCCTCCTTCCTTTTTCCCCATGTTAGATCTGTTTTTATTGCCTGGGGGGGGCGGGACGGGGGGGCTTTGCATTTCCTTATTGACCAGGCGTGTTTGTACAAGGGGAAACTGGCACACAGAGAGACATTTTCCTATTTCATCCTGTCCTAAAACCTCAGACCAGGTTTATATAGCATTTTAAAAACCACAAATGTGAAACTCGCATCACCCACTACCAAGATGAAAACCTCAAATTTGCTCTCCCAAATCATTGACTCTGCCAAAAGGTATTTGAGTTTTGCTGAAGGTGGCAGACATACTTTATGCCTGGAGACCCTTAGCAGTTAGTTTTGTTTTTAGCAAAATCAAGCAATGAAGTTTCTTTCCCCTGGGCTGTATCATTTCAGGCTGCAGATGAAGGAATCTCATATTTGAATACAATTCCTTCTAGAAAAAGTTTATGTATGTTAAAAACCATGCTCAGCCTGGTCATCTTCTGGCATGGGTTTTTGTTTGTTTGTTTTTGTTTTCAGAAAGAGGACTGAAGCATGTGTCTTTCTGTATACATCTTGAAGAACAGTCCAGGATAAGTTTTTATTGTTCCAAATATTTCCTTCTCTGAACAAAGATTCAGGAATGGTGATCAAGATACCAGTTTTGATTTCATTTCCACAGCTGTCCCTATTGATAAGTGTTTTTTTTCCAGGATTAGCTGCAAGAAAATGCATAGTGGCCTGATTTGCACATCATATTAAACCATAGTTAAAATAAACTGTGGTTTAATGTGAACATGCAGTGTGCTACTAGGCACTGCTGAAGTTGCGGGTCGTTTGCTCCTGCACTCCTGGTGTTGCTATGGCTTACCATTATGTCGAAACCCACAACCTTGATTTATTTTACTCCAAACCACCAATGATTGGTAATCAAGGTTTAAACCGTAATTTAAACCGTAATTTTAACTATGGCTTAATATGGAAAATATGGACAAGACCAATCTTAAGAGTGTAATGCAGGTTGCAGCTTTTGGGCCTCATCTGCCTGGTTTCCTGAAACGGTTGCCTTACAGATTTGGATGCTGGGTTGATAGAACATAGCAGCACAATGCAGACATGCAGGAGCCTCTATGTTGTGAAGCTGTGAAAGACGCACATGCTGCCAAGAATAACTGCACGATATTGGAGATGCAAATTCAGAGGACTGGCTGCCTACAGCTCTGAATCAGTAGTACTGTGTGTGCCATTATTCCATGGAAGTGCAGGAGATGCTCACATGTCCTGGTGCAGAACTCTGTTTTCTGAAAATGGACCTGGACCATTTTTGGGGAGTCAAAAATGGTTCTAGTCCTTTGTAGCCAACAAGAGGTGCTTGAAAACGTGTGTGCAGTGCCTAGTGGAATATTAACCAGTGGAACAGCTGGATAAGCTTACTGGTGGTCAAGGGAAAGAGAAGCCTTCATTGTTCTGTGTGGTTCATTGACACTAACGCATGACTAGCAGCATTAGAAATAGAAAATGGGGCAGAAACAGAATCATGCAAATTGGCTAAATTTGTATAATAGGTTGTAGAATTCCACATTTCTTGGTATAGGATTTGAGTTATCTTGGCTCAGTTCTTGTGTGCACACCCAGCCCTTCTCTTACTAGTCTTCCATTGTAACTGAAGTGTGAAAGTGCATGAGTGTGCCAGGGCAGAGGCTGTTGTGGAGGGTGCAACACGCCCATTGTTGAATAGCAAGTTTTCAGAGTTTCACTCGCTGTGCCTTATCCTCAGGTGGCTCCCATTGGGGGTTTGTGTGTGTGGGATATTGGTCAATCTTTCGTCTCTTGCAAGCTTATATGCACTCTGTATCCTATGTTAAGCTTTGGTTTAACAGTATCATTACTGTTAAGTGAAGAAACACTACTGAGAGCCACTTCTTGTGGTTTCAAGAACTAGAATTTTGGTCTCTTGCACTGTTACTTTGTTTCAAGTCTACCCTTTGCCTTTAAGATAAAGCTGCCCTTTCATTTGCCCCATGACCTTTGCTTTGCTTTTGTAAAGGTTTCGAAAAGCTTCATCTAGACTGCCTGCAAGTGAAGAATCCCAGGATTCTTGAGTCGTTTGCTGTAAGCAGAATCATGTGAGGCATCTTTCTCTGTGAGGGTTATAACATTCTTACACAATTTGCTTATCCCATTACAAGATAAGCAACTGTGAGAACTCTTAAGATGTTCTTGATGTGGCATTTGGAGAAACCCTTGGTGTTTTTTAAAACCTTCGGTTTGGTGTTTGTTTTTTTGCCGTTAAAATGGTCAGAATGCTTTGAGAGAGTCTTAAATTCCATGAACTGTGAGCTATCACAATAAGCACAGACGGTTTCGGTATTCTCGTATGAATGGAGTACGTGATCAGTTTTTATACTAAGCATCCCTCTTCCTGAATTTATTTCCTAATGGGAGCTCCAAAGAGCAATTCCTGCCAGTTTCCTCTAAGGCTTATTTGCAGAGGGCAGTTGTTTAAGATTTGAGTTAGCAGCAGCAGCAGCTGTATGCCCCTGTTTCACAAAATTGCTGGTAGAGGGCTTGTGAGAAGGGTTAGTGAATAACTGTGCTACAAGACATACCCTGAGACTTCCAGTACAGCACAGTATCCTGCCCACTCTGCAGAGCATGTTTGTTTTTGAGGCCAGCTCCTCTCCCTCCTAAATCCATATCATTCATCATACAGTAATCCTATCCTTGTTTTTAATGGGGAAATGACTAGTCCTCGTCATTTCCGTAGAGATGAGGGTTTAACACATGAAGGTAGTATCTGCTGAAGCCTCTTGAGAGGCCGGTTGAAGAGAGGGTGGAGGGATTTTACTCTTGCTCCCAACCTACTATGTTTGATAGTGCCTCCTTCTCTTTTACTATTTCAATACTTTGCAAGACACTGTACCTGACCCACAGTAAGTGGTGCTGTCTTTACTAAAATTGTAACTGCGTCTGCTGATGCAGAATTGAGTCTGTGTCCATGATCTAATAAATTAATCAAATACAAACAGTGGTTTGCATAATTTGTTCTCTGCCTTCAAGATGCATATTGCCAATTGAACGTGTAGAGCATGGGTAAGCACAATGAAGCTTTATGTGTTTTTATATTGATATCTTTCTCTGTTGTGTGGACTCAAGGCTACTTGAAATTTCACAAATATCTGACTAAAACCCTTCAGAATTTCCAAGCAGTATGTTAGATATGGGTGCCTTGAAAGAAGCAAAGGAAGGGAAACAAACACATTTGCTTCCCATTCCCTGCCACCTAGGCCTTTTCTCCCACAGGCCAGGGTTCTGATTCCCACTCAGTGACCTAGTCTCTCAGGCTATCCTACCTCACAGGGTTGCTGTGAGGATAAAATAGAGATGAGAACCTTATATACCACCTTGAGCTCCCTGGAGGAAAAGGCAGATATAAATAACAAAAATACATGTATTTCTTACACGGTACACCTCATTCTAGTTCCGTTCTCTCTCTCTCTCTCTCTCTCTCTCTCTCTCTCTCTCACACACACACACACACACACACACACACACACACACCTGCTTGAAGTGTGAGACTCTGAACAGAAATACCCCAAGGCCTCAAAAGCGTACCTAGGAGTTGGTGAAACCGGCCATGCTGAGGGCGTAAAAATGATCTATCAGACTCTGGAATTTATTATGTTTATGTGTGTTGCAACACAACAGCTCTATCGTGGTGGAGATCAAACACAGGAGATGCTTCCCATCCTCACACCATGGCCCAAAGTTGTGCAAACTTTTCACCCTTCTTGACCTCACTCCGGAAGCTTTGTGTACTTGGGTCACATAAAATGTAGTAAATTCTAATGTGGCTATAGTGGTATTTTTGTGGGGTGGGTTGCCGATACAACTCCTTGCTAAGGGCACAAGGGATCCCAGGTGTGCCTCTGCAAGATCTGGACTGCACCTTTCTTTCTATAAAAGTTTCTATAAAAGCTATTTAAGAGGAAAGGAGTAAGTCCAGATTGAAACTGCGGTGCAAGATTGTTTAGGGCTCATTCACCAAGCTGCTTTCCTGACTGTTCAGTTGGTTTTAACGGGCTACTGTGAGGGGAGAAGGGATTTGAAGCAGCTCAGTAAGGAGATGGAACCAGGGTGACGGTGCCTGTCTTAATTCCTTCTGCTCCGCTTCTTAGCTGGCCCTCAATTATGCTATTGCAATTGAAATACAAAGCAACTGTTACCCCACCTTTAGTGTACTGTATTTTAGTCAGTGCTATGCAGCGCACAGAAATGTATTCCTATCCCTCATTTGGAGAAAACCTTTCATGTGCCTCACCGACCACAGAAGAGGGCTTAGTAGTCTATCTTTAAAAGTATTATTTCCTTTGCTCTTCCATAAGCCGTGGAATTCAAGAAAGCCGCAGCCACGGAAAGCCTCGGAAGTGTTCGTCTGCATTCCCAGCCTGCAAAAAACCAAAAAACGCCGCTCACGCATTTTCCGGACTACATATCCCAGCGTGCTCCTCCCAATATCTCGCTTCGATTTTGCAGCAATGCTTTCTGGGGATTGTAGTCCACTGATGGGGGAAAGAACGGGGGAGAGAAAAGGCTTTATCAGAAGAAGCCGCTATGGAAGCCCCGCCCAGAGCGCGAGATCAACGTTCCAAAATCAAACCGGAAGCTGGGTCCCCTGTGCGCTGCTTCGCCCCTTGGAAGGAGGAAGGGAGGGGGGAAAAACAACACCACATAACCTTATAGGAGGAGCCCGAGCGATGCGGGAAAGAAGGCGATTGGCTGGAACGCCCAGCGCGGTTGCGGCGGGATGTAGTTGGGCAGACGGAAGGTTTCAGGTTTGGCGCGGAGAGCGGCGATTGGCTCGGCGGGTCCGGCGCGCGCGCTCCGGGGAACCAATGGGCGGACCGGGGCTGGTTGGCCACGCGCGGGCAGGCGGAGTCGCTTCATTTAGTCAAGCGGGTTGGTTGCGGGAAGAAGCTTCGCGCCCCTTTGGCTCCGCAGGTTCGGGTTGACGGTAGGTGCGCATGTTGGCGCGCGAAAGAGGCTCTGGCTGTAAGGAGGCGCTTGGAGTAGAGAGGGGCTTCGTGGGGGGCTGAGGGGAGGCGAAGCTGTTATTGCTGCTGTTATCAATGAATTAAGAAATTTGTTAGAAGGGAACGGGCAGGAAAAAAGGGGGTCTCGTCTGTGAGACATCCCGCTGCAAAGGCTTTTTTTTGGCGCTTTGGCCCTAAGGACACGCTCGCCAAGGAGCAGGATCCGCTCAATGTGCTTCTGAGGGGCGTGAGACCCACCTGGCTCACTTTCCGCTTTGGGGAAGAGTCATTTAGAGCGGTAAAGCGCGAGTGGGGATATTAAAACTGAATCCACCCCTGAATCCACTCCCATTCAAACTCAAAGCCCTCTGTCCCCCCCCACCCGACCGTAATAAAAAGTTGGGAGATCTGATTACATATCTCATGGGCCACCTCGCCCTTCAGTGTGGCTCTTGGAGACTGGCCGAAAGTTACTGAAGAGTTTTTTTTAATGGCGGGGTTGGGGTTTGAAAGTGCATTTTTTTTCTTCGTCACACACACACACACACACACACACACACACACACACACACAGAGTCTTATCTTTGAAATCAGCAAGTGGAAACCTCCCCCCTCCCCTGGCCTTCCTAATTCTGGAAGGAAGGCAGGCGAGTGTAGAGAAAAGCAGGCAACTCTGGCATCATAATTTACTGCCAGGCCCTTTTAAGGAATGGATACTAAGGGCTTTTCTTATTTGCCACCTTCTAACTTTGTTCCAGAACTGGTTGCTTAAAACAGTTAGAACAAATGTGTGGTGTATAAGCCTATCCATTTGGTAGCCGCCCTCACCCCATTGTGGAGCTCTCCCCCAGTAGCCATTTCGTAATTCTAGCCTCAGCATTTCTTGGAAGCCTGTAAAACTCTGCTTGGTATCCTTTGGGGGAGGGGTGTCCCCAGAGTTGTGTTGGAAAGCAATAAGAAAGTTCTACTAAATTGGATAAAGTTCTGTGTTGCTAGGTTTTGTGTTTTTGTTCTGTCAGACAGAACTTCCATGTTCAACATCTTTGTATGCCAGAAGTCAGAAACAAACAAGGAATGGCATTATATACTGCTTGCATGATGTCCAGAAGCTTCTACCTGGCTGTCACTGGAAGCAGAGTTCCAGGCTAGATGGATCTTTGGTCTAATCCATTGTGGATTTTTATTTTTAGGGAATCCATTAGGGGCACTAATAATATTTCAAAAATTATTAACAGGCCACCATTTGGGGGCATAAAGCACTAGGTGGCTCACACATAATAAAAAAAAAGTACAGATTCTAATTGCTTAGGTAGCAGTATTAATAACCATTTAAAAACATAGGCTACAGTACTTAAAACAGATAAAGCAAAATAAGTCTTGGGGTTGTTGTTTTCAATTATCACTATAAAAAGAAAAGAAAACAACAGTGATGCCACAAAATGAGTAAAACGAGACAGGTTGGGGTGAGTATTTTTAACGCAGTACGCCTCTGCTCCTGGAACAGAGAGTGAGAATCCAGCAGGAATTTGGGTTTGGAATTATTTCAGCCAACAATTTTTATGTTAGGTGGTGGGTAGGTTTATCACCTTGACAGTCGTCAATGTTTAACCTTGAGCTTATCTTCAAGGTATAGGAATGGGTGAGAGGGGCATGTTGTGAACAAAGGATGGGAAATAAAGAGCTTGTGCAGAGGTGAGCATGATTAATCATTAGGGGCAAGGGCATCTGGGGATAGTGAATAACTTGCTAAAAAGAGAGGTGTGGGTTCATAGACCTGTATGGAAGCCTAGCCCCTTAAGCCCAAATGTAAGACTTAAGCTGTTTTTGGTGAATAAGGAGGGGAAAATACTGTGTTCCAATCAGGTCTTTATTTTGTTGTACACCTAGCGGGAGGAAAGGCATCGCTGGGGGACAGGATAGTTGTAACTGTTAGAGACTATTTGTGAAATTTAAAAGTGTGTGTGTATGTGCGTGCACACACACATGCACACTTAACTTAAATGTGTTTCATTTGCTCTCTTTGGTCTCCAGTGTCCATCATGCCTTGTACCAGATCTCAGTCTGAAAGCCAGAGCACCATCAAATTCCCAAAGCGGAAATCGATTAGGAGATGTCACAAACCTCTAGAGAATGAGGAGGCTTCAAAACTGAACACAAGCCCACTGTCACTTTCACCCCAGAAGCAGGTCTTGCCTCTCAGCCCCCGTAAACGGCTTGGTGAGTTGCCTTTCTCTTCATCAAACCAAAATATCCTAACACATTCTTATATAGAAAGCCTGCTCAGCATTCTGCTTGGCACTTAACCAGCTGTGTTTTAAGCCGTATTTTAATTAACTGTTGTTGTTGTTTTCCTATTACGTTTTACTGTAATTTATATTTGGTGTTAGTCGCCCTGAGCCCGGCCCTGGCCAGGGAGGGCGGGGTATAAATAAAATATTATTATTATTATTAATTGGGACTTTGCTAAGTGATGCCAAGATTTTCTTAGATTGAACACCAGAGTTAAGAACACAGGAAAAGCTGCCTTATACAGCTTCAGGCCATGTATCTCAGTATTGTCAACACTGACTGGTAGTGGCTGCAGGGTTTTGGACGGGCCCTACCTGGAGTTAGTGAGTGGAATTGGGGCTATTTTTTTCTTGCAAAGCATCTGGTCTATTTCCCATGAAGGCTAACTTGAAAGATTAAAAGTAATTCATGGGCAGGCCTGTTTGTGTACTGCTGAAGAATCTGTGCTTGAAATAATTGCTCTGCTCAATAGTATTCCTACTGACAGGCTTATCTACAAAGATTGAAGTGGTTATTTTTATTCTAAACCCAGCATTTGGAGTTTTTGCAGTAGCAAGTCGGAACAAGCAGGGTTGATGCAGTAAGTGTACATTGCAAAGGGTCCAGAGGGAAGGAGCAGGCAGAGCGCAGCAACACTTCTCTGAATAAGGAGGCATTTGACAGGCCCTGTGCTTGTGTTTTTCCTAAATGATGCCTATGATAATAAGAGCTCTGAAACTTTAAATGAAATAACAAAAGACATCATGTTGTATGGCAGACATGAACTCTGGTAAAATAGAGGGCAGACAAACTTGTCTTTTACATATGGGTTCTTGTCTGTATTTCACATTCACTTTCTTCTGCTCTTGCTTTCTTCTAAACTTGGCATGGTGTGTCTTTGTTTCCCATAGGAGATGACAATCTCTGCAATGTCACCCAGTTGCTGCCTTGCTCCCCAAGTAAGCAGGGTAAAAAAGAGAATAGCTTCCCACCCACTTCTCCCAAGGGCCGGGCTTTACTCTTCAGCAAGCGTTCAACCCCCAAATCTCCAACTAAGGGAAGCAATTTGGTTCCCTCTCCCTTTCGTGGTGGTCAAGAAACCCCTAACACTTCACCACAGCATCGCCACCCAAGGAAAGAACTGGTGTGTACTCGTCTCTTTAAGCAAGAAGGTATGTAATAGCATTGTGTATGGTGGAAGAACTGGGTACTACATCTTCTGCGGTTGCTCGGATTTTAAAAAATGGGTTTATAAAGAATTCAGTCTCTTAAGACCTCAGAATCCAAGGCTAGTTCACTGTTATTCCCACAAAATGAGAAAACTTAAGGCATGGCTGTGTCATAAATTCAAAATGGTTTTCAGACTTTTTCAATTGTTACATTACCCGCAGGCAAGAGCCGCTGTGGTTCCATGGAAGGGGTTGGAATATTTCTCACCATTCTCAGCAACCTCATAAAATTACAGTTCCTAGGATGCTTTGAGGGAAGCCAAGGAATAAAAACCATTGAAATTTGTGGTTTAGCTGTGATCACAGAGGGGCTTGACATACTGCCTTTCATCTTTAGTCATTTATTGCTGGTCAGAATATTGCAAGTAAGTTTTATTGACAACGTTAATGTTAGAATGGCGTCCCTTCTTGAACATGCTTATTTGATTCTTATGTCGACAATCGTAACAACTACAGGCAGTGTTAAAAAAAGCAAGGCAATACATCAGTAGTATAAAACAGAGCAGTAGAAGACTTGTTTGAATAGGCAAGGGTCTATTTAGTCTAGCAATCTGCTTTCAACTGCAGCTAGTTGCAATGATAGAACAGCTCAATAAAAGGAACTTTTAAAAAGAGACAGTAAGAGTAATCTTTCATTTATTGTAATAGACCTCTCCCTAAATCCAGTGCTTTTTTTTTTTTGTCTACTGTTGTGTCTGTTAGAAGAGAATTGTACAATTAGTATTTGTATAGTTTTTGTTAGGTATATTGAGTTGTTTTATTTGTTCTAAACCTGTCTTCATTTTGTTTATACAGGCACCTGTTACCAGCAGGCAAAGAGTCTCCTGCACACGGCTGTTCCGGACCAGCTGCATGCAAGGGAGAAAGAGACAGGTGTTCTGCATAGATTCCTGAGAGAGCATGTCTCTAGGGAGATCCCAGGAAGCCTTTATATCTCTGGAGCTCCAGGCACTGGGAAAACTGCCTGCCTCAACAGGGCCCTGATTGACTTAAAGGTAAAACTGCTGGATTTGAATTTGGACGCTGGTCCTCTTTCAGGCTTTTGCTATGAAACATAATGCTGAAAGAACCATTGCCCAGCTCTGACAAATGGCATTTAACATTATATGGTACAGTTTTGGGTCTACTCTTCTTTCAGAATTCTCCCATATGCCATTAGGTGTGGGAGAACTATGTGAATTCAGAGCCCAGTGAGAACCTTTTCCTGCAGTCACTCTCCAATTCCCATAAAATACTTTTTGCCTGTATATCTTACACTTTTAATATCCCAAAACAAGGTTAAGGAAGCTTTACTGTGGTTTGTATTTGGCCAGCAAATCATATTCCTGGTTTAAGATGGGTATAGGAACCTTGGTTTTGTGCTAAATAAAGTTTGATGTGGTATCTGAATTGACAAACCATAGAGACAACCATTGCTTTGTTTCCAAAAGTAGGAGTGAACTTAGGAAGTGCTGAAGAAGTGGGGAAATGAAAGCAGACAAACAATTCTAAAGCGTAGCTTAGCTGAACATTTGGATGCTCAAACTGATGAGAGTTTTAAGCTATGGTTGACACAGACCATGCTTTGGTGTGCTGCCTGAATTGAAAATATGTTGCCCCTACAAGATATATGTGAACACATGGCTATTCTATGGATTTTAAGGACCTGCCTTTCCAGGGTGGTATGCTTATAATTTGTGCCTGATGAGGGCAGCTTAGCAGTTTTGCCTAAGAGAGTATATTTGATCATCCCTCATGCTGGATTATTGGTCCCCAGGCACAAAAAAGTTGCCTCCTGTAATTTCCTGTCCTCCACAGTTTCCTTGCAGGTACTTCTGCTCAGTGATGGTCTGTGGAATTGCTGTCTTTTTGTTGCACTACTTGTACTCTATTGCAAAGTTTGATCTACTCTAAAACACTCCTTTGTCTCCCTGGCAGACGGAGCTCGCTGCGTGTCAGACCGTGGTCCTAAACTGCATGGCCCTGAGAAGCTCCCAGGCTGTGTTCCCAGCAATGGCTGGACAATTGGGCCAGGCTGGAGCAGACAAAGCAGCCAGGGGTGACGTGATCAGAAGGCTAGTGAAACGGTTGACATCAGAAAGTGCACCCATGGTGTAAGTACAAGCCCTTTGTGGTGGGAGGGTGGTCATTCTTAAAACTAGCCAGTTTTGAGCAGGTCTGTCATAGGATAGCCATAACCTCTATTGGACAGGCATCCTCACATCACTGTTGTGTTTTGAGTGGCAAGGCACATTTTGTGCTATAAACTTTTCATAAAAGTCTCTTAATGAGGTTTCGAGAAATATGGGTTTAGTCTGAAAGGTCATTCTAGTACTTCAACAGCTATAATATCTAAAGCCTATTATACTGGGCACTTTCTCTTTGCTGTGCATTTGGTGCAGTATATGTGGCTGAGCCGTAAACCTTGCTGTCAGAGAGAGTTTAGCAGTGTCAATCTAAAAGCCCGTATTTTGATAACAGACTGGGGGGCTGGGACACTTAGTCTTTTGGATAATGGTAAATTTAATTCTGGACCTAATAATTTGAGAGATCAGTCTTCTGCAGGGCTAGAAACATTTACTACTTTTTCTTTTTTTAAAAGAAGCTAGTGATTATAATTTGAAATGTTTTATTCTACCCTGCCTAAATAGCATAGGGTTTCTGGCAGGAGAGGTGCAGTTTCAGTCCTGTGCCAAGGATGCCATGGGGCTATCTGCATTTGATGGGTGTTTGAATTCTGCGACAGTGGCAGAAAGGATGTTCTTACTGCAGCACATTGCTGGGGTGGTGTTCACATGCTCATGTCTTTCATCTTCACAGTTTGGTTGTGTTAGATGAGATGGATCAGCTGGACAGCAAAGGGCAGGATGTGCTGTACACGATGTTTGAGTGGCCTTCCCTCCCCAACTCGCGGCTCGTTCTCATTGGTGAGTTAATGACACCCAATCCTATGTTTCAGGGGAGGAGAGCATGACTTCAGGACTGGCATTGTGGGATGGGTGGCACAGTTGGAAATCTTCAAGCACCCACACACTGCCAGCCACAGTGCCCTCGCTCCTGCCGCTGTCCTTCCCATTCACCGCTTGTACACCTGTCCTCTCTCTGTGGCCCAGAAGACACAAGTGTCTGGAAAGCAGGAGCAAGCTACCACCTTCCTAGTCACCTGTCTGAACCCACTAGTTGGAGGCAAGGATATTATGCAGACTGGGCCCATCTTTGCTACATGAATATGGCATGGTGAAGGCAACAAGGCCAGTGAAGGCAGAGGGAGGAGGAACAACAGTGAGGAGCATGTGGACCTGCTGAGGACATTTGGCCTGAAGGCCTCTCCAAACCAGATCAGGCACTTGCTCCAGTAGGATTGTACACCACTGCCCACCTCACTCCCTTTGGTGGAGGAATGAGTTATTCCTAAATTGGTTCAGTGCATCCTTTGACAGAAATAAAACATCCAAAGGGAGACAGGAAAGCCACCTGGGCGAGTTCCCTGTACAAAATGCAGGACCCACCAGCCTTCCACTGACCAGCTGTATTTCAGACAGCAGGTGCAAGGTCATCATTCTAGGAGAACACTTCTAGCTGTATGTGAATTCTTGTTTTTGTTGTGTGGTCTCCTATTTTAAGAGTGTGGTCCCTTCATTTCTGAGGCAAGCTATATGAGTGGGAAGCTATGGGGTAAGAAGGATAGAAAGGTATAGAAGGATAGCAATTGGGTGTCTCCAAGGCCTCTAAGTATCTCTTCTCATTGGTAGGGATAGCCAATGCTCTGGACCTCACAGACCGCATCCTGCCCCGCCTGCAAGCCCGTCCCAAGTGCAGGCCACAGCTCCTAAACTTCCCCCCGTACAACAAAGACCAGCTTGCCTCCATCCTCCAGGAACGCCTTAAGCAGGTAAGATCTCAGAAGCTGAGTTCCAAAATTCCTGTCCTGTTGTTGCCGTTGTTATTGTTGTAAAATTTGTATTCTGCCTTTCATCCAAAGATCCCAGGGCGGTTTGCAACAGAAAAATACAAAATGAGAATACAAAATACACCTAAATGACCTGCAGAAGGCACAATCACTTCTGCTTTGGAACCTTGCTAAATTTGTTATTATCTTAACATGCAAAATATATACCTCTCCTGTGCCCAGGGGTGCTTTCCAGGTTCCCTGCGTTTGAGAACCAGCCCACTTTCTCCCTCTTACGAGATCGAGGAGCAGTGGCTACTTTGTAAAGTGAAGGAAGGCACAGAATGCTAGTAATCTGGGGAAAATGAGGTGCTGCTGTGCCACAAACAGAGTTACAGCATATAAAAGAGTGAAACTGGTGTGTGTGGTTTTGTTTTTTGTTGTTTTTTTTAAAGATAAAAATGGCAATTCAGTAATAAGAGGGTCCAAACCTGTGGATCAGGGAAAGCTTGGGCAAAAAGGGACAATGTATTTACAAGACATCTGAAACCAACTGATGGATGATGACCTTGAACGTGGCCTGGTAGCAGATCGCCAGTCAATTAAATTCCCTCAGTTTTGGTGCAATACATGCACATCCAGGAGCTCCACGCAGCCCCCTTGGCAGCAGCATACTGACATTGTATTTACTGATAAATCAGTCCTAGCCTGCCTTGTTGCTTGCTAAGCCCTTTGCTCTCCACGTATCTATGCCACTTCCTGGTGGCAACAAATAAGGTCGGAAGTCGGGGGGGGGATTAAGGACTGTGAGTTGGACAAAACAAGAGTTCTTGGGCTGTTACAAAGGAGCTGCCTTTACACATGCCCCCAAAACCCTTTTGGTATTTTTTTTACTGAATCCAGGAAAATGTCACGCAGCAGAACTTCCAAGATTTCTCTTGCAACTCCTGTTTTCTTCTCCCTGTCCTTTAGGTGTCAGGGGAGCAGGTGCTGGACCACGCCGCCATCCAGTTCTGTGCTCGGAAAGTCTCTGCCGTCTCTGGGGATGCACGCAAAGCTCTGGACATCTGCAGGTGAAGAATATATAGCACTCTTAAAAACCCGAGCTAATTACAGCGCATGTGGGATGTGATTTAAAGCTTCATTATGCTGTTTGGTCCCCCTGCCTGGGAGGTGGAGGGAGAGAGAGAGCGGGGGAGAGCCCTCATGCCTTTGTGGTGAGAGGGGAGGGTGCTTCCTGTTCCTGACTGTGTTAATGTCTGGAAACGTTCACAGCCCATTACCTATGAAGGGTGAGAGGAATTGGTCCTCCCTGCTGCGATTATAGATTGGTTAATTACATTTGGATTGCAAAAGGCTCTCATTAACAGTTCTCAAGCAGACATCTTTATGGTGCTTAGAAGTACTTCCTTTTCCCTTGCAAGTTGGCTTTACGGGAGTTGCTTCCTGCCTTCCTTGACCTTGCCCAGGCATTTGCTTGGTGGCCACCTCTTCCTCTGTTTGACTCAACATTTTTTTGGGGGGGGGGTAAAAACATGTACTTCAGCACAGGCTGATGATAGACGTGACTCCTTGGCAGAAGGAAGGGCACGGCTGTTACTTTTCAGGGATGTTGGCACAGATCTTTCTCTCTCATGTGTGAAATAGGGTTTAGCTGCTCATAGGTTTGGAAAGGAAACAAGAGCATGGTAGGAACCTCCCTGCCAGACCTCAGAGGTTGGCTCATCAGCCCATTTGGGAGGAAACCGCGGCCGTCTTTCTTGGGCCCAACATATATGATGTCCGGTGCAGGAAGCGTCAAGTTTGCAACTTGAAACTTACAAGCCACGGTTAAGAAATAGAAGAATTGGAAGTGGACTCCCCATTCTTGGGTTGTAGCCCTCCTCCCCAAGTGCCAAATTTTCTTGGAAGAAAAGGGTCGGGGACCACATACCATCGTGGCCAGGACCGCAGTTGGCAGCCATTATATGCCACTTGCTCTTGCTCTCTCTGTCATATCAAAATGGACCTGTCAATTTTGCAAGTAACAGTTTCTTTAGCATCTACAACAGAGCAAACAGAGGTGTAGGTGTGTGTGTGTGTGTGTGTGTGTGTGTGTGTGAGAGAGAGAGAGAGAGAGAGAGAGAGAGAGAGAGAGAGAGAGAACTACCAACCAAGGAACATAAGGGGATGCCACTGCTTGCCTGAACCATGCTCAGAAGATAGAATATTTCTATATCCTGAGCACGGTTGGGGCTTTGTGGCTGCCTGTGTGTGTGTTTCACTTTATGGTGCTCCCCTTTCTTTCCATTTGTTGACAACTACAACTAATCCAGAACGCGGCTGGCAGACCAGTGACTGGGAGCGGCTGCCAGGGCCATATAACACCAGTCCTAAAAGAAGTACATGACTCCCAGTACATTTCCAAGCACAATTCAAAGTGCTGCTGACCTTTAAAGCTCTAAACGGCCTCAGTCCTGTGTACCTGAGGGAGTGTCTCCTCCCCCATCGTTCAGCCTGGTCACTGAGGTCCCGCTCCAAGGGTCTTTTCGGTAATGGCACCCACCCTGTGGAATGCCTTCCTATCAGATGTCAAGGAGATAAACAATTATACAGCTTTCTGAAGACATCTGAAGGTAGCCCTGTATCAGGAAGTTTTTAAAGTCTGATGTTTCGTTACGTTTTTTATATTCTGTTGGAAGCCACCCAGAGTGGCTGGGGCAACCCAGTTAGATGGGCAAGGTATAAGTTGTTGTTTATTATGCTTTTCTCCCAACACCCTCCAGCTAGGCCTGTTAGATCCCCACCTTTGCATTCTTGTAAGAGGCAGATTATCCTTCCACGCATTTATAATTTGGTATGTTGTTTGCATTGATGGAGTTCTCATAAAAGCTTTGTCTCTGACAGATTTTAATTTCATTTTGACTTGGCCATAGGTCATAACTATCAACACATAGTAGTTTGGATGTACAAACTTCCTAAAATAAATTACATTTCTTTTTAAAAATTCAAAATAAAATTTGCCCCTGAATAATTTTGTAAAATACTGAAAACCAGTAGGAAAAATACATGAATTCATTAAACATCAAACAACAGAATCCAGGGGAGCATTTAGCCAAAGTTAAGAGCCCATTGAATTTAATGGGAGCATTAAATATATTCTCTTTCCCTAAAATAAATGAAAACTCGAATAGTTTAATTTGTCTGTATCATCGCCTTTGCTCCCCTTCCCTTTGACTTATGGCAAAGCGGGCACACTTAAAAAAAAAATCAACAAAAAGATGTCCCAAAAAAGTTCAGCAACTTTGACCTTAAAAAAAATGTTGGGAATATGGCAACCCTAGTTAGGGTATATGTCCAAACATGTTTAGTTTTGGCTAAGTTTTGTTTTAGCTTAGTCTGATTTGGGTATTTGTCAACTTAAACAGAGATTTAGCCGTGCTCTGCACCACCCGTGGGGTGCCCAAATTAGACAGTGCTTGGCACTGGGGCTTCGGGTTGAGAACTGCCTCCAGCATCGCTTCCACTACAACAAATAGAGCGTTAGTCTCATTAAGAGGCAAGATTGTAATGAGCTCCCATTAATGGGCCATGCATGTGCCACTCCAGGTCTCCCATGTGGGGTGGGGGGGTTGCTTGCATAGTTTTCCCTCTTGTGACTTTTCAACACTGCTTTGAGAGCAGGGTTGGGGTGAGAAAGACAGAACAGCCACATGGTATGATAAAATTTCAGGCTGGTTAGGTACCTTGTTATGACAACAGACAAAAGCCTAGAAACACAGTCCTTCTGGACTGTTGATTTTCATTGATGGGTCAGGACCCATAACCGGTTACATCCAGGCACAGTCTCTTCTTCTCTCTCTCAATCTTTTTGAGCAACTGCTTTTGAAGATAAGCTTAATCGAACCATTTGCTCCCTACCTCCATAGCTGTAAAGGGATGGGGAAGCAGGACAAAATAAGGAAACTCAAACGCCAGTCCTTAAAATGCTAGTTTCTTACAAATGAGCCACCAGAATGGAAATGGGAGGAGCCTAACGGAGCTGCTGGAATGGGCCAGGGGAGGTTGGCTTGGCATATGCTCCACCTGTCATGGAACTCAAACTCACAGCAACCCTTGCCAGCCAGGCCAGTGGTCAGGGATGATGGGTGGTATAGTGTTCAGCAACCTCTGGAGGACCACAGCTTAAGCTGCCCCTGGAATGGGCCCTGCTTTCCATGCCTCCCGCTGTTGCAGCCTGCTGGAATATCTGCTGCCACATGGGAGACGATGATGACTATTGCTATCATCGTTACTATTACTATTATTAATAATATTTAAAAGTGGGGTTTTTTCAGCTGTACAAAATAAAGTGGAAAAAAGTGCTATATCATATATATTCAATATTGTACCAACTATATTCTGTATAACCTCGTTCCAAATATCAATATATTTGTCCAAACAAACCTGTGTCTATAAGCAGTCCGTTCCTATGTTGCAAGTTCCATCCATCGATTCCAGGGGACTAGATGAGAGTTGAAGGATGGATAGCCCAATGGAACTGGTCTTTCAGTGGACAACTTAATGAGAAAATCTGGAGTAGCCCTGTGTTGGGGATTGAGAAAAAGCATTAGCAAGGAACTAACGCCTTTGTCTGAAATGTTACTCTTGTCCTTAGGAGGGCCATTGAAATTGTGGAGTCAGATGTGAAGAGTCAAACTGTGCTTAAACTGCTGTCTGCCTGTAAGTAGCTTTCCTCCCCACTCTTCCCCCTGAGCAGGTCCTAGGCTGCTGTGCAGTGCTGTCATGTTTCATTAAATGCTTTCCTGACCCTAGTTGGTAGCATTTCTTCCCAGGGACTTGCTCAGGCCTTGCTGAGGGATGTGGGGGGCAGCGGTGAAGGGAGACAGAGAGGAACGTGCAGCTGGCTGGTACGGGGAAAATATTCTCCCTTCCAGCAGTCAGCCCTGCAGAGGGAGGCGAACACCTGCTCCTTGTCTTTCCTGCACTGGCTTTAAGTGTAACTTGAGCAGTGCAAATGCAGGTGTGAAGCTACTACTACGTCCAGGGAGCAGGAAAACAAGTGATTTTGGTTTTCAAAGCATCTCCCAAAATGAACTGAAAATGTGAGCAGCTTAGGGACATTGTACTCTGAATGTGTAGTGTTGCAATAGCTTTGGGTCCACCTTGCCTCATCTTTTTCTCATTTGCTGTAATGTATAAATGGTGTGGACATCTGTTACTTCTGCTTCAGAATAGGCAGGATGGAGAGCAGAGAGACTGTTTTAAATCTGTGCTAGGCAAATTGGTCTGGGTCTGGTCATTTCCTGAGTATGAGACTGCCTGGGAACTCTAGCTATGTCACTTTGAGCTCTGGCCCAAAGGCAGCATATAAACACAAGAAGAATGTATTCATTACAGTGGTGCCTTGGGTTAAGTACTTAATTTGTTCCGGAGGTCTGTTCTTAACCTGAAACTGTTCTTAACCTGAAGCACCACTTTAGCTAATGGGGCCTCCTGCTGCCGCCGTCGCGCTGCCGCAGCACGATTTCTGTTCTCATCCTGAAGCAAAGTTCTTAACCCGAGGTAATATTTCTGGGTTAGTGGAGTCTGTAACCTGAAGCGTATGTAACCCGAGGTACCACTGTGCAATAATCATATGGGAATGAAGCTTTGCCTTTTGAAGATACAACCCATGCCAGGATCCTCTTATTGAGCTCTACCTGCACTGCCTTAGTCTCCATTCAGCTGCTCACTGTCTTCTTTCTGACTTCTCCCGTCCTCAGGCAAATCCTCTTCTAAGCCAGCCACAGACGCAGCAGTACCCCAGCGGGTGGGACTGGCCCACGTATCCCGGGTGATTTCTGATGTGTACGGTGACCGTTTGGCCTTAGGTGCAGGCCGTGACGATGCCAATACCTTTCCCTTGCAGCAGAAAATCTTGGTCTGTTCTTTGCTGCTCTTAACCAGGCAACAGAAAACCAAAGAGGTGACTCTGGGAAAGGTGAGTGTTCAGATTCTCTCTGCCCCCCCAACCTCTTCAAATTGCCACTGCTAGTGTATTATGTCACTCTTACTTGGCAGGGGGCTTTGCTTTGCAGCACAAGAGTTTGTCTCTTAAAACCAGAGTCCTCGGGAGCACAAAGGAAGAAGTGCACAAGTAGTTTCTCTGAGTCCTACCATGGACCCACTTAAAAATGTTTGGCTGTTTATGCGGGACGTGCAGTACACAAAGAACTAGAGTCCCCAAAAAAACCTTCAAGGGAATTGGCTCCATCTGCCTCTCTCTTCCTCTCCTCTTACGTTTCCCGTCCTTGTTTTTTTTTGTTTGTTTTTTAAGGCCATGGGAGCTAATGAGAACTGTTTGCTTACAGAAGTAAGTTTTATGTTTGAACAGAGTGGAAGATGACAGCTTGGAATGTCTTTTAGTAGTTTTTGGTGCAGCATAGGCTACATGCATCACACCCTAAAAACCTCTGTCTTGTCTTTGAGTATTATTCTACCCATCCTAAACTACTGTGGGGTGGAAGGGTTTTGTGTCTCTCCACCATCAAGTCAGTCTGGATAGCTCACTCGGTTAGAGCATGGTGCTGATAACACCATGGTTGCAGGTTTGATACTTGTACGGGACAGCTGCATATTCCTGCACTGCAGGGGGTTGGACTAGATGGTCCTCGGGGGTCCCTTCCAGCTCTATGGTCTGCCGCCCCCCCCACTTGCTCTGGAAGTGTGGGTTGTAGTAGCAGTGCTCATATGCCAGAGGTGTGGAGCAGCACTTGCGTGTTGCTTTGCCAGCAACTTTGGCTGGGCTGTGCGGGACATGAACCGGAGACCTATTATTCAGTTAGAAGCCACAAAGAAGGATGTAGCTAGCCCCGGGGCACTTGGAGGGAGCCATAGAGAGAGCAAGTTACATTATGCACACTTTTCTGTTTCCTCTACTCAAAAACGCTGTGTTCTTTCAATGGCATTTCCTCCTAGCTGCATGAGGCCTACAGCAAGGTTTGCCGCAAGCAGAAAGTAGGAGCTGTTGGCCAATCAGAATGCCTGTCGCTTTCGGCTCTCCTGGAATCCAGAGGCATTGTGGGCTTGAAGAAGACTAAAGAAGCGCGTCTGACTAAGGTACTATGCAGACCTACTTTTGCTATGGCCTGGACTCCAGCGGGGGGGGGGGGGCAGTATCCAAGGTCCCCTTCACCTCTCAGAAGGGGCCATAATCTGGTGGTGGGACATGTGCTCTGCATGCTGAAGGACCCATGTTCAATCTCAGCATCTCTAACCAAAAGAACCCCAATGCAAGGAGAGAGCCGCCACCACTCAGAAAGGACCGTACTATGGTAGATGAACTCAATAGTCCCACTCCATATGGGGCTGCTGAATATATTTGATGGGGTAGTTTGCTAGTAAACATCAGAACTAAACTGTGTGCTGAGATCCGAAATTTTTTTGTGTCCCTCAGCAAATTACAATAAACCTTTGAGAAAGGGGTGTGTGCTTTGCCGTGGAAATGCATAGCATTGGAATTAGCCCCCTGCCTTTTAAAGTGGTTTTACATTTATTTAGATCAGTGTTTCCCAAACCTGGGTCTCCAGCTTGTTTTTGGACTACAATTCCCATCATCCCTAGCTAGCAAGACCAGTGGTCAGGGATGATAGGAACTGTAGTCCAAAAACAGATGGAGACCCAAGTTTCGGAAACACCGATTTAGATTAAGAATATACTCTCTCCCTAAGGACTCAGTGTGCAGCGTTTCCTTATTTCATTGGTCCTCAGCGCAGTCACTTGGAGACATGTTGATTCCACCACTCCAGTATAGTGGAAGAAATAACGCTGAGCAGTGATGATTTGCCCCAGTGGTTCATGGTCCCAGCCTCCTATGGAAAACTTTGGGTGCCAGGCTGCTTTGATGCCTGAAAATTCACTGCTGGCTTCCTTAGATTCATCTGTCTCCCTCCTCGGCCTGCCTTAGCTGTGTTGGTGGGAGAGCTGCCGCATCTTTCTTGTTCTCCTTTGTTTTAGCTCTGTGGGAGAGCCACAGTGCACAGCCCCTCCTGTCAGTCTGATGAAAGAGGCTGCACCCTTTTATAGGAGGGAGAAGTGTAGAAATAATGGAGAATTAAATGTCAGCATTCTTGCAGATAGGTGTGCCCAAAGGGGAGCAGAAGTGCAAAACCCAGAGGTTCCTTGCCAGGTCAGTTGACAGGAGCGAGCCAGCAGAAATTTGCACCGAATAAGCTGGAGATAACTTTATTAGCAAGACAGGATCTGCACAGGAGTGTCAGGCCTAATGATCACTACAGCTGCCCCCATGAAGCAGATGCCAAGACTAAAGGTCTCTGCCTCCCCACAGCCAGCAGTGTCTCCTCTTCTCCACAGTTTTTCCCAAGCAGTCAGTGACTCCCCACTTCATGCCTCTCCTGGTTCTGGAAGGCCAATGGGGGGGGGAGCTTGTTGCAGCAAGTGGGAGAGACACCCATGCCTCTTCACAGGCCTGACCCACCTCTGCCTCTTGGCCTCCCTCCTCTCCAGCTTCAGCTTCTGCCTCTGATTCTGGACTGCTTTCTGCTACCAACTCTCCCAGCTCACTAAGACCTGTTGCCTCTTCACCTGAAACCTCCTCTTCCCTCTGACCACTCAGCATCGTCCCACCATCACTCCCTGGGCTCTGAGTTCTCTTCCCTTGGGGGTTCCCCAGATGGGTTCCTCCCACCACTCCTCTGTGTCCAACCAGTCCCTGACATCAGTTGATCTGCCTGTGTAAGATCTGCCGCCACCACCAGTGCAGCTGTGAAATGTCTCAGGAGCATCACAGGGCACTTTTGGGCCGCCATGGCACCATTGGCTCTGCTGCACAGAGATAATGGAGGTCCCCCTGCTATCCTGTTCCCCCAAGACCTTAGCCCTGAGCTAAGTAAGTTTCGAAAAGGTGGGGAATACCTGCCTCAGGATGGCATTTTATCTATGCAAACAATGGGAATCCTTCTGTGGAGCAAGGAGCTGTCAAGAGAAGAAGCCGTGATGGTTGAATTTTGTTTGATGGCCAAAATTGGTTTGTTCTGCAGCTTGAGGAAGAAAGCAAGTGCTGGATGGAGGAAGTATAAAGATACAAGACACCCATTGTACCTGATGGTTTTGGGCCTCCTCCCTCTGCCCGCAAATGTCCAACCTTCCATCTAGTAGCGCAGCAATAAAACTGCTAGCACATTTGCAAAGCTAAGCAGGGCCTGGTATGCTTTCAGATTGGATGGCAGACTGTGTGTTGAGATTCTTGCCTTGCAGGGGTTAGACTAGATGGTCCCTCTGGTGTCCCTTCAAATCCTTTGATTCTGCAACCTTGGGAATTGGCAGGGGGGAAATCCCATGACAGGTTGTGAAATTCTGCAAGAGTCACCATACGATATAGCTGCTTGTTGCAATGCGGGCTTTGGGCACTGGGTGGAAGCGGAGCTGTTTGGATGGCATTGTGTATAGCAGATGCGCCTGTATTCTCTCTCCCCATCTTCCCATTACGGAGGCCTAGTGATTTCCAGCGTCCTACAAGGAGTGGCCTCCTGTAGAGCCCGTGCTTTTTTGCAACGATGGATGCTGACTCCCAGCTTCCAGCCTGACAAATCCTTTTCTTCCCAGGTCTTCCTGAAGATAGAAGAGAAGGACGTGGAACATGCCCTCAAGGATGGAGTTTTGGTTGGAAGCATCTTGGCCGAGGGGATTTAAGAGTTCTTGCTCTCACCTCCTTTCTTGCACAGAATGTTCCTAACTAATGGACCGTAACTTCTTGCCGGAAACATTTCATGAGGCGTATCAGTGGGTGGATGATTATGATTATCCCTACTCCTCCCCCCACCCCACCCCCGGCCCCAGCAGCATCAGTGTTATAAAGATGCCCTGTCTATTTTTCCAGTGGGTGTTTTTTAAACTGCAAGGTATCCTAAGCAATGGGTGGAATGGAGCTGACTCAGTTAATTTTTAGGAGCTGGACTTCCACCCTTCGCCTAGGTATCTCCCCTTTCCTACACTTCCCGTTTTCTTTTTATGAATCCCGGAGGGAGAAACACACGCCAACGGTGTTAACATCTCCCCCCCCCCCCGCCCGCCTGCCCTCCACCTGCACACATACTGGGGCTGCTTGTGTCACTCCTGGGGCGTCTGCCTGTCTTAAGCACCCAAGATGAAAGAGGATGAAGGCTGTCAGCAAGAGAGCCCATTTGCCAGAAACAAAAACCATTAACGTCACAGGAGGAAATAAGGAGGCAGCAGCTTCTCTCGCAGGCTCCTTTGAAGTCAAGGCTGTTTCCGCGAAGCAGATGTCAGTCATGCTGAGGCTTAGCATCTCAGGAGCTGCAGTGGGGCTTAGCGAGAGAGAGCGAGGCACACAAACCTGAAGTCTCCAAGCGTCTTAACGTTTATGAACTGTGGATGCAGCCTTAGAGCTGGAACTGGTTGCGGCCTGGGGCAAAGAGCTGGTCTGTTTCGTTTCTGAGCCACTTCTGCGAACTGCCGGCTGCTTAGTTTGATGCCTTTGTGTGGAACTCAAAATTCTTATAGTTAACATGAAATGCTGCCTTGGGTTTCCACACTGCGCCCCTCCCTCTTTGAGTGGCTTGCAGCCCTGGTGAGGGAAATTTCAGAACATCTCTTTCCCACCCCACCCCATGAGTTTATAGTATTTGAGATGTACTGAAATGCCTATTTACAGCCAGATGTTTGTTTTTTAAAAAAAACAGATGGAGTATATTCCCATTGCTTTTTAAAGTTTTAATAGATTAAAACAGTCCTGATTATAGTTTTGATGTGTGGTGTGTGCATTTTGTTTAGTTGGGGCTCAGATTCACAACTTTGTCTGTTGGTTCCTTTAAGGCAATGAGGTGGCACAGATTCCCTTGCATAGGATCCCTAAGTTGCATCCTTAGTGTCGTGTAGTGCGTCGCTTTCCCCAGTGGCGGCTTCCTAAGTGAGGGAGCACCCAGTGTTAATCTCTTGTCCATTAGAGCAGGGCTGCAATCATGTTTCAAGTATCTTCAAGCAGCAACCGCTCGAGATTTCCTATACACAAGGATGCACGTTTGGGGGTGGTAATTCGACATTGGCATTCATCTAGAAATGCAACGAGCCCTGCGGATTGTGGTTTAGTGCTCACTAGGCTCTTGTCATGTGTCGCCTTGAATGTCACGTCACAATGTACTTGCAAGTAGTGCTTTTACGCATTCCGTATGCTGCCCTTGTCTTCTTTCAGATTTGTGATTGCATTCAGCATCTGTTGCAGTTGGTTCTGTCTGACTTTGTGTGTGTGTGACAAAATATTAGGAGCATTCACCTCTTTGCAAATATTCTAGTTAGCCCAGGTATGGTTGAACTGCGAAGGACCTCCAATTTTATCCATATTGTCCCCTAAGTTTCCATGCTGCCTGGTACCCTAGTTTGCGGAACTTTGCTTACAGCTGAGTGGCAGAAGCCGGGGGACGTACTACATGCATTTTTTGTAAATTTTTGGCAAGTCAGAGTGGCTTTGGCAACTTGCTTGTTCAAACACAGCAGAGTGGGTTGACTTGACCCATCTGCAGCCCTGATGGCTGGCTCCTGTAAACCACAATGGCATCGGGTGTTAAAAATCCGTGACAGTGTTAAGAGAAACCAGCCCAGTAATAAAAGGGGGGGGCGAGTGGGATTTTGTGGCTCTGTCTCCTAGTCTAACCCTTAGGTGGTTAACCCTTTGCAATACCCTCTGGAATAAACTGCTCAGGCCCATCACCACCAAAGTTCAGTATTGCTAACCTGCGAGATTCCCATTTTTCTTCCCCCTCCAGTTTTAATAGCTGTGCTGTCCTCCATAGGGCCTAGAGAACCACACCGAGACTTTGGGCTCCTAACATTGTTAGTAAAGCAAGACTGTGCACCACGGCAAGCCAGCTTTCAAAGAGTTAAAGGCCTAGAGCATTCACGGCTAATAGAAAGCAGGCTTTGGGAAGGATTGAGAGCAGATGGGCAGCTGCATTTTAAATCATATTTTGCTAGCTACCAGGACCTTGAAAGCGAGACAGTGCTTCGTACAGCATGGGCATCTATTCTCCACCCCAGGGCTGTATGTATTTTGAGTGAAAAGAAAGCGGGGTGGGGAGAGTCGGCAGATAAACAACGTGATGTTTTCTCCATCTGGAATTCATGTTTTCAGTCTATGGGGTTGGGAGTGGATAGGAAAAAGATATATGAAAAGCGCCCCCACAGACTTGAATAAATGTTAGCAGGGAGTGTTAGCTAGGGGAGAGGAGCACATAGGTACAGTGAAGGCCCACTTTCTGGGAGAGACTTAATTTTCTAATGACTTCTCAGGACATGTTCAAATGTTTTTGCTATGGGGCAGGGGGGGGTGTTTTTCTGCAAGATACTTTAACACATGGCCAGTGTTTGAAATTAGCCAGGCTCATTTTGCAACTGGTGCAGGTCCAACTGTGACCGCCTCTGGTTGCCAGGTTGGCGACTGACATCTCCATCTGGCTAGCCTCTTAAGCATTTTTAAGCAGGTAAGCAGGGGAGCTTATTCCCTGCATTTATATCCCACCTTTTTCTCCAAAGAGTGCATGGTTCACACAGACATACCCTCCTCAGTTAATCCCTACAATGACCCTGTGAGGTAGGTTAAGCTAAGAGGCAGTGACTGGCCCAAGCTCACCCAGTGAGCTTCATGACTTGAGTGGGGATTTGAACCCTGATCTCCCAGGTCCTAGTCTGACACTCGCCACTATACCGCACTGGCTTCCTAAGTACTTCTGCTATGGAGCAGCTATATAAATTAAATAGGCAAATAAATATGGGAAAAGGAAAATGTCACTTAGAGGAGAATCTGAATTTTTTTTTGTGCTTGGCTCTTTACTCTCAAGGCATTTGCATGATTAAGCTTTCATGGAAAACATTGAAACTCCCAACTCTGTTGCAGCGTGTCTGCCCACATCAAGAGACAGAAATCTCCCTGGAAAATTAATTGCAGTGGAAACCTAAGCAGGTCTTCCCCACAAACCCTGGACGGGTTGGTTTTGCTTCTGTCCACTTTCTGCTTGTTTTCTGGGAACAAGGTAGCAAGTGGGATCTTCATCTCTCTCTCTCTCTTTCTCTCTCTCTCTCCTCTCCCCCCCCCCCCCACTCCCCGCATCCAAAGCCCTTAATTGGGTTCTGAATCACATCAGCTTGCTTTGATCTCTCAGCCGGTTCCCACACAGCCTCAAGAACAGCCTCATCAGCAGTTTCTAATGAGCGGGCCGTTGGTCTTCTCAGGCCCGTCTTCCCGGTAATGAAGCGGCGAAAAAGAAATCCGGGGCTCAGACATGCCTCTGGCCGTAGCCTCGGCAATCCAAGTGTAAAGTTTGGAGCGACTCCGTGTCCCCCTTGTCGGAAGGTAGCGGACAGAAATGAGGTTGCTCTGAATTCCTCCAATAATAATAATAATAATAATAATAATAATAATAATAATAATTTATTATTTATACCCCGCCCATCTGGCTGGGCCTCCCCAGCCACTCTGGGCGGCTTCCATAAAAACCAAAAATACAATAAAATATCACACGTTAAAAACTTCCCTGAACAGGGCTGCCTTAAGATGTCTTCTGAATGTCAGGTAGTTGTTTATCGCTTTGACATCTGCTGGAAGGGCGTTCCACAGGGCGGGTGCCACTACCGAGAAGGCCCTCTGCCTGGTTCCCTGTAGCTTTGCTTCTCGCAATGAGGGAACCGCCAGAAGGCCCTCGGCGCTGGACCTCAGCGTCCGGGCAGAATGATGGGGGTGGAGACGCTCCTTCAGGTATACTGGACCGAGGTCGTTTAGGGCTTTAAAGGTCAGCACCAACACTTTGAATTGTGCTCGGAAACGTACTGGGAGCCAATGTAGGTCTTTCAAGACCTACCTTGGTTTACAGCTGCTGCTGGTGTGCGCTGCGTTGTTCATGAGAGGTCAAGCCCTCCTGCTCTGCCTTAATCCAGAATAAATTCCCGTCGCCCAATTATTTGCTCCCAACTCAATAATTTACATGAGATTCTGCAGCCTACTCAAAGGCATGCGTGGAGATTTGGAAGAAGGGAGAGATGCTGCCTTATCGTTTATTACCCTTCCTGTGAGTAGGACAAGGAGGTTAAAGGGCAGCTAATCAGTGCTTTAGGTGTTCACCATTAACTACGGGATATATTGGAGTCGCTGATGAATTGTACCTGCTGGATACAGCCCTGCTTGGATTATCCATACTGTGGTCACTTGACTGCAATGTGTTACTTGTCAGGCTGCCTTTGAAAGCTGCTGTTTGTCCAGAATAGCAAGACTATTTAATGGGCTCTGGGTGATTTGATCATATTAGGCCATTAGCATCTGCGTTGGCTTCCACTCCTGATTCAGAGTGTTGATCTCGGTCTCCAGTGTACTAAAGAGTTTGAAAACAGGTTACCTGAAGAATCACTTCCCTCTTGTATATACTCGGACCCTGAAATCAGTGGCCCTTTCATCTCCACCATGTGAGGTCTCCCGAGGAAAGGTCCTTCACAGTGGTGGCACCCTGGTTATGGTCAGACAGCCTTCCCCAACCTGGTGCCTTCCCAATATTGGGCTGCAACTCCCGCTGGCCCAGGCCATTGGCTAGACTAGCTAGACTGATGGAAGTTGTAGGTCAAAACAGCTGGTGGAGCCAAGGTTTGACAAGTCTGTGGTGCATGCTCCCCAAAGAGAGACATGCTAGGCATTACATTTGTAGTCTTTTTAGCACCCAGTGAATACCTTTCCCCCTTCCTCCACCTGCCCACACTTACAAATTTTGTGCAGGCAACTTTCCCACTTCAGCGAGAATTATATTCCTAGGTACCACCCATGTCAGTGAAATTGTGTATATTCGAAACACCATTGGAAAAGCCTGCAAACACCTGGTTCTGCCCTGTTCCATGATGTTTTGGGGTCACTTCTGTGTTTGGTGCGATGCACGTGTGTGCAATCACACACATATTGAGCATTCGTAAATGGGGGAGGGCGTTGCCTGTAATTTTGAATCCACTGATTTTTTTTGTGGGGGCTGTTCTGTACCTTAAAGCTTGCTTTATATTATCTGTGTATCTGTGATGGCCAACTTGGTGCCTTCCTGTTGTAGTTGGGACTACAACTCCCATGTTGGTCAGGGGCTGATGGGAATTGGAGTTCAGGAGCAACTGGAGGGCAGCGTATTGGTTACCCCTGCACTATAGAGTCTTATACTCTGCTGCTGGCGAAAGGTGTGTGCTGTTTTTATTCTGGGATTTGTAAGCCACCTATTTATAAGAGGGTGAGAGAAATGGCTCCAGGGTAAGAGACTGGAGCAGGAAAGGGAATCTAGGGAATTTTTAATCTTTGTTGGAAGCCGCCCAGAGTGGCTGGGGGAACCCAGCCAGGTGGGCGGGGTACAAATAATAAATTATTATATTATTATAGGGTGAGAGACTGATCAGCCTCGTTTCTCCCCTGGGTGTGGCACCGGAGGTATCATTTGAGGCAACCTGGGATGAGAGTTTGGGCAAGTGAGTATGGAGTATTGGTCACTGTGCCTGATGGGAGCAGGAGTCGCAGAGTAATATGTGCCTATTTTAAGAGCTGCTGGTCCTATGCATTTTATTTGTCTCCAGATTACAGTGGTACCTCAGGTTAAGTACTTAATTCATTCCAGAGGTCCGTACTTAACCTGAAACTGTTCTTAAACTGAAGCACCACTTTAGCTAATGGGGCCTCCAGCTGCTGCTGCGCCGCCGGAGCCCGATTTCTGTTCTCATCCTGAAGCAAAGTTCTTAACCTGAAGCACTATTTCTGGATTAGCGGAGTCTGTAACCTGAAGCGTATGTAACCTGAAGCGTATGTAACCTGAGGTACCACTGTATTGCACTCCTAGTCGGACACAGAACGTCCCTTGACTGCTGTCTCTTTTTCTTTTATCACTATGTGCCCTGGTGGGAGAGGGAAGAGGATTTAGGGATGCCTTAATTCCAGCTGTTACAGGCAGGAGAAGAGCTGAGGGGGGCAGGCAAAGAGAAGCGGTAGAAACTGGATGGGATGATGTCAGCTTCACCCATCCTTCTACCTCTTGCCATGGTCCAGGTTGCTCTGTCACCTAGCCTTTCTCTCACTGCAGTGCCCATAGCTCTCCTGACACACCTGGGATTCAGAAGGTGGCTTCTGCACAAATTGGGGGCCCACCACCCTCTCCTTTATTGTTGTTGTTAATTAAAACTTGCCAGTTGAAATCCTGCATGTTGAATTTCATCCCAGAAGTGAATTCTGAGCCAACGTAAGGAAGATGTCGGGAATACCTCTGGGGGGGGGTGTGCGTTAAGGGAGAGGAGCAATGCGATCTTTCCCCAGAGATACCAAACTTAAACTCTCTCACCTCATTTCAAGTCAGAGTTCAAACGCAAAAAAACAGCAACCTTTTTTAGAAAAAATAATCCATCTGCCAGACATTAAAAAAAAGAAAGGAGCTGAATCTGATTACTAAAAGCCCAGAGGGGGAGAACGGGCTGAATCCTTCCTTTAACAAGAAGTGCCGAGGGTGTGGTTGCACGGGGCTCTTGGTGGTTGTTTTTCTTGCATCTGTGTCCAATTGCTGCAAGACCTTCAGTCCCTGAACTGGATCCACGCTGGACCTTCAGCGCAATCATGCGGAGATCGGAGCATGATACACGAGGCCCCCCGACGGCTTGACCAGAGGTACGTTGATGGGAAGTTCTGACCCTGAAGGAACTTTTCTCGTCTTGGTATTCTTTTCTAGAACGCTGCCAACATGGTTGCATGCGGTGCTTTGCACAATAAACGAAAGGGGGGAATGGAAACGGTCCCGCTTCATGGAGCTTGCACTCCAATTTGGGCTGGGAGATAGATGAAAGGAAGAAGAAAGAATGGAGGAAAGGAAGAAAACGGATAGAGAGGACTCTTCCACAACTGGAATATTTTCTTATCAACCCACTGTACCAGACTAGTTGAAGGGATATTCATAGACATAGAATTATACCCTGTGGCAGTAAATTCCAAAAGTTAATTCCTGAACTTGCTAACAATACATTTCAGTGAATTGTCACCTGCCTTTTGGTAGTGTGAGATAGTCTCCCTCCCCACCCTCACAACCCACCCACTTCCATTATTCATTTATTTCTACACATAGCCTTCCTTTCCTCCAGAACTCAAGGTGGCAATCATGCCCCCCCATTTTATCCTTACAACAACCCTGTGAGGTAGGTTGGGCTGAGAGATGGTGACTGGTCCCAAGCTCACCCGGTGAGTGCTGATTTCAGCCCTGGTTACCCAGGTCCTAGTCCTGCGCTCCAACCACTGCACCAATATTACCTTCTTTGCATCATTTCACTGATGTAAACCTCTGCCTTCCTGTCTCACCCCAGTAATATTTCTCTGAATCCTAGATCTTAATTGGGAAAGTGCCTGCCCTTCCTAATAATTTCAACTGCCCCTTTAACAAAAATTTGGAGAATTGTTGTGTTTGCCCTGCATGAGAATATATCCTGGGTTGGTTCGCCGTAAGCTGTACCAGCTATTCTAATTCCCTGGGGGAATCTATCCCAAGGAAAAAAAACAGGTTTGCATGGATGTAGAAGGGTGGCTTTCAAGCTTCCTGCACCTGCTGCAGAGGAATCTGCATATTGCAACGATTCTGGATGCATGCAGGGGACAGACACAACATCAATTGGGATGAAGCGTAGGCCAGACTCGTTTGGTCTCCTCATTGTCTCACATGAAGCAAGCAACTGCCTCTAGAGCAAGCCCCACTTCTATGACTGTGAACTGGAGCCAGAGATGTGTTGGGGAAGAGTTGTAGCTCAGCCGTAGAGCGTCAACTTTGCATGCAGAGAGTCCCAGGTTTGATCCCTGGTGTCTCCAGGTAGGGCTCCAAGGGTCTCTTGACTGAAACAACAACAGCAAAAGACCCTGGAGACTTGCTACCAGTTTGTGTTGTCAGTACTAAGCTGAATGGACCAACTTAGAACAAGAGAGATTCCTATGTTCCTAAAGTAACCGCTTTTTCACGTTGAGGAGTTTCAGAGGAACTCTCAGGTTTCACCGGAATACAGTACGAAAGTCATTGCTGTGAGATCATATGTAGAACGAAACTTGGGAGGGAAAGCCCTAGGATTCTCAATCATCAATGGAGCCCTGCATAAAGTGATTCATAATTAAGCCCCTGTTTTGCCCAATGAAGAATGCGCTGAGCAACTCTGGAATTTGCAACAGTCCTAGAGGGCGAATCTAATAAAATAGGTGGAGCTGTGCATAGAACAAGATACAATGGAAAGATGTTGTACTGAAGATGCCGGAGCCGGAAAGGAAAAGGCGTAAAATGCAGAAAGTTCTACAGCTGGAGCTTTAATAGACAACCATCATCTCACGCTTCATCCGTTTCGCAGAACAGGATAGACAAAAGAGTATTTTCCCATGTGCACCTTGGTTGCTTGATGTCTGCAGCAGCAAGTGGGAACCCCATGGGTGAAAGGAGCCGTCCCAGAGGGAACTTCCATATTGCAGTGAATGCAGCATTTCTCACCCAAAGGGTGTTGTTAATAATAATAATAATAAATTTATTTATACCCTGCCCATCTGGCGGAGTTTCCCCAGCCACTCTGGGCGGCTTCCAACAAAAGATTAAAAATACATTAAAACAAAAGTCATAAAAAACTTCTCTAAACAGGGCTGCCTTCAGATGTATTCTAAACGCCAGGTAGTTTTTTATTTCTTTGACACCTGATGGGAGGGCGTTCCACAGGGCGGGCGCCACTACCAAGAAGGCCCTCTGCCTGTAATTTCGCTTCTCTCAGTGAGAGAAGGCCCTCAGGGCTGAACGATGGGGTGGAGATGCTCCTTCAGGTATACTGGACTGAGGCAGGTATTAATTAATTAAGGGGCAAGTAGTCCACGTTGCTGGGATTTTGTGTAGTGACTAAGCAACCAAGAGGTTTTTGGTTTTGTTTTTTCCAAACAGCCCCCCCTTCCTTAAATCTCTGTCATAAACTCCTTTTACAGGTAGGTAGCTGTGTTGGTCTGCCGTAGTCGAAACAAAATAATAATAAAAAATTCCTTCCAGTAGCACCTTAGGGACCAACTAAGTTTGTTATTGGCATGAGCTTTCATGTGCATGCACACTTCTTCAGATACACTGATAAACTCCTTTTGTTTGTAACATTATTTCTCAGCTGCTTTGCAGCCCTAAAAACCATCACACGCCCCTCCCAACTGTCTCATGTAAACACAGAAAAAAGTAGAACAAAAGCTACTTTAAAATGCAATAAAACTGACAACAGCATAAAACACCAGTTTGCCTTAGGCAACTTGTGCTCTTTCTTAGGCCCCCACTCCATGTGAAATAGGATGGTAAAGCTGACCAATATTGCAGGGTTTTTAAAAGAGAGTATATTATGGAAAGACAAATTGGACACGGACCTGTGTAAACCTCAGTATATTGGTAACTGTAACTGAATGATATACATGCACGGGTGAACCAGTTCCAGGTTCAACTTACCGTATTTTTTGCTCTATAAGACTCACTTTTTCCCTCCTAAAAAGTAAGGGAAAATGTGTGTGCGTCTTATGGAGCGAATGCAGGCTGCTCAGCTATCCCAGAAGCCAGAACAGCAAGAGGGATTGCTGCTTTCACTGCGTAGCAATCCTTCTTGCTCTTCTGGCTTCTGAGATTCAGATTTTTTTTGCTTTCCTCCTCCAAAAACTAGGTGCGTCTTGTGGTCTGGGGCGTCTTATAGAGCGAAAAATACGGTACGTGCTAAGTTAAAATACAGACGTATGTAGAACTAGCCGCCGTAGCTCAAGCTACCAGCTCGCGAAATACGAAGTTAATAGGGCTGCAGTGAACTCTGGTAAAGAAGCACTTAAAACAATTGCTTTCTAGTTTGAACTTAGAGATGTAGGAAGTTGCCTTATACCTTTGGTCCAGCTAGCTTAATATTACCTACACAAACAGGCAGCGGAAGGTTGGGGTTTCAGGCAAGGGACATTCCCGCCATACCTGCAGATTGAACGTGAGCCCTTCTGCATGCAAAGCAGGTGTTCTCCAACACAGCCCTTCCTGCTTGCTTAGAAAAAGCTGAATTGTGATTCTCCTTCAACGTGGCCCAGTTTTCCCACCACTGGTGAACAGGGGTGCTAGAAAAGGGGACAAACTGCCCCCGCAAGGCAACACAAGGTGGGACAGGATTCTTAATTAAGACCAGTCCAAGGGGGTGATCCTAACTGTCAGCTTCCTCCTCCTCTGTTTCAGTGTAGAATTCAGCAGGAGTGAAACTAGAATGAGTTTGCTCTGCCTGCTGTTAGCTTGGGCTCCACCTATTGCCCTAGCTACCCGTCTTCCAGTCCCAATGGGCAACTGGGCACCACTGCACTTAACTGCTTCTGCTCTTGATTTTGGCGTTCCCAAATAATGTTTATAGAAGTTGTGGCAATTAACACGGCGCTGTGGGTTAAACCACAGAGCCTAGGACTTGCCGATCAGAAGGTCGGCGGTTCGAATCCCCGCGACGGGGTGAGCTCCCGTTGCTCGGTCCCTGCTCCTGCCCACCTAGCAGTTCGAAAGTACGTCAAAGTGCAAGTAGATAAATAGGTACCGCTCCGGCGGGAAGGTAAACGGTGTTTCCGTGCGCTGCTCTGGTTTGCCAAAAGCGGCTTTGTCATGCTGGCCACATGACCCAGAAGCTGTACACCGGTTCCCTCGGCCAATAAAGCGAGATGAGCGCCGCAACCCCAGAGTCGGCCACGATTGGACCTAATGGTCAGGGGTCCCTTTACCTTTACCTCTTCCCAGGGAATTCTGGGAACTGTAGGTTTGTGTCATGGGCTGCCTGGACACAGAGGAATGGTGGAAGGAACCAGTTGGGGAACCACCAAGGGAAGAAGGCTCAGAGTCCAGGGAGCTGTGGTGGGACAATTATGAGGGGTCAGAGGGAGAAGAGAAGGAAGTGTCGGAAGCTGAGGAGGTGACCGGGCTTAATGAGAGGGGAGAGTTTGTGGCAGAAGAGTGGGATGAGGCAGACCAAGAGTCAGGCTGGTGAAAAACCTTGGGTGTCTCTCTCCTGCTGCGACAAGCTCCCCTTGACCCTTGACCCTTGTCTCCCAGAACCAGAAGAGGGTGAAGGAGAGGTTGGCTGCACGCAGGTCCATTCTCCAATTGCTTGGGGAAAGCCCTGGTGAGGAGGTGGGGACTGGCAGGTTTGGCAAGTGATTTTCGTAGAGGAAGACCACCAGGAATGAGCTGCTCTGCTTATTAGGCCTGACAACCAACCAACCCTCCAGAGAATGAGTCTCCCCCACCCAATAAAAGAGTAGAGTACTCCTTTGAACTGTGTGATTACTGATGCTCCTGTGACAAGGAGTCTCCGAACAAATCTCAGCACCTGGGGGGAAAGTCATGATTGCTTCAGGTGGTACAATGCTGCTCTGCTCTGCTCTGCTCTGCTCTACAGACGGGGCCAGTTAGAAAGCCCAGCAACCTCTAACAAATGACAGTGCCCCGAATTCTTTTGAGGAGGAGAATGTGCTTTGGAGATAAAAGTGTGTACATGGCTTAAGATGATGGCCCCAGTGACTCCTGCGTGCACCCTAGGGCGAAGAAAGTGTGTGTTTTCTTCAAAACTGCTGTTCTTCCTTGTATGCAAATTTATCAAATTTCGGTTAAATCTCACATTGACTAATCCATATGTTTTAAATGGGTATCTGGCAGTGGAGGGCTGGCGCCCATTGAGACTTGTAGGGCCAAGGGCATGGAGCCAGAGCCAAGGGGAGCCCACTAAGTATTCTGCCTCCAGTATTCTGTAATGGTGGGGCAGAGCCCCATTTGCCATATTGGACTGTAATGGTGGGGCAGGGCCCCATTTGCAATAGCTTTCCACTGACAGTGCTAAATTAAATTTATTACTACTACTACTACTACTACTGCTACTACTGGAAACCAGGCAGAGGGCCTTCTTGGTGGTGGCACCCACCCTATAGAGCGCCCTCCCATCAGATGTCAAAGAGATAAGTAACTATACAACCTTTAGAAGACACCTGAAGGCAGCCCTGTTTTAGGGAAGTTTAATTCTGTTTTTATATATGCTGGAAGCTGCCCAGAGTGGCTAGGACGACCCAGTCAGATGGGCAGGGTACAAATATATTATTATTGTTTTGGGTTTTTTTATTATAAACCATCATGCCAATATGAATTTCATTTAAAAAGCGTTTTTAAACCATTGGAGGCAACCAATAAATGCTGAAATGGTGCTTTGCTTCGAATTTGTGTGAGCTCCGCTCAGCCTAACTTATTTCACGGGGTTGTCGTGCGGGTAAAATGAGGAGCAGAAGAACTATGTGCGCCGCCTCGAGCCCCCTGGAGGAAAGGCGGCGTCCACATGCAATTGAATAAGCAAGTAAGCCTTCGGATTCGCTCCAAGGGGCGAATAATGCGCGGAGCGGCGGCGGCGGCCCTTCCGAGGTGGATCCCGCCCAGAGGAAACGCCGCTTGCTCCGCTTGCCTCCTAAGCCAGCCTGCAAAATCGGTTGCAGCTGCAGCAGCACCTCCTGTCGATTTCCGACTCCGGCTTGTGGCAGCGAACTTTGGACTCGCCCTCGCCCTGCCCCGCCGCGTCTCTTCCCGAGCGACCTTTGGCGCCGAATTGGAAGTTTCCAAACAAACCCGGCGCGGCGTCGTCGCAGCTGCTGTGGGGAGCGCAGAGGGGCCTGGGCGAGGGGGAAGGAGGGTGTTAGGACCCAGTGGGAGCGGACTTCGCCTTGCAGCGTGTGCAGACAGTCCATGCGCTGAGCGAGACGGAGGGGGAATCCTGCCCGCCACCAAAGGAGGGCTTCCCCCAGGACCTGAGGAGACCCGGCTCCCTCGGCAGCCCCCCTGGACCTGGACAAGGTAAAAAGAAAGCTCAGCTCTGTGCCTCTCGCTCCCCTCACATGCCAGCCCTCCCCGCTAAAAGAATATAACCCTCGCTGCATTAAAGGTACAAAGAGAATGCTTTGCCATTAAAAAAAAATGTTTTAAACCTTGCTTTCCCCCCCTTTTTTCCTGTTGTCTGATATTAGCTTCCACAGCCCCCCAGTCCGCAGATGCTGGCCATGCAGAGACCTCTTCCCACTTAAAAGTTGTGCACGGGAGGTAAGTAGCTGAATCTGTGACTGTTCCACTTTTGCACCAATTCCCTCTCCTCTTCCTCCTCCTCCTCCTCCCTCAGCGCTCGAAGTGCTCCCCTTTAAATTCAGCCATGGAATCCCCTTTCAGCAGGGAATCCAGATCATCCTTGGTTTAGTTGGGATAATGTTTTTGGGGTTTCCCCTCCTGGGAACTCAGGTGTGTTTGGTGTTGAGAACTTTGCTTAGCACCTATAGCTTGTCCTAGGGTTGGTGCTGAGAAAAACAAGTGACCAGGCTGGTGGCGTTATGGTGGAGAGTTGACCTTAGAACTGGGTTCAAATGCTGCTCGTCCATTCATGGTGCCTTGGGGTAGCTCATGGTCTCTTAACAGACTGGGGGTAGAAACCTCATGCGCACACTTGAGAGGTATAGCAAGATCGGTGTTCGAAACTCCCATTGTTCAGACGCATTTTGCGACGTGGAATTTCATTAGCGCAAGCAGTTTCTGAGCTTTGGGCGCAGTACTGCGCCTAAAATTTCAGATTAAAACTGCAGAATGGAAGGAAAGGAGGTCCTTTTTCTGCCTCCCCACTTCCAGCTACTCTGTGAAGACTGGAGAAGAGACCCTCTTAAGAATATTAGGGGGGTGGGCAGGGGAAGGACTAGACCGTGTGAAAAATGAACATATTTTAGCTGCAGTTCATTCGTTTTCAATAATGTAACCGGCTGTACTTTTGAATAAGTAAGGTATACTATTCATTGTATCAAATTGTAGATTTCAACGGGAGTCTCATAAAGTTCAACGAAAAAAGCAGAAGACCCAGTGGATCAGTTCATTCTCTAGTCAGTTCATTCATGAGGTCCATACATGTAAAAGTATCTATTCCACCTGTCTGTTAAAAGAGTAAAATAATCCACATGAAGGGTTATTACAGTTCCACAGAATCCTTTCGCAGAGTCTAAGACAAGGGTTTCCGGAATATTAGCCTTGTTTTGCCATCCTAGGCTTCATCAGTAGAACAGGCTCATATGTAATATTGCAACCACTACTATGCAATAAGATCCACTATCCTGTAATATTATGGACCTTATGCATGAACTGATCCACTGGGTCTTCTGCTTTTTCCGTTGAACTTTATGAGACTTCCGTTGAAATCTACAATTTGATACAATGAATAGTATACCTTATTTATTCAAAAGTACAACCGGTTACGTCTTGTGTGTTTATTGGGTATGTTTCACGTAACCATAGGTTTGTTGTTGTTGTTTTGGTTCATTCATTTTCAGCTTTGTATTCTTGCTATAAAAAGCGTGCCTAGACATTCTGTTGTTGCTTCCATAACCCAGGTTTAAGGTGCCATTTACCTCCAAGCTTTTATATATCAAGTTTCTAAACACTGGAAAAGAAGTCCATTTTTTAAAAAAAAACCATAAGAGTGGCTAGCCTGTAGCCTTCTAGGTGTTGCTGAACTACAGCTCCCGTGAGTCCTAGCTAGCATGGCCAGGGTTGATGGGAGTTGCAGTTCAACCGTGTCTGTAGGGTGACAGATTAGTTGCCCCATTTCAGATGGGGAGCTTGAGGCCAGTGTCCCACACGGCAAGTTAGTAGCTGTTGATCAAGCTCCCATGATCAACTCCTTAGCTGCTTAGGCCTCCCTCGGGCCCATAGCTGTCAACGTTTTCCTTTTTTTAAGGGAAATTCCCTTATTCCGAATAGGAATCCTTGCAAGAAAAGGGAAAAGTTGACAGCTATGCTCAGGCCCCATTTGCCCTATATGTTTTAAAACAGTATCATACCATTTTAAACAGTTGTGGATCTTCTCCCAGAGAACCTTAAGGGAGCTGAGAGTGGTCAGGAGACGCCTATTCCCCTCATGGAGCTACAGTTCCCAGAGTTCCCTGGGAAGAGGGATTGGCTACTAAAACCACTTTGGAAACTGTTGTTCTGTCAGGGGAATAACAGTCTCCTTTCATCCTTCAGGTAGCTTAACAAACTACAGTTCCCAATATTCTTTTTTTGGGGGGGTGGGGTGGGGGGCTGGAGAAGATCCATGACTGCTTAAAATTGTATCACGCTGCTTTAAATGTGTAGTACAGATGGGGGCCTGTGTATTTTTCTTGGCTGTGTTGAACAGATGTGTGGGTTCAAATCCATTTCTCATCATAGATTGCTGATGCCATTGGGCAGGTCCCCTCTGCTGCCCTCAGTCAGGGCCAGCCCTGCCATTAGACAGAATAAGGTAGCTGGCTCAGGTGGCAGACGTGGTGGGGGCAGAGAGCAGCATTGAGGGATTGTAGGAAAGCGCTGCTGTGCCGCACCCCGCTAAGCTAGCCTGCATCCCTTAGGGTGCTCCCCATCACCAGTGTTAGAAGATTCAGCTGCTAGTTGAGTTGGCTACTGTATATAGATATGTAGGGGGGAAGTGGTGCTGCCATCTTTACCTTTGCCTCAGGCAGCAAAATGGGTTGGCTCCAGTTACCTCATCTGCGAAATGCCCGATTAGTTATGCCCCAATCTTTGTAGGGATTTTGCAAGGCAACTCAAGATAGAGGTGCTTAAGCACATTGCACAATAAAAGTGATTTGTGTAAATGACTCAGCCTCGTGAGATGGGGAGGCGAGACACACAACGTCTGCAAGAAGTGCTGACTTATACAATGGCCTGGTTTGTGCTCAGTGTACTTCAATTTCCACCCACACATCCTGGCTTCATACTCTGCCCCCCACATACAACCCCCCCAAAACTTACGCCGTCTTATTTGTGATGTTTCCGAGACAAACTCACAAATTTGTACTAGGGTCTTCCGTCTTCCTAGCAGGAGAGGAAAATCAAAACAATCCCCAGGAGTCAATAAAGCTTATAGAGAATTATTGTTATTGTTATTGTTAATTCCACCCATCTGGGTTGCCCCAGACACACTGGGTGGCTTTCAGCAAAATAAAAGAACACCATAGGGGTTACTCTCTGGTAGTGCTGGTTGGGGTTGATGGAAATTGTATTCTAATGCATCTAGAAGGGACCAGGCTGCTATAGAAATGGCTAAATATTTTGGGACTTTTGGAGTTCTGGGGTTAGGGAGAGGCAACAGCAAATAATATAAAGGGAGAACAAGATGGAATATGAGGGAGAGAGAAAAAAGAAAGAAAGAAAGAGAGGCCTTGCGCTGGGTGCCTTCAGCAAGTAAAGTGAGATGGGTGGCTACAAGGGAGAAAGGGCCTTTTCCGTGGTGGCACCTCTTCTCTGGCTTTGAAAATATCACAGAAATGTAGTAATGTGAATCCTTCTTCAATTCAGATCTTGCATTCTCTAGGAAATGTCATCTGACATTTGCGGTTTATAACAGCTACTATAAACCAAAGTCCATGATTGTAATATTTTGTAGTTTGCTGTTATGTAAAATATCAAAACACAGAATGTTGGCTCCTGCCCACAGAGGCATATCTGGTGTCTTCTTTATGATCATTCTGGTGCCAGACTCCCCCCCCCTTTATTCTCCCAGGTCTTACTTAATCAAAGACAATGAACTATGATTTTACTGTTTTGAACCACTGTTTATGTGCTGTGTAGAATTTTCTTTGACCTTCTGGTTTTATTCTCTCTTCTGGATTTATTTATTTTTAAAAAATTCTGCGAGCAATTTTATGATATGGTTATTTTGCTATGTATTTCCATAGTATTTTATACTTCTAGGTTTGTGAGCTATACAGAAAGCAGTGTTATTGGGTAAGCGTATGCAAATTATAGTAAATGGATCAATTTTCTCTCCCTCGTAATTCAAGAATTCAAGGTCACCCAATGAAGCTGTTGTTTCTCCCCCAGGATTGCTAAAGTGAAGTTTTTCTTTCTGTAACTTATATTCTTATCAACAACTACCATGAGAGATGGTGAAGGCCCTGCTTAAGATACTCTTTCTAAAGGATAATTTAAAATTGTATCAGTGGCTATTTGCTATGGCAGCTAAATGGAGATTCCATGTTCAGGAACATCATGTCTCTGAAGCCAAGATGTTAAGGGCAGATAGTTTTTTGTGGGGAAGGAAGAAAGTCAGTAGCTGAGAATACATTACTGAAAAACTTCAGCTGTTTGGGGTGGGGGGTGTTGGTTGAATGGTGATGTTGAGAGTTGGCTCTTGGCTTCACCTATCTTCTCTTTCCATATTTTTTTTTGCAACGTCTGCTGAAGTCCATGTTATGATCTCTGCCTGTGTGATGTGTAGATAAACCTGAAATAGTGACATGAGCTTGTGGTTCTGATCAGAACATCTGGTGCATGTCTTTCCCCTAAATTGTTATGATCAAAAGCCTCCATCTTCTTCTTACCTCCTGCTTCTATCGTATTTGGTGTCTTGGTTGTGGGGATGGGGGAGATGGTAATGGCTTCTTAGAGAGGTGGGGAGAAACTACAAATCGGAGCGTCTCCAACTTCCACTCTTTAATCATAGGTCACTTCTAGGCAATCTGTTTATCGAGCAGTCAACCCGGTTCGTTTGCATAAAGTTTGCAGGAAGGCTAGACAACACTGGCTATTTATTGAACCTCCGGGGTGGTTAAGCAATTGTTATCTCACACTTTCCAGTGCAGTTTTCCCATCACTTGACATATTGCAGAAAAAGGAAGGTTAGAGATTTCTTTGCGGGGGAGTGAGAGTGGGCTTGTTGCGCAAGGATGCCAAATCAGTTTTAATTGCTCAACCCAGATTTGCTGGAATCCGACCCCCAAAGTAGTAGCAACCTGGAAGCGCACTGATTCACTTCTACATGAAAAATCACTGGATTTCTCATAGCTTTGCCTTGCCAAGCAAGGTGTGTCGGCCTTCGTCACTATGTGGTTTTGGGTGGCTGGTGAAGACATGTTTGCTGGAAAAGACTTTTCAATTATTATTTTGTGTGTGTGTGTGCTTGGTTGTGTTTGAATTATTAGTGTGGATGATTTTGAGGTGCTTCTTAATATATAACTGGGTGTCATTTGTAAATTGCTTCACATTTGAAAAATTGTCTTTGGTGCTTTGACTTGCCAGCCGTCTTGGAAAGGAGGCAGGATATAGGTTTTTTTATTTTTAAGTATTTGATGCTTGACTAATCACAGTTGTCTGTGTGTTTGTGAAGGGACTCTACAGAAAGCCAGAACTGCGAGTGGTGGCCTCTTTTGACCCTGTTTCTTCATTCTGCCAAATGACCTGTGGTTTCATCAGCTTACACAAACAGCAAGTCCACTTCCCAGCATCTCTGTATTGTGGTGGTTGCCGCTGTCAGGAGCTCATCCTACACTCGAGTAGGACCCTGGTAGAGACACATGCCTGACTGGCATGTTCTCTCCCCCCTGGTCGATTGTTCTGGAGCTTCAAAAGCTTTCTTCAGCCCGAACATCACAGCGACCGATGCCAACAGACATCGGCACACTTAGGGATCCACAGAGTCTTCGCAGCTTATGTGACAGACCTCAGCAACTCAGCATTTTGGCTAATCTACTTTATTTACGTATAAACACACACGGAGCACTGCAACATGGCTCCCTCTCTCTCTATCATCAGGCAGCAAAGAGAAAAAGAACAAAGGACAATAGTCCCACTTCACAGAACACAGTAACACAAACATTCTGTCTTTGTCACTTCCCACTTTGTGGAGTCAAAACATATACCGTCATGTGATGGACAACAATCCCATGACTGCAATCATGGAGCAGGAATTCTAACAGCCGCATGTGTGCATGAAGGGCCTTACCTGTGCGCCTCCCCCCTCCAGTCCCTCCACCTTTGCAAAGTGGACTAGCTACAGCCAGCTCCAAACTGTTGTTTTGTGGATAGGTGTTGCCCAGTGGCCTATGAAATCTATGGCATTCTCTGTGGCAGCCTCTTTAATTGTGGGACTTCCTCTCCACGTAAGTGTGTCTGGCACCTTCACTGTGCAGCTTTTGGCAAGTGCTGAAGATGCACCTCTTTTACCCTGGCTTTTTGACCCTTGAAGTGTATATTTTTGGAGCCCACCTTATTTATGTGATTGTAAAGTTTCTTTACACTGTTTTGAATATTGTGTTTAAATTGTTGTAACTTTCCTTTGGACTTTAGAGTGAAAGGCAGGTAAATAATGATGATGACGATGACAACAACAACACAAGGTCCAGTGGCTCGTGTAAATGGCTATTAATGGGCAAAAGCTAAGTCTGTGTGTGTTTGCAAGCTTTTCGTGCTACGTAGAATTCTCCCTTGACAGTGCGATGGTGTCTGTGTCCTGCCCCAGCGGGCTGGGAGGGTGCTCCTGTGCATTTATTTATCCCTCTGCTGACAGCGGCAGAAGCTTCCTCTCTTACTCCTCCTCCTCCTCCGTGTTGTCATCATCATCCTGCGAAGCCACAAGCTGCTAGCGGCAAATCTGGGTCATGAAGATGGGGGAAAGCAAAGAGGCCCGGCTGCTTTTGTCAGTGGAATATAGAGAAAACATAAGCGATAGGGATGGCTGAGAGTGGGGAGCCTGGAAGGGCAGCTGTTCTCATAGAGGCACCGGACCTGTGGCCGTCCACATGTTGTGGACTACAACTCCCATCATGCCTGACCGTTGGAGATTCTGAATAGGGCTGCCTTGAGCTGTAATTTAAACAAACCCCTGTGTTGCAAAATATGAGTCAGCAATATCAAAAGCAACACGATGGCCAGAAACAATTACAATATGAAAAACTTTATGGAATAATTCAAAACATCAAAACTAACAAACTGAAGTCTCTGAAAATCCTTAAATGAATCACGGTGCCAGACTTTACCCAGCGGAGAACAAGCTGTGAAGCTTTGTATAATCCGCAAATGTCCAGTTCTGATGCCCAACTCTGAAATCTGCTGAACAGTGTTTCCGGATAACAACTACTGTTTCGTTGACTTCTTCATCTGCCAATTAGTTCAACACTCGTAAGTAGAAAGGTATGTAATTTCTTCATTAACCAATCTTTTTTCGAATAGATATAATATACTTGAGAATGAAAAATACACTGGAACATCGCATGAGTGTTGAACTAATTGGCTGATGAAGAATTCAGAGAATTCAACTTTTATTGCATCCGTAACCACCTGTTGGAAGACTCAGAAAAGACAAAGGAAAGTACTTCTTTCCCCCCACTGTGCAAACTTAAAACCACGGCATTCGCTCCTACGGGACGATGTAAATTGGATGGGTTTAAAAGGGGATTGGAACGAGTTCCTGGATGGCAAGGCTCTCATTGGCTACTAGTGATGATGGCTTGGTCCTATCTCCACTTTCAGAGGCAGCATATCTCTGAATGCCAATTGCTAGGAAAGCGTTCTTGCAGTTAGGTTCTGCATGAGAGCCTCCCATAGGCATCTAGTGGGCCACTGTGAGAACAGGACGCTGGACTAGAGAGGCCTTTGGCCTGACTCCGCAGGGCTTTTTGTACATGTTTTATGTTATTTGGCAGCTCCCGCAGTCCCAGGGATCCACTGCACTTGCCAAATAAGGGGGTCTTTGACTGCCCCCCCAAACCTGCAGTCATTTGTGGGATTTATGGTAGGGGACATCTTCCTCTAAGACCTGAGTTCAAGAACCCCTTTGAAGCCTATTGATTTCCACCTTGGCCTACACCAAGAACATGCAGGGAGACAGCCACAGTGATTATTATTTTTTAACTCCAAACCATTGTCAACCATCCAAACACCTCTCCTTCGCATGTCAACGTGCACATTAATTTTACACCACCTTCCTTAAAACTCCAGTAGACAGGTATGCAAGCCAGTGCAAAGCATCCAGGTTAGGATAACTTGACCTCTTTTAGCAAGGCCTTAGACTGAGTGGCCACATTTCCTCCTCTTGCATTGCTGTTCTCTGCTGCTGTTTTGTTTGTTTTGGCTATTGCTTTGTTTTGTAGTTTCATTCTTTGATTTCAATATAATTTCAACTTGTTTTAATTGCGGGTTGAGTTGTTGTTTTTTTGTAACCTGTCCTGTTGACATTTTGGCAGAGGGTAGGCTTATGAAATGAATAAGTACCATATTTTTCTTTTCTTTTTTTCTGAGTGAATTTTTATTGTTATTGTGCTATTACAATTTGTTGGAAAAGAATATGTAAGGAAAACAATAAGTACCATATTTTTTGCTCTATAAGACGCACCAGACCATAAGACGCACCTAGTTTTTGAAGGAGGAAAACAATAAAAAAAATATTCTGAATCTCAGAAGCCAGAACAGCAAGAGGGATCGCTGTGCGGCAAAAGCAGCGATCCCTCTTGCTGTTCTGGCTTCTGGGACAGCTGCGCAGCCTGCATTCGCTCAATAAGACGCACACACATTTCCCCTTACTTTTTAGGAGGGAAAAAGTAAGTCTTATAGAGCAAAAAAATACGGTAAATAAATGACGTTGGCCTGATGCAGTTGGCCAGTTGTACATTGGCCTTGTGCTGCCATTGGGCACAGAATGCAGCCAGGGTTACCCTCAGAGTGTGTGTGTGTCTGTGTGTGTGTTTATTCTGCCCTAAGTGAATTAAAATCTACCCACCGCTTCCCCTGACATGTCCTGTCATATGTCTGGGGGCCCCTTGGGACTCCCCCCAGAACTCCCCTCTTGCTAGCCCTCCTTCCCACCTTTCCTGAGTGATTTTGCCTAGCTGGAATATGTCCTGGAACACTCAAAATGTATCTTGCTTGCCTGGACAGAGGGAAGTATGTGACTGCGTGCAGCAACTAGCCTACTGTTGTACAAGGGCAATCTGCCCACTTCTGCCTCTGTGCCATCCACCAGTGCTGAAAGCTGACCCAAAGCGAAAGCCCTCAGCGCTGCCGATAGGAAGTACACAGGTACCAGGCGCCATGTCAGCAGGTTCCCCAGACTCTGAGCTCTTCTGTATATTCCTGTTTCCATAGGACAGAGCCGGCATACTGAAGGCTTGTGGGCCATCCCCATCCCCCCTGCACCTGGTTCACCAGCAGCGGCCGACTCAGAGGTGGCCTCTCCCTCGTTGCCACTCCCAAGCATCACGGGTCCACTGCTGTTAAACACAAGGTGCTAGTTTCTGAGCTGGCAGAGTGGGCGTCCATCTTTCAGTCTTCCCAGCTCTGAAGAGGAAGACACCTCTGAGGGCTCTGGACTCTGCAGGAGCCCCAGGGATGTTCCTCCCTTCGGCATCAGGAAGACTGAAGGATGGCTGCATGCCAGCTCACAATCGGTATGTGTGTGTATAGCTATCTGGTTGCGTTGCATGGAGTGTGGGCTGTGCAGTTTCATGAGCATATTCCCCAGAAAGGCTTATAGGTCAGCATTCCCCACCTTGGTCCCCTCCAGGCTTTCTTTTGGACTATGGATCCCAGCAGCCTGAGCTGGCTGATGGGGATGGGAGTTGTAGTCCAAAAACATCTGAACTCTATATGTGAAAGTCTTGATGGAGCTTCTGCTGCTGGTTTTCAAAACCAAATGAATCTTTTTCTGTTGCGCTGCCCATCGCGAGAAAAGCAAGTCAATAAAGTATTAGCAATAGTTTCCGCCAGAAAGTAAGACAAAGTTGATTGTGAAAGAGAGTCTTCTATCTTGAAACCCTTCTCCAGTAACCTCCAGCTCTGCTTCAGTGCCCGCAGCCATGATGTGCCCTGAGTGGAATAAGCTGGGGTTCCTGTTGGGACCACACTCTGAAGATGTGTGCTCAAGATTTCATACGTTTCAGAACTGAATCGTGGTTCTGGCTGTAACCCTCAGCTTGAGCCTGCCTGACCAGGCTCTGTTGAAAAGGCGTTCTGTCCAAGGCGGCAAGGAAAATCCCAGCTGCGGTCCTTGCTCTTCCGTGACTTATTCAGGCATGAAACTCGCTAGGCGATGCCGTAGCATCGAAGGGGTGTGTACGGCTGCAGCGGGGGCTGATCCATTGAGGCAAAGGGGGCCCTGCCCTACCCACCTCACGCTTGATTCCTCCAAGCCCACCTATCTTCATACTTCCAGCGAGTCCAAAAGGTGGTCCTGGCTGCCAGCTTCCCCCCTCCTTAGTCTCGGTTTCGTTGCTGTGGAACTCAACAGGCAGGAAGATGAGGATGGGGACGTAAAGTAGAATTGTTTGTGTCTTGTTCTCATTAGCTCAGGCTCTGTGTTGTTATTGGCTCTGGCTCTCTGGCCTGCCTGTCTCCCTGCCTTCTGCCCCAACATCCCCAAACAGCAGCAACCACTGCTGATGATCAGATCTCAAAGAGTGGTCCAAAGCAGGGAGGGAAGTGGGGCTGAGCTAATGGGAGCTGTGTGGTGGCCCTTTTTTATTTTTGCAGCTCTCCTTTCCCCCTTCCATGACCCACTTTCCCCTCTTTTCTGTGCCTGAGAGTGTTTTGGAGGGGAAAGGGCTTGCAAAGTCTTGGCTCTTTCCACCCCCCCTCCTCCCTTGATGTGGGGCAATCCTCCTCTCGCCACTAGTGCTAAGTGGAGGCTGCGTAGAGGGTGTCCTCTTGGGTGCCAAACTCCCTTCCTTGGAAGGTCAAAGCTCTGCGTCTTCTTGTGATAGAAAGAAAGAATGTGAAGTGGGGAGGGGAGGGATGAGATGCCAGTTATCCTGTCCTCCCCCCCCCCATCCTGCTTGGCTGCCCGCTTCTGTGTCCCTGTGGTTTCAGCCGACCAATTGAATGTCTGTGTGAGCTAATCAGATTTGACAGCTGAGAAAATACTATGTTGGCTTTTAAGGCCAGAAATTGACAGAGAGAGTGGGGAACGGGCCGGGTGGGAGGCATGGTACGAAAGGAAATGTATGTTTTGTGTGCAGACCGATCTTAAAGGGGGGAGGCTTTCCCTGACTACTTGGTTATAGAATGCTATAGAGTCTACCTTTAAGTGCTGAAAATTCAAAGGAGAGGAAACTGGGTTTGGATACTTGCAAGGTGAGGCCCTGCGCTGTTTCTGAGCCCAGGCACCACTGCTTCCTGCAGCAGGGAGTTCCAGTAGTTTGCAAGAGAAGCATCCCTTCTTATGTGGAATGGGTGCTGGGCAGCTGGTGTAGGAAGGTGGGTCGGGCAATAAGTAGAGAGTTGAGGAACAAAGAGGCTGCCGTGGAAAGCACCTCTCCTCTCCTGCGTTCAGGTCACCTCCATACCATACATTTAAAGTTCATGGCTTCCCTCAAAGCATCCTGGGAACTGTAGTGGCAAAGAAACATAGCAATTTGCCTCTGAGGCTTTGCAAGAAACAGGCTTTCTCTTGATCATCAGTCTCTTTTATATCATTTAATTGGCCTTCACCCAGAGGTGGGAAGACTTCAGGCTTGTAGGGTCTACTATTTTTTTACTAGAGCACCAAGATCCACCAACTAGTGCATGTTGGAGAATAAATTCATTTAGAAACAACACATTCTGAGCCCATTGACTTGTTCTGAATATCGGGACGGAGTAGAGTGCTCAGTCTTTTCACGCCAAAGTCAACTCCTGGTTCCCCCTGCATACACACATGCACACATGCTTCATCCATTTCAGTGGTGTTATTTGGGAAATTTGACAAAACATTTTGCATTGGTTCTTCTGGAGCAGGAGCTCTCCTACTGCCTGCTAGAGATGATTTCCGAGGTGTCTTCTTTTGTTGCGCATAAATACACAGGTTATTTATTTCTCCTCCAAGACCCAGAGGAATATACCGTAGTTGTCTACTACCTCTGTTTGCTTGTGTAGCTGGAAGATTAATCAAATCATGGCTTAATTATTCCCGGGCCTTTCTAGTGAACTGACTGGGGAAGTAAGGTCTATCCATACGTTGGGCTTCAAAATTGTGAGACTTGTCAACCGAGGCTGTCTCTATTAAGCTAGAAATACGCAAAAGAGTTGTCTCTGAGCATATATAGAGTGTTCTTCTGTTGACTCGGAACATCAGCCACTTGGACATTGTGGGAAGCTAGAGTTGACTTGCTGATTTTAGGGAATTGAGCTTGATAGCGGGATTTAGCCCTGGCACATTCAACCTAGTAATAAAAGAACATAAAAACGAAAGGGCCGTACTGAGAGACAGCAATATCTGAAGGTGTGGGAGAAAGTGGGTTGATGTTGTGATAAAGCAGAGTTGCCACTGGGTGTCGCCATTACTCAGTATAAGAGAGAACTGTTTTGGGGTAGACACCCTGGGTGTGGACATGGGTGAGAGCGCAGAGTGTGCTGGACACATCAAGCACCTACCAACCAACCAACATGCGGTGCGATGTCCAATTCTTAAAGAGCACACCTCCTCACCCCCTCAGCTTTTCCCTCAAGCCCCCCAAGCTGGCATCTGATCTGGGGTACCATTGCTATGCATCTCGAGAGTGTTGTTTGGGGTTCCATGGCCTCCTCAGGTCACAGTGGACTGAAACCCAGGCCTGGCTCCCCTTGCTTCATGTACCAGGTCCACCCCGCCCCTTCCCGCTGGCAAACAGCTGATGTCTCCCTGACCTTTCGCCAACTTGGCAATGAGCAAAGGTTGTGGCTTGGAGCCTGATTGGAGCGGGGGCACTGGGGAGATTTCCTAGCCAAGGATTAACTAATGGCTGTCCAGGCGGAGGAGGGGGGAGCCCTTTTTTCAAATATGACAATCCGGTATAGTCCCTCTTTCCAGGAATGTGAGGCTTTCTCTTTTACCCATCAGAAGTCCCCCAAATTTCCTGGGTTTTCAGAATAGTTTGCCTTGAGTCACTTGCTCCCCACCCCACCAAAAAAAGCCAGCCCTTGCTCTAGCCCAATAGATCACATTTCCTTTCCAGGGGATTCGGGAAAAGCCCCCTCCGTTTATATTCCCCCAGGATCATGAAGTTCCAGATCTGTTTCTACAACTCCACGTCCTCGGGGGAAGCAGAAGTAATGCCCCCAGAATCCTCCGCTCTGTCCCCCTGGACAGGTATTTCCAAAGGTCCCAAAGGTGACTTTGCTCCCAGGGTCCTTTGCTCTTACCGATTCCACCTACTCCAGAGCACTCCCAAATCCCAGCTCCTGCATGCTTCGCTGTAACCCATTATTCCGCTTCTCTCCCAGAGCTGCCGGGAGAACCCAGGAGGAGTCCTGGCTGCTTCTTCCCTCCCCAGATGAGCTGCGCGCGTTCCCTCCACACCCTCCACGACTAAGCAGATAACACCCCCCCAGTGGCTATTTATAGTCTACGGTCCCTAGTGTGTGTGTGGTACGTGCTCGGCAGCATAAGAGGCTGCCACGGAGGGAGGGAAACGCGCGCCAGGTTCAGATCAGGATTCTGGCCTCTTCAGGGAGCATGGCTTGTGTGCCAGCTGCTTGGCACATCCTCCAATCCTCCATCTCGTTGCTATGGAGACTGGCTCTGCCCTGGGGAGTCCCCGGGCAGCGCAGTGCCTCTTGTGGGGTGAAAATAGAGGTGGGGGTGGAGAGACAGTGGACTGGAGTGGGGGGCGCCGAACACACACTTCCTTTCCTCCAAGACATCCTTAGTGAGACGATCTTCCTGAGGTGTGTTGACAGTGGGCACTAGTTAGGGCGAAGAAGGCCCTTCCTCACCACCCTCGGTCCGCCCCAGACGCCCTCTTCCTTCCTGACGTTCTTGCTTACATCTAGTCCAGGGGGTGGCACTGCCTGGCAGCTTTTAAGCATCAGGGTTGCCCTCTGTGAAACTCAGCAGGAAGGAATGGGATGGGGAAAAGAACTGGAATAAGTTGGCTATGGCTCCGGCCTACTTCTGGCCTCTCTACCTGCTTCCGTACAATTGGGCAACAGCCACCACTGTACCTTGCGGGTAGGTAGATAAATCTATAGATTCCATAGATAGCAGCCTTTTTCTTAGGAATAACAGCTTTACACTGAGTAGGCAGGGGTACCCAGGGCTGGCGAAGGGAGTCGAACCCGAAAGTGCAGCGGCAAGATGGGGAAACCATAGTTTCAGAACCAAAGCAGCTTTAACAGTGCTAGGAGAAAGGGAAGCAAACTGTTGCATTCTCTGGTGGTGGTGGCGGGGGAGAGATTAAAGAACATTTTTCCATCTCACTTCCTGCTTTTAGCCAACAGGTTTAAGGGGTGGGTGAGTGGGGAAACTCAGTGGCAGAGCGCATGGTTTCAATGCACAAGAATCCAGGTTTAGCCCCTGGCATCTCTCGTCAAACAAGGATCTCGGGTAGCAGGGATTTCTTAAAATCCCCTTTCGCTGAGACCACTGCAAAAAGTAGACGCCACTGGATTACGCGAACCAACGGTTTTTCTCGTTCCACTTGTTTCCAAATGCAATGTTGACCCAAAAGGACAGGTTTTCTGGTGTTGTCATAACCTGATAGTTCCAACTCACATGAAGCCATCCTAAAAACAACACTCCTTGAGAGTAGAGGGGGAATCTTGCTACAATTGCACACATTGGAAAGGCCCAGGTCACATTACCACAAGGTTTTGTACATGGATTCAGAAACATCAGCTGGTTCAGCATCTGGTGGTCAAACTTGGGGTGGTTAGATAGACTGAATATATTTTGCCACTACGTAATTACCCTAACTTAGCAACCAGCATGGTTATGGGTGCAAACTGGAAAATGGTAATCCAAAATGGAGTAGGACAAGGGTATCTGAAGGACCATCTTCTATCTTGGATCTGCCTGCCTGCTGGTCATTAGAGGCCCTGATGTAGATTGTGGAACACCTTCTCAAGAGACACTTGCTTGTGGCTTATTCTTTTCTCTTTTAGGTGCCAGATCAAATCTGTTTTATTCCCTCAAGCCTTTGATAGCCATTCTGGTATGTAGTGGTTAAGAATGCTGGACTACGACCTGGAAGATCAGGGTTCAAATCCTCCCTTAGCCATGAAGCTCACTGGGTGACCTTGGGCCAGTCACTTTTTCTCAGCCCAGCCCTACCTCACAGGGTTGTTGTGTGGATAAGATGAGGAAGGGAAGAACCATATATGCCACCTTGGGCTAATTGGAGGAAAGGTAGGGGTATGAATGGGATAATAAATAAATAAATGTAAATTTTGACATCATGCTTTTTTTACTCTGCTGCTAGACTTGCGTTCAACTTCAATTGTTCTTTTTCTTTCTTTCAAATATGTATTTGGGTTAGCTGTTGTTTATTTTGAACTGCCTTTTGGGGAGAACTAGTGGAAAGGTGAGGTGTAAATATTTTAAATAAATAAGTAATAACCAGGGCAGCTTATGTATAAGAAAATAAAATGGAGCCATGAATTAGTGCCATCCTCAGAGTTACTACTACTGCAGCCAAGCTTCTGACCCTGTGCGGCTCTACTTCACTTTGTTCGCATTTCCAGACTATATTGCGGGTGTGGAGAATACCAGGGCCGCATTCATTCCAGGGTAACTTTTCAGGGGCCACATGCCCAGTGCCAGAAGCAAAAATGGGTGGCACAACCAATGTTAATTCATTCACACACCCCTCTCTATCCTCCATCCCTGCAAGTGAGAAGTATTATCAGAATCCAAAGAAACAAAACTCTCAAGGGGGTTGCAAAGCAGGGCTGGTGAGAAATGTGGCCCAGGTAAAGAGGCCTAGAGAGCTGCACTTGGCCCTCACCCCACCCCAGTCCCTATGCCTTCCTACCATGCTGTCTTTACTGCTTTGCTTTCAGGCAGCCCCTCCGCCCTTTTTGCGCAATTGCTGTACCCCCAGAGCTTGCTGTATTCGGAAAGCATGTCTTTGTTTGTTATTGTGGAGTGCTCTTCAGTCTTGTTCTCCCGTCTTGCTTTTCCTTGCAGCTGCTGTGCCCCTTGAGGTGGATTGTTATTTTCTGTTTTAAAGAAAAGTGGGAAAGTGGCTCGGAAGTAGCGGTCTGTGTGCAAGGCGATCCTGAGGATCCATAGCAGAGGAGGGTGGGGTTTGGAGGTTTGTTTGTTTTTAATGCAGATTCTCAGTTCCATCTGACTTACCCGTTATTATTACAGCACACTGCTTCATGTCCACTTTCCCTCGCTCCATCTGCCTCTGTCCTCAATTCTCTGTTTGGTTCACCCAACTAATCTTCTTCCATGTTGGCCAAGGCTGACCGATCCATGTATTTGTTGCAAATTAGGAATGTCTTCACCCCCCAATATTTCCCAACACTGATTGCAACAACAACAACAACAACAACAAAATTCAAGTTCAGACCCCTCCAATTCTCCTGCCACCTTCCTATGTTTAGACAGGGCCTGAGGGGGCCTAGGAAATTCCTCCAAGTCTCTTTTCAGCCAGGCTCGCTCGCTCCAAAACCCATGCTCTTGGGAGATAGCAGGCTGTAAATTTAAAATTAATTAATGAAATGGGCCTAGGTGGGCCTAGGTACCTAGACCCTGCCCCTAGCCCTAGCCTCCTCTTCTGAACTTTAGATCCCGTTCTAGTTGATGATAACACTCTACAACCTTGCCTTGCAGTTATTACTGTGTCTACCCCGTTCTCCTCAGAGCTCCAGCAACGTTAGCATTTAGTTTTAATTTACCCAGTCCTTCCCCCCCACCCCCCTTTAAAATTTCCCCATTAGTATTTCATACAGACCCTCTCCCATCAGCATAGCTCACCAAAGCCCTCCAAATTGTAGTGGCGGTGGGGAGGGACCCAGAATATCTGCTACACGCGCAGCCCTAGTGTGTATATGGTGGAAGGGTGTGTGTTGTGTAGGGGGTTCTCTTTGTGGCCAAGCCTGGTGCAAGCTGGCTGACCGCAGGGGAATTCATCTTCCCGCCATCCCCTCGGCTCCCGTTTCTGCCGCAGTGCGTGAAAAATCGATGGCGCAAATTGATTCACTCCCGCCGGCGGCAAAGCCCTCCCACCCCACTCCCCCCTTCCCACGGGAACTGTTAATCAATTCCCTCACCAGAAGCTCATAAACAACTGTTCCCTGGAGGGGAAATATGTTGGGGGCTGGGGTTGCAGATGGAAGGGGGAGGAGGCTGTGGAGAAAAGACACCCTGCCTTGCCCCACAAATTTGTGTATGGATCAAGAGAGAAATGGGGGCTGGCTGGTTTGGTCTATGAGGCACAAGCCTAAGTGGGGGAGCGGTGCTTGGGCAATTGGGGTGTCATGTGTGTGTCCCTGTGGTGAAATTGATGGATATCTGGACCAATAGCCAAACCACAGTGATAGAGACGGAGAGGCCGCATTCACACCATATATTAAAAGCGCTATGAGACCACTCTAAACAGTCCCAAAGAATTCTGGGACCTGTAGTTCATTAAGGGTGTTGAGAGTTGTTAGGAGGTCCCTATTCTCCCTTCCCAGAGCTAAAATTTCCAGAGTTCCCTGTGAATGCCTCCCTTGTTCTCTTAGGATGGCAATGGCGCCCACCTGAGAGGTGGTGGAACTGAGTTCCAGTGAGTTCCAGCTGCAACCCCCCCCCCCGCTCAGCACCCTTGGCGAACTGCAACTCCCAGAATTCTTTGGGGGAAGGCCATGACTGTTTGGAATGGTATCATCACAGTGAATTGAATATATGTTATTGAAATGATCTTAAGAGACTTCAAACAGCTCAATTGTGGGACCGATTGATTCAAAGGATCATTAGAAAGGGTCCTCAGTGAGCAGCACATGTCAAATAGCAAGGAGTACTTTGTGTGGAAAAGCACTGGGAAAGACGAGAATGTTTGGCTGTTGTACTAAACCGAAGTCAGGGCTAGGAGTTCTGCTGTTCTGCTCCTGTCTTGTGATGTTTGCAAGGCACACTGTTGCCTCTAGCAAGGATTGAGGAGCCTACGAGCCTGAACTTCAGCCTGCCTCTTCTGGGCTGTTTGGTCCCCGATTAAGTGGGCAAGAATCAAGCGCAACCACAGAGAAGCTGCAAATGTGCTGTATTGTACACCGGACTGCCAATATTCCGTATTCTGGGTTTGATTTATGGCACAGTTGCCCCCAAATCTGAGTACCTCTGGGCTACATCATGCAGAACTGTGACTCCCTGCCCACTCCTGGGGCTTCAGCCTAGCAAAAACAACGCTATCTGTAGGGAGAGCCCTCTAGCTGTTGCTAGGCAACACTGAAGTTGTGCCTCTCCCTTCCCCTCTACAACTGGTTGGTAGACCCCCACGGTGATCATGGTCTTCTGTCCCCCTCTAATGGTGGCTACTCACCTGGACAGAGAAACATAGTTCTGCCTCTGTTTCACAGTAGTTTATAAACAGCAAGCTATGGTACCCTGTTTCCCTTGGAACGGCCCTCGCTGTGGCCCCACAAGACAGCTGTGGCCCACTGTCCTTCTGGGTTGCTAGGCCAGACACAGCAATGCTTTCCTTTCTACCTCTAACCGTGGCTTATCTCTGTCTCTCTCTCTTTCTCTGATCTCCCTACAGCCTCCACAAATCCCTTATCTGGACCCGGGCTCCCAACTCCAGCCGCCGCGATGGCATCTGCGTCACGCCAACCTGCGCCCAGCCTCATCGTGTTCCGTGTGAACGCAGAACGTGGCGAGGGTTGTTTCGGGTGGTGTGAAGAGCTCTGGCCCATCTGCCTCGTGGGGGAGGAATCCCCGCGTTCCCCCCCCCAACAAACCACCTCGCAGTTTCCAAGAGTGTCCCCTCATTTCTCTGCGCCTGTGCCAGCCTCTTCCTCTCCATCCTGTCCTCCCCTGCCCTCCCCTTACATAAGCTGCACGTGGCGATGTCACCGGCTTGGCCCAGATTTCTTCTGACAGCAAGCGTTTTCCACACGGCTGGGCTTGTGCTGCTGCTGGAGGAGCGGCGGTGGGGGATGGGGACCCCGAGTAACCCCCTTCAACAAAGGAGAATCTAGCTCCCACCCCTTGCCGTTCTCCAGTGAGGAGTCGATTCCTGGGGCTGCGGTGGTACTTGTATGTGTGCTAAAGCAATGTGTGCTTCTTTCCTTCCTGCGATATTGTGATATACAGTGGTACCTCTGGTTACGTACTTAATTCGTTCCGTTCTTAACCTGAAACTGTTCTTAACCTGAGGTACCACTTTAGCTAATGGGGCCTCCCGCTTCCGCCGCGCGATTTCTGTTCTCATTCTGAGGTAAAGTTCTTAACCCGAGGTATTATTTCTGGGTTAGCGGAGTCTGTAACCTGAAGCGTATGTAACCTGAAGCGTATGTAAGCCAAGGTACTACTGTACCCAGATTTGGGGTGTGGGGGTTCAGGGCAGGCCCATAGGATAGGAACAGGGAGCGTTTAGAAGGATGCGAGTGCTTTCAAACTACCGACTTCTCCTGCTGCCGCTGAGTCTGATGGGTGGCTGCTTTTGGAGCCATCACTCACGACTTCACAGGACGGTAGCAGGAGCAGGTCGGTATCCCTCCCCATATTGCTCCCAGCTGGGCCACGGGCCCCCATGCTGCAAAAGGGGCAGCGGGTGGGCGGGGAGGACTACTGAGGCTCCCCCCCCCCACACTTTTGTGTTCACTCCTTGTCCCTGCAAATCTATTCCAGCTGGTTGAATTGTGTTTGGACTCCAGATGGAACCAGGAGTTGCCAGTTGCTGGCGGAAGTCGGCAGGCTGTGTTCCCTGGCTGGCTGGCTGCAGGAGACTTGACAGATAACGTTCAGGGGCTGATGCAGTCCTGTACCCCCTCCAAGGAGCCTCCCCTGCTAGCTTTGGGTTGGTCTCAAGTTCCCATCAGGAAGCTAGAAGAGGATGAGCTGCTGCGGCCAATCAGATAATTTCAGCTCTCTAAGGGGGGATCACTACTATATTCTGGGCTAATTGTGTCAGCCCAGAATGTGATCCCAGCCCTTAATTTGAGAGGGAGCAGAGTCGGGGAACTTTTGTGAGTGTCAGGGGGTTACCCCCAGGGTATGAGGAATAATTGTAAGGGGAAAGAAGGGCCTCTGAGCATGTGGAGAGTGCAGTTAAGTATTCATAGCCTACTTGGTTGAGTTTAGGAGAAAGGGCCTTCAAGCAGGAGGGAATGACTTTCAGAGAGGCTTGGGCCCCAACAACCCTCTCTTTTCCCTGCCCAGGATTTGGGATTTTTTTCTTCTGCTGGTGGAAGAATTGTGTGTGAGTGAGAGAGAATGAGACAGACACTGATTGGGATCTATTAACTGTCTGCTTACAGTGATCCCCAAGCAAGTAACGTATAGTTTGGCGAGAGTCATCTCGGTCCAGTCGGAGAAAACTGGTTGCTGTGTTCAATCCTTTGTATTACAACTGATGTTTTCTGAGGAAAGACCTTTAAAAAAAACAAAACAAAACACACCCTAATTTAAACCCTTCACCTCCGCCTCTGTCCAATATCTCCTAGATCACAGGGATGTGCTTGCCCTGGGATTATTGCTGGCAGGGTTGGGAAGGGGCAGCAGCACACACATCTGGCAAACATTTGGACCATTCCTAGATGCTGAGCACATGGTGTTGATGGATGGATGGGCCTGGGGAGAGGGGGCTTGCACTGCAGAAGGGGATTTAGTGTATCTGTCTGTCTCTGCTTGTTCATTTGGGATCTCTTTCCCTGCTTCCTGGGAATAAGCCCCATTTCCCCTCCCCCCCAGCTGTTTCTCATCTTGGGAACCCAGTGCAAAAATATGGAGGGTGCAGTCTCTGAGGCAATGGGGTCTTTTCTGTATATTTGTTTCAGTCTCTTAAGATGTACTAAAGCACTCTGTCTTGGTAAGTAAGGCTTCTGGGCTCTTAGAAGGAAACAGAACTCTGTACCAATTTTCGCTACAAAGGGAGAAGACAGCGCTCTGCATTCCTTTACTCTTTCCACTGGCATCCGTCACAAAATGGAAGCTAAGTCTGTCACATACCTAAGATCATATTATTATGCAAATGTTAATTAGTTCGGAATAGCTAGCTCATTTTGACTCTCTGTTTGCAATCAGTATCAGAGTTGGGATGCACAAAAATCCACAATTAAGCCTTGTAAATAGCCACTTGCCTGGTCACCTATTGCCGAGTAAGGTTCTCATATAGCGATGCTACTCAGGACTGGTTACTTTTAGTGCTATCAAGTCGTTGCTCTGTACTTACATGTGGAATTGCAAGTGCGCTTCCATACCTAGGCGGTACATGGTATTTTTGTGTGAAAACTTGCCACTATGTTCCATCCAAACTAGCGAGTATGAGATACCTGTTTGTGGGGAGCAAGTAGCAATGCAATCATGTTAGTTTATCAGGCTGTCCGCTTTAAAATTTGCACTAAAATGCTATTAATTCAAGTGTGCTATTGCAAAAACACCTTAAGATATCTTTAATGTAGGTGAAAAAGCATTTTAGTGCAAATTAAGAGAGATTTAAAACACTACTTAAAAAGTACTTAACCGTTTCCTGAAGTGGCTATAGGCTTAATCACACAAAATGTCACTGCACACGTGAGAAAAGGTTTAAAGCAAAAACAAAAAATGGAGAGTAGCGCTTAGTTTATTTATATCTGCAGATGTCAGGCTACCATTCCATTCTTTTTTAAAGTGACTGGTACAGGTTGTAAAAAGTGTGAGTAAATGAAGAGTGAATATTCCAGAGTAAATGGCTAATGCAAAAGCACCCAAGGAGGTGACCTGGGCAGGGAATCTTTTCTAGAGTGGAAGAGATTTGGTTCCATTCTTCTTCCAGGCAAATCGTGTAGTAGGCAGACTGGCTGGTAAGGTTTGTGGGCTGGGCCAGTAAAGTTTATGGACTTATTTGCAAGTAAAGTCCATCTTGGGCTAGTAAAGTCCATGGCCTTATTTGCAGAACTGCCGTAAACATGCGCAACAGCAGGTCAGCCCTCTTACCTTGCTTCTTGACCACACTGACTGGGAGTAGGAGAGCAATTACAGGGTGGAAGAGGCAAGGGACATGCTAAGTGAGAGCTTCAGTATGAAGGCTTAGGAGGAGTGAGAGCCAGGATGGAAGTGCTTTTGCAGCAGAGGCCAGCGTAGTGTGTTAAAAGGCATGGTGCTGATGGGCATCAGCATTCGCCTTTCCAGAGGCTGATGGTGAGCCAAGAGTCCTCTTCTGCTCCAAGACGGCTCTTTTCCCTCTTGTGGGAGCATGAAGAAGAAGAAGACAAGCCGTTCTTACGGTGGTTGTTCTTCAAAAAAATACTTTTCATTCTTATTGTTTTCGGCAGGGGGTCGGGGTGGTAGTTACTTGAATATAAAACAAGGGCTTTCTGAAGGCAGGAATTCTTTGCGATCTGGATGGGGAGGGTGTGCGGTGGTGGGGGGACGGCGTCAGCGTGGGGGGGGGTGGGTGTGTTCCAGCAGGCTCTGCTCTCCAGCCAGCTGCCCTCTGCCTGGGCCCCTCTGCTGGCTTCAAAGGGTCCCGGAGGCCCCTTGCTTTGTAGGAAAAGATAAATCTGCCACTCTCCCCTGGCTTCGTTGGGGAAGGAACTTGAAGGCTGGGCTCCATCAAGACTGACAACCCAGCTTGTAGGGGTGGGGTGGGTTAGCAGGGTCTTTTAATTGGCTGAGGGAAGAGTGGCCCGTTCTGCTGGGATCCAGTTGCTTGTGGGGCGAGAAACGGATCACGAAACCAAGCAAGAGGGAAGAAGTTGAAGTGGGGTAGATCAGTATTGGGTGCAGTAAGTATGCACCAGGGAGGTTAAATTAACAATAGGGACACTATGCCTTCAGGGAGGAGTAGATTAAGAAATTGTACTCTACAGTCTTAATACTGGATACGATCCTAGAAGGATTTGGAGGGTTGCTAAGAGGATGATTAAAGTACATTTAAAAGGCTAGATTAAAATGGCCCATGCCCCTCTGTTAGATAAGCTGGTGCATCTGCCTCTGAGCGGTGAGAGAGCCATAATTTAAGAGCATGGCTATTGCAGTTGCCGCTGAAGCCATTTGAACCTGTTTGCTGCGATTTCCGGGTTTGGAGAGTTTTGTGCCAAATCTGAAATCTGTTCTAGGATGTGCAGACTTCAGAATTTCACCTGCAGAAAAGTGGAACTGCAGTCCTGATCTCATGCTTATAGAGATGAGTTTGCTCTCAAAGGGGAATCAGACATACTGAGACCCGTGTGGCTACATACCGTGTTTCCTTGTCTGTATGCTCCCTCCACCCTGCACCGCCACACACAAAAGTTTTTCCCCTGTTACACCACTGCTTCTTTACAATAATTAATTTCAGGTTCTGCAAGCATGGTGAGTTAGGTCATGTGAAAGCACACTTTGCATGGTTTGAGAGAAAGCACGTGTTGGTCTGATAAGCGCCTGGTCCCTTTGGAACTGGAGATCTGAACTACAACGCTCATCCTAGATTGCAAAAATAATATTCAGAATATATTAATGCTGTATCTTTAATAGCAAGAGGATGGGCAAGAGGTTTTTTTTTTTAAAAAAAGGTTGCCTTTGGGTTTTAACACGTGACCATTCCTTAGCAAATGACCCACCATTCCTTCCCTTCCCACTGCTCATTTTAAATATACTCTGATCAATATCTCGAAGGGGGAATAGATTTTGAGGAACTCACACTGAGTCAGGTGTCAGAGGGCCAAGTGAACAAGTAAGTGCTGCTTCTTAGCCATGTGCTGCTCAAGCCTTCCTAGTGTCCAGAGTTGTCACAATTTGCCATGGTGAACTTTGCTGGTCAACGAATACTGTCCAAGGTTCTTGCATGTCACCCCTTGAGCTGAATTTGGCCAGCTGTGTGCAGCAGCATGGAACCCTAGAGCAAAGTATGTGGAAAGGCAAGTCAGATAGTGTATTAGCTGCAACCAGAGGAAGGAAAAGCAGCCAACTGCAAGAATCATGGTGGTTGCGTAGCATTCTTCTTGTTCCTGCCTTCGTGGGGCACGAGAGGTAAAGGAGGGCACAGCTGTGTGCTCACCCAAGGGGAAGAGGAAAGAGTGGGGTTGCATGAACACATAGTTTGCTCTGAAGGGTCTTTGTAGAGTAAACAAGTGTTATAAAGGGGAATAGAGGGGTTCCCCCATTAGCTACCCAGCACTAACACGTAGCACAGAGGTTGGAGGGCCTAGCCCCCCACCCCATCTGTCTTGCCTTGAACACAGGGATAAATGGGTTGTCGCTGCCTCCTAGTTGGATCAAGACACACCTTGGCAAGGGTCTTGCGCCTTTCCTGGCAAAGATCTGTGCCTCCCTAGCGACTCCTGTTGTGTGCTCTGAAAAACCATTACGCTAGACCTGAATTCCTTCCCAGAACTGGGGAGGGGGAGCAGGGGGAAATAAAACCTAGGAATCCTAGCTCCCAGACCCCATCCCTGTAATGCAGGCAGACCCACTCCGGTTTGCTGGCCACAGGAGCCAAATGGATCTAGCAAAACGCTCCCCTCCCCAATCTTGGAAAAGCATTGCTGTTCCTCATCAAGATGCAAGATGTCCATTTCAGACCATCTCATCTCTGTTTCCTCTCTCTCCCCCTCTCCCCACCCTCCCCATCTTGACGCCCAGAAACTCCCGCCTGGGACTCCAGGCCATAAATCAGGCCTGGACTGAAGGGGGGGGGGAGAGACTTCCCCCTCCTGCTTCTCCTCCCCCTCAGATCCGTTTCCGGTCCCTTTCTGGCAATTAATATAAATGGACAGCAAGGAGCTTGGCAAAGGAAAATGCAGCCTTTGCCATAGTGTGTGTGTGTGCGTGTGTAACTGGAGTTTTGAGGGGGAGTTGCTCCTTGTGCAGACAGTTTTCTTCTGCTTCTGGCAAGGACAGCCAGACCCACCCCTTAGTGCAAGCTAAGTCTTGGCTTTGGGATAGCTTCAGAGCTAAAGACCCAACAAAATTGATTTCCCATACATACAGTTGTTGGTTTTTTTTTTAAAGGGAAAAACAATGCTTTTGGTTCTGATCCTGGGATTATTCCCATTTTGCGGGACCCTAATTAGGTTACCTTTAGGCCCCAAAAGGTTGGTATCTAAACTTTTTTTAAAATGAGGATATAATTTCGAGCTTAGTTGCGTCAGTGCTCATTCCTGGAACATTGTGCTGGAGGGGGGAAAAGAGAGACTACCTTTGAGAGCAAGTCTTATTTTCTGCCTGGTTCAAGAGATTCTGCTGTTCATTCTGCTCCTGTGTTTATCAGGCCCAACACTGGGTCATTAGGCAAAGCTAGACTCTACCCCAGTGGTAGGGATCCTCAGGCTCCCTCAGGGGCTGAATCCTGTACGGGGGGAACCACCTGAAATCCAGCGCTGATCATCCTCTGTCCCCATAAGCCTCTGTTCTGTGACACGCAACTGCTTTGCTCCCAGGCTCTGTCCCATGAGAGTCTGGCATCAGATGACCTGGCAATCTCAATAATGTAAGCATTTCCACAACTTTGAGAGCTAGGTACAGTTCTCTCCTATATCTGATAAAATTTCCTTTTTAGAGGAGTGGTGAGGAACCCTTTTTTGGCCATATCAGTGACTTGATACAGATGTCCATTGGGCAGCGTTCTGTGAGCTCAGGGAGTTTGGCTCCGTCTACTCATTGCAAATGACCGAACTGATCAATATAGTGCAGATAGATGTGGCAGAATTTCTTGCTCTCAAGTGGAAGCTGATTGGATGGAGTCAACACTAGAGCAATAAATGATGCGGATGCACCAAGCAACATCCTCTGTGTATCATGGAATCATAGAAATGTAGAGTTGGAAGGGACTACGAGGGCCATTTGGTCCAATGCAGGAATCTTTTGTCCAACGTGGGACTTGAACCCACAACTCTGGAATGAATGTTTCAGTTCACAGAAACTTGCAATTAATTGATTAATCAACTTGTGGCATATTGGCAGCTCCCTCACGGCACAGCAGCATCCCTTGACATACAGGTTAGGAATTTTGGGTAAGCAGAGATGGGCATCTCTGACACGTTTCTGGTAGATACCTAGGGACTTGCTGGTTGTTTGGGATTCTGTAAAAAAAAACCCCACACTACGCTGGGCTGAGTGGATTTTCATCTGCAAGACGCTTTTTCTTAAATGTGTGCATAATTCAGGATCATGTTAACACAAATTAATTATGTCTTAAAGTGTGAAGAGATTCTGAGTATGCACTCTTGCTTTGTAAATTAAAAACCAATCTTGGGGATTTTATTTTTTAAAAAACAAAGCATGTGGACAACCTAAGACTGAAGTCTGCTATCTCTAGTATAAGAGCCTTAACTTCTTGGGCTGCAGAGAACTGAATGCTTAATATAAACGGTTGGAGTTCTCTTAGAAAAAGACGCCACGTGGATTTTAAGCCTGGGCACCATGACCTCAACTGGACTTAATTGAATTCATTTTGATGTCCCTGCACGATTGCGAGCCTACAGCTGTTTCCCAGTGAACCGGGGATAGAGAACAGGTACCTGCTCTGCAGACATATGGCTTTAGTAGAGCTGGGCTTTTAGATTCATTGTTCCTTTAACAGAAACTCATTTCAAAGTTCAGCCTTCCCTTCAATTACTACCTTGGACAAAATAACCAATATAGTTGGATCTTTTATTTAAAATTTGTGTGCACTTTGTGGGGGTAATGTTTTGGTTATTTTTACTGCTGGATTTGATTTTTTCCATGCTTTTATTTTATTTTATATTATTATTATTATTATTATTATTATTATTATTATTACACTTATGCCCCACCTTTCCTCCAAAGGAATTCAAGGTGGCATACACAGTCACTCCTTTTTATCCTTTGAGTTAGGTTGGGCTGAGAGATTGTGACTGCCCCAAGGTCACCCAGAAAGCTTCATGGCTGAGTGGGGGATTTGAACCCTGGTCTCCCAGGCCCCAGTCCAACACCCTAACCACTTTTTTCTTTGGCAATTTGATTTTCTTCTTCTACAAATGCATTATCTGTGCTTCTCCCCAAACAGCTCATTCACATGCCATTCACAGGTACCTCGCTTTCCAGGATTGCATATAGTTCAGTTGGTAGAGCCTGAGACTCTTTAATCTCAGGGTTGTGGGTTCGAGTCCCATGTTGGACAAAAGATTCATGGGTTGGACTAGATGACCTTTGGAATCCCTTCCGACTCTATGGTTCCCTTTGCAGCCTAATCCAAAGCAAGGCTCTGCTGTGGAACCTTACAATTTTCCTTTTTAAAGAAAAGCCACCCTCAGGCTGCAATCCTATCCTCATGGAATAAGACCAGTTGAGCTCCATGGGGCTTCCTTTTCATGTAGGCATGTATAGGATTGTGCTGTCAGTATCAGAACATGCAGAAGCAGCGCAAAAAGTGCAGAGAGCATGTGTGCTTCCTTATTACCAGTGCCGCACAGGTGACTTACCTGCGGCACCTCCAGGCACTAAGGATGGCTGGAGCTGGTGGGAGTTTGGAGTCTGGCAACATCTGGAAGGGCACAGGTTAGCCACCTTTGCCAGAGGGCATATACCATGGTGGCTATTTCTCACTTTTATAGCTTGTTTAATGCAATAGAGCAGGGGTCAGCAAACTTTTTCAGCAGGGGGCAGGTCCACTGTCCCTCAGACCTTGTGGGGGGGCCGGACTATATTTTTTTTTGGGGGGGGGGGGGAGAATGAATTCCTATGCCCCACAAATAACCCAGAGATGCATTTTAAATAAAAGGACACATTCTACTCATGTAAAAACAGGCTGATTCCCGGACCATCCGCGGGCCGGATTTAGAAGGCGATTGGGCTGGATCTGGCCCCTGGGCCTTAGTTTGCCTACCCATGCAATAGAGCAACGTTTATTTAATTATTCTTAACATCCCTGGGTGGAAAAGTTGCTCCTTGTTTTACAGGGAGGGGAAATGGATGCTGAAAGAGGGATTTCCTCCAGTCTACACAGGGAGTCCACAGCAGAGATGGGACTCAGTCATAGTCCTTCCACATTCAAATCCATCACTCTTGCCGCCCCATCGTTCAATCACAGCTTGAGTTAAGGGAGACAGCCCAGGTCAGAGGGTGTCTCATACGCAGCCTCCATGCTGGTGATAATAACAGCACGTTTATCTTCCAAAAACGGTCTCATTCATCCTGCAAAGTAAGCCAGGGCTGTTGTAATTCCCACCCCACACCCCATGTTGGGACAGAAAAGCTGGGACAGAGGCGGGAGATGTGAATGGGGCAGTTATCTGGCTCACAGCTTAGCCTCTTAACAGCTGCCCGCCACCTTCCGTGGCACCCCGCTCTTTGGAAATGTTGCGCTTCCTTTCCAGAAGTTGCAACTTCTTCCTTCTGCGCGCTTTCCCTGGGAGTTAAAGGCGCAGTGCCCAGGGCTGCGCTGCGGCGATCCTCGAGAGATCCTATCCATATCTCCTCGCGAATCAGGGCAGCGATTCTGCAAATCCCCACCCACCCACGTTACATGAATTAGCAGACGTGGGCAAGGCTTGCACCGTGCGCCCCAGCTGTGGGCATTCATTGCAGCCTTCGGAAGCCAGTTCCGCGGAAGCCCGCGAGTGTTGCTTCCGAGTAAGCGCCGCCAGTCTCGGCTGAAAGTTCCGCTCCCCCCTCCCTCCCCGTCTCCCAACAAAGCCGGAGACACTTCAAAGGGTTACTTCTCCTGAACCGCCAAGGGCAGCTCTTCCACCCTACCCCGCCCCCCCTGCATTCTCCTCCCTCCCGTCTCCCGCAGCAGCGCCATTGGCTGGGAAAATGGAAATAGGCGTGGCCCGGGCCCCCTCGGTCTCCTCCCCCCTCGGTCTCCTATCCCCCTCCCCTCCCCGCCCCATCCCTCAGCCCCGCGCTCCAGTGTAAAGTTTCACCCAAGCACATGACTGGCTTTAATGGCTGCTGAGCGCCGGGGCGCGCGCCCTGGCCAGCACAACGTTCCATTGCCTCCTCCCCTTCCTCCTCCCCCCGCTGCTCCGTCCCAGTCCCCGCACGAGCAGGGCTAGCAAGCAGCTCGAGCAAGCAGTTCGGTGCGACTTTGCAAAGCTGGACGCGCAGGGTTGCCTGTCTTTCCTGGTCCTCGCGGGAAGGAAGGCTTCGCTTCTGAGTCTATCGCGCGCAAAAGGGGGGGTCGGTGGAGAGTTTCGTGCGCGTCCTAGAAGCCGAGAAGACGAGCGAGGGGAGAAAAAAAAGGGAGACCTGCTTCCAGGTAAGAGATCCAGCGTGAATACCCGCCTCCCTTTCTTTGGCAAACTTTGCTCGGGGTGTGTTTGGGAGACGGTGGGCGTAAAAAGGAGGCTTGCTTGCGTTTTCTTTTATGCGCGTTAAGTTGCGAGAGGGGGCAGGGAGTCTGTCCGTGTCTCTCTTTTCTTTCTTTCTTTCTTTTTGGGCTTGTTTGGTTCCTGCTAGATTCCGATCGAAGTCTAGGATTACACTGCAAAACCCCAGCCGCTTGCCTCCTCCTCCCTCCTCCTTTCCCAAAGTTGTGTTTTGATTCGGAGAGGATCGCCCGTCTTTCTCTCTTTCCCCGTCCCCTGGCACCCCCTCCCTCGCCAATGACATCTCTCATCCTCGCGTCACCCCTCTGAACTGCAGCCGTTGCGCTGAAATCGGATGCGCTCCCCAAAGTAATTTTTAAGGGGCACCCTCCTGGCGCAAGTTGCTAAATCCGGAATTGCTGCCTTAGTTTGGCGAGCAAAGCTGCGGGCCTGATATTTCGGGGTGCCGTTTTGAGGTGTGTGTGTTTGTGTGTGAATTCTTCAATTCCAGTTCCACACACACCCATCCTTCTCTCCATGAGGCTGCTTAATAAAACCAACTGTTGCTTCCAGTAGCTCTGGCCAGCTGTCACTGGGGCTGTCCGCTCCCCCCCCCCAACGCCACCGCCTGCGACAAGGGTGGAAGGGAAGAGGTTTCCCTCTGATCCTATAAAGCCCCACGTTCTTCTGGAAACGCACCCCTATCCCCCCACCCATTTTCTATTTCCGTCTCTCCTACTTTGACTTACTTTCTGGAAGAAACGTTTCATGTGTAAATGGGGGGGGGGGACGGACACCCCATGCTCTGGTCAAAGAGGCATCCCAGGGTTTAGGCTGATGGTTCTTCCTGACTTTCTCATCACTAAGTGCTTTTGCAGCATCTCCCATTTAAGGTTGCTTTTTTTCTTTTTTTAGAGGGGGGAAGAAATCTTTGGACGGGTTGCTGCACATTCATTTTTTAAAAAAATCTGTGAGCCGTGTGGATCTTTCTCTCTTTCCGGAGCTTGGGAGAAAAGGCTGATATGTGCTGTGTGCCACATGTGGGTGTGGTTGGTGCTTCTGGTGCCTTCAGAAGTCAGCTTTGCAGTTCGCTTTATATTATTAGTGGGTGGCGGGGGTTGGGGGTGGCAGCAAACCCAACCACCACTTCAGTTTCGCCGCCGCCCCCTTTTCTTTATTTCAAGATAACTGTCGGAAGAAATGCCACCTCCCTCGGCACGATGGCAGTCCCTGTCCTTTGCAGGGAATCTCGGTGTCCAAATAAAAGACAGCAGAGCTAGCGGCATCCGCCTTGCCAAGCTGCCAGCGGTTGGTCGACCCGTGGGTGGAAAAACAAGACCGTGGCTTAGCTTTCAAGAGGACGTTTCCAACTCGGTCTGTGTTTTTGCAAAGTCTGAGCCGTCTTGTGGGTGTGAAATTGGAGCCGTGGCTCTTGCATTTTTGTGCCCAAGTCTCCATAGCTTGGGAGATCCAGTCTTGCGGTGGTGTTGCTGCTGCTGCTTTGGGACTTGGTGGCCAGTTGGGGAGTAATTTTTGTGTGCATCTAGTGCCCGATGGGTGGCATTGTGCAGGTCTACAAAGAGCGCTTTTGCAAGGTGGCTTTTGCAAAGGGTGTGAAGAATAGCTTCCTTGGTGCCTGGGTGGTGCTTTGTTTTCTTGAGGTGCTCAGCGGTAGGGTGCGAGCCTGAGGCTGGTACCAGTTGGCTGCTTTTCTGTTTTAAAGAAATGAAAGAAACCAGACTCCGGTTGGGTGCTTAGCTGTCACGGAGGAAAAGGTAAACCCTTAAGAAGGGGGGAGCAGCCATCCATTGAGATGAATTATCAGCTGGCAGGACTTCAAAGTCGGGAGGAAAAAGAAAAGCATGCATAGTGTGTGGACATGCCTGTGCCTTTAAAAAATTATTATTTTTTCTGCCAGCCTTGGAACTTTGCTCAACTTGGTTGTCAACTATATAACACATCCTGGTCCCTTGAGAAGTCCAAGTTCTAATCGTGCTGCGTTTCCCTTTCAGCCCTGCGCACTCTTCATTGTTTTTTCTTTTGTTGCATATCTTAATAATGATAAAGCTTAGGACGTAGGCAGTGCTTTGGAACGTTCAAAGTGCTTCAAAGCCATTATCTCCGTGATCCTTGCAGCAGCCCTGTATAAAGTCAGTTTTGTACCTATGTGGCAGATGGGAGGCAGGAAGAACGGGAGCTTGCCTACCAAATTCTGTCTGGAGATCTGAACCAAAGGCACCTTGCATTCCTAACCACTTTCTGAAGAATCCTGAGGTGGAGGGGCTTGCTTTTTGGGGGGGGTGGTGGTTGGGAGCAGAGGGGACGGATCCAGTGGTTGAAGAATCAGTACTTCTATCAGGCATGCCAGCTTGCTCTGTCCAAGGTGGGAGATGGGTTTGGAGAGGATTTTCTCCCTTTTCCTTTCTTCCCTTTTTTTGCTTTTAACCCAGACATAGGCTAACTCTGGCCTTCCAGATGTTTGGGACTACAATTCTCATCAGCCCTAGCTAACAGGACCAGTGGTCAGGGATGATGAGAATTGTAGTCCCAAACAACTGGAGGGCTGGAGTTTGCCTATGCCAGTTTTAACCTCTCCCTCATATTGACATTCATTGGGTTGGGAATCACTGGGTCAGCTCCAGGGTTGATGTGTAAATGGTTTTTTTTTGCCCATTCTGAGGTGCATGTTGGGAATTCAGGGCCTCCCATTGTCTGCTGCCAACACCCAAACCCTATTGTTTGGGCCCGTGAGGTTTTTCCACACAAGCTCTGGATGCGAGTTCTGCTCCGTTGATGGCATTCCTTTCCACATGCTAAGTGGCACTCAAACTGCATCTTTAGGTCCCTCCAAATGTAGCTTTACACTACATTGTACAGACTACATTATAGAGAGCTGTTCTGCTAGTTCCATTCCTCCCCAATCCCATTCTTCTCTTAAAAAAAGAAGAAGAAAGCCTTCTTTTCTATTAGTTTTCAGATAGTTTGATAGGACCCAGAAGATTTTGAAACAATATGTTCTATATTTTTTTATCCCATGTGTGTAGAACAGAGTAAAGCAGTAATCTTCCAGGTTTCAGGGATCTCTTCTCCAGACAGCAATACATTTTGCTTTTTCGTGTTTCGTTCTTTAAATGAATATGGCTGAAGGGGTGTTCGAAATAAAACACGTCCCAATACAGTAGTGCACATTGCACAAAAACCTTCAGAGTCATATTTGGCACCCAATCTCCTAAGGAAGGGCCTGCATTTAGCTGTCTTGAATATGCGAGACCCCAGTGGGGAAGCAAGTGCCTTTCGAATCAGTGGGGCTTACTTCCTCATAATCCCTTCTGAGATTGCAAAAGAAACCAGCTCCTTGTGTGTTGTGCTGTGTGACCTTGCGGGATCATTTGAGTTAAATGCTCTCAGTTTATGCCAGCTATGCACTTGGTTCATACCATAAAGGCAAACAGAGAACATGAGGCCATCAAAACAGCCTTGTGGACTGGTATCAAAGGTCCGTCTAGTGAGTCAAGCACTCTTGTTTCCAATGGTGTGGCTAATAGCCAGATACTCCTCGAGGGAGCTCACGAGGAGGACAAGACTGAGATGGCCATCCCTGTTTGTTCCTGATGCCTTTTGATCAGAGAAATGGTGCTCCTAAAGTTGGATGTTCCATTTTCAGCTTTCACGGGAGGCATAGGAGTAGAGTGTGAAAATACAAGCCTGCCCAGGCTGCGCAGAAACACAAACCAAATTGGGAATGTCCTCTTGAAAAACAGAAGAAGCCACTGTCTTCCATGATTTTGTCTAATCCTCCTTTTTCTAAAGGGCGTGTTAGTTTGTGGCCTTTGTATGTTGAGGCAATAAAATCCATCAGCTAATTAATTATACGCTGTATGAAGAAACACTTCCTATTGCTTGTCTGACAAGTTTGATTGTGTGTAAAGGATATTATTGGGAAGAGAGGTCCACAACTTCTTTCCAGAAGACCCAATGCCAGAAGATCATATAGGCCTGCATATACGCCAAACATTTAAAGTACAGTGGTACCTCTCGTTACAAACTTAATTCATTCTGGAGGTCCGTTCTTAACCTGAAACCGCTCTTAATCTGAGGAATCACTTTAGCTAATGGGGCCTCCTGCTGCCGCTGCGCTGCTAGCGCACAATTTCTGTTCTCATCCTGAGGGAAAAGTTATTCACCCAAGGTACTACTTCTGGGTTAGCAGACTCTATAACCCGAAGTGTTTGTAACCTGAGGTGTTGTAACCTGAGGTACCACTGTACATTGCATCCCCGCAAAGAATCCTGGGAACTGTAGTTTACCCTTCACAGAGCTATGCTTCCCAACTTGTGGGGTTGTTTATGTGCCACCAGCTTCCTGGGTGCAGCATCTCTATCCCTGCTTCTCTTTTTCTAATTTTTATTCAAATAAATAGAAAAAACACCAGGCTAAAGATAATAATGAAGTCATAAAAGCAGGGAGAATAAAATTACAATATCATAATTTAATAATAATTGTACAAAGCTTGAAAAGGAATATGTGGCGTAAAATATATTCCGTGATGAAATGCAAGGTTCACATTTGTACCAAACATACCAAATAATAATGAATGTTGCCAAATAAATTCAAATTCAGTGAGATTTGTTATATAAATCACAAACGGCCCCCAAGCAAAAGCAAAGTCGGAGGGGTCTGCCATCCCCCCTGCTGGCACATGTTTTATTCGTCAGGATTTTTTCAGAAATGGCAATGAACATGACTTTTTTGAAACCATAGATCCATAGACTAACAAGATGTGTCCTCGCACCCTTGAGAGATCACTAGGCAAGCGGCAAACAACAGGTACAGAATTAATTATTGAGAAGTAAAGTCAGGATTGGCACTGTCAAAAATGGGTAAGAGGCACAACTTAGTGTCCAAGGTGACCTGCTTGTCAACAATAATCTCCGTTACAACCTGCTTGCAGAACTTGTGTACAAATTTACATCCCCACCACATATGCAAATATGTTCCTTGTGCTTTACAACCCTGCTAGCTTAAGGGGGGTGGGACCAGATCTTATAATATGAGCTAGTTGGAGCGGGGTTTAAAACCAGTCGTAGACGACCCCCTCTTCTGCTATTTCTCCATGAAGATTGCATTTGTTGGAATTATTTTTGGTGTGTGGGTGTTTAAACCCTGCCCTTACTCCATGAAGCTCAAGGTGATACTCTTATCTTTGTCACAAGGCAGGTTAGGGTGAGACGAGGTGGTTTCCCCCAGGACGGATGTTGTCATGGTATGGAGAGCTGAGTCTTTGATTTCCCATGTCTTGTTCTAAGTCCACCTATAGCCTGGTTGTATTTTGTGATCGCTGTGCTCTGCAGGTGAAGGGCCTCCTTGCGGGTGCCATCTTACCAGGATATCACCTATATCTGTTCCGCACAATATAGGAATCAGGGCTTCAGCGTTGTGGCACCTTCTCTTGGGAATTTGCTCCTGTTCAATATTAGATGAGTGCCATCTCTGTTGTCCTTTCGGCATCTTCTGAAACCCTTCCTCTCCCAACAAGGCTTTTAAGTAGAGATCTTTCCCAGTCTGCATCTGGATTGGAATGGTTTTTGTTTTATGTGTTTTGTTGGCTGTGTGGTTTCTTCCCTGGGCTCCTTTGGAAGGAAGGTCAGGATCTTCATTTAATAAACAATGGTAATAATGAGAATGATGGGTTGCATGGGCAAGTGTCTACAGATTCCCGTGTTAATGCCTTCATATGTGTTTTTGTCATGTGAGAGGTCTTTGTGACATTGTATTAAGTACTACTGGGTTATTATTTGATCCCGCTTGAACAGATGTTCCCGTGTGTGTGTGTGTGTGTAATATCATGATGTGGCTATTGCTGCATTTAAGAATTGAAAGGCAGTGTGGTGTAGTAGTTAGAGCATCTGGCTAGGACCTGGGAGACCAGGGTTCAAATCCCCATTTGGCCACTGGGTGACCTTGGGCCAGCCACTGCCTCTCAGCTGAACTTAAATCACAGGGCTGTTGTGTACACAATACCTTGAGCTCCTTGGAGAAAAGGTGAGATATAAATGTAATAATAAATCAATAGAAGCAAAACAAAATAACACCTGCTCATCTCCGCCTGCCAGTGCAGAACTCCATGTGTCCTGGGAGATGCTGTTTTGCATTCAGAAATCTGACTCTTTCTGGTGGTGCTGTCTGTCGGCCAGAATTCCTATACAGAGGGAATGGGACTGAACCCCTAAGTTCCTCACTGTTTGTAGTTTGTTCCAGAGGCAGCAGCCCTGTCTCTTAGGACCTTTACTACTCTGTTCCCTCCCATATGCAGATCTGAAAGGGGATACCCCATGAATGAGCAGGCAGTGTAAACAGTGAGGCAAGGAAAAGAGCTATGAGGTAGGACCCGTGAGAGGAATAAGCTATGTGTTGGGCTTCCCTGCCTTTAAATAGGGATTTGTGGTGAGGTTCCTCTGGGCGCGTCCATCTGCTTGGGTGTAGTGTAAGGGGAAATAATTCTTCTTTAGCTTTGGGAGGTTCTAGAACAGGGGTACAGAACCTGGTGATGTCCATATGTTGTTGGACTGCAGCTCCTGTCATATCTTGACCGTTGGACCTGCTGGCTGGGCCTGATGGGAACTGGAGTCCAGCAACATCTTCCCTATTCCTGGTTTAGGAGGCACTTTACTCCCATGCCAACCTGCCACTTTCATAAGATTATTTGCTGAAGCCCATCTCAAATTTGAGGTAAGAAACAACAAAGAACAATGAGGGCTTTTTGCGGCGGGGGGGGGGGGGAATGCCCACACCTCTGGAATGCACTTTTCTTAATGAGATTTGCCTAGCATGGCTATCTTTTAGACATCCCTTTTTATTTAAACAGGAATTTTAATATTTTCAGTCAGATTGCTACTAGTCTGTTTTTGGTTTTGTTTTAAAGGTTTGATTGGCTGTTTCTGCTTTGGTTAATGTGTTTTATTGTATTGCTTATTTTTTATGTTTTGTACACCACCCTGAAATCTGATACGGCAAAAGGTGCCATAAAAATAATATTAAAAAAAAATGGCAGAGGGGGGCTTTGCCAGTCTGAGCGGCACACTCAAAACAATGTCTGTGGCTTGGTTCTCGTTGAGACAGGAAACCCGTGTCTAGGAGGGTGGCCACTTAACGCTGCCTCAACAGAGAGGAAATGTGTCACACACACACAAAAAAGAGGACACAGATTTGCCTGGAGTTTGCATGTGCTAATGTGGGTGCAAATTTGTTTGTTCGTGTCATTATACCTTACCTTTTAATAAAAAATCAGCACTAAGGTGGTTCCGGCCCTTAAGTTTGCAGTCTAGTAAATCTAAGCTGTGAATCTAAATCAAATAATGTAGAGATAAGTACCACAATTTAAATACAGATGCAGCGCATCTCACCGCAGAAGCGAAGCCCGTGATGAGCTGATTCGGTCTACTCACTGGTTGCTGACTGTTGATGGGTAACTTCAAGTCCCCTCCTGCTCTCCCTTCTTCAGGCTATTTAACTTTGAAACGGACCTGGACCGGACAACCTTTCACATAGAGAACACATTTACACCAAAGGCCTTACCATGTGAAGAGTGGGCAACATGGCCACCTAGGCTGTTGTTCTTCATTCTGCAAGTGGAGGGGATCATGACACAGTATTCCTTCATGAGGAAGCCAGTGGTGGTTGGTGCCCATTGGGGCAGAATGCCCGGAGGCCAACAGTAGGGGGAGCCAGAGCCAATATCCAGCAGAGCCAGAGAACTCTAGTTTTGTCCCCTTACTCTTCCCTGCAGAGTTCTGCAAGGAAAACACGGAGATTGAGGAGAAGGAAGTAGACAAGCAGAAGTAAGCTGACCCAGGGGACTGGGTGAGGGCAGACTGAGGCTGGTGCGGCTGCCACCACTACTTCTCCTCCTCCTCTTCCTCCTTTTCCTCTTTCTCCTTCTATGGAAAAGAGCATCAATCAAATGAAGACATCTTTGAACTGAAACACATCATGACATCTGCTCCTTCAATGGCTGGGTGCAGTGTTAGAAACTCATAGAAGCTATTCTCCAAAGGGCACCTTAAACCTAGGCTGCTGTTGCCACAACAGAATGTCTGGGCCCTGTCCCCCCCCCATGATATTTATTATTAATTTCATTTCTATGCCGCTTTATATTTTAAAGAAATTCAAAGCGGTTTACAACACATTAAAACATCAAATTAAACAATCTAGAATAAAACAAGTTCAAGCTGTGAGGAAAATATTTCAGATCCTTCTCTAAGTGGCATTTTGCTTTCTCCATATTTATTTACCTACTTAATTTATATAGCTGCCCCATAGCAGAACTACTGTAGGAAGCCAGTGTGGTGTAGTGGTTAGAGTGTCCGACTTGGACCTGAGAGACCAGGGTTCAAATCCCCACGCAGTCATGAAGCTCACTGGGTAACTTTGGGCCAGCCACAGCCTCCTAATCTACCTCACGGTGTTGTTGTACTTTCTGGGAGAAAAAGGTGGGATAAAAATGCAATAAGTAAAGCTCTTCTGCTTAAGAAAGCTGGAGGGCCCAGCCATTTGCCAACCTGCCACCCACAGAACAGAGCTCCACGTTGTCGCAGTTGGACCCTGCCAGGTGCAAAACCACACCTGGCACCTGAGGAATTTATCCAACCATTCACAGCAATCCCCACCCCATAGCCAGTTCTGAATAATGAGGACCCACTGAAACGCTGTTCACATAATTATGTGGGTCGCTACTCGGGGGACAGGCCACATACTGTCTCCTTCCCATTAGCATTGAATTTGTGAGCCAGCTGCTGTGTGGCAACTTCCGCAATTTCTTGAAGCCCTGAAATCTGTGGCTGAGCTCATTGTGGTTGCCAGCTGAGTTCTGCAAGCTTCGGGTCACATGATGCATCACTCACCCAAGCGGAGAAACCCCCTGTGGGTGTGCAAAAATAAATAAATATATGTATGCACATATTAAAAGTGACCCCAGTTTTGTTTACATGGACCAAATTTGAGTTCCCTGAAGGATCCATCCCAATAGGGCAAGGTGACAGATTAGAACAGCCTTCCCCAGCCTGGTGCCCTCTGGCCATGCTGGTCCAAAACGTACAAAGAGCACCAGGTTGGGAAGGCGGGATTAGAGTATGGTCAAAGCATGATGGGCAGCCCCACGGTCCAATAAGGTTGTAATTTTTGATTCAAGCAATTTTCATCTTCGTTTGAACTACAAAGGAAGAAGAAGCCATAATTCATAGGGCATTTCTTTCAGCATGCCCTTTTGTGTTAAAAATATTAAGACAATACATCACACAAGTGTCTGTAATGTGGGCTCAGTTGCATAAGAGCAGCATTGAGCTCCCTTCATTTTTTTGTTTGTTTGTGAAAGGTACAGTGGAACAACATCTCTCCTTGACACAGTTTCCATTTTTTGTTCTAATTTAGCCTGTTTCAAAACAATTCCAGGCATGTGTCAACCAAGTTCTAAATGCAGATTTTAAAAAAAATATAAAAATAGCATTTTTCAAAGCCCTTTTATGTTCTTTGAAACCTGCCATTTTACAGACTGAGGGTGGAAAGAGTGGCATGACTTGCTTGAAACCCAAGAAAGAATATTTAGCAGAGGTGACCCCCTAGGGCAGTGATGGCCAAACTTGGCCCTCCAGCTGTTTTGGGAATATAACTCCCACGATCCCTGACCGCTGGTCCTGTTAGCTAGGGATGATGGGAGTTGTAGTCCCAAAACAGCTGGAGGGCCAAGTTTGGCCATCACTACCCTAGGCCTTCTAGATCCTGCAGCTCCAGGTATACTTTTGTGCATTTTTCGATCCATCCTGAGGGATTTGTTGGAATGAGGTCTCTTCTCTGGGCTGCTCCTGGAAGCCAGTTCTCTTGCTGTCTCCTCTGTTCTGCGGAGCATGGGTTGGTCCTTCTGAGCTTAACTTTCATCTGAGTTGCCCATTCTTCTGTTTGCTTAGATCAAGGGTTGCCAACCTTTTTGGACCACACACAGAGACATCCTGATGCTGTTTCTGTCGATAACAGCAACAGGGAGCATTCCTGCATACCAGGAAATATATACAAGGTGGACACGCCACGCTCATTCTCACTCTCATTTCATTTTGAAGTTACCTGCACATTTTGCCCCATAACTTTCTTTTCATGTGGACTAGAGACTTACTCCCCGCCCCCCAAAAAGAATGCTCAGAGTTTGGGCTGCTTACCAAGGAGCACCAGTGAAAACCTTCTTGGCTTTTAATGGTGGCTGGGGCCAATGGGAGATTGGGAGCCAACAACACCTGCAGTACCAGAGGCTTCCCATCCCTGCTTTTAAACTTGGAGGAGCAGAAAATTAATTCGTTTTGTTTGTATGCTGCTTTCCCAGAAATAAATATGCTCAAAGCGGCTTATGGCAAAGGAAACGGGAATGCATTTCGAAACCCAAGTGGTGCAAAAACAGTTTCGCAATAACAGCAAAATAATGCAATAACAAATATAATAGTATACCAAAAAACAACATTTCAGAATTATAAATATAGCAAGATAGCATAAACAGCATCTAGCACCCAATATCAAACACAACAGGGAAGTTTTACAGTTTCACCTTGGTCCTAGAAAAACCCCTGCCTTGATGTTGTTCACAGTTCCCTCTCCTGCAGCAGCAGCATCTTACAAGGCTTCCAAGGGAAACGTTCATAGAATTGTAGAGTTGGAAGGGACCCGAGGGTCATCTAGTCCAACCCCCTACAGTGCAGGAACCTTTGAGTCTCATGCTCTACCGACTGAGCTATGGCGGTAAGGGGGTGGGGGGGGAGGGAATAACCAGATTGGTCCAAGCCCCTTCAAAGACCCAGACAGGTCCCTGCCTTCCCATTTCGTGGCATTAGACTTCTGCAGCTGTGAATGGAGTCCAAAGTTCTGTGTGCTTTCAGATCAGTTGTATTCTGCTTTTACCCACTTCCCCCGTCTCTGGGATTTTAAAAATAGTAAGCCTAATGCCACACTTGCTTCCACTACATCAGGGATGGGGAGTGTGTCCCCCCCATGTTGTTTTGCTTCAACTCCCATCACCCCTGAGTCAGAGCCTTACAAACATCTGGAGGTTTGCAGTTTCTTCATCCCTAAGCTCACTTCTTTTGCAGAACTGGGGACTTCGGTGATTGCTTTTGAACTACAATAGCCACGGCAACAAGGAAAGCAATTGGTTACTTCCCTTTTTTAAAATAAAAAAAACCCACACCGAAACACATGCGCAAACGCACTCAAAACAGCTATTGCCTTTGCAGCTGTCTGTTGATAGGGTTACAGTGACAACAACGAAAAGGAACACTTGTTGGGTGCCCTTGGGGAGTGTGTGTGCACATGGGCCTTGGGCCTGAGCGGAAGAGAAGGGGCAGGATGACTTGGCGCTCCCTGCTGCATGTAAGCGGGTTGGTGTTTTGCACAATCTCCGGCGTTGTCAACTACCTAGCTGTGCAACGCACCCAGCACAACTCGTTGAGTTCTCAGTGGGTCAGTTGAGGCGACGATGGGCGATCCCCACCTTGTGGTTTTGTGGTCTGCCTTGAAACCATGAGACAGCGAAAGCGAGAATGGATTTGTGGGGAAAGCTTTTGCTGTTGGTTTTTTGCCTTCTTAAATACTGTTCCCGATAAAAGGCACCTAGCCACTGTGAATTTGGCTGGAAAGGGGATGAAAGCCCCTGGCTTGACTCAAGTGGGGTTATGGAGCTCTCTGAACCGGGGCAGTAGAATTCCTGGGTTCTCTTCCCTGTTTAGTTGTGCGGAGGCCACCCAGCTCTTCCATCAGTCTGGGGAAAGTGTCATTCCAAGTCCCTGGATCTGTAGGCAGGCAAGGAAAATGGCTGGCACTGGGAACTGGGACTGAAGGTCAGCGTCTGCGACTCTTTGCACAAGGGGCGAGCTAAGAATAGCGGAGCCCTGACGTCATGGTCTCTTTAGCGGAGGCCTTTCCCAGCCCTTGGCTGGGTACCTGCCTGGCACTTCCAGGCCTGATGGCAACAGGGAGTTGTGACTGTGGTGGTGTAGGAAGTGTTAACTGTTAATAGCTCTGGTCAGTCCTCTCCTTGGACGATCCAAGACAGGGAGAGCGTTAATGCTTTGTTTGGCTGTCTTAAGTGAAAGTGGTTTTGTGCCATTGTTTTAGCATGTGCCACTTTCCAGGAAAAAAGCCCGCACTGACTTTTAGCCGCCTCTGCCCATGGCCAAGCTGATTTTAAGTATGCCCTTGCCCCTTAATTTGACTTTCAAGCACACCACTGCGAGCTAGTGGAGATGTGCTGAAAACCAGACCCAGCCTGGATTCACCCTGCCAACAGCGCTGTCTCCAGCTTGGGGTGGGGTGTTTGGACAACATGGTCTAAAAAGCCCCTACATCTAATAGTGGAGTGGAAGAAATTGCAAGCCAAGAGAGCATCACAAGAGACCTTGGGGGATGCGTTTTAGTCTTCTGCAAGACTGGCAACAGTGTGAGCCTGGTCATGTTGCATTGTGCCCTGAGCAATCTGGTGCCATTGCAAAACTTCAGTAGCTAGCATATTTATTTAATAGATTTATATCCCACCTCTCCACGCAGTGACTGAGGAGGCCATTACCAGTGGCACAGGTCCTGGCTCAGTTGGAGGGAGTTGCTTTGGGTTGCCCTGGGCAAGATAAAGCAACTAACAAATTTAATTACCATATTTTTCCGTGTATAAGACTAGGGTTTTTTTTTTTTACCAAAAAATTAGGTTTAAAATAGGGGGCGTCTTATACATGGGGGCGTCTTATACATGGAAAAATATGGTAATTAATAATGCTTCTGTTCAGGCCAGTCCCCTTGCCAAGTGAGAACCAGGCAGGTGGACCATTTAACAAAGTTTCCTGGCAGATGACTAGATTTTCTGACCTCTGGTGCTGCTGGCGATAGCTGGCTAGGCTTAGGATGGGCTAATGATCTTATTGAGGCCGCTGTTCGTTGAAAATGAGCAAAAGAGTAGGGTTGTGTTTAAGAGGGCCAGATCCCACAGTTCTTAAAAGCCGTTTGTTTCCAGACTTATTTTTTTTTTTATAAGATATTTATTGAGATTTTACAAAAACATAAGTTTACAAAATAGAAAAAAGTCATATAGAAAGAAAAGGATAAAAAAAGAGAACATACAAAGATACATAAAAAAGAAAAAAGAAGAATAAAAATACAAAATACAAAAAACAAATAGATAAAAAAGAATTAAAAACAAATCCGTTTTTTGTAACTTTAAACTCATTAGCTTGTTTCCTTGGCCTCCTCACACCTCCCCTTTTTGTATTCCCATTTAAATAATCAAATCAGCAAATCCTTACCCTCTTTCGTTTATCTTAACTCTATATCTTAACATATTATAACTCTATATTTTCATCCATTATCAATTCATTTTTGCATATTCTTATTAACTTTGTTGCTAATGCCACTTATTTTCAATCCAACATCATTTTAACATTCATTAATTTTACAGTGTTTCTGCAGATAGTCTTTAAATTTCTTCCAGTCTTCTTCCACCAACTCTTCTCCCAGGTCTCGGATTCTGCCAGTCATTTCCGCCAATTCCATATAGTCCATGACCTTCATCTGCCACTGCTCTTCTCAAGTGTGGGCTGCCCAGTTCTAGGGGGAAAGATGACTTCTAGAACAGTTTTGGGGGTTCCAAGCTATGGTCTGTGAATTTCATTTGGGTAGTCCCCATGTGAGAAACACAGAATTTTGAATCCTATCAAATTCAAATGGTAATTCAGCAACATACTTGTGCATATTCAGCTCTAGGCGCTTGGTAATTTTTTATATTTTTTATTTTAAAAAGGTGAAAAGGGGGTGGGCATCTAGGAAAAAAAGACATCGGCAATCTCACCTGCCGTTGCACCCAATGCGTTTTGACAATACACGACTTTGGCTTCAGGTGAAATCCCTGCAACTTAATCCCCACCCCCAAGTTGCAAGCTTTCTGTATAAGAAGCAATAAAAAGGCAATTGGAACTCATGCTGTGCCTAGCACAGTGCATTACAATTGCTACAACAGGTGGTGGTGGGGAATGTAACATAGTCCTCCAAGAGACTCAGGAATGTTCATGTGGACAGTGGAAGGGAATGTTTGGGAACCCCCATCTGAAAATACAGAGCAAAGGGGAACTCTGGGAAATCCCCATATCAGCATCACCGGGTGTCAACACAAGGGTATTCTCCCGTGCCTAAACAAGTGGAGGAGTGAGATATTTGACCTTGAGAAACTCCGGCTAAAATACATAGCGTTGTTTGTATTGCTTTGTGTAAAGTAAACAACAGAAACGGAGGAGGAGGAGTAAAACCCTTGCTCTGCTCCTCAAAAATGATAATTCATTGGTGTGTGAACTGCCTAATTAGTTCTGATTAATTTTTTAACAATCACTGAGTACTCAGTGATTTCTTGATTAGAAATCTTGTTGTATTGTTATGCTCATGCTTTCCTTTCCCCCCCCTGCCTGTATTTTAAATTTCGTTTTCAAATATATTCCGTGTTAAAGGAAGGGAAAAAGCTCGTGAGTGAGCCAAATCATGTTGGTGTCTCTTGATCTAGGAAAGTAGCCAGATCAGCTTGCGTATTCTATCTGCTTTTCTCCTCCCCTGCCTTTTTTTTTTTAATAAAAAGAAAAGACAATGAGAAGGGGAAATATGCATGAGAGACTTTGTGCGCAGGTTTGCTGCTGTTTGCGAACGACTCTCTTCTCCTCCACCCCACCTCCAGTTTATTGGATTCTCAGGAAAGTGGCATCCCTGCCTGTTCCCTGGCATAGGAATTTCGCCTGGAGACTGATACACAAGTGTAATTTACTTCCCAGCTCCCACCCTGTCTTTTCCCCCTGGGACTTTCACAGCTAGGGCTGTGGCTGACACCTGTATGCAGCTCTATTGATCTCTCTCTAGGAATCGGTTGGAGAGGGAACTCAGGCAGGGTGGCGGCTTGACCTGATGGGGAAGCAGTTCTATCTATGTGAGGTGGAGTTGAGAGAGAGATGGAAGAACTCTGTCCTACCCTAACGGCTTGTCAAAACATTAACTTCTGCATGGACCGGGCCTCTTAAATTTGCACCTCTAAAAACTGCAGTCTTGTATCAATGTACAGTCGCACCTCGGAAGTCAAACAGCCTTGTTCTCGAACGTTTTGGCTCCCAAACGATTGAAACCCAGAAATGACTGCTCTGGTTTTCTAATGTTCTTTGGGAAGCCGAATGTCCGACGGGGCTTCTGCGGCTTCTGATTGGCTGCAGGAGCTTCCTGCGCTTTGGTTTTCAAACGTTTTGGAAGTAAAACGGACTTCCAGAACAGATTCCGTTCAACTTCCAAGGTACGACTGTATAGGCCAAGCTTAGGCAAACTCGGCCCTCCAGATGTTTTGAGACTACATTTCCCATCATCCCTGACCTCTGGTCCTGTTAGCTAGGGATGATGAGAGTTGTAGTCCCAAAACATCTGGAGGGCTGAGTTTGCCTATGCCTGGTATAGGCCTCCATTTTAATGAGCAGGAAGGACCTCACTGCAGGGATGTGGTCCTCCAGATGTTGCTGGACTTCTCCTCCCATCTGCCCCAGCCTGTGTGACCAGTGGCAATGGATGATGGGAGTTGTAGTCCAACAACATGGGAGCACTAGGTCCTCCCTACCCCTGCTTTCAAACAGTGTTGACTGCAGAGATGGGCTTTGCTTTGGGAGCAATGCCTGGCGAAACCTCAGAAGCTTTCCATTGATCAGAGGGTGGAGCTTCAACCTACCTTTCTCCTCTAGAGTAAGTGGAATAGCTTAAGCAAAAAGATGAATGGAGTGTGTGTGTGTGTGTGTGTGTGTGTGTGTGTATGTATGTGTATGTATGTATATATATGTGTGTGTGTGTGTGTGTGTGTGTGTGTGTGTGTATATATATATATATATATATATATATATATGGGGGGGGGAGAGAGAGAGATTCTGTGGAACACAGCAATAGCATGGAATGTTGCATTTAACACAAACTTCAATTTCCTGAGAATCTTAGATTTCATTTGTTTAAAAAAGAAAGCAAGTTCCTTGCTGTTACGGTTGCAAATATATACTTTTTGACATATAAGATTGCCAGGGTTTGTGTTTTAAGCATCTTGCATAGTATACTTCCCCTCCCTGTGATTAGGAAAATCAGAGTAAAGTCTTCAGAATAAAGAGATATGTTTCCTTAATCATGTATTCGGGTGAAGTGATCTGCTTGTCATAAATCCAGCATTCAAGCTGAGTTTTTTTTCTTTTTAGATGACTGAAAGCCGCTTAAACAGCGTGTCTAAAATGCCTGCAGCTTTAGACAAAAGATTTTGTTTATTCAGATATAATTTATTTTCTCTACAAAATCGGAATGTATCAACCTTAAATTTGTATTTGTTCCAATCTGTTTTAATTGTTGTTTTTCTATTTTTTGTGAAATTGAAAATTGAAAGAAAAACGTGTGCAATCGGAGCAAATGTACATGTTCACATATGCCACAGATTTTAGCTTTTCTTGGAACAATTTGGAATTGCGGTCTGTAAAATCTTAGAATAACACAGAGGATGCACAGCACTGAGTATGTCCTACCATCAGTGTTTGAAATTAGCCAGGCGCATTTTGCACCGGGCTTTTGACTACTAGTGACCAAGTGAACACGCCTGGGTGCCAGAATGGTGCCTGACAGCTCTGCCATCTGGAGGTGAATGCCTGGGAACCATAGGAATCTGGACTGTTTTCACACACTAATGCCCTATCCTGTAGAATTCTGCCAGTTATATTTTACCTGCACAATCAGAATGAATTACTGGAACCAAAATGCTTTTGCTGTGCAGCCTCAGCAGGAGCAGTCACCATTAAGAAAAAGAGGTCAGAATAGGCCAGTTTATATGTGGACGGTCCCTGGATCAAGCGACTTTTCTTCTTTGTTCTCAAAGCTCTTCACCCAGCTCAAGGTTACCATCTGAACCATACATACAGATGTTTAAACTGAGAATCAATCACAGCCGGTACATCGTTTGAAAAACAAGGCTTCCGAGCCTTCGTGCCCAAAAATGGCAACTTAAGACATTCCATTTGGGCAACTATAACTTTGGTTTAAGCAGCCATTTGGCACCTAGCTTCTGTATCTAAATTTCAAATGCAGCCTACCCGCTGTACACAATGTTGAAAAGTTGCCGGTCTCTGCCCAAGGAAGGAGCTAGTCTGCATTTAAGAAACAGTGTTCAGGGAATGTCATCTGGTAAAGTGGTACCTCTGGTTAAGAACTTAATTTGTTCCGGAGGTCCATTCTTAACCTGAAACTGTTCTTAACCTGAGGTACCACTTTAGCTAATGGGGCCTCCCGCTGTCGCCGTGCCACCGGAGCACGATTTCTGTTCTCATCCTGAGGTAAAGTTCTTAACCTGAGGTCCTACTTCCAGATTAGCGGAGTCTGTAACCGAAGCGTTTGTAACCCGAGGTACCACTGTACTAGGAGCTGGTGGAAATAAAGTCATAGCCAATGTAACAAAGTGAGGCTAGGTTGTGTGTGTATGTGTGCAAGTAGCTGTTGGAAGTCTGCTTGCACATGTATTTCACATGGTTATTCCAGGTGGCCTCTTTGCATTTTCAGCTTTTTATTTCTTTTCTAATGTAAGAAAACCAGAGACTCTTTTTCTTACGGTCATTTGTGCAGCAAATGTGCCGTAAGACACAAACACGCCTTCCTGTATTCTAGCCAATGAAAGCAAAGACACTGGGCAGATTTCCGAACACTCGGGTACTTTTAACAACAGTATTAAAATGTGTGCTTTATTGAGATAATTAACTTTTAAACACATGAGACTTATTTGCATTTACATTTTTCTGTTTCACATTAACTTCTGAGGGTCCCCGGCCTTCGGTATACGTTTGGTTTTAGTACCTCCACTAGTTTCTCCGAGTAGGCCGGGGTCTTTAGTAAGGACTGAGGTTATAGTGGTTTAATAATTAGTGAGGAGTGACATCAATGAGAATTGAATCCTGTTTGGCAGAAGCTGGACTCAGTGAGTGAGATCAGGTCACTAATAAGCCCTCACACTCAATCCCGATATTCCTATTTTTTAGTAATAATTTATTACGAGTCACTTTGTCCATATGTCTTAAAGCAGGTCTAAAAACCATATGAAAATGCATTTAAAAGTTATACAAAATGAACACCTAAGGCAAAGAGCTTTTTACACAGCAGGAAAAGCTTGCTGGAGAAAAAAAAAATTTTTTGCCTCCAATTGTTTCCAGAAAATACAGATACTTGGGTGCCTCTCTTATCTCAACAGGGATGCTGTTCCACAGAACAAGGACAGCCATAGTGAAAACCACCCTATGTCTGATATTTCTGGGACTTGAAGGAGAAACTCTCCAGAATTCAATGGTTGACAGGGTATGTAAGGGATAGGGTGATCTTACTGCATGATTGTGAAACATGGACCACTTATAAACACCATCTCCAACTCCTCGAATGATTCCATCAATGGTGTCTCTGAAAATTTTTACACATCACTTGGGAAGACAGGCAAACTAATGCCAGTGTACTGGAAAAAGCAAAGATCACCATTGTTGAAGCAATGATTCTTCAACATCAACTTTGTTGGACTGGTCATGTTGTGCGGATGCCTGATTCTCATCTTCCAAAGCAACTATTCTATTCCGAACTTAAAAATGGAAAGTGTAATGCTGGTGGTCAACAAAAGAGTTTGAAAGACTCTCTCAAGGCAAATCTAAACAATGTAGTATAAACACTGACAACTGGGAAACACTGGCCTGCGAGCGCTCCAGGTGGAGAACAGCCTTTACCATTTGGAGATGCTCAAACTCAGGACGCAAGGGACAAACGCGCTAAGAGGAAGGCACACTTGGAAAACCCTCACTGTGATCAACTCCCGCCCAGAAACCTATGTCCCCACTATGGAAGAATGTGTGGATCCAGAATTGGCCTCTACAGTCACTTACAGACCCACTGTTAAAAGTTGTGTTTATGGAAGACAATCTTACTCGGCTACGAGTGTTTGCCGAAGAAGAAGAAGAAGAAGAAGAAGAAGAAGAAGGTGATCTCTTAAGTAACCTGGTCCTGAGCTGTTTGGGGCCACATACACTAGTACCCAAACTTTGAACTTGCAGGTTGGCAGCCAGCTTCCCTTTTCTTGTTAGGTATTCACCTCCTCTTGTTGAGAAGCTGCCTACTGCAGCGGTTGGTAAATTGGGTGAGAAGGCAGTGATGTTAAAGTTTCTGTTCTCTCTCTGTTGCTCTCCTAGCCTGGCCCAGCCTGCCTTCCTATAGCTGTTCCTCTTTAGGTGGAATGAAACCACCATGTGGGTGACATCAGGAAATGTTGCGTCAAGGTTGACGGCTGATTCTCGTCACCCGATTCTTTCTTTCTTTTAAAAAGGGAACTTGGGTTTCCCTGGGAAAATTGTGTTACTGGGGTTGGTGTGTGTGAGAGACAGTGAGAGAGAGAGAGAGAGAGAGAGAGAGAGAGAGAGAGAGAGAGAGATTAAATCAGATATTTGTGAGACAAGTAGTGGGGACATTTCTGAGTATCATGCTTTGCCCTCGTAGCTGGCTGGTGAACATGAAAGGTAAATGTTACTTCGAAAATGCCATATTTAATTGAGTTAGGATTTTCTGGAGCCATTTCTTATGCGAGTACACATAAGAAAAGGTACAATGTACCTGTGGAACTCTTCGCTACTAGATGCTGTGATGGTCACTACCATTTTTTTTAAGGATCAGAAAAATACAGGGCTGGAAAATGTCACACAAGACCTTGGGCCAGTCACTGTTTCTCAGTTTAAGCTACATTTCAGGGGTATTGAGAGGATGAAATGAAGAGATGGAGAACCTTGTCCACTGTCTTAAGCTCCTTGGAGCAGTGGTTCTCAACCTGTGGGTCCCCAGATGTTGTTGGACTACAACTCCCATCATCCCTGAACTCTGGCCTTGCTAGCTAGGGGTGATGGGAGTTGTAGTCCAACAAAATCTGGGGACCCACAGGTTGCAAACCGTTGCGAGGGAAGGTGGGATATGAAATGTTGATAATAATATGGTGGTGGTGGTGAAATTGGGGCCTCTCAGAATCTCTTCCTGCTTCTCTGTGCACAGCCACTACCTAGAGGTTTGTTGCTGATTTCTAGGAATTTGAAATATTTTCTCACTGTTAAGAAATGTGTTTTTGTGGGAGAGTGAGAGAGCAACTTTAGCGGCTGCTACAACTAACCACGATCGCCAGAAGTTTTTCAGTGACAAAATGTTTGTAATTATTGCATGATGTGGGACTCTGCGAGGATAGTTCTTGCTGGAGCTCTTTGCTGCTTGTGGATTTCCGTGGCACTTCATTAACTGCTGTTGTAGGCGCAAAAGTCCGACCTGGGTGGATTCTTATCAGTCTAATTGTAGCCATTATTTCACTGTGTCCCTGGTAGACGTGTCATTGCCTTTCCTTCATGCTCTTAATGGCACATTAATTTTTTTACTTTTAGATTTGTACCCTGATTTGGCATAGCTCAGAGTGACTTTCTTTCTTTCTTTCTTTCTTTCTTTCTTTCCCTATTTAAAAAGACCATTATAAATGAAAGAAGCAGCAAAAATACAAGAGTCAAGCAATTTTTGGGGGAGCAGTTACAAAAAAAAGTTATACTCAGAGTAGACCCATCAAAAACAGTAGAACTACCGTATGTAAATCATGCCCACTAATTTCAGTAGCTCTGCTCTGAGTGTGAGTGACCCCATCTGTTCATCTAAAACAGGTGTGGGTAATTTTTGGCTCTCTAGATGTTAATGAACTACAGTTCCCATAATCCTTGGCCATTGGCCATGCTTGCTAGGGCTGGTGAAAGTTGCAATTCAGCAACATCTAGAAGACCAAAGTTTTCCCTCACAGGATCTAAAACAAAAGGCCATCCCCCCATCCTTTCTCTTTTGGATAAAAGTAGGACCAGAATGTTGGGAAAGTATGTTAAAGGGGAAGTATACCTTGATACATAAATTTTGGGTTGATGTTTACCTTTTAAAGTATTCCCTCTCTAATATCCCCTTCTCCCATAAGTAGTCATCTGTAGGTAAAAGGGTTCTACCTACTTACCGCTCTTGGCCTAAAATTATTATAATTGGTCTGATGGCTAAAGGGTGTTAAGAGGCCATTTGTCCTCATTCTGTGACTTTGCACATGCTTTTCCTCCTCCCCTCTAAAGAAGTCATAGCTTTGCAAGAGGGCCTTTGGACTGATTTCCTGTTATTCTAAAATGATGGTTTCTTGGGACTTCTTGCATATGGGTTGCTAGATTGCCACATGAGTGTCACAACCCAGCAAAACAAAAGGGATTTCAGCTCAAGGGTGGTGTAGAACTGAACAGTGGATTCTCATGACCAGAAGCACAATTTCTTGACTAGGTCCTGCTTTGGTGAGGAGGATCTCATGCAAACCATTGACGGATCCTGTCATTGTTGATGCCTGTTGAAGCAAGTGTCCTTTGGTTCAGGGCATTCTGGAGATAACGTTTTGGATATGACTGGTACTTAGATAAGGAACATCTTATTTCCCTGGGAATGATAGATCACTTGGTCTCTTGAGAACATAACAAGATTCCGCTGGATCAGGCCAATGGCTCATCTAACCCAGCATCCTCTTCTCACAGTGGCAGATCAGCAGTGTTTGAAATTAGCCAGGTGCCAGGCGCATTTTGCACCTGCCTCTCGACCACTTGCGACCAAGTGAAGATGCCTGGACACCAGGATGGTGCCTGACATCTGCACAATCTGGAGCTGCATGCCTGGGGATCATTGGATCTGGACTGCTTTCACACACTTAATATCCCACCCTGTAGATTTCTATCTGTTATATTTCATCAGCAAAATCAGAATGAATTTCAGGGACCAAAATGATTTTTCTGTGCAGCCTGAGCAGGAGCAATGAAGAACATTATAGTTAATTGTTGTAGCTTGTCTTCACTTACCCCAGCCCACTGCCCTGCTCACACCTGTGAAGAATATCCCCACATTATGAATGGTCCATGCCACCATTAAGAAAAAGTGGCAGGCACACGGGCCAATATATATGTGGACTGTCTCTGGATCAAGGGACTTTTCTTCTTTAAGTTCTCAGTGTTCTTAACTTGCCACAACTAGCCAGGTGTTTAACTGATAATCGTCCTGTGAATACTGCGGGTTGCTCATTTTCAGGTTACCGACCGTGCAAGTACTGGAACGGGTTACTTTCGTGTTTCGGTGCATGCGCAGAAGCACTAAATCGTGCTTTGCGCATGGGCCGAATCGCATCACGCGCGTGTGCAGATGCGGGGCTGCACTGCAGGTTGCGAACGTGCCTCCTGCACAGATCACGTTCGCAACCCGAGGTATGACTGTAATTATCCTGTGAACTGCCCTGAGACTTGTGGCTATGGGGCAGTATAGAAATTTAATTCATCATCATCATCACAGTCAGTCCATCATTTGAGTAATAAGACTTTAGAGCCGCCTTGCCCGAAAATGGCAACTAGACATTGTTTTGGCGACTGTAACCTTGGTTGAAGGAGCCATTTGGTGCCTAGCTTATATTATTTTGAATGTCCAACACTGGAAACCAGATGCCTATGGGGAGCCAGCATTCAGGACCCGAGCACTGGGGTTCAGAGCATCCTTCCCTCCAACAATGAATGTAGAATCTAGCCGTCATGGCTAGTAGCTTTCTCCTTCACGAACTTGCCTAATCTTTTAAAGCCTTGTGCTACTCCTGTGGGGCAACGGTTGCGTGCCAGCATGTGAGCATGGCAAGCTGGTTGGACAGATCTTTGCCCCCAAGCATGACAGGAGAAGGAGCATACAGGAGTCCAGACAGGTGCCCTCCTTGCTGTTCCTTCTTACCTAGGGGGATGTAGGTTCACTCTTGTAATACAGCTTGACATGGATATGGAGCTGAGCAGCTCTCTTTCCCCCTGCCCCCCCTTTCCCTCCCATCACTTGGCCATTGTGACCTTTAAATGGGAAGGAGTAAAACTCGGCTCCTCACGCACCTGGGGGAGGCCTGAGCCAATGTGGAATGTTGCACGAGTCATACCTGACTTGCACCTTGGTAGCAACCTGAAGGGATGGCAGAGAATCCAAAGGCCATCACGTCTAACCCCTCTTTCTAAGATCACATGTCGGCTCCCATCAGCGTTAAGACACACTGCCTGGGTCACGTTTTGTCACAAGCAAAGAGCTCTTGTCTGTGTGCAGGGATGTGCATGTGTGAACAGAGGGAGGAAACACAACAGATTGTATAGTTCCTGGCGGCTTGTGTGCAAGTGAGCTGAGCGACACCTAATCGGATAGGAAGTAACTAGGATAACAGAAATAGCCCCAACCCTTACTTGCCAGACCGAGACGATAAGATAAACAAACGGCGCTCAACTGTACTTATTGCTTTAACCTACAAAAAGAACCACCCCACCTTCAAGCCCGGGTGCCGATGGTGTAGGGTGTGTGAACCTTTGGGGAAAGGGATTTCTGTAGAAAAATGAATTGGCATTTGAGGCAACAATAATGGTTGTTTGGAATGCAAAACTCTCTGTGGACTCCCAGCCAGCACCGCTATTCTGGGGTTGGTAGCAGTTGTAAACCACTTTGGTACATTTTTGTGATGCTGTGGGGTGTTTGTTTGTGTGTGTGTGTGAAAACATCTGGAAGCCACCAGGTTGGGTGGGATTATTTTTTGCTAGATACATTATTTTGCTTTCTTAAGTTTCCTGCAGAAAGTTGTGGAAATCTTAAAAAGATTTTATTTGTGTTCTCTTTAAAAAAAATATGCTGCGTGTCTTGACTCTTAATATTGTTTTAAAATATCTGACTGCTTTCAAAAGAGGGGGAGTCAAAAGATGGCATTCACAGCTCCACCTAGGCAGACGTTTAAGCAGCGCTCTGTATTGGGGATTTCCCTCTTGTACTATTTACATTTTTCATGTTTCTGGAAGCTGAAGGTATTTCCAGCGAGTGTTAGCGAGCACAGAGGGACAACAGTTTGCTGTAATTAATCATAGCTAATTTCTAAATGCATTCTGGAAAGGGGGAGGGGTACCCTCCCTTCACCCCTGCCATAATTAAGGCCAGTTTGCACCATATGTCACCAGTAAGGAGACTTCCTCAGGTTAGCTGTTCTCTGTCCTTTGCGCAGGGAAATCTTCTCTGCTCAGTTTTGCTGTGATCAGAGAGAGAGAGGGAGAGTGTGTTGGCCTTTCCACAGTACCAGTGAAGCAATACTGGGGCTGGTGTCAGGGATGGGACCGGGAAGAAGTGTGTCTAATCCTTCCTGAAAACCTTCTCCCATGCCCCTAATTCTTTACTGGGTGCCTTCTCTAGGCATAACTTCAGAGCAAACGTTTCCAACATGCCCTTGCCTCCTAACCTCATCTACTTGGTTGCAAGCAGTGCTTTGTTAATCTCTCAATCTGGGGTAGTGGTGGGGAGAGAGAGATTTGCTCTGAGATAAAGTCTTTAAACCTAATGATAGTTAGGGCTGAAGGGTGGGGGTGGGGGGTTTCTTCACCCAGCTGTTTCTTCTTCTTCTTTTTCTTCTTCTCCTCTCCTTAAATGTTTTTGTCCTGCCACTGGCAACAAGCGATGTCTCTATGTCTCTTTGCTTTGCTCTGGTCGATCCAAATAGCACAACAAGAAGAGGTGTTGAACAAGCAAGGTTAGCCTTTGAAGGAATCAGGCAGGGGGTTGTGGGTAAGGATGTGCCAAGCTGGAACTGAGCACTGCAGCACAGTAGCTGCCTTACATTGGGGGTGCATGAGTTACAATATTCAACCTGCTGCCATTCCTGGAAAATACTCATTTTGTGTGTGGAGAAAACTGATCCTTTTCACAGAACACAACAGCTGGAGAGAGCCTTTGGTTATGGCAAAAGCATGTTTCCAGCCTTTAAGGGTGCCCAAGGATACTTGAAAAGCAGCGTTTGAAATTTGCCAGGCGATTTGTGCCCAGGTGCCACAATGGCCCCTGAAGTCTCGACTGTCTGGAGGTAGATGCCTGAGGAGCCTGTTTTCATACACCAACAACACATCCTGTAGAATTCTATCCCATTATATTTTATCTGCACCATTGGAATGAATTTCAGGAACCAAAAAGTTGTATTGAAAAATACAACTTTCAAGCCATCTGGCTCCCAAATGATAACTAGGCATTCTGTTTTGGCGACAGTAACCCTGGTTCAAGGATCCATTTGGTGCCTAGCTTATATATTTGAGTTTCTAACACTGCTTGAAAGTGTAGGGGGAGAATACCTAAGAATGCTAGGAAGTTTGATGGGGAGAGTGGGGTTTCCCAGTGGTCAGGGGGCAGAGTTGCATGTCGCATAGTTTTGTGCAGGTCCCCGTGGTTAGTGGAAGCAAGAATGCATTATGCAAAATAGGGGAACACATGCTAATTTCTCCATCAGTTGAGAATTTTGTACATCGGCTGCAAAATTCAGCTTCTGTGGAGCGGACTTTAGGCTGCCTTGGCACATAGCATGCCCAGCAGTAGCAGAGGAGGAACAAAGAGTTGCCCTTGGGCAACTTTCCCATGCAAGTTCCACATGTTGAAACAGCGATGGGGAACCACCAGGTATTGTTGGACCTTGGCTCCCATCACCCCTGATCACTGGCCAAGCCCCCTTCCCTCACATCACCATGATAATCAAAATGGTCATGCTCAGAAACTTCCCATTTTGATTATCCCTCTGCAACCCCACCTGCAACTTTCCTATAGCCTCATTCTGCTTTGGGTTGCTGACACACACAAAACGTCCCATTTTTATGCAGGGTTGGAATGGGGCTGCAAGCATCCAACAGCTCTGGATTCAGGATGGTGTGGGTATTTCCCCCGCATAGGGTGCCAAGTAGAGGGAACGCAAAACTGAGAAGATCCTTAATTGAGAAGATCATTTGGTGGTGCCAAATTTTGGCCTTGCTCAGACTGCCCCTTCTTTCCCCTTTTTATAGTGGTAGGATGAGGAACAGGAGGGACATGGGGTTGGCAGTCAATGACTTGTGCAAAACTTTCCTGTGAGTCGGAACTCTACTGAATATTACTAGTATCAGGAAGAAGAGGTGCAGTGAGCCTGGGGAAATTGGGTTTCCCCCTTCCCCCTCTGGTTTCTCCTGACCCCCTCCTCAAGTTACAGGTGTACATTTTCCAGTGAATCTGTGGCAGAGAATAGACATTAGAAGTATTTGTGAATTGCCTTTATTCCTGAAGGCTACATACTACAGACACACATTTTTACATATGTCTATACATATGCAAAGAGGAAAAGCACCAATTAAGCCACAACAATGCAATAGATCGATAAAAACACCATTTAAACCGTGACAGTGCAATAGGTCGATGAAAACACTAATGAAACCATAGCTATATATAAAAAAAGTTTCATGCAACTGCACTCTGTCTGAGAGTTGGGCAGGAGAGAGCATTTCGAAGGCGCGGTGTCTTTGCTTATCATCGGAGGATGGCATTTGTCTGCCGCCCTCTCCGCTGCGCGCGGCGGCGCGAGTGGGTTGGCGAGTGCGGAGCCGGGCTGCGCTGCCTTGCCCGGGGAAAGGGCACGGATTCGGAGCGGCGCGCCGGCCGCCGCCTTCCCAGGTGGCCCCGAGCGCTGGTATTTACGGACCTATCTCCCGCTGCCCGCCGCCGCCGCCGCTCGGCGTCTCTATTTATAACCGGGAAGCTGCTGCTGTTGCAATGTCGCTGGTCGGCTCCCAGGCAGATTGCGCCGCCGCGGAGCGCTCCTCTCTCCTCGAGCCTTCTGGCATCTTCCTCCCCAGCCCGTTACTACGGAGGGGGGATGGTTTTCTTCCCGCTCCCTCCCACGCCGAGCGAGCCAGAAAAATGTATATGATATTCCTACCCTTTTGCTTTCTCTCCGCCGCCTCCCCCCCCCCACAACCGACGAAGAACTGGCGGGGGAAGTGTCAGCGGCTCTGATTTAAAGAGGTGGCCGGGCGCCAGGACGCCTGGGTTCTCTTTCCCAGCTATAAGAAGGGGAATTGGGTTTTTAAGTGGGGCGGGGGGCAGTGAGCAGGGGAAGGGACTTGGCAGCCCGGACCCTCTGAATAGCTCCGGGTGTTTTTTTGAGCGGATGTTGGAGCAAAAACCATACATTTCAGGGTGTTTTCCTTCTCTCCAACGCCAAGTCTTTATCACACACATTTACCTCCATAAAAAGGTAAAGCAAAGGACCCCTGACAGTTAAGTCCAGTCGCAAACGATTCTGGGGTTGCATAGGAAGCTCCTATTACCCAATGCCAGTCTCCCCACTTCTAGTTTCTAAATGCAGTGTCTTAAAAAAAAATCTACTAGTATGTTGAAACCTCTTTCACACCCATTGTCCTTGAATGTTTTTCTTCTTCAAAAAAACCAAACCCCTTAAGATTTCATTGTTTGGTAGGTTTGGGGGCTAGCGGCAAACTTTCAGTGACTCATTGGTTCTCACTTGAAGACATGCTATAGGAACCTTCCCCCCGCCCCCATTTTATAGATGAAGGGATGGAGTCTGTTTAGAACTGACTATCCTAGTAAGCTTTGCATCTAAGGTTATCTGAATTTGTGACTCCGCATTCAAAAGCCCAAGACTTAATCCCTCTCCGAAGTATACGGACAGTAGGGTTGCCATATTTCATAAGGTGAAAATCCGGATACAAAAGATGTTGAGTTGCTTTTTTAAACAAAATCTAAAAGAAGAAGAAGACACCGCTATTTTTAAGGAAAATCTAGACTTCTCACATGGGTTGCCGTATGCCTGGATTCTCCTAGCCATTTCAGCGATTCCACCCAGACACTGCTTCCAACTGCTGTATTCCGACTATGTCCAGGAAATTCCGCACATATGGGAACCCTAAATATGCACTTTTCTATAGTAAACTGTGAAACATCCCTCTAAGAAACTGCAGGAGGCTGGTCTAGGATTTGGGGGTGGAGGGTCATCAGAGACCTAGTTTGAGTGAAGCAATTAACCCTTCCATCTGTTCCCTTCCTTGTAACTTTTGTGTCTTGAGCGGAAACTGTTTTTTTTTTTTTTTGGCAGGCCTTTCTCTGTAGCAACAAGGAGTAGAAGCATGGACATTTTAAAGTAGTAAATAAAGCTAAGCTTGTTCTCAGTAGCCCTGTGGTCTTTTGGCTTGCATGTTATAATTCTCAAATGATCTCATAGAACTGAGTTGCTCTTAGAAAATTTGTCAATTTGGGGTCAGTGTGTGTGTGTGTGTGTGTGTGTGTGTCCATGTCCGAGTCTCCAATCTTGTATATGCAGAGTTGAATTGATCCTGCTGCACCTTTCTATTCCCCTAGCTTACAGCCCTTGGCGTCAGAGTGTTTTCTCTGGGTGTGATCTTGAAGTAAATGAGAACTGAGTGAATAAAGTGTCCGCATTAACAAGATGTAGGCAGCACGGCTATCCCCAGAGAGGGAAGGAGTAATTACCTGTCCGTTCCTCCGCTGTGTTCCCCCCTCCCTATTCTCCTCTTTCCCCCTCCCCCCTCCCAACCGGCCACTGCGCACCCACACGGGCAGCAAACTGTAATCACTTTTATGGTGACAAATGTGGTTATTAAAGAAAATGGGTTAATCCGCCTCCCACCGTTGGAGGTGGCTTAGTGGGGATGGAGGAAGGGGGGGTGCTTTCTCCCAATATCAAAGGGGGCAAGCGGAGTGGATGGGGCAGGGGGATCAGTGAGTGGACAGCTTCATTAACCCCCTTGGTATGGCAGGCCAAGCAAAAGGGAGGAGGGGATTGGGTTAGTGCTTCAAAGAAGTTCACCTCTACGGTTTTCCCGCACGGTCCCTTTCTCTTCCCGTGCGATTGCACGCCTGTGTGGCCTAAGTTCTTGCCTGTCTCCTTTGCACATTCTTCAAGAGAAAGAAAAAAATCTTGCCGAAAGGAAGCTCTTTAGAAGGGGGTATTTGGGTGGAGGGCAACCCCCCCTCTCCTCCCAACACATTAACAAAGCCAGCCAGCTGGTTGGGCGATTGCACACAGGCTGTGTGTTTTGGAGGAAGGATGTATGAGTCGGCAAGGGACCTGATAGCCAGGCTTGGACGGAGGTTTCTGTGGTTTGAGGCCTAGGCCCTGCCCCGCTGCTGGATTAGGGGTGGAGGCCAGCCCTGCCTGTTGCGCAATTCAGCTTGGCCTCTTGTTGCAAAGCGCGTCTTTTCCTTCAACAGTTGTGCTGCGCACATCTGGAATTTCTAGCCCAGTGAAGACCAGCTCAGAGGCTTGTGGCCAGTGCCTGGTGATTTACCTTAAGGGGAGGGGGCTGAAGAGGATTTCCAGTGTTCAATGGGGGTGGGGTGTAGCTCTTTCGTCTCCTCCCGCCCTTCTCCTGACTATGAGAAGCAGAATAAATTATGCAAAATGCGAAAACATATGCAACATAGCTTTGCATAATTTATGGCTATGGCCAGATTTGGCTTTTCTTGGCTGTAGTGTCAGTACTTCATCTGGACGCTATCTGGGTCAGCTGCTTTGCTATTTAAAATGTGTTTTGTCCAGGGTTGTAAATAGCCACTCGCTGGGGTCCCTGTTCATGTGTTAGAACCATCCCAATTGTGTCAATTTTAAAATGTTGCTGCTTTTTAAAGTCACAGAGGACTAAAATAGGTGTGTGTGTGTTCAGGTGTTATAGTATACTTGCGCAGATTTGTTTGCAAGTCTACATCAAGAGTGTAGCTTTAAAAAAGCTAGGTCACCCGTTTTATTTACCCTGTCTGCACACATCTATCTTGTGTGTTACTTATATGGAAAGAATTCTCCATTCCTGAGGAACCCTTGTTACGAGATGGGACCAGCTTTTGTTATGGACTATTTGCAAAAGGGTCAGTTTTTGTGGCCATATAGAGTTCTGGTACCCAGACTGCAGTTCCTAAAAAATTAAACTGCCCCTGAAAATCCAAAAGTTGTCCACCCTTGCTTTTTATTTGTTGAACCACATCAGCCTTTGTCAACCTGGTACCCTCCAGATACAGTGGGACCTCCAGTGTTATGTGTAGCCAAGTGACATTCAGAGGGCATCAGTTTAGCAAAGTGCTATATATTGAATGTGTTAATCTCTCTCCTTTCCCCCACCCCAATCCCTGTGCATTTCTGACAGGGTTCCCTGCTCCTCAATGTCTGGTGAGGCTCAAAAAATATATACAAGCATTCTTGGGCATGTCTACACAACAGATATAAACTGGTTTAGCTTCCATGGCATCATTCTGAGAAGGGAACGGCTGCTCTGTTAAAAGGGAGAGGGGATGGCCCGAGATCTCTTTAACTCCTGGCACACTTCCAACATTACAGTCTCCAGGGCTCCCTCGGGAAAGCCAAGCCAGTTTGAAACTGGTTCAGGCTTGGAGTGCAGAAGTGCATGCCGAGTCTCTTAACACAGGGCTTATCCCTTGCAGAAGCTGCACAATATGCCATAAAGCTTGCTTTTTATGGGGTTCTTTTGGGGGGGGTATCAGGCTGCAGTAGGAGAGAGCAAGAAAGCGCAGCAGAACGCACCCCTCAGTGAAAGCTGCTTTCTCCTCACCAGCTGAAATTCCCTTATACAGTGGTACCTCGGGTTAAGAACTTAAATCGTTCTGGAGGTCTGTTCTTAACCTGAAGCTGTTCTTAAACTGAAGCACCACTTTAGCTAATGGGGCCTCCTGCTGCCGCTGCGCCACTGGTGTGCGATTTCTGTTCTCATCCTGAAGCAAAGTTCTTAACCCAAGGTAATATTTATGGGTTAGCAGAGTCTGTAACCTGAAGCGTATGTAACCTGAAGCGTATGTAGCCCAAGGTACCACTGTACTGCTCGGTTGTTGTTTTTTAAGATACAGTGGCACCTCGAGTTACAAACGCCTCAGGTTACAAACTCCGCTAACCTGGAAGAGTTACCTCGAGTTGAGAACTTTGCCCCAGGATGAGAACGGAAATCGTGTGCCGGCGGCGCTTTTTAACGAAAGCACGCCTCTAGTTAAGAACAGCTTCAGGTTAAGAACGGACCTCCGGAACGAATTAAGTTCATAACTAGAGGTACCACTGTATACGCTATTATGACCCCCACCCGTCCAAATAGCCATAGTCTTTTTCTTCCCCCCTCCTCCCAAAGGCATGGAAGGATGGGTGGGGCGCCGCCACCTGTCGCTTGGGCAGGATGGCGCGTCTGGGCCTCCTCTAGGGTAACCGGAGTGGCGCATTCTTAGCGGTAATTTTAGCTGCTTAGGCTGAGCTGCTTCAACAGGTGGAATTTCATTTTGTCGTTGAAAGGCCTGTTGTTGGGAAGAGGGAGTGTGTGTGTGTCTGCCTGTGCCTGCTTGCTTGTATCCTTGGGCGGGGGGGGGGGGCGGGAGAAGGAAGAAATAGATATGCATTTTATTCTGAACATTATGACCCCAGGGTAGGGGTGGGGAGCAGCAGGGTTGCCTCCGCTTCTGTGGCATGTTGGCACCCAACCATCTTCTCTCTCTCTCTCCTGAGTTTCCTAGAAATGCAACAGCTATGGTGTGAGTTGCAGGCTTTTCTATAAGCTGCATAATTTCAAACAAGACCCAAGAAGGGTTTGAATCATGCAGGGGAACATGTACATAATTTCTGTTTGGTTTTTAAATATATTTTGAAATGTATGCAAAAGCACCTTCACATGGGAAGGGCATTTTGCAGCAAGGTTTGCTTGCTTTTAATATAAAAACTGCAAATGCAGGTGGCATCTTGGGAAAGAGGCCTTTATCTCGCACCCGGGACAGAGTTTCTCTTCTTGGATGGGACCTGTTGTGAGTTGTGGGCATCCTTTGTAAAATAAAACTGGGCGTCTTTTCCTTCAGCGCTGTTTTATTCAAACGCAGATTTATGTCTTTCTAACCAATCAACCAAGGCTGCAACTCCTTAAGCAAGTTTGCCCAGTCTTACTGAACTGAGCGGGATTTCTGTGAGTAAACATGTAAGACTTGAGTTGTAACATTTTAACTTTTATTATTATTTTGTCAAAACATTTTTATAGTCTTACAACATTTCAGCAAGCAATAGTCCTTAGCTGCAGTGAAAGTGGGTACATTTTCCCTGTTGTATGTCACTTGCAAATACTATGACTGTTATACATACACACTGCTTTTTTTCTAAAAAAAAATATTTAGGGGTACTCTCATTTTCCTACTCATATTGAAATATTGCCCCTCAATGAGGCCAAACTTAGATTCACAAAATGTTTAGGAGTATGCATACCCCTGCGTCTCCCCAGAAAAAAAGCACTGCATACACACACACACACATTCTTCATTTATAACCTTAAACACATATTTTGAAAATTTCGGTTGTACCCGCAAACATCTTAATCACTTGCTTCAAAGTATTTATATCTCCCTTTCCCACTCCTTTGTCCCCAGTGCAGCTTATTCTGTAAAGCAGTTAACCAGCAATAATTAATTACGTAGTTAATTTAAAATGTTAAAAAAATTAAATAGTTATGAACAATATAAAGTTAATTAATTAATTTTATAATGAATGATTTTAGAGCGTTGTTTGTGTTGTACTTTTGTATTGTTTTATTGTTGTTAGCCGCCCTGAGCCCAGCTTCGGCTGGGGAGGGCGGGATATAAATAAAATTTATTATTATTATTATTATTATTATTAGCAGTATAAAACCCAATACTTAAAAATAACAATAACAAGAAAACTGCAACAAGAAGAAGCCAAATTATTTATCACATTTGGGAAAGTAAGATAATTTCCTAGGGAATTTGAGGATGACAAAGCAGAGCACCTGCCTCCATTCATTTTCTACCTTGTGCTTTTACCAGTCCATACATCCTCACTGCAACATTGCCTTTTAGTTGTGGCTCCCACCTGATTCCTTGTACATCCTTCTTACAGTGGGGCAAGGAGAAGACAGAGGCAGCAGGCACCCTGGTTTCTCCTTTTGGGGTGCTGCTTATCTTTGCAGAATCATAAGCCTACATGGCGCTTTACAGAGTCACTTAAACAATCATTTTCGAACAGGGCAGTTCCTGCTCCTTTTCTCTCCAGATCCGTGCCTGGAGGCTGAGTTTTAACATCTAACACTTCCCTGTAAAACTTGAATAATAAATTAGTAGCTTTGGTATCTACGAATGCCTAAAATCTGCAGGGGTGTGTCTTCCTTGCGCAGGGCCTATGGTTGTTTATCTGCATCAAATTCTGGCATGACTGAAGGGGGGGGAAAGAATAGGAAGGTGTTGCAATTAAAGGTACCTCAGTTGCTGAAGGTGAACCCATGTGACCTTTTTTGGGGGGACGGGAGAATTGGTTGTGGGGAGTGCGAAAGTAATGAAGGAATATGGAAGTCAAAGTGGACAAACTGATTCCTCCTATAGCTCTGTCTCTCTGGCCTAAAGAAAAGCAAGACAAGCCCTGTGTGGTGAGCAAAACAGAAAAGTAGTTCTGTAGTGCAGTTTTGAAAGAGGGAGGTGAGATAGTTCTGTGGCATCTTAAAGATCAGTACACTTATGGCATAAACCTTCAACTGTTATCCGCTGTCCACTTCATCAGTTGTATGAAGTGGTGAGCCTGAATTATAGGTGTACCGGTATTTACACATGGGTTTTTGTTTGTTTTTTTGCTGTGGGGTGGGATGGTTGTGAACAATACAGAAAGCGAAAAGTCCTGGCAGTGATAACTAGAGATTGAAAGTTAACATTTCATATAACTTATTTTACGCTTGTGTGTTACGGTTCACACAGGTATCTTAAAGCATTCCATCATTTTATGTGGGATCTTTTGATTAATTAATTTTTCTCTCCCCCCAAACGTCAAGTTTAGACACACAACACTTGTACAGACAGAGGCACACAACCACACACTTCCTTCTGTGGGCACAACCATCCTGGGTTACTTCATGCCTAGCTTAACATTTTTAATAAGGGATCTGCTTGGTATGCCTGCTGAATGGAGCGAGAGTAGGGGAGGCTTACAGACTTCGCTTTTTTACCCCACTGGGGAAACTGAATCAAGCGAGCTTTCTCACCCCTGTGTGTGTGTGTGTGTGTGTGTGTGTGTGTGTGTCTGTCTGTCTGTCTGTCTGTCTGTCTTCCAGGCAGACGCCAACTTCCTCAGCCCTCTTGAGGTACCCAGCAAAGCCAGGTTCCCCTTCTAATCCTTTTACCCTCCTGTGAGCCACTTGTGAGAGCCATGTGCAGAGGCCTCGCTGGGTGGGGGTGGGCAGAAAATCCGGAGTGATTCATGCCCTATTCTCTCTCTCTCTCTCTTTTGGTCACCTTCCCCCCCCTTCAGGAACATGACTATGACTCAAAGGTTGCCGCTCAAAATGCCACAGAACTGTGGGGCACATGCAATAGTGTCAACTCATTTTCCTGATCTACCGGCTCGTTTTTGCGTTTGGGCGTTGGTGTCCTCTACTCATAAACTCATGGCATTGTGGCCGTGCATCTTTTACCTCTTTCACATTTTGGGGTGTGTGTGTGTGAGCCACGGGTGTGTTTCATTCTTGGGGTCCTTGGATCTGTGGCTCTTCCTCTTCTCCCCTCCCCACACACTGGCGACGGTCGCGTGTGAGCCCAACCCCAAGAGCAAGAAGGAAAACCGCAAAACTGCGACCACACATCAGATTTTCATCATACTTCCTGCCTTGTCCCCAGTTCACACTTAACGGGGAAGTGAGCGGCCAGGAAAAGGGGGGGGGCGGGTATGGCGGCAAAGAGGATGGCACTGTCATAGCAACAAGTTTATAATAATTATTGCGGTGTTAGGCCTACCTTATCTTTTGCCAACTGAATACTCACTTGCCAAATGGCCGCTTCAGCTCCAACTTACATGGGTCCCAGGCTCACAGGCATTAGAGTCAGAACCCATTTATCCAGTGTAAAACAGAGGAAGTGGTGAGAGTGCTTTTGGAAGAGTGCAAAGTGCTTTACCACAGCAGCTGGATGCAGATGCGAAAGGCATGTTGGTTGGAAATCAACCTTAGTCAGGTTTTCAAGGTGTGAGAAAGTAATATCTCTTCCGCCCCACCGTTTACCAGAGTTTGAAGACTAACCCTTGATCTTAGTTTGCTGAAGTGGATTGAGGTTATCAACAACAACAACATTGTTATTTATACCCCACTCATTTGCTTGGGTTGCCCCAGCCACTCTGGGTGGCTTCCAGCACATATAGACACTGCTTTTTTCTGGGGGTACGCAGGGGTACGCATACCCCTAAACATTTTGTGAATCTAAGTTTGGCCTCATTGAGGGGCAATATTTCAATATGAGTAGGAAAATGAGAGTACCCTTAAACATTTTTTTAAGAAAAAAAGCACTGCATGTAGAACATAATAAAACATCAAACATTAAAAACATTCCTGTACAGAGCTGCCATCAGATATCTTCTAAAAGTTGTGTAGTTCTTTATCTCCTTGACATCTGATGGGAGGGTGTTCCACAGGGAGGGCGCCACTGCCGAGAAGGGACCATGGTGGTTGCTAAAGGGATAGACCCCAGGGCTCACGCTTGTCAGGCGTAAAAAGGCACTGTTATAACAGCCCTGCAGAATCCTGGGAACTGTAGTTTGTTAAGGGTGCTGGGAGCTGTAGCTCTGTGTGGTCAGCACCCATCACAAGCAATGGTTCCCAGGATTAGCGGCATAGCTGGCCGTTTGGGTGCCCGGGGTGGCGCCTGCGCCCAGGCCACCCAGGAGGGCAGGGTAAGCCACCCATTGGGCAGAGCACGCTGCATGGAGCTTCACTGCCACCTCCCCTCAGCTGTAGGGCGGCAGAGGGAGAAGTGGCAGACAGATACAAGCCCCATGCTGCTGTTTCTGGCAGCGCAGAGCCTGCAGATGCCCAAGCCACTGTGTCATTCCCAGAAGAGATGCATGGCTTGGGTGCACTGCAGGCCCCACATTAAGTGCCACCCTCCACAGTGTGGCGCCCAGCGCCACCCCACCCGCCTCTGCCCAGGATTTTCCGTGACTGTCAGAAAGGTGTAATCGTGCTTTAGATTTGTGGTGCAGATGTGACTCGAATCCCAGATGCATCAGGCCCCCAGAGTCCTGCAAAAGAAAGAGATGAGGAAGCAGCTGCTGTTGGTGGTAGTAGTGGCACAAAGCGAGGAGCTGATATTGTGAGGGAAACGGATTCTCTGTATGTCAGATGTGCTCTCGTAATCATTGCAGTTCATCCAGGGTTCTGATTGCTGGCATTGGCCAAAAAAGTTCTGGGGCTTGGCGCCTGTGCTGCTTAAGTACCAAAAATTGAGCCAAGTGGCTTCAGGTTGAGATTGATGGGCCTTGTGCGGCTCGAGGTTATATTTTTGCTCTGCGGCCCCAGACCCTATCTTCACCTGGGCTGGTTAATTCTGTCCTCCCACAGGCCATCTTATCAGCCTCTGATAAGCACAGAATCTGGTGGATGTCATCCTTGGAACCAACCTCTCTGCCGGGTTATGAGGAGAACTGAAACTGGGCAACGCTGGGAATCGAAATCAGCAACGGGGAAGTTGCGGGTGGGCACGCTCTGGTTGCAGGCCTGACAGGAAGTCCTTGGTTGGCGTCGTGTTTGGGGTGTGCCAGGGTGGGTGAGGGTGGCAGCTTGTTTGTCCGGCAGCTGCTTTCAGGGCTCACAGGCCTAGGGTATGTTCTGATGTCCCAGTGAGGGGGGCGGGTGTCTTAGAATTTACCCCTGCAGTTCTGAAGTGAACCTCTAACTTCCTGAGCACATGGTCTAGCTTTTACCCTAGTTATTACGAATGCTCCCAATATTTTTAGGCCAGATTTAAAAACAAAACCAAAAAAAATATCCACCTCTTCGCTTTTTAAAAGCCTTGCAGCTGAATTATAAACACACTCTTGGAAGTCAGTCCTCGCTTGAGCTACAATCTCTGTTCTTTTAGTTCTCTGCATGGTGATTAATATAAACTCACTGTCACCACCATTGTCCCTCTCAAAGCCTCCTCCCACCTTGCAGGCCTCTCCAGTCACATATTGTCTGCTTTCCTGCTCCTTGGAAGTGCCACTGTCCCTTGTCAGGCATAGAATCTGACTGTGGGCCAGGCAGCCAGACCAGCTGCACTCTATTTACTTGAGGTTTATACTCTTTTATAGGCGCCAACTCCTTGGGGCCAATGGGTCTTTGCCCCCCCCCCAAATATTTGAGGGTGATGCCCCCCGCCCCCAGTTGATGGGTATTGCATAATGAAGAAGGAGTCCTTTGGTATCCATGCAGCCTGAAAGTATCTAATAATTTCAAGTGTGCTGCTTTGAGTCTTTGTATGGTAGACATATAGTTATTGGGATCCCCCCCATAATAATAATAATATTGGCAATGTGCACCAAGTTACCTCATTTGGTGCCCATGTTCCAGTAGCCCCTGCAACATAGAAGGATTCACAGGTTCCCCCGCTGGTCTCCCCTTGAGGAAAAAAGATTTTTAAAATTGCTGGTTGTTGAAGTCACTCTTGAACATTTTGGAACAGAGATGAGTGCAATATGAAACCAATATTTGCCAGACTGGGAAGTAAATACCAACCATTTTGTCCTTGTGTTTTAATTCCCCTTGCTAGGCCAACACCTGGGAACAAAAACACTGATTTCTCCTTTTTTCCTCCCCTTCCCTTTTCTTCTTTCTTTTCTTCTTTCCTCTTTGGGCATACACAAACCCCACAAGTGAATTATTGCATCCTTCATGCTTGGCTGCAGCTCTGCTCCCATTCTAGTCTCTCATCCATTACCAGGGTGGCAAAAGACTTCCACAGATAGACCTAGGCATTAAGCAGTCAAGCTATTGCCAGTAAGGGGGGGGTGTATGTGTATATTTTTTTTTTCAAGCAATACTTGCGAAAGCACGAGATTTTCCACATGCAGATCTGTCAGCTCCCTGTAGATTTGCTGTCTGGAGGATAAAAGCAGGTGGGGGGGGGAACCCCCTAAAACAACGGTGTCAAATTGCTCGTCCCCACTGGGCTGCATCCGTAATTTTTCACCAAAATGTTGGTTCCACCTGAATTCAAGGCCGGCGTTTCTAAGTTCTAGTTTCTATCTGATTTCTGACCCTTTGGAAACCTGCCTGCTTTTACAAGCAGAGGTTGGATGGGCCTTCTGTCATGGGTGCTTTCGTTGAGATTCCTACGTTTCAGAGGGTTGAACTAGGTGGCCCTTGTTCTATGATTCTGCATATTTGGAACTTGACAAAAAAAGGGCACACACTTGGACCACAGGAGCAGTCATTCCCACTAGGAAAGACTGATATAACTTGGGGCATGAACAGCCCGAGAAACACACAAGGTATGAGAGAAGGTGATTCTGACCACAATTTAGGCAATAGCAAATGAGTCAGCCGCTCTGCCCTACTGAGGGCCTGAGCTTCCTGGCCACGAAGCTGCTTTCTGCCATATTTTTTTTTGTGGAGAGTGCCAACAGGTACCTGATAAAGCCTTCAAACTTTACATATGACTCCCCTCTCCCACCTCTAAAACCATAGCAGTATGTCTGCAAGGGAAGTTTCCAAAGACTACGTAGGTATGACTCACCTGGAAACCACACACACACAGCAATGGAGCATGGGCGAATGTCTGGTTCTGTGATTCCGTCCCCTTTCACTTGGTGATGGGCAAGTTGCTATTTCTTATGAGAGCAGAGGAAACCCGTGGGCAGTTTTCTGTAAAATTCTTAGAATCAGAAGGATGTGAGTCTTCAAATAGTGGCTGCTGTCTTGAAGGTAATACTACGCACTTACTTGCCTGTCTGTCTGCCCCTGCATACCCATGCCATTCATCATTTGTGGCATATGAATAGCCAGATAAAAAGGCAACCCACTCTCATCTCAGACCAGTTCACCAAAGCTTTCCTCACCAGCTTGTGCGGAGGAGACATTTCCTGCTCCTCGCAGGTGCGTATTAATTTAAAAGTCTGAGCCAAAGCATGGTAGAATGCCATGTAATGCAGATCCCAGCCTCATGGACTCATTCCTTCCCTGTGATGGCTCTGAGGTCTCTCTAGACTATTTTCTGACATTCTGCAAAGTCTTGTGCTTTGGGGAGGGAGGGAGAGAACAACTTCAATATTTTGCACACTAGTGTGAAACAAAAATGAGAGTCACTGCATTTGCCAAAATGATTCCAACTGCATTATCTGGAGTTCCTGGGTTGAGAGGGGTGGGTGTGGGTGTAAGTGTGTGTAAAAATGAAGAACTCCACTCCTCAGGAGTGTGAAAATCAAGGCACCCAGTAGCTCCTGGCACCTCAGAAAAATGAGCCCAACAGCTGGCATCTAGGTTGTGGGCAGAGGGCAGGAAGCAGGTTTTTCCTCCTCTTCGGAGGAACATAGAAAATGCTGTTAGCCCCTGCTGCATTCCTGCCCTAATCTGTAGACAAGGGCACCTGTATGCATTGTGGGTACATTGCCTCAACACCAAGCCACCACTTGTAGTTGGTTGCAACTGTGAAAACGTTGGGAGTTCCAGAGGGGTGCTAATATGATTTAATGTTTTCCCATTTTAGTCTGTTGCAGCAAAAACTGCAGAGTTTTGTGGCACCTTCAAGACAAATTTATTATGGGATAAGCTTCTGTGGACCAGAGTCTGCTTCATCAGATGAACGGAGTATTATTCTGGGATGGCAGGCAGATACACACATGATGCAGGGGGGAGGAAGAGAGAGGTTGGGGAAGTGGAATGTAGACAATCGTTGGCATCCGTCTGTCTTGGGGGACAACAGAGGAGTGCACCTTTGGGGCTGAGGTCAAACTGTTGGAAGGTTGCAATGCCTGCTGTGGCTGTAGAAACCGTTGCTGGAGAAACATGTTTTGTTGCAGCTGGGGCAGATGAAGGTGTCCCGTTGTGGTGTTGCAGATGCACCATGGTGTTTCTTTTCTCTGTGCAACGACTTAAATATATGTAAAATGATTACCACCCACAAGGCGGTGTTGATGGTAACGTAAACCCTCCTGGCATTGGTGAGAAATGGGGGCATTTATCTGGGGACCTGTGCCTTTGCCAGGGTCCTAGGACAACGTCTTCGTCCTCGCTCAAGAATTGTGAGGTGTGGATATTTATTTATCCAGAACATCTATAGACACATGCCACACGAACCTGCATGCGTTAAAGCATTCTTCGTGGCAGTTCTGACCACCCAGGCAGCCAGAAGTATGGCCACACTGTGCAACAATGGTGGAGAACCTGTGGCCCTCCAGCAGCTGTTGGGCTCCAGCTCTCACCATCCCTGCCCATGGTGCCATGCTGGCTGGGAGCTGCAGTCGCAACAGCTCCTCGAGAGCTAATGGCTGCCTGCCTCTGACCTGCAACCACATGGAAGCCAAAGGGAGCAGTGATGCTGGAGTAGCAATGTCAGGCTTACTGCTTGGGCAGAGGCCGCAGGCTGGTTGTCCATGCCATTTGATCTGGCACATGGAAAGGTTTTTTAATTAAGCGGCTACCAGCATGTGGAATGGGGCTGTGCATTTCCAGCTTCTCATAGGCATTGTGCCAACATCAACAACTTCATAGAGTTTCCCAGGAGCAGCAGTTTGGGAGTGGTGTATGTGTGCATGCAGTATTTTGAGAGGAATGGTAAAAATATCTTAGGACAATTCATGATTAGGGAAGAGGGGAATATGCCCCCTCCCCCAGTGGTTGCTTCTATGGCATTGTGCCCTGACGAAGCGTCTTCGCAATTACTTGGGCCCTGTTGGGGTGTCTCCTTTCTTCCAGATTGGCCTGCAATCCGCTTTCTAGTGCCAGGCGAAAGACAAACTGCAGCCAACTCTCCTGCTTGGCCAAAGGGAGGAAAAGCCTGTCTTGCAGCAGCCCTCCTGCCCCAGGCCAAAATGTAAACCTTTGACGCCCTGGGAAAGGGGAGAGTTACTCTTATGGAAACAGTTCTTGTCATTTCCAATGTGTGATCCAACCCCATCCCCCTTTAACTGGGAGTACAATCCTACACACCCCTTGGAACGTCTTCATTCACCTAATGAATGATTTTAATTTTTCCCCCACCAACTCTTCTGCAAAATGTTTAATTTCTCCCTTCCTTTTATAGACATAAAAGTGTAAGGCTGTTGTCATGCTGCAGTTTGTGTGGCTGCCAATAGGGGGCCGCACCAACTCCAGTGCAACAACAGAATGGCAGGCCGGTGAGCCAGCCAGCCAGCAAGCAAGCAAGCAAGCAAGCAAGCAGGGAGGGGGGTAGGCTGCCCAAGCAAGCTGCTCAGCAGAAGGGGAAGCACTTTGGAGGGGCTGTGGGAATAAGTGAAGGGGGTGGGTGAAGTGTAAAGGGAGTCAAGTTTAAACAGAGGAGGGGTTGGCAAAGGGGTAGATAGGTAGGTGTGGTTGGCAAATAGAGGCAGCAGAGGTGGCAACCCCTAGCTTACGATGGCATTGGGGCACTTACAAACGATCTCACTTTCAATACGGTCCGTGCCTGCGCATGTTTTGGGACCGGTGCGCTACTTCATTTTCAATCAGTGCATGTCCTGTAATTTCCTGCTGGAGCCTTGTAACTTTTTATACCACAGGTGTTTCGGTTTCTTTTTTCCCTCCCACTTTTATTGCGCTGTAACGCAAGAATGCCCCTCCAGACGGCAATAATGTAGTAATACTGAGAAAGCATCGTGGAAGAATTAAGAAAGTGGAACCCAGTCTTAATCCACCTGTAATGCACTCTTGCTGTGTCAGTGACATGTTGCAAAAGAAACTCAAATAAAAAACCCAGACACCCACCTTGGTGGGTGAATTTTGTTTTTTGTTTAGTTAATTTTTAATTGAAATTTTTCAACATAAGATACAGTTAAAGCTGAACTAATCTAAAGAGAGAGAAGAAACAAACCAAAAAAATTAAAAATAAGAAAGGAAGCAAAGAGAGAAAGACAGAGAGACTGTGTATATACAGTGGTACCTTGGATCTCGAACCTAATCTGTTCTGGGAGTCTGTTCGACTCCCGAAACAGTTTGAAAACCAAGGCGCGGCTTCCGATTGGCTGCAGGAGCTTCCGATTGGCTGCAGGAGACATTCAGCTTCTGAAAAACGTTTGCAAACCACAAACACTTCCAGGTGTTCGCACACACTTCTAGGTGTGCGGTGTTTGGGAGCCAATTTGTTCGGGAACCAAGCTGTTCAAGTACCATGGTACCACTGTAATGCCAAAATCTCTATCACAATTATATCTTAACCCTAATTCCACACACCGAAGAGTGAACCCTCCCAGCTTTCCCCCTCCCAACCCCCCTCCCTGAGGGAGCCCTTCTAGCCTGCTGCTCACGCAAGTCTCTCCATCCTTTGCCCTTCACCTGCCTGTGTGTATCTTCATTTATCCCCAAATATCAATCTTCAAAAGCCAAAACATACATGTAAATAGAGTTAACAGAGAGCTAGCGTTAAAAGTCACAGAAAAGGCAAGATTAGGAGAGAAACAGAATTAAAACGTCAGCCTTGCGATTCTCTGTCTGCCAATTACAATATGTACATAACAATTATTCAAAATATTTAAAGTACGCACTCCAGAAGGAGATTTTAGCTGGGTTAATAAATGTCCTTAGTGGGCAAATTTGTGTTGGGGTTGTACTTGGGACTGTGCAGACGGTGTGAGGTGTGGCTGCCTCTAGCAGAGCTCTTTTGGTACAGCAGAGTTGGGAACTAGGCACGCCCCAGATCCATGGGGCCACAATCTGTTGGGAACTTCTCCTGCATAAGCACCGTTGACATTAACGGGAGCCGTGCAAGATCTCCTGTTCGTTTCAGTGGATCCCGAGAAGGAGAACTTCCCAGCGGAAGCATGCTAAAAATGAATGGCAAGTATGCCCACTGGAAACGACGGGCGCTGTCGGAAGGCCCGTTGCAACAAACATGGCAACTGCAAATGCCCGTTGACATGATGGGTCTTGATTGAAATAAAGGCAAGCTTTAAATAAACCAAGGAATTGATTGCTTTCCTGGTGTGTTGTGCGTTGCCATTTCATATTTTCTGCCTCTGGCACCAGAATGTTGTGGTCCTGCCCCGATGGGGTGTGTATATAAATAACAAAATATTAAGTGTGCAGCAGCATGATAGAGTACGGCTAGGGCAGAGAGGACCCCCCCCTCTATTCAAAGTCTTCCATAGGAATCGGCTTCCTCCATCTGCTTCCTTGGGGAGGAGGGGAAGGTAGGAGACCTTTTATTTTGTTTTTCATTAATCAGCATTTCCCTTAGTGGTCTGCACTCCATTCTCTCTCTCCCCCCCCCTTTTCCCGGTGATTTATGGTTCGGCAGGGGCAGCAGGTAGCCAAACCTCCCGACCTCCAACTCATTTGTCTGGAGGGGCTGGGCCACCTGTCACCTCCTGTCAAGGGAGAGCAATAAATGGTCTCCCGTGGTAATTACCCACGGAGGGGAGGGGTGGAGATTGGGTGGTGGTGGTAGCCGGGGCTGGCTGGGCGGCAGAGACCAAGGAGGAACGGCACCCAAGCTTTGGGGTGCAGGAAGAGTCGTCTGTGTGTGGTGCCCGAGACCAGGGTGCGAAGATCTCTGCCCTCTTCTGGATTTCCCTCTCAGATTTGGCCAGAGCTGTGGTCCTGTTGCTCTTCTGCACCGCCTCCCCATTCCACCTGTCCCCCTTGGACGGGATGACAGAATGAAAGGGGTCTTATTTCTCCTGGTGTGTCTGTGAGGTGGCCTTGATTCTGCAGACGTTGTTGGAGGGGAAGTTCCTGCATGGGCAGGGTATAGGAGGGCAGGGTAATGTTTGCTCACCAAAAGCTCTCCTCTCAGTGCCAGTTTACAGCGCATTGTCTAACACTTATCTTTCTCAGTCTTATGGAATCCAGTGAGGATAGGCTGCTGCCATGTAAAGCCAATGGCAGCACGTATACAGTGGTACCTCGGGTTACAGACGCTTCAGGTTACAGACTCTGCTAACCCAGAAATAGTACCTCGAATTAAGAACTTTGCTTCAGGATGAGAACAGAAATCGTGCGGCGGCAGCGGGAGGCCCCATTAGCTAAAGTAGTAACTCAGGTTAAGAACAGTTTCAGATTAAGAATGGACCTCCAGAACGAATTAAGTTCTTAGCCCGAGGTACCACTGTATTGAGAGAGTGAGTGTGTGTGATCATTATTCTGGACCAAGACAGAGGAAAAGCACAGCAGAGCAGAGAGATACCAAAAAGGCAAATCTGATGTATCAACAAAAATAGCAGTGGGGCTTAAGTTAGACTTAAACACTCGGGCCCCTTAAATTTTATTTATTTTGCACTTAGTGGCATAAGGGGTGTGTGTATAGGAACATCAGAAGCTATCTTTTACTGAGTCACACCAGTCAATTGCTCAATATTGTCCACACTGACAGCCGTGTGTGTGTGTGTGATCCCAAATATTTCTACAAGTAAGGTAACATAGGGTCTATTTTATAGAATCATAGAGTTCGAAGAGGCTTTGTTATGGTTCGTGCCTCAAGTCCTTTCTATATATCTATATAAAGTTTTTAGAAACAAATTCACATGTGTTGGCTTAATTAAAACGCACGGATTAACTATGTTTGCCAGACAACATCTGAACCAATGTAGCATCTTAACAGCAGCTAATCATGAAGGCCATGGACTGCCTCCGTATTGGGGAAGACAGTTGGGAGGGCTACAGCACTCATGCCCGGCTTGGGGGCTGATGGGCAACTGTGGGGTCAGGATGCTGTCCAAGATGTGTCTTTGGATCGGATACCTTCTAAATCATGATGAATTGCAACTCCCATCAGTCCCAACCAGCATTACCAGTGGTTAGGCCGGGTAATGGGAGCTTTGGTCCAGCAGATATCTAGAGGGCTCCAGAATCTGATCTACAGGGAAATGCAATTCAAGATACTTAGAATTGGGTTGCCTTGCATTTATCTTTGAAGTAAAGCAAGAAGGTGATCTCTAGCTGGTGCAAAAAAAAGGGGGGTTCTGGGGGACCATTTCTGCATAATTGCCAGAGGTTCCCACCAGTGTGGCGCAATGTTGGACTAGGGCCTGGGAGAGCAGGGTTCAAATCCCCACACAGCCATGAAGCTGACCTTGGGCCAGTCACCATCTCTCAGCCTAGCCTACCTCACAAGGTTCTTGTGGAAGAAAAGGTAGTTTGTAAATGTAATAAATACGAACATACATGCAACGCCTGTGCCTTGCTCACTTTTCACCCTTCTGTGTTTACAGCTCTGGCTCTGACTTTGGAGTGATCCTGTTTGCCTTCCCCTACATGCCCGCTTTGGAGGGCCTGACTCAAGAGGGAACTGCAGGAAATCACCTTTGAATCCTCCGCGCTTGCTCCTTCTTGCCTGAGTGGTCAACCCGCGGACGGAACGTGCTGCGTGCCCCTGCCTGGCCCCTTGGAAAGGGGAGGCTGCATTGACGCCGAATTGAATCGTTGGCGGTCCTGGATGAATAAGGCTTCGATGGCGATTGCTCCCTACTCAGCCCCTATGTGAATCCCTTTGCCCGAGGATCAGGCCTGCAGAGTGTACCAGCCATGGCGAGCAACAGCAGTTCCTGCTCCACGCCGGGGAGCGGGCATCTCAACAGCTACCCGGTCCCACACTATGCATTCTTCTTTCCACACATGATCGGGGGCCTTTCGCCTCCAGGAGCTCTGCCAGGGATGCAACACCAGCTGCCGGTCAGCGGGTACAGCACGCCATCACCAGCCAGTAAGTACCCTACGGTCAAGAGTCAGGGGCTGGTGGGCGCAATATGTGCAATGTGAGAGAGAGGTGGATTCATTTGGCGCAAAGGCAACAGGTTTAGAGCAGTGGAGGCCAGTTTTGAAAGCTGCCACGCTGCATTTTGCAGAATGCACCTTTCTTTCCCTGTCTTAGTTTGGTGGGGGGGGGGGAAAGCTGGCTGTGTGAGTTTTCTAGGAGGGACAGCTTTAATTTTGGGGTGGGGGTGGCGAAGTAAGCTTATGCCACACTTGCGTCACCAACACGCGCACACATGGGCTGTGCATGCAGAAGGTTCCAGGTTCAATTCGCCAGCATCTCCAGGCAAGATTGACAGGTGTCAGGGTGATGTGAGAAGAGCTCTGCTGGACTCCCTGGCGCATTGCTGCCATTCAGAGTAGGGCAATACTAGCTTAGATGGGCAAATAGTCTGACCGATATAAAGCAGTGAAACTGCGCTCTCTGGCCTCCAGAGCACTTTTGCTACTTTTCTTTTTTTTAATTGTTCATGATTCTGGGGTGAGTGCAGTGTGGGGAAGACAACCAAGAGTAGATCTGTAGCTGAAGAAACGTGTGTTTCTTTAAAACTTTTAAAAAAAGAAGTGGATAGCCCACTTGGCATGTTAGGAGAGAGGCAAGATCAATTCCAGTATTCAACTTACCGGAATGTCGGTCTTCGCAAGGGGAGCCAGTGTGCTGCCCTCCAAATGTTGCGGACTACAACTCCCATCGTCCCTGATCATTGGCAATGCTGGCCAGGTTTGATGGAAGTTGTAGTTCTCTATAATTGGAAGGCTAGAAGTCTATAGTGCAGGTTACGAAACAGATTGCGTGCTGTGTCTTATCTTAAACACTTATTTTTACTCTTCGTAGAATGGTCTCTTCTTGGCCATTTCTTTTGGTTGGTTGTAGCGTTCTTCCCCTTCATCCAGAGACCCCGTGAAGCTGTGTCTTGAGGCTGCCAGGCCTCTACTAAATTTGGCATGAAAACATAACGCAAAGTTTTTGAAGCTTGGCGCACTTTCTAGCTTTTGACAAGAGAACGCTTAACATTTTGGAGTTCTAATCTCTCCCCCCCCGCCCCCCCCCCCCGCTTTAATGTTTACCTAAAAATTGAGATTATAACAGTTGAGCTGTTTCAACATTCGGAAATTAAATAACAGCAAACTTTGCCAACTTGTCTATAAAATCCACAGTCATGTGACTTGACACACGCCCAGGCTCTTCTAACACGTTCAGGAATTTTTTATTTTGACTGCGAAGCGTGTTTGATACTCCATTAAGTTTTGAAAACAAGGTTCTTTTGGGTTCTATCCAAGTTTTAGCACCGAGATACAATAATTGATGTATTATATGCATATGAATATTTGGGCAGGCCTCCCTGCTAAACATCTCGACACTCCCATGATTACATATCTATTTATTACATTTTGCACCCCACCTTTCATCCAAGGAATGCGAACTGATGTTGTGAACTGACAATAATCCTTCCAGGTAGGTTAGACTGAGAGTCAGTGACTTGCCAAGTGAGCTTCATAGCTGAGAGAGGATTTGACCTTGGGTTCCTCCACCTAAACCAGTGCTATAAGACACTGGTTCCCAACTGGTGGTCTGTGGATCCCGGGGGGGAGGGTCTCTGTAACCCACCCAGAGGGTTCTGTGGCACATACCCATCAACTGTATGGGACATCTCATTTTGGAGGCGCTCCAAAATGTGTAAGATCGTAGTGTCCAAAAACGTGGTTTTTGGGGTGCCGTGGTCTCTTGCAGGTCACATGACTTGCACGGGATGCTTGTCCAAAAGGACCCGTCATCAACTGTTGCACAACAACTAGACGCTTTCAAAATGGTTTCCCTCTGTACGTAAGTGAAAGAAAGCCAAATTTGAATTTGTTGTCGTCGTTCTCCACTCTTAGATACTGCTTTCTCCTGGGCTACATATGGAATCCCGAAAACCTGCTACCTTTTATATGGTTTTTCTTTTAAAAACAACAACAAATTCAAACTACTGCACAAAGATAATCCCAAGATCCATACCAAGACAAACTCCGTTCTGAGATCAGTAAATATTGTGCTTGGTAAGGAACCCCCCCCCCCCCAATATTACATGCAGACTTGGAAGCCCTGTTTCCCGACTCCTGGAAATCTTGCTCAAGGATGCATGCATCCTGTCTCCAGTGCATTAAATTTCAAGTGGCATTGTTTCTGTCTCCTATCTTCTGAAGCCCTTAAAACTTAACGCTGAATTTCTTGGGAGACGCTGGTTGCTCCTCTCAATACCAGGCCTCTCACCTGTGCAGTAAAATTATGGAATACACCTCAGAAAAGGGGTGCAGAGCAGGCTTGAGCTCTCCTAGATTGGCTTTGTGGGGTGATAGTGCTGTCAACCCCACCCCGGGACAACCAGGTGAAACGCGCTTGCTTTCTATGTCCTCGCAATTGACTGCACCATCTTGCTTGCTGTGTGTTAGACACAGTGCTCTGCTGCGGAAGGAGGAGTTGGGGTGATCTGAGCAAAAGTGTGGAGGGAGATGGAGATGGAAATGAGGTCGAGAGTGAAGTCTTGAACTTCAGATTCGTTTACCATTCTATAATATTAACAAACGGTGTCTTTTTCAATCTATTTTTTATATATATATATAAAAAAGATCCCTTTAAAATTTAGCTTTTCATTTAATGTTGGGTTGCCTAGCAGGTTCTGTGCTCTTGCGCCCAATTCAAGGCTGACAACTTAATCCTCAAATCGCTATCCTTGAACACGGAAAACTCAAGTCAGCCCTACAAAAAAGTTGGAACTGTGAAAATATTTCTGCTCTCTGCGTAATTGCTTCCTTCTGTCTGATTGCTGTTTTTCCTTGTCTTGTTTCCCACCCACCCCCCAACTTGTCCCTATAACCATCAGAACTAGAAACTTAGATCTCATGCAAGTGTCATGGGAATTATATATATTGTGTGCCCCTGAGCTCTACACCTGTTTTTCTTAACATGGCCGAACGCCCAGTAGACTAGCACCTCCCTCTCCCTCTCCCTCTCCAATCCAAATAGGAGGTAATAGATTTCTTTGGGGTCCTGCCATGAAGACTTGTGAATAACTGAGCTTTGAGGTATCCTTGCGCACCGCATGTGGGTTGAAAACTACTAACAAAACATCTCTTCCCTTCAGTATGATGGTGCACCCACTGAACCTCCCCACCCACCCCTTCCAGCCCTCCAGATTTTGGCACATGCTGCATCTCTCTCAATATAACTGGTGATGCAACTTGGGAGAAGCTGTAGAGCCGGAGGGCAAGGAACATCGTTTTGCAACTAGGCAGGAAATTAAAAAAAACAGGAGTTGAGTGAGCTGCTGCTTTGCCCGCAAATCAAGAGGCAATGAAGGAGCCCCCCCCCCCAGTCTTTGTATGCTTTGAGGCAGCTCCTGAGCTCTGCTCTTGACTCTTGTATCCCCTTCCATATTTTTTCTAACAAACGTTGTGTGGTTCAAAGAATGCAGTGGTTCCCTAGAATTCCTTTGATTGGGGAATCGCTACTCTTAGCATCTTGGATGAAGAAAATGCTTCTAATCCATTTTTGAAGAAGAAAAGTGTGATATTTAGCCAATAACTGAAGCCATTTTTGTTTGCATTTTGGAGGGGTGGGGTTTAGTGCTCCACAAGGTTCTCTGAAATTTTCTGTGATCCTTCCAAGTCCTTGGACCCATTTCCTTGTACATTTGTTGCTCCAAAACTCATTTTTAGCATTAGTAAACTAAAAAAAAATTACACAGCACGAGGCTTTACGTTGTTTCTTGTTCATCCTCATAGCAAACCTGTGAATGGGAGGAGACAGTGGCGGTTCCAATTTACAGATGGAGAAAGATTACGTGCCCAGTGCCACTCTACAGGTTTATAGGAGAGGCTGATGTTTGTGTCCCCAACAATCCATTTTTCAGTCTAAGGGTATATACAGAGAGGTTGTGAATATCTTAGCTACGAAACACTGCAGATTTTGCAGGAAGGAAAGCAGAATCTTGAAACCTGTAAACTTTATAGGTTTTTTTTTATTTGCTTACTTTAAATACTCTCCGCTACTCATTATGGGATGGAGCAAGGAACTATGTGGGATATTGAATTTCAAATTCCTGATGCATGGAAATCTTGCTCAGCCGTCCCCCCCCCAAAAAAAAAGTCTTACTAGGCATTACCTACACCTTTCCAAGCTTATCTTTGCTGTCTTAGGGACTAGAAACATCTATTTTTAAAAAGAAAAAGCTGTCATCATTAGGAGTGAAACTTCATGTTTTTGCAGACACTAGGCTTTAACCACAACTTTCTAAGGAGTATAAAGTTCAAGGCAAGCTTTGTATGGCTGATTTCCTCTGGAGGGGAGCCAGGATGTACTGTGAGCACGTTTGGTGTTCTTGTAAAAATGTTGATTGCAGGCTCCTAAGGAATCTTAAGGATGTACCCAATGCAGAATTGTTGCAAGCCAAGCATCCTACAACCTCAGAGCAAACTTCGCTTGTTTCTTTCAAGCTCTGCAAGCCAGTTGTCCTTATTTTTAAATACTACTATTTTAATCAATATTTTAAGTATGTATTTATTTAAAGCACTTTAAATACTGCCATTAAATTATAAATTTCCAGGGCGGTTTATCATAGATCTTCTAAGACACAATAGAACATCAATCAATATACCGTCCATCAACAGTAAAACAGTGTCAGCAAAATAAGAGATTCATCAGAGGTTGACAGCGGGGGGAGTGAAATGGTCTTTCCTGTATCTAGCTTGAGCTTTGTTTACATTGGCAGGAGTCTTCCCCAGCCCTAGCCAGAGGTGCTGCGGATTAAACCCTTGTATCTTTTGCAAGCAACTGCAAGCAACTGCAGTTGCTGCAACCTGCTGCCTTAAAGACATTAGAAACTAGAAGCCAGCTGAACGTTCCTAGGGGGACAGTTCAACAAGGGGTCCCACCGCAACTGCAAAATCCCTCTTCCCCCACTGCTCTCCACCTCAATTGAGACAGCAGAGGTACCTGGAGGAGCACCTCTCAGGAACAACTTGGTGTCTGCGCAGCTTATTCCATATGGCTAGACAGGACGTATTGCAAGGGTATTTTAGCATCCTTGTAGAAATTAGCCTCCTTGTTTGCTGACTCTAAGGCCAGCCAATATTCTGCCTGCAATATGGGAATGACGCTTCCCTTCCATTATAAGGTTGCACAAGGATTTACTGACTAACTAACGCAGTTGACGTGTTTTGAACATTTAAATTACTATATATAAATGGTAAGAATCCAGTTGTGGTGTTGCCGTGTGTTTGGAGCGTACTGTCTGCTTTGGAGACTGAGGCTTATATATATTGCAGTGATCCTGGGCATGTATAAGAAAACTCTGCATGTCTTCTGCATGCAAACCCACCCATCTTGTGCACACCCCTTTGTGGCATCCACAGTAGGGGGGTTAGGTAGGTTTTGCTCCTAACGCAGTTTTCACCCCAAAGCTCTGTGCTTTTACTCTTCCCCAGTGGGTCATTCATGTTTGTCGGAGGAAAAGATAAAAGGGTGCGCTTGGGGACATTGTGGGGGTGGGAGGTTACATATTCCTTGTGAACCCCACCAGGAAGAATAAAAGGAGAAATCCAGTGTTAATCATGCTTATTGTAGGGGCACATCAGCATCTCTATGCTGAATAGTACCATCCAACAGCTTTTGCCCCTGGAAATCTGCATTTCCCAGAGGAGCACAGGCCGGCTTCATTTTAGAGCTAGGAAGGGAAGTGTGTTTTGGCATATGTCTTGCTTACGGATTTTTTTTTTTTGGGGGGTCCTTTATTATCTGCGTCCATGGCAGCAAGTGGCACAGCATTAAAATTGCCAACACATTCGCAAAGCTAAGCAGGGTCCGGTATGGTTTCAGATTGGATGGGGAACATCGTGTTGAGATTCCTGCATTTCAGGGGGTGGGACTAGATGACCCTCTGGATCCCTTCCAACTCTACAGTTCTTTGACGAATCTCTTGCTAGTCGTCTATTTTCTCTCCCCTTCCTGTTGTTGTTGGGTTGGTGTTGGCGTTGTGTTTTGCTATGCCCTGTGGGGTGAGAGACCCAAATGGCATATCTCCCTGTTCTACAGAATGGGAAGCATGGAGGAGCCTGTATTTTGGATAACCTTGGAAGAATAGCTTGAATAGAATCCATCCCCCCTCCTCCTCCTTTTCTTCTTCTCCTCCTCATCCTCCTCCCCCTCCTCCCCCCACCTCCTTTTTAACATTTCTCTTTCATTCCCTCTTATTTTTCTCTATCTCCTCCCCTCTCCACTTTCCAGGCAAGAGAGCCCTTTTTATAAATAACTTGAATAACAGGAAACAAAGGTTTAAAAGGAATAAACAAACCTCTTGACATATGCTGAGGCCAAGGAGGCGCAGTTTGGGAGGGGGCTGTTTGGTGGGGGCTGCATAGTTCAAGTGAGAGCCTGTGTCGATCACTCACCTCTGTTGCCCTCTGTTTGAGGGTCAAGATCCTTTGGTTCTGTTTCAGCAATTTGCGTGTAGAGTTGGGAAGGCGAGTAGGATAAGGAGCTGGGCCTCCTAGGTTTCACTTCTCCTCATCCATGGGTGCTTTTTCTGTTTTTGATGTTGAATTTTAGTCTGTCCAGTTTGCGGATGGAGTAAGATTTCAGGTCTGCTTGGCGAGCTATGGGACCAAGAAAATTAGCGTGTTTGTGTTTTTGTGTATCTTTAAAAACTCAGCTTTCGTTTAAGTGTTTTGTTTCAAGCACAAGTGCAATTGAAAAATAAACAAAGGCACTGACAAAATAGCCTTGATGACAGTAATAGAGTTTAAAACGTTGAAACTAAAAGCAAAATAATCGTCAAGACAACATCCATGTCAAACCGTATACATTAAAGCAAACTGTAGACCCAGATTGATTTAGTTAACGGAACAGCACGCAGACGGACCGAGAAGGCCAAATCTCAAAATTGGTTAAAGTGCTTTATCAAAAAAACAAAAACAACCCCCCCCCCCCGCTAAATGCAGGTTGTTCTCTGTTTTCCAGGTTGCTACCTATAAAGACCTCTGGCATGGTCAATTAAGAAGTGAATTCACATTCCGTTTTTTAAGTGCATCCCTATGATATTTAAGCATGCACTTGAAAACGTAAAGTGTGACTGTCAAGTGTGGATAAATGTGGGTTTTCAAAACTTCATGTGTTATGTGCATTCTCTTCTTGAGGAAATGCAGCCAGCACTTATATCTGTTGACTGAATCTAGAATTTGGGTTTCTATTCATTCTGTGGGAAATGCTACGTTCTTCTAACCTCATCCACACGTCTGCTTGCCCTGCCTCTTTCCCTCAGGGAAACCCAGTGTTTACCACTGAATTGGATCAAATGTCAATCAGGTTTTCTCCAGGTTGATGTTTGCTCTGATTTAGCAAGAAGAAACGGGTTTTCCAGAGAGGGAGGGTGGCAGGGCAAAGGCAAAACCGCTCTGGTGGATGGCTAGAAGGCACGGGGCAAGCGGAAGGCTGCCCTGACCCTGCTTTCTAGGCACAGGAGAAGCGGAAAGAGCCCTTTCTTGGTCACAGCTGATACTTAAACCCGTTTGCTCTGGTATGAGGTATGGAAGCTAGTAGCTTCTCAGTTCTCTTGGCCGTCTGCTTCCCTCTAGCCCACCTTAGTTTGGACTTTATAGTAGAAGCTACAGACCTACCAAGCAGCTTCTAGGACTGTATCCCAGGGAGAGCCATGTTCAATGAATGAGGAGGCCCAGAGTGGGTGGGTGTGAAATATATTGGCTGATGTGGGTACCCCTAAGTTGGACTGCCTGGGACTTGCGCCATTGGATCTGGGACTCCTGCTGATTCCCAGGGGTTATTCCATCCTGTGTGCAGCAGGACGCCTTGAGAACATGAGCTTCTGCATGTTCTAGGGCTTGGCACTGAATTTTGATGTATCCTGGCTGTGGTTGGTTTTGAGAGGGTTTTTTTTACAAAGAGATAGTGCCTTAATCTGCATATTCTCATTAGAACACATTGCATAGATTTCATGTAGTGCTGGTTCTCAAGTACAATGTGCAACAGGCAAGGGCTCAGATTCTGGAGGACTGTTGAAGCAGCATTAGCCTCTAAGCACTAAATAGCCTCAGGAATTCAGTGCATAACTTTGGGGAAACAGTTCTTAAATTAAGTCCAGTGTGCTGCAGAAGGCCACGATTCACATGCTTCCTAGCTGCTCCCTTTCACCCCGCAAATGCCATTAGACTCCCCTCCTCCCAGCCTGGAATCTCAGGTCAGGGAATTCTCTCTGAATCCTGGCTCCCTGCCCTTCTCTCCACCTACTTGCCTGCTCTGTCTAGCACATTCTTAGCATTTGCTCAGTGGGGCAAAGTTCACCCACGTCAGCTTTCCCAGAGCTGACAAGACTGGTTCCTTTTGCCTCAAGGCTCCAGGTTGCCCTGGGATGGTGCCCACTTCTTCTGGGGCCCAAGATGTACTTGGGGATGTTTTCGCATGTGCAGTTTCACAACCGAAAGGTTGCACAAATAACATCTTCTACCCTGGAAATAGCAATGACTGGTTTAACTAGGTGACATGAAGACACTTTGCACATGCTCAGAGGCTTTGCTTTCCATCTCCATCCCACATCATCACTGAGATCCAGCTCCAAGGGCCTTCTGGCAATTCCCTCATTGCAAGTACAGTAGTACCTCCAGTTATGTAACCCTCTGATTAAGTAAACTTCAGGATGTGAAAGCGGCAAACCCGGAAGTATTTGACCGGGTTTCACTGCGCGTGCATGCGCAGAAGCGGTCCTCAGGTTGCGGAAACCTCGGGATCCAGCCGGACCTCCGGAACGGATTCCGTCTGCAGCCTGTGATACCACTGTAGTGAGGTTACAGGGAACGAGGCAGAGGGGCTTCCCGGTAGTGGCACCTACCCTGTGGAACGCCTTCTCATAAAATGTTGAGTTAAGTAGCTATACAACATTTAGAAGACAACTGAAGGCAGTCCTGTATAGGGAAGCTTTTAGTGTTTAATGCTTTATGATGTTTTTATATATGCTGGAAGCCATCCAGAATGGCTGAGGCAACCTAGTCAGATGGACAGGGTACAAATAATCAAACTGTTGTTGTTGTTTCAGAGCCTTGACGTTAAAAATTGGGTTGCAGGTGGTCTTTATAGCTGCTGCTGCTGCTGCTGCTGCTGCTGCTGCTGCTGCTGCTGCTGCTCCTCCTCCTCCTCCTCCTCCTCCTCCTCTTCTTCTTCTTCTTCTTCTTCTTCTTCTTCTTCTTCTTCTTCTTCTTCTTCTTCTTCTTCTTCTTCCTCCCTTCCCTTCCCTTCCCTTCCCTTCCCTTCCCTTCCCTTCCCTTCCCTTCCCTTCCCTTCCCTTCCCTTCCCTTCCTCCCTCCCTCCCTCCCTCCCTTCCTCCAACAGGTGTGCATTTGAGTTTTGAGGAGCCCTAAATTTCTATACCACTTCCCTCTAATCTCTGAGGGGAATGGTTAATATATGAGCTTTCTGTCCGGTCATTTTGGTCCTCTCATGTCTTCTTCCACAGACTCACTGGTGGAGTCATGAGGTGCTGTCAGTTCAAATCTCAATAGAAACCAGGGCTTCCTCCCAGAACCTCTTATGGATGCCGATGCCCACCTTTAAATGGATGAAGTAACCGTTTAGAAAGCAGGATAGGATGGGGTGCAGTAGAATGTCAGTTCAAAAAATGTCCCTTTCCTCACTTAGGTCATGTCCCCAGTAGTTGGGCACCTGAGCAGGGCCAACCCAAAATATTTTTCCACCTGAGGGTGAAGGACAAGATGTGTCCTCCTGCTCCCAACCCATGCACAGAAGCTGCCAATCTGGACCTTTCATGAGCAGTGGGGACTGGGCAGCATCTTCCAGGGAAATAGCTGGGGGAAGGGTTGAAGGGGACATGTGCCACTGCTCCCCCCCCCCACAAAAAAACCCCAGCATCTGTTGCTTGAGGTAGTTGCCCTGCTTCCTAATAGTAAGCAGGAAATCCTAGTGAGACCTAGGTAAAGGTAAAGGGACCCCTGACCATTAGGTCCAGTCATGATCGACTCTGGGGTTGCAGCGCTCATCTCACTTTATTGGCCGAGGGAGCCGACGTACAGCTTCCGGGTCATGTGGCCAGCATGACTAAGCTGCTTCTGGCGAACCAGAGCAGTGCACAGAAACGCCATTTACCTTCCCGCCAGAGCGGTACCTATTTATACTTGCACTTTGATGTGCTTTTGAACTGCTAGGTGGGCAGGAGCAGAGACTGAGCAACGGGAGCTCACCCCGTCACGGGGATTCAAACCGCCAACCTTCTGATCGGCAAGTCCTAGGCTCTGTGGTTTAACCCACAGCACCACCCTCGTCCCTTAAGGTGAGACCTACCCCCACCTGTTATCAGGCGCACCTAGGCCTCTCCTGCCTAATGGTGAGGGATGCAAATCCAAACACTGCTCATGCCACAATAAAGTATTTCGTTTGTTTACATCTCTTCCCATCCTGTTAATGTCCCCCCACCTCCAAATCACTCTTGGAATCTGGAATCGGCCTGTTTTACAAAACAGTCTGCACAGTCTTCACGTGCGCATGCGCGAACACACACACACACACAATTTTACACACAAAAATTGTGTAAACTCCCTTCCATCTAAGGGAGCTGCACGTTGGAAGTAGCTTTTCCTAACTTGTGTTTATGGCTTGCCATGGAAGAAGGTGGGGTTTTTTTGGTGGGGTGGAAGATAGTAGGGGAAAGTATATGTAATTTCAGTGCAACACCTGATGCAGGCCTTGCGCCTCCCCCCCTTTGCCCGTTCCAAACTGCCTTTATTTGATAATTGCAGTGTTTATGCCTCTGCCACATTAACAGCCCGGCTGGATCCAGTTAATACGGATGTAGTGAAGTAGGCCTTGTTTTAATTAACAGCGAATAAGGCACAATAGCAGGTAGGGGTGGTGGTTGCGGGGGTGGGGTGGGGGGGGAGAAGAAAAAGTCTGGTTTAGCTGGGTGTGGTCACTGGCAGCTAGCAAGCTGTGAGACAGTGGGGCATGGAGGAAGAGGTTTATCACTTCTGGTAAGCAGAGGAGGAAGTCCTTGCAGGACTCCAGCCAGGGCAAAGCAGTTGGCAACCTCACAACAAGCACAAGGGTGAAATGTGGTTGGGTAAGTGAAGCGGGACCTATTTTGCAGACTTGGTTTTGTGTAATTTCCATCATTGGCTGCATGAAAGAATGGAAGATAGAACTTACTGCGCCCTGCCCATTTTAGTAACCAAATTGCAGCAGCCCCCCCCCCCAAACTTCTGCCTCAGGACTGGCATTATGAGTGGCAGGATGTTCTGCCACTGGACTGGGCTCGCGTTATCCATTTAACATGGATAAGAAAATACGGCTTTCTCTCACCCACCCACCCTGTTTTGTCCAAAAGGCCAGCATCGCTAAAAATTGGCAAAGAAGCTCTGGGTTTAAAGGAGGAATTTCTAGTTTTGGGAGTAGTTCAGCAATGGACGAGGCTGATCCTTTCCCTCAGAAACAATAGGTTTTTCTTATAGGGCATTGGTTTTTAGGGGAAGGGGATGAGGCCCCTTTCTATCCCAGACTTCTGTTTGATTTCCTAGGTTCTGTCCTCTTACTTTGAGGCCTACCTGTACTGGGAGAGGTCTGATGGTTAGTGCAGGTTACAGGTAGGTAGCCGTGTTGGTCTTTCATAGTCGAAACAAAATAATAAAAATAAAAAAATTAAAAAATTCCTTCCAGTAGCACCTTAGAGACTAACTAAGTTCGTTATTGGTATGAGCTTTCGTGTGCATGCACACTTCTTCAGATAGGACAGTGCTGGGCATTTTCTGTATTGAGGTCCAGGAAAGCTGGACTTTCAGATTAGGGCGAGCGTGTGTGGAATAAATGGTTCCACACACGCTCACCCTAATCTGAAAGTCCAGCTTTCTTGGACCTCAACACAGAAAGTGCCCAGCACTTATAGGGTTTCGGGATGGAAGAGGATGGAGACTAGAGGCTGGTGCCTTTGAGAAGGGACAGTAGGATCCCAGAGCTTGTGCCTATAGGCCTCTGCCGGAATCTGGACCTGGTAGTATCTCTTTCTCTTAATAAACAACAACAGAAGGGAACCCTCTCTTGTTCTAACTGCTTTGGGTCCTGAAGCAGCACGTGTGTGCACAGAAATGCACCCCCCCCGCCGCTCTCATAAATTTCCACGTCTAGTTCCCCTCCCCCGCCCCCAAATTCCCTTACATACACTCCCTCTGCTTCTACCAAATTTGGCCTTTGATGCAAACTTCTGGGGTCATGGCTTGAACCATAGAGCTGATTAAAAGCACATGGGCTTTATGATGTCTCCTCTCCCACCTCACAAAAATTCCTCAGAGTGATTTCTTCCTCCTCCTCCACATTGTGATTAGCCCGATCCTGTTTTCACCAAAGCACCCCTTTCTTCCACCCGCCACCCCACCCCCCTGCCGCCGCCCATATTAAAGTCTCCTTCATGACCCAGAGCTATGCATTGGTTCTCTCCCTCTCCACCCCCCACCCCAACACTTCACCAGTGGGGGCCCTCCTTGCATTCTGTTACTTGATATATTTTTCCGCTGGGTCCTCTTCCCCCCTACCTACCCGCCCCCCCCCACTCCATGAGGGCAAAGAAAAACTTCCAAGCAGTATGGAGACACTGGCTAAATTCTAAGAAGGAGCACTGCACCTCCTGCCTGTTTTGAAAGCCTTGCACCCTTTCCCATGGCTATGCAGTGGGTGGGAGGGAGGCCCTCTGCCCATGCTCAAATTGCTTCAAATGTAAATTTGAACCCTGCCCCCAAATTCAGGCAAGCAAAAAGCCATTTTTCATAGGAAGGTGATTGGGCCTCCCTTCATTTCCTTATTAAATGAGTGGAAATAATGTCCAGGGTCGGGACCGTGATGAAGGTCCAGCAAAAACAAAAGAGAGACGCCAGAGAAACACACAACAGAAGAATTAAAGAAGATGGGAGGGGTGGGTGGAGAAGCTTTTTTAAAAAAAGCAATATAGAAATCTGGCATCTAGCAATCCAACCGAGTTTTGGACTGAAAGTCTTTGGGAATTAGCAAAACCCAGAAGAGATATAAGCAATATGTGGGCTTTTATTTTTATTTATTTATTTTTAGAAAAAGCTTATATAAGAGGCCCGTCATTCCACAGCATTTTAATATGTACAAGCAGTATGTGGGACATGACATGCTATCTGTGAGTGTATGTCAGTGGAATGGATTGCATGTAAAGGAAAATAAAGGTGGTTTCTCAGTTGCTTTAAAACAGGTGTTGTCAACCTTTCTGGAGTGTGTGGGGTATTAGGGGATGGGTATTACCTCTGGTGGGGGACACGCTGTCCTCCTTCTGGTCCTCACCCTGCACTTAGTTCTCATCTGTGACCCCTAGAAGATATCACCATACAACAGTGACCAGGTGAGGGTAGTAGACAATGGTTCTCAAACGCTTGGTGAATTGGGACTTGCCCCTTCATGCAAAGATAGGTTCCGACGGATTGAGCAGAGACAAGACCAATAGTGGGTCCAATGGTCAAGAAGGCTGTTTCTGTACATGCTGTAGAGGGAAGTGAGAGGCAGATGGGGCTTGTCCTCTTGGGGAGGGAGCCCATCTGGGAAACTCTCATCCTAAACCTCTGCTGTCTTGTGAGAAAGGCGTCGGGAGTAAACATCTCTGGGACGTCTTTGGGAGAACAAACCCTGCACAAATCAAGAGTGGAATCGCTTGTACGCCTCCTTCCTGCAACTCCTGCAGCCAAGCTGGTGCCAAACATACCACTCGGCTTTCCTTTTGGACATTTTCAAGGGAGAAAAAGGTAACCATCTTCACACACACCTGCCATGACGGATGCCAGAAGAAGACCTCAGAGGCAGTGTGATGCCCGTGGGCGCTCTTTTGACTCAGACCCCATTGTCACAAACTTAAGATGGGGTGGTAGATCTGTTCCTTAATTGTAACAGGCAGTAATTAATTGTGCAGTAGAATGTTCTCCATACAAAACCATTCCCTATGCCTATAAAAGTGAGCTGGAACCCTTTTCCTGACACCATAGTTTCCTATGCACAAGGTTTTGCTTCGTTTGTGTTTATATTTAGGAACATTCAACCATGCAAGCCTGCTTACCTGCAGTCTGCAATGCCACAGTCCAGAAATGGGGTTATTTTTGAGGGAGGTTCTGCCTCCCTCTATTTCCAGACAGGAGGGGTGGGCATAGAAAAGGCACTTTATTGTTTCTTCACGTGTTCTGGGCCAGCCCCCCCCCATGCTAAAAAAACAACCTTATACTGTCTGCATATTACCTCAGCTTTTGTTGGTGCGTGCTATGCAGCAGAATATATGTGTGCCATCATCAAATATGTAGGGAAATGCCACGATAAGGAGCCCCGGGGTCTGGTTTTTTGGCCCTGTAGCTTTCTACCACGAGACCTTTGCATAGAGAGGCATTTAAATCAAAGTTATTTAAATGGTCTGGTCAGGTTCTTTTTCTCTCTAAAGAACTGTAATGGGTTATTGTTGTTTTTTAATCTCATCCTTCCTCCAAGGAGCTCAGAAAGGTGGCATAGGTGGTTCTTGTCCCCTGCCTCATGTATCCTCACAACATCCCTGTGAGATTTAGAGAGGTTTGGGGAATTAGAGTACGTTAAACTGTGAGGTAAACTGAGAGAGACTAGCCCAAGGTCACCTCATGATCTTCTTGACTGAGTGGGGATTTGTGCCTGGTCTCCTCCAGCCTAGCCTGACATGTTTTTCTGGTGGGGTTCTTCACTTGGTGGGGTCTGTGCCACGATTGCTTGCTTGACAGCTGACATGGGGCTTTCTCCCTGAGACCCACTTTTTCATGTTGTGACTTAAGCGTTGCTACCACTTTGAGGATGGACCGGAAGCGAGCAAGGCCTGAATGCTCAGGGCCATTTCACACGTTATGGCAAATACTGTGCAGAGTGCACAGCACACATTTAACAGCAAGCCTCACCCTGTCCTGTTGTCTTTCAGGAATATGCATGTTTTCATATAACTATACTAGGAGTCGGCAACCCTTTTCAGCTGTGGGCCGGTCCACCGTCACTCAGACCATGTGGTGGGCCGGACTATATTTAGAAAAAATAATAATGAATGAATTCCTATGCCCCACAAATAACCCAGAGATGCATTTTAAGTAAAAGCACACATTCTACTCATGTAAAAACATGCTGCTTCCCGGACTGTCCGCGGGCCGAATTGAGAAAGCGATCCAGCCCCCGGGCCTTAGGTTGCCTACCCCTGAACTATACAAAGCTGCTGAATACTTCACCCCACAAACACCCTTTTTCTCTCTTCATACTCCACAAACATAGATATATGCTTAAAACAAATGCTAGCTGTCCATATAGAAACCATAACGTATGAAAAGGCTCTCAGTGTGCTGTGGAGATTTGATTGTGGGAAACCGAGGGTTAAAATTGAACTGGCTAGTTATACCTGTGGGTGAGGCCTGGCCACAGTTTTCTGTACTGTATCTGTAAAATGGGAATCGTCCCAGAATTCCTAACAGGAAAAGCAAGACGTTTCTGGCACCTTAAAGGCTGACTTAGCTATTGTGGCATGAATCAGATGCATTACACGACTGCTGTGAGATGAGCAAAAATAGATTTATTAAAGTATTTTGCACAGTTTAAAGGCTTCTAATAAGTGATACTGATGCATACAAATGACGGTGCATGTTTTGAATTCGGAGCTCAGTTTATTGCCTGCATCCTCCCCCCAAAGTTCTGAGGAAGTATTACAGTTTCTGTTTAAAAATAATATCGCTAAATTTCATGAGATATAGGCAGTAGCCTCACACCTGTGGAACTCTATTCCAGTTGAAATACACAAAGCCCCATTACCGCAGGCCTTTAACGGGACTCTAAAGACCCATTATTTACTTACCTTACTGCTTTCTCTTAAATGAGGATTTAAATTACATTGTTGTAGTGTATAATTATTTGTCTGCTTTTCTTATTTTCAGTGGGCTGAATGTTGTTGCTTTCTGCCCCCCCCCCCATTGTTTTCTTACGGTGTTATGTTTGTAAATGTTGTTATTGATTTTCTACTGGGGATTTATATGTTGGAAGATGTCTTTGGGTGGGGGGTGCTAGCCCTAAAAGGTGGTAAAAAAAATTTCTTCATCAAATCCCCATCCCATCTTTTCTCCTTTTTTTGCCCTGTGCTGGCAATTGAGATGGAGGAGGAAAATCCACACAGACTGTTTTCTCCCTTCCCATTGTTGCTTTCCTTATTTAAATTGAAAGATTAGTTTGGCGGGGTGTCCTGAGACGGGGGGGGGCGGTTAGGGGGAAAGAAGAAGAAATAATGCCACCGAGCCTTGTGTGTGTGAAGGAGGGGGAGACCCCCAAGACCTTAATTATGCCTTTAAATCAATGTGTAAAATAAATTTAGCCCAGAGCGAGTAACGCTGGGATGATAAAACTCTTTGATAAAAACTCCACGCTCTGCACAAATGACAGAGATGGACAAAATAGCACACGCTCACACCACCACCACCCCAAATAAATAAGTAAATAAAAATGCGGTGCTCTTTTGCCTTCACTGCTCCCCTCCCTCCCTCCACGATGCCCCAGGACTTTGGTGGTTATTAATGGTGTCTTTTGTTCAACCTATGGTGTTCCCCCCTCACTTAGCACCACTCCCCCCCCCACCCCCATTCCAGCGTCTGCTTGCCTCCGGGCCCCTGGAAGCTGCCCGATCGGTAAAAAGTGATAAATACAATAATCTTGTCTGCTTCTGATTAAATTTATTCCTGACAGCATCGTTTATCACGAGAGGCCGGGATAATCACAAACATGCTGCGAAGGGTCTGCAAAGTGTGTGTGTGTGTGTGTGTGTGTGTGTGTGTGTGTGTGTGTGTGTGTAGGGCAGGAGGATGGGGGGTTTTTTTTTGGCAGACTGGCTTTGCTGGGGGTGTGGTGGGGGTAGAGCAAATGAGAGTGGGAATTGGGGTGAGTAAGATCTGGCAGGGCATTCCGTGCCCTCCAGTGTAGTGGAGACGTGGGTGAAATTAAGAGTCAGTGGAGCAATTGCTGCCAAGGAGAAGAGAGTGAGGGATTTGGGTTGTTAGGTTCCTTAGCTATATGGCTGCCCCTTCCGGATGAGGCCTGGTTTGCAGCTCACATGTACAGTGGTACCTCGGGTTACAGATGCTTCAGATTACAGACTCCGCTAACCCAGAAATAGTACCTCAGGTTAAGAACTTTGCTTCAGGATGAGAACAGAAATCGCGTGGTGGCGGCGGCGCAGTGGCAGCAGCAGGTCCCATTAGCTGAAGTGGTACCTCAGGTTAAGAAGAGTTTCAGGTTAAGAACGGACCTCCGGAGCGAATTAAGTTCTTAACCCGAGGTACCACTGTATTTTCTGTGTGCATACCCGTGTTGGCGATGGAAAGGGGAACCCACATCTCCAAACACTCAGGAGCATGTGTCGATGACCTGGAGTTGTTCTGTGTCTCTGTGTTGTGTGTGTGTGTCCCTTCCCAACTGCTTGGCTATGCCCATTTCTTTGCTTCATGCAAACCCCCTTGTCTTGTCAAGTGTAAATTGGCCATTTGGAGACGGGGAAGAAAAAAGATCCCTCCCCTCTGCCATCCCAGCACTCTCACACAGCGAAAAGAAAAAAAGAAATCTCCTTTCTCCTCGCCCCCCTGCTGGTATCTGTGTGCCACAAACTGAGAGCAGATGTGCTGCTGCACAAAGGTGCCTGCAGAGCAAATAGCTCCAGGGCAAAAGAGAAATGACAGCGGCAGGCCTGCCCCTTTAAATGTGGGCCTGCCCCTTAAAGGTATAAAGCAATAGGGTGTGGGTGTGTATGTTGGGACGACAACAACGACAACGGGGCACCACTGGTGGGACACCACTGCTGTAACTAACCATAACTGCACCCGGTGTGCAGCATAAATTGCTCACTATTTGTATAAACTATAAACAAGCAAAAAAAAAAAAATTGCAATATACAGTCTTGTTTTTTTTATTTTATTGGCAATCATAAACATGCACGAACTCTTAAAATGCATATCGTGCACAATGGAAATCATAACTTTGGTTTTACGTCAATAGCAGCAATCTTCTGCTGGTGTTAAGACACCAGTGGGACACCCTAATATATATATATATATATATATAGAGAGAGAGAGAGAGAGAGAGAGAGAGAGAGAGAGAGAGAAGGCACTGAACTTGGCCCTCCTTGCAGCACCCTCCTCCCTTTTTATATTAGAGCCTGGCTGAAGAGCATCTAGAATGAGAGCCAGGAAGTTATGGACACAGAGTTAGCACACCCCTTTCTCTCTTTAAATCGGGGTATCCTCTTCCTACGTGATGGGGTAGACATGTGTTTAAATGAGATGGGTCTGCTGCCATAAGGTTTGGCAGACCCATCTCATTTAGTTTGGCCTCCAGCTAACCCAAGCAAGTGAGCCAAGCTGTGTTTGGTGGGCGAGGGAGTAAGATTTGCTCCCCTCCTTCAATATAACACTGAACTGGATCACTCAGGGATGCTGATTGTCAGTAGATTTCTTCACACAATGTTCCTGCGTTAGTTAGTTATCCAATGGCATACACTGATGGAAAGTCTGGGGATGATCTGCTAGCATGGATGGCCTTTGGGGTGGGGAAAAAAGGATTAGATGAATTCATGCGGAGATAGGAAGCTGTCTTATGCCAGGTTGGACTGTTTGCTCATCCAGGCCCATAATGTCTACTCTGACTGGTAGTGCCTCTCCAGGAGATCATGCAAAGGTCTTCTGCATCGCCTGTTACTTGAGTCTTTTGACCGAAAATGCTGGACACTCAACCTGGAGCCTTCTATATGCAGAAGGGCTGCTTTACCGCTGAATGGTGGTCCTTTGCCCTTGTCTTCTCAATGGCTAATGAGCATCATACATGGAAGGAGCCTCATAGGCAGTTACACCTCTCAAATACCAGGTGCTAGGACAAGCAAAAGGGACGTGGGTGGCGCTGTGGGTTAAACCACAGAGCCTAGGACTTGCCGATCAGAAGGTCGGCGATTCGAATCCCCGCGACGGGGTGAGCTCCCGTTGCTCGGTCCCTGCTCCTGCCAACCTAGCAGTTCAAAAGCACGTCAAAGTGCAAGTAGATAAATAGGTACTGCTCTGGCGGGAAGGTAAACGGCATTTCCATGCTCTGCTCTGGTTCACCAGAAGTGGCTTAGTCATGCTGGCCACATGACCCGGAAGCTGTACGCCGGCTCTCTCAGCCAATAAAGCGAGATGAGCGCCGCAACCCCAAAGTCAGCCACGACTGGACCTAATGCTCAGGGGTCCCTTTACCTTTACCTAGGACAAGCAACAAAGGAAGTTGCTTGTCATCATGCTTTTTCTGGGCTTTCCTAAGGCACCTGGCTGGCCACTGTGGGCAACAGAATGGTGGAATAGGTGGCCTAATGCAGCTGGCCAGCTTATGTTTGAGGGCAACCTCCTATCTCCCCCCAGACAACTGAATGCAAACAAACTGGGGGGGGGGGGGGTTGGCAAAACTCACAGGGGTCACTAGCCAATCAAACCTATGTGGAAGTGTCTGAGAATTGGTCAGACCCAAAGCCTGAGCAAAATCCCTTGGGGGAAAGATCCCCCCTCCTTCCCATAGCTAGCTAATTTGCTACATGCATGCCTAGTCCAGTTTTCCCCTCTTCCTCACTTGTCATCTCCCCTTTCTTTCCTTTCTCCTCTCTCATCTCAGTCCTTGTCGAAAGGAATTCTAAATCATCTGAAAACCTGAACCTTGGGGGCAGAATAAATTATGCAAAGCTAATCTATGAAGTAGCTGTCGTTTGGATAACGGCTGCGCATTGAATTGGGGTGTTCTGGGGGAGGGGGAAGCAGTTGCACAGTATCAAGGCGGGGCGAGGGGGGAGAAAGAGATTTCAAGTTTCTAGGTGCTGGCTTCAGTTTTCTAGGTGCCTAGGAGTTTTGCTGTTTGCTCTCTATAAAGAGTAATGGCGGAGGGGGTGGGGAGATTATCTTGGTTGATCAGAGTCGGAGGTCTGGAAAATGGCATGACCCATATCTCATATTTAATCAGAACTTTTCATCAAACCCTAAAAGTGAGTTAGCCAGCCTCATGGGTCTGCCTGGGTGTGAGAGGTGTGAAGAATTGGGGATGGGGGAACTAAAGTGAATTTTAGATGTCACATTACAAGATGGGGTGCAAGTGTAAACACACCACCTACCTCTTGGTTTCCACTTTATCACGTATCTCTCAGTATCTCCCAGTCTCTTCCTTCCGTGTTACTGCTGTTTCCCCCCCCCCCCCAAGAACATTTTGTAAAATTTGGAGCATTTGTAGCAGATGTGAGTTAGGAAATTGTGTGACTTAGTTGTTCTGACATCAGTATTGAATTGAGGGGGGAGTGTGTGTGTGCACACACACACACACACACACACATGTGTGCAGGATTCAGGATACAGTATTTTGTTTGGCAAGTTCACCCAATGCTTCAAGAGTAGGGGTGCTTGTAGGTGGAGGGGTGGAGGAGGAGATATTAATTTTCTCCTCTCACCTGCACTGCCGGTCCCTGGTTTGAATCCGGGTCTTTGCACAGTTGCTATTTCCATATTGTAAACAAGCGAGTGCATTTCAGTAATGCGTCATCTGGTCCAATCCCTGGGAACCTGGAAAGTCACATTTTCACCAACCCAGGGATTGTAGCCTTCTAGATATTTGCTGAACTACAACTCCCATCATCCCTGATCATTGGCCATGCTGGCTGGGGCTGAAAGGATTTGGAGTGGACAAGATTTGGAGGGCCCCAGTTTCCCCATCCCTGCTCTTACTCTATCTATTGGGAATTTGCACTGTGGACTCTTTCAGAGAGTACCCATGAGGAGACAGAAAAGGGCATTCTTTAGAGGTGGGGAGAGTGATACATAGTGGGGGAGTTAATTTATTTAAACTCATTACTCTGAAAGCTGTTCCTCCATCAAGGCGCAGTCTCACATGCCAATACAATATTCATGTGCCACTTAGGGAGTCCTGGATATTCAATGCTGGGTTTGTGAACAAGATCCTTTGGCTACGCTGGGGTGGGTGACAGTGGCTATAACCCAGCTGTATACCTTCTGAAGGGTTTGTGGGGGGTTTTTTAGGGGGGAGGGGGGGAGAGATTCCAATCAGCCTGGATAAATCTTTCACCGCATCGTCACCAGTGGTGACGGGTGAGCAAATGATCCCAGCTGTCTCCATGCTGACGGCAACCCTCTTCTCCGCCAGATTCGTTCATTAAGATCCTCAATTATCGATAGGAGCCTGGGATGGAGTGCCTGCCGCACCAACGCTGACATAACGGCCTTTTAATAATCCTCACGGATGCTTGAACTTCGATGGGGGGTTGGAACAGGCTGGATGCTTCCTCCATTTAAAAAAAAATCAAAATAAAAAAACATGGATCAATAAAATCCAGCTCTGGTGGAGTAACACAGTTTTGAAAATTGGGGCAGAGGGATTTTCCCCTCCCCTCCTCACACTCACACCTCGTTTTAACAGCCTCAATTGTATATGAACAAGAAGACCCTCATAGCGCTCTCTGCACACGCAAATGATAGGAAGGTTGGGAACACGGATTTTAAACTCTTGTGTCTTTTAAAATGTATTTATTTCTTAATTTATTTTAACGTGAAATAAACAGTATTGCACAAAGAAAAAGAGAACAACAAAAGACAGCACTGAGCCACAGGGGCAAATAGTCATATTTTGCAGCAGAAGAAAAGTTAGCTCAAGAGTTCCGGCCGGTGTCAGGCGATGTTATAAGTGATGCTCATTTGTGTACGAAATAAAATTAGAAGGCAGCAAAAAAATAAAAAAAATGGTGTATTTGTGCTTTTCACAAAGTATAACCTTTTCCTCAAATAGCATTATTCCAAACGTTCTTGTACTAAAACATAAGGTCCAAGTCCTGTAATGTTTTCTGTTTCGGTGTGATGGACAAGCATGCATGAAAAAAATTCCTAGGTCTTGCAATATAACCCTCTTATTACTGTGTCCAGAAACAGGAGAGCAAAAAGAGGAGACAATTGAATCAGCTTCTTAGTAATTGCAGCTATTACTTTGAAAAGCAAGGGGCCACAAGGTATCTCTACCTGTGGGCACTCCCACCAGAGGTGGATGTACTTGCTCTTAGAACCACAGTCTTACCAAGAGGTGGGAGGCATATTGGGTGTCACTCGTGGTTTTGCACCAGTGGGTCCTATGCTGCTGTGGTTTTCCTGGTATGGGCCAAGACAGATTTTATTGGCCAATCAGACCATATTATGTTCCAAACACCACCATGTACATTGTCACCTGTATCTCCTTCCCAAATAAATTTTAAGCCCAATGTAGATCCTGTGGTGTAGGTTAGCAGTTCTGTAAGCTGCAACTGAATCGTTACCATATCCCATATTAAGGATCAGGATCACAGATTTTGTAAGAGATGTAGTGGCCTGAGCACTAATAAAAGTGCAAACAGCCCATGCTCGGGCCTCTCAGGTCCAGCAGAAGCTGTTCCCGGGTAATAGGTATCTCATTTCTAAAGTCATACATGTGAAAATAGCCCCTATTTCTCCACATTAAAAGAACCTAGTATATGCAATGTCCTTTGCACCAGAATGGGGAGATTAGGGGTGAACATAATGGCTTCTTTCCACTTCTGAAAATTTCAGGAAGTAAAAGAACTATAACTATTCTGCAGCATCATCTTAGTTATATTTTTAAATATTTTTAAAAGGTAAGGCCCAAATGGAGTCATTTTTAAACATTTCATTTTCTAAACCTATTCATTTTTTTTTCCTTATTCTTCATCATTATTTAGCTCATTTGGAATTCCCCAGATTTTTCTCCAATACATCTTTAAAGCATAGTCGCTGTCTTTTACATTGAAAAGCACAATCACTTACTGTCTTTTTGCCACAATTTAGGAGTGATCTGAGGAAGGTGGATAGGGAGAACCTGAAGCAAGTCCAAAATTTGTGGGATAATTTTCATGTTCTTTTGCTTTTATTCAGTTAGTGATTGTGGGAGCTGATTATGGGAATATTAGTTACTGTTGAGAAAGAAATTATTATAGAATTAATAACTGTGTAGCATTGGTGGTTAGGAGCATGTGCTATGAGTTGGCCGGCCTCTCGATTCAACCTCCTCTTGTTTGCAGGATAGTTTTAGACAAGCCACTCTGCCAGTCCTGTTACCCCACATTACAGGTAACAATACCTGCCAACCTTTCTGGGCTATTGTAAGGATTACCGAGACAATATATGCAGAGCATTTAAGAAAAACACAGCAAGTCAATTGTAAGCATTATTAGAAAAGTCTTCCCCACTCCTTGGTCAAATGGGGGTGTTTATGGTTGGACTTGAGATAAGCAGCTCCCTGCTTTGGAGAACTTGACGTGTTGTTCTGGTTTTGTGTCGCTCAATCATGAGCTTCCCTCCTCCCTCCCCCCAAGCACTCCAGCTGTGGCCAGATGAGACTGCAGCTGCTTTTTTGATTCTGCTTGTCTTGGCAAGTGGTTTTGAAAAGCTCTCCCTCCACTTCCATTTATCTGGTGCATGGGGGGGAGGGGGGAGGGAGCAGTGAGGGGAAACAATTCTGTATTGTGAAACCAGGCATTGGCAGGAGGGGCATGTATAATTAATGTTTAAAACAAACAAACAAACAACCATTAAGCCGTAAAGTTATGCCTATTCCGCATCAAGGAGAGGTTGGATTCTGTGATCGGTATAAACCAGGCTTCTTCAACCTCGGCCCTCCAGATGTTTTTGGCCTGCAACTCCCATGATCCCTAGCTAGCAGGACTAGTGGTCAGAGATGATAGGAATTGTAGTCTCAAAACATCTGGAGGGCCGAGGTTGAGGAAGCCTGGTATAAACTTTTGCACGTTTGTATAAGACATCCTAGTTCCGCTAGTGATGGACAAGGGGCCGAGAGCTGTGTAGGTTACTGAAAGCCTGTCCCTGGTAAACCCAGTCATTCCCCCACCCACACGCCTAAGTAGGTTTCATTAGCTGTTCCTTATTCACTGTCAAGACTGTGATTTCAGAATCTTAAGGGCTAGAATCTGGCTTTGGGGAAGGGGAATCCCCTAAAAATCGAGGTTTCGAAGACACTGTGAGTTCTGCATCCGGCACTGAACACTGAGCTTCTGCAATGTAATAGTCCAGGGTTTCCCAAACTTGGGTCTCCAGCTGGTTTTGGACTACAGTTCCCATCATCCCTGACCACTGGTCCTGCTAGCCAGGGATGGTGGGAGTTGTAGTCCCAGCTGGAGACCCAAGTTTGGGAAACCTGGCTTATATAATACACATAGCTCTAATTATGAGAGAACAGCTAATCACAGTATATTGGAAAGATCCACTCTGAAAGAAGGCAATGAAACCATCTAAGAGAGACTAGTCACACACATGCCCAGTTCAGGTGACTTTTCATTACAGAAGGGACTACCAGCCCAAGAATCACCAAGAGAACAGAGAGTTTGAAGCCTGTGCAGCTATCTGCGTTCAACATTTCTGAACAAAAATAGGTGGGGCTTGAACTGTCCTGAGGTTGCTCACAAGTTGCTGTGCCAGCATATTGTTGCAAATATGGAACTGGAAATCAGAAGGTGTTTTTTTGTGGGTGGGAGGGGGGGCAATGCCTGTTGAAATCTAGTTGAACAGGATTTCCAGTGGTACAGCTTAGGTTCTCACCACCTCTAGGAGACGCAGAATGAATTTTGCAAAGCATTCGTGCGTATATGCAAATCTCCTTGCTTTTCGCAATTTATTTGGGTTGTAGAAGTAAACTACACAGCCCAGGGCTGCCACTTACATCCTGAGTGTCTCAAACCAAGCTTGATTTCCCATTCTCCCTATGCTTTTTTATCCCCCCCCCCAAACTTCATTTCAGAGATGTATTTCAGGGAGGCAGGGGGCTGAAGGGCTGATGAGATTGCTTCTCTTTGTCCTTTTGGCTGAGTGATGGAAATTGGATCTCTGCCATATCATTTCCTTGGCTTTCCCCTCCCTCTGCCCCCCACCCCCATTCCCTAGTTGTGCTGGGACTATGTTTCCAAAGAGATCCTGGGAGTGGCTCTACCTTTCTGTCACCTGGTGATGGTTGGGTGGGGAAGCCGCCTTCATCCACCCTCTCCTGCAATACTAATTCCCATTTTATTGGTATTGTAATGAGCTTTCCGCTAAAGACAATTGCACCGTTTGGATTTGGTAATCAGTTTTTCCGCCACCCGTCCCTTTGCAGTTATTGTTGTATTTTCTTTACTCCGTGCGAGGAACACGTTATTTCAGTTCCGCGATGAGCTTAATTTTCATTTCATTTTTTAATTGCTTATGAGATGCGGTCCTTCATTCCAAGAAAAAGAGATGCTGCAGGTCAGAGGTAGCCAGCGTGGTACCCTACAGATTCTCTGGACTACAGCTCCCCATCATCTCTGACCATTGGCCACGCTAGCTGTGGCTGGTGGGAGTTCTGGAGTCCCCCAGTGTCCTTGAGGCCTCCCCATTGCTACAGCTGCTGTAGTTCAAAAGGATACCACTGCCTGCTGATCTGAAAGTCCCTTTCCCTCATGCAAAATCCCTGAAGCACGATGTCTTTGGGCATATCTATACTAATACAAATTTATATCTTTTTTTCTATTTTAACTGGCATGGCTGCCCTAGGATCCTGGGATTTGTAGTTGGGCGTGGGTGCCGAAAATCCTAGTAGCGATAGCTGCTGCATGGCTTCCAGCAGTAACAGGAGGAGAAGTTATGCAGGGAGTGGGAATGGCCTGGATCACATTATCAAATCCTGGCTTAATAAGCCAGGATGTACATGAGCTCTGTGCACCCACACACTGCCTCTTTGCCCAAGCAGGCAAGCCAACCAGGAAAGCCACAGCTTATTCTTAATGTGCAAACTGGGAAACACTGGTTAGAATCATAGAATTGTAGAGTTGGACGGGACCCCAAGGGCCATCTAGTCCAACCCCCTGCAATGCAACACAAGGTTCCCCATCCAATTTGAAACCATACCGGACCCTCCTTAGCTTTGCAAATGTGCTAGCAGTTTTATTGCTGCACTACTAGGTATCCCATCCAAACAAAGGCTTCCAAAACAAGCCAGGATTTGTGAGCCCATTTTAAACGATCGCATCAGATTCCGTCTTGTTTGGAAGCCGTTGGCAATAGTTTCCTGGTGCCTACATAGTGCAAAAGGGATGCAGGTGGCGCTGTGGTCTAAACCACAGAGCCTAGGGCTTGCCAATCAGAAGGTTGGCGGTTCGAATCGCTGCAACGGGGTGAGCTTCCATTGTTCGATCCCAGCTCCTGCCCACCTAGCAGTTCGAAAGCATGTCAAGTGCAAATAGATAAATAGGTACCACTCCGGCGGGAAGGTAAATGGCGTTTCCGTGCGCTGCTCTGGTTCGCCAGAAGTGGCTTAGTCATGCTGGCCACATGACCCGGAAGCTGTACGCCAGCTCCCTCGGCCAATAAAGCGAGATGAGCGCCGCAACCCCAGGGTCGTCCGTGACTGGACCTAATGGTCAGGGGTACCTTTACCTTTACATAGTGCAAAACTGTGGTTAACTGCGACTTCGTATTGCCTTCCTCCGTTTTCACGATGGGAGGAGCAAAGGGGCTGTGCGAAGGTGCCTCTGTAGTGCCTCGGTGGATAATAATATTTATTATTTATAAAGTGCCTCAGAGACTAGGTGCTGTACAATAATTAAATGAGCAAAAAGCAAACCCTGCCTGCAGGCATACAGTCTGAGAAAGACAAGACTGTAATGGAGGGGGAAGGGAGACATAGGGAAGGGGAAAAGGAGGAGGAGGAGGAAAGAGTAGAGGTCACAGTCTCCAGGGAAGAGGTATGCTTTCAAACTCTTGTTTAAACAGTGGAAAGGAGGGAGAGGTGCAGATGTCGGGAGGCAAAAACTAGTTACTTTAACTGCATCCCATCGGGAAACCAAAGCCAATGAAGGGAATCTAATGCAGGAGGAGAAGTGGACTAAATAAGATATTGTGGCGGGGAAAATGCATTCTGGACCTGCTCACGGATCCTTTAAGCCACTCTTTCTTGCTGCGTTCAAAGGTTGAGCTCTGACATTGAAAACAAATGCTGGACCTGTGTCCTGTTCCAAATTAAGCCCGGAAGAAATGCTTTGAACAGATCAGGTTGGATAGAGCTTGTGAGTAGTTTAGTCCTTGCCCTCATTTGCTGAGCCAAACCATGACTTGGCACGAACAGGCAAAAGTATGGACTAACGTACTGGAAAGGAGATTGGGACTGCTTTGCTCCTCTCCAGCTGCCATGGTTTGGCTTAAGGTAAAGGTAAAGGGACCCGTGACCATTAGGTCCAGTCGTGACCGACTCTGGGGTTGCGGCGCTCATCTCGCTTTATTGGCTGAGGGAGCCGGCGTACAGCTTCCGGGTCATGTGGCCAGCATGACTAAGCCGCTTCTGGCGAACCAGAGCAGCACACGGAAACGCTGTTTACCTTCCCGCCGGAGTGGTACCTATTTATCTACTTGCACTTTGATGTGCTTTCGAATTTCTAGGTTGGCAGGAGCAGGGACCGAGCAACGGGAGCTCATCCTGTCACGGGGATTCGAACCACTGACCTTCTGATCGGCAAGTCCTAGGCTCTGTGGTTTAACCTACAGTGCCACCCACGTCCCTATGGTTTGGCTTAGATGTTGCCTAAACCCAGGTTTGCGGTTTTTCTCTCTCCGGATGAACCAATAACTGTAAACTGTAGGACAGACTTCGGTTACAGCTTTGTGTGGGGAGAGCTAAACCATAGGTTGAAGTTCAGACAACACACTAAGCCAAACCATGGATTAGCTCAGCACAGTGCAGCAGCAAAACAATGGGTAGAGAAATCAAGTGGCTGCAATCTCTTCCTGCATGTTGACTCATTCATACCAAGCCATGGTTCAGTAGGGTAACATTATGTACAAACCTGGCCAGTGGGACTTACTTTCTTTATGATGTGTAGAATGAATCTTTGTAAATGGGGTGGGTGGGCAGAGAAAATTTTTCATACTCAATGCCTCCCTTCCCTCAGTCTTAAGGCATCATGCTTAGAGTGTTTTCCATTTTATCATTGTAAGAACCCTGTGAGTTTGGCTTGGCCCCAAGACCAGCCAGTGAGCTAAATGGCTGAATGGGAATTTGATTTCAGTTTCCCCTGTTCAGACTCTACCACTTCATCTATTACTTGAAGGAATGGCCCTCTGTACATTCCCAGATTCTTAACTTTTTTTTTAAAAAAAAGTAATTTAATATATTCCATGTGCATCACGCTTGATGAAGATTGTTGTGTCTCTCAAACAAAAATGATGGAAACATGAAGATAGATCCCTATTTGCAAATTATGGACATTTCTGGGTTTCACACAGTTCAACTAAAGAATGAGCTACTTTTGCTTGTGGTATTAGGTTCAGAAAAAAACTATGATGATAGTCTTAAACAGCTGCAAGAGATATTGCCTTCACCATTTACCTGTAATTAATTGATCAAATAATTGCAAGTTATTTAATTGATTAAGCCTTTAATCACCAGGTCTATCACAACTACTGTGGGCTACTGCACATGTTATAAAATCCCTGCATGGAAGACATATCCACACAGTGGTAACTAGTGTGTATAGATCATTACATCAGAATACCTTGCAGAAGGGTGTTGACAAACATTGAGAAGCCTCAGTTGATTGTGGCTGCCCAGCACATGTAAACTTGAGTAGACAGTGCAATGGAAAAAAACCAAGTGTCAGACTGACCTCTAAGGGCATTTCTACATCACAGTTATAAACTGGTTTAGCAGTCATTCCCTCTCCCCGGAGGAACCTGGAAACTAGGGAGCTAGAGGTCACCAGCAGGCAAATAACTTTGTATGGTATCAATTCTTAGGGTTTAACATTTTTTAAAAAAAACTAAACAAAAACAAAGCGACGTTATGAACAATACTTTCCCAGGAATCTTTGGGAGAAGCCATGGCAATTAAAGTGATCTAAAACAGACATGCATTTGTAGGTTAGATATGTGCTTGGGTGTGAAGTATCTCTGGGTGGTGTGTGTTCGAGAGTTTGTGCATGGGACACACACATAAACACACACTAATCAGAAGGAAATGCAAGGACTTGCACTCCCTGATATCAGACCCATACCAGCTTGTGCCATGGACAGAAACCAGGAGCAAACCTTTACTGCTTTACACTTTAGGTGTCTCCAGGCAAGTCAAGCAGGTGATCCAAGTCAGACAATTGCAGGGAACACGCCCACCCCTTTCCTATCAGCAGCCATTCTCACACAGGATAAAAAAATTCTCACCCTTAAAGACTTTTTAGGACTATCCTATGATTGTACTGAGACGCAGGTGGCTCTGTGGGTTAAACCACAGAGCCTAGGGCTTGCCGATCAGAAGGTTGGCAATTCAAATCCCTGCGACGGGGTGAGCTCCCGTTGCTCGGTCCCTGCTCCTGCCAACCTAGCAGTTCGAAAGCACATCAAAGTGCAAGTAGAAAAACAGGTACCACTCCGGCGGGAAGGTAAATGGCGTTTCCGTGTGCTGGTCTGGTTCGCCAGAAGGGGCTTAGTCATTCTGGCCACATGACTCGGAAGCTGTATGCCGGCTCCCTTGGCCAATAAAGCGAGATGAACGCGGCAACCACAGAGTCTGTCACGACTGGACCTAATGGTCAGGGGTCCCTTTACCTTTTATGATTGTACTATGACACAGGAACAAGCAGCATTTTTAGTCTTTGTTTGTTGATTCCGCTCATGATTTGATTTTTTAAAAAATGTTGGGGGTATACGTGGGTATAAGACGAGCAAACATTTATTCAGGTAGGTAGCCGTGTTGGTCTGACACAGTCGAAATATATGAAAAGTATAGATCTGAAATATATCTGAAGAAGTGTGCATGACCACGAAAGCTTATACCAAGTACAAACTTATGGTAGTTGGTCTCTAAGGTGCTACTAAACATTTATTGTGCATGTGTTCGTCTCTTGTAGATTCCCCTAACGAAGACAAGACACTCGAAACACACAGAAAACGGCTTATTAAATAATTGCCACGACTGTGTCGGCTTCGCCCCCATGCATCTCTTGTGGGGTTTTTGGGTTGGGACAGTGGGTATGAGTGCGGTAGTTGGTGAGGAAGGGGTAGCAGTGTTACTATCCCAGAGAGAACAAGGCTTTGAGAGCAAAGTTGAGGTTATACTCTGACAGACACAGGGTCAAGGCTGTGTGTGTGTGTGTGTGTGTGTGTGTGTGCGCGCGCCTTTCTAATCTGGGGGATTTGAGGCTTAGATGGGAGACGTAAGGGCGGGTGCATGTGATGGAAGTATGAGGCTTTGAGGGGAAGATACCGTGCTGGTGAGACAGCGGTCTCTGGTGTCACCGTGACTCTTCTGTCTGTTTGGGCTGGGGGTGGGTGGGTGGGTGGCATGACCATCTAGGTCGATAGACTCTGCTGGGCGGGGGAACTTTTCAATTTGCAGGAACTTGGCGGAGAAAAACTCAGCCAGCAAATCCTCTCAGCCCTACTCTTTACCCCCTTGCCGTCCCGTCTCCCCCTCCACCCTCTGGGCCTGGAATTGAGTTAGTTCTCTGGTTCCATCCGCCCTTCCAGGTCAGCGACACTTAAAGCGTCGCCAGTTGAACATCTGACGTGATCCAAGCTGTCAGCTGCATTCAGGGGGCGTTATTAGTGAATCCCTTGTGCCGGACAGGCTGTGGGGGCTGTATGGGAATGTGCGGGGGCGGTGGAAAAGCAGGGAGGGGGTGCGTGCGCAGCAGACAGGCGGCAGTATGTATGTGTGGATGGGAAGGGCATTGGCAGCTGGCTCTATTTTTATCTCGCTTCCCCCTGGGCAACAGCCAGAAAAACTGGCCTGTTGGCAGCGTGTGAGTTTCCTAAATGCCCGCAACCTGAATCTCTCTTCTCCCCCCCCCCCCCACTTCTCCATGTGGGGTGGAGGGGTAAATGCAGACAGATCAGAGGGAGCATAAGACTCTCCCCCAGGGCAACGTATTCCTACTCCTCCATCGAGTTACTCAGCATCATTAATGCTGTGCCTGGGACTGGGGGGAATAAGAACATAAGAAGTGACCGAAAGGTTCATTTGGTCTAGCATTCTTCTGAAAACCAGCCTGCTAGCTGCCTCGGGGAAGCTCCTAAGAGGGGTTTGAAAGCAGCAGCCGTCCCCTGCTTGTCTGGTATTCAGACGTATGCTTTCTCTGAACAGGGAGGGCCTATATTGCAGTTAAGAGCTATTTATATACTTGTTCTCTGTGAATTTGTCTAGTCTTGAGGGGGGGGGAGGTGGCTAAGCCATGTAAGCTAGCTGTCATCTTGTGTTAAGGAATTCCACAAGTGATCCATGCTTCATCCAGAGAGCTTATAACCTACGCCAGGGGTGAGGAAACCTCAGGGCAAGGGCCAAATGTGGCTTTGCAGGCCTTTGGGGTTCTTCTCCCCAAGTCACACGCCTTACGTTGCATCCTCCTCAAGTGTTTTTGTGTGTGGCTGAAATGTCTCCTTGAACTCTCAGAATGCCTGGGTAGAGAGGGGTGTGTGAATGTGTGCAGAAACGAGCCTACTGTACAGCAGCCGGCATATGGCCCCTGGATTGATTGGCATATGGCCCCTGGAAAGTTGTCCAGAAGGAAATACGGTCCTCGGTTCCCTATCCCTGATCTGTGTTAAAAGAGGCAAGAGATGGGAGGAAAGAGCAAAAATGTCAGTCATTCTAAATTCTTACCCTGCATGTACATGTTAAGTCATACTAGTTGTAATTCCTGGGTTCAGGGGGTTGGACTAGATGACCCTTAGGGGGGTACCCTTCCCACCCTAGAATTCTGTGATTCTATATCAAGTCACTCTGATTTTTCTGCCTGCTCCCTCTTGCCCCGGCCCTGCCCAGTTCACAATTTGCACCTCCTCACACTTTTGTGAGTTTCCAATTGCTGAGGGAAGGGACTTGGAAGCTCAGTTTTGCACTTCCCACAATTGGGAAGTTACCGGATGGACTGGATTTGAGAGAGAGACGTTGCTGCAACTTGTTACTTTTAAGGGATGAGCCTTAGCAAAGCCTGGACAAGGGTCTAGGTTGCGTGGCCAGGGACGTGGACGAAGATTTGAAGTCCCACCCCCAGCGTAAATCACTCTGGATATATTGGGAGAGTTGCTTTTTCCACCAGCCTGAAGAAGGTGATTTGTTTGGGGGGGGGGCTTAGAGGAATGTCGACACAACAGCCACCCAATGGGGAGGAAGGGAGAGCGTGGCGCAGCTCTGGCATGGGAAAGTAGGTCAAGAGCTTATCAGGCTGCGGTAGAGTCGGTGGAAAACAGCGGCTTGGAATGTGAGGAGGTGGGGAGATTTCGGAGGGCAAAAATATGACAAGGGATCTTGGGAGGGAGGTTTGCCTCTCAACCCCACCCTCCCCAGAACTTTAAAGCACGGCACTATAAATCCCTCTAAATGCAGGAGAACGTGGCTTAGATTTGAGGTTATCTAACGTAACTTGATTTGAAATATTTAAATTTCAGTGAGAACGGCGATGTGTTGTTGTCTTTAGAGGGTCTGTGTATTCATAGCAACTAGAGTGTCCATCCCAAGGCTATGCAAGGAAGCACTTGCTACCCGTTTTATGGAAGAAGGCATGCAGTCCCCCTTCCTTGCTGTCGGGGAGGCCTGCGCTGCTCCTCGGTTCACTGGATATCCAGAAATCGAGGCCTACCCATCCTTTGCAGTCATTCCCTGCCTTTTTTTGTGGGCTAGGGGCTGCACGGTTTAGGCCAGGGACACTTTTTCCGCCAGAGAGCAGCATTCCTTTCTAAGCAACCTTCAGGGGGCCACATGTGAGTCGTGGGCGGGGCCAGAGGCCAAAGCGGCAGATGGGGTTGGCACCTTTTGTACTGTGGGCAAGTTTCTAAGGCTCACCCACAAGTCCCCCCTCCCATTTCTAAGGCTCACCCACAAGTTTCCTCTCCCATTTCTAAGGCTCACCCACCAGTCTCCTCTCCCATACAGTCCCCATCTCCGCAAGCAACAACGGCATTGTCTGCTTTATAGTTCTTGAGCTTTTATGGGGGGGGGACAGTCTCCCCTCTCTTCTTATTACTCACTTTTTATTGTTTTTAATTTCTCTCCCTTTATTTTTTTTCGAAAACAAAAGCCCCATCCACTGAAAGGCCCCCCTGGCAACTGGCTGGATGAACCTGCTGAAGACCTGGCATTAGTTTCTTAGGCGCTTCGAAAGTAAAGTTGGTGAAGACGAGAGAAAAGGCCTTTTCAAGCCTCTCAACTAAACTGTGGACTGGTTTCACTTCTTTGCAGCAGCCTCCGTTTCCCCTTAGTGGAAAGTAATGGCGGCAAAACGATGGCCAGGTTCTCAACGCAGTTACTGCTGCCACCAGTTGCTATGAATGTCTGTGTGTGGCTTAGGCGGGAAAGAAAGCCTCGTTGAAAATACAGTGGTACCTTGGTTCCCGAACGGCTTAGTTGTCGAACAAATCGGCTCCCAAAAGCCACAAACCCGGAAGTAAATGTTCCGGTTTGTGAATGTTTTTCGGAAGCTGAACATCCAACACGGCTTCCGATTGAGTGCAGGGAGCTCCTGCAGCCAGTCGGAAGCCGCGTCTTCATTTTCGAATGGTTTCGGGAGTCGAACGGACTCCAGGTATGTATTAAGTTCGAGAACCGAGGTACCACTTGTACTCCTAATGGTGAGCCCTGCCCCTGAGAAGCTGTTAGAGAATTTATCCTCTCCTTGGATAAATTTAGGGGAATGGTTTCCTTCACCAACTTCTCTGCCAAGAAATAAAGAGTGGAGAATTTCAGGAGACCACTGGTCACCCTGAGAGAGAGCTCTGCTGCTCTACATTTTATACCATTTATTTGTTAGTTTACAGTTCTAAACCATCTTGGGTGCCTTGGCAGAAAGGTGGCATGCAATGAATAACCCCCCACCCCCCGAAATGTTCACACAGCTCTAATCACCTTCTAGTTCTGGTGTTTGAATTCAGGATTTCTTGATCCTTTGCTCTATCACACTAACTGCATCTAACCTCATTCTGGGTGCAGGGCAGAAAATCAAAGGGTACCTTTCCCCATTTCCAGCAGTAAAAATATAATGCTTTTTAAATAGCTGACAAATCTGTCGCCTTTTTGTCAGCGTCTCAGGCAAACCTGGTTGCATGCTGGACTAAGTGGATCTTTTGGTCTAATCCAGAAGGCTCGTTCTGCATTCTTAAGATCCGCCTCTTGAGGCAAGACATCTGGCCCCGCTTAACGGTAGAGCCGGCCCTGGGTGTGTCAAGCCCCAAATCCTTCCCATTTCTGCTAAGTGAGTAGGCACCATGCCTTTCTCCATCAACTGGATTACATGTAGTTCTTTCCCCACCTTCCCCCCTCCAAGCCAGCCAGCCTGCCTCCCTCTTCTGTTCCCTGCCACGGCTGTTTTCTTGCCACAGCAGAAGGGGTCCAGCCAAGCGTGGCCGATAAAATATTCATTTCTCTCACTCTCTTACATGGCTTAGAGAGTGCCGTGAACTGAGCGTCCATTATTCAGGACCTCCCATGCATTGCATGATTGTTGCTGGGCAAAGAGAAATGAAAAGGGGGTAGGGGGGGAAATGTTTGCCTCTTAATTAAGGATGGAATTGGGCGAGAGATGCACGGGGAGCATTTGTGGAACCATCTTGTAGGGGGAGCAAAGGAGGCATTTCTAGAGCCACACTGGCTTCTGGGTGCAGAACCAAAGTGTACCTAGAATTCCCTTCACACACTCTTGTTCAAAGCACCGGTGGAGGAGCTGGAACTAGTGGTTAGATGCAAGGCTGTAGCTGGCCGTATGCTGACAAAATCCGGTTTTGTGTTGCTCTTATTGCAAAGTCCCTGACCATCTTCTCCTTCCCACATTAAAGGTGCAAGGGTTAAACACCAGGGAGTTTGACACTTGACAATCATAGAATTGCAGAGTTAGAAGGGACCCTGAGGATCATCTAGTCCAACCCCCTGCAATGCAGAAATATGCAGCTGCCCCACACAGGAATCGAACCTGCAACCATGGCATTATCAGCACCATGCTCTGAGCTATCCAGCTGACGACTTCAGACTTATCCTTTTCTTCTAAAAAGGGAAAACCTTAACGTTCCTTCATACTTAGGAGTGTGTCATCTTACGGGATATATGTGTCTAAGACAGTGATGGCCAAACTTGGCCCTCCAGCTGTTTTTGGACTACAACTCCCATCATCCCCAGCTAACAGGACCAGCGGGCAGGGATGATGGGAATTGTAGTCCAAAAACAGCTGGAGGGCCAAATTTGGCCATCACTGGTCTAAGAGAAAGGAGAGGACCACATTCCAGCAGATTTTTATAAAACCAATATTTCTGGCTACATCCCTGCTTAAAAAGGGGGAAAGTGGAGGTCCCAGAATCTTAAGTTCTCCTATTGACAGTGATGTCTGATTCTAGAAAGGAGGGAGAGGGATGGGAGAATATAACAGCCCTGCTGGATCAGATAAATGCCCAGCTAGTCCAGTGTTCTGTTCTCATAGCGATCAACCGGATCCTTCTGTGAAACCCACAGCACAACAGCACTCTTCTGCTCACGAACCCCAGCAGCTGGTTTTCAAGAACCATACAGCATCGTACTCCACTTCTGCCGGAACAGACTGTGGGGAAAGATGGTGAGAACATAAACTTTGTCTCGTGGTTCTGTTACCTGTGTACGGGCACATGCACACCATTACCATAGAGATGTGCGTTTACTGGTGGTTTAAATTGTGGGGCAGGCTAGCCAGCTGCTGCTTGCTACCTCAAAGGATTAGTACATGTTCTGCATATTGGTTTTATGGTGGCAGCTAGAAGCATTCCCAGCTGCACTCTGACCCACCTGACCCACCAGAACTCCAGCTCAGACCCTGCCTTTGGCTTCTGAGATTCTCTCCAGGTGATGCTGAACCACTTCCTCCCTTCTCTTTGAGTATTAGAACGGCCTCCCTCAATTTGCTACCCTCTGGATGTTTGGGACTGCAAGTACCCAGCCTGTATCAAAGCATTTGGAGGACACCATAAGAAGATAAGGGACACGGGTGGCGCTGTGGGTTAAACCACAGAGCCTAGGACTTGCCGATCAGAAGGTTGGCGGTTCAAATCCCTGCGACGGGGTGAACTCCCATTGCTCAGTCCCTGCTCCTGCCAACCTAGCAGTTCGAAAGCATGTCAAGTGCAAGTAGATAAATAGGTACCGCTCCGGCGGGAAGGTAAACGGCGTTTCCGTGCGCTGCTCTGGCTTGCCAGAAGCAGCTTAGTCATGCTGGCCACATGACCCTGAAGCTGTACGCTGGCTCCTTCGGCCAATAAAGCGAGATGAGCGCCACAACCCCAGAGTCAGCCACGACTGGACCTAATGGTCAGGGGTCCCTTTACCTTTACCTTTATAAGAAGATAAGAAGAGGCTGCTGGATCAGGCCAGTGGCCCATCTAGTCCAGGATCCTGTTCTCACTGTGGCCAGCTTAGGTGCCTGTGGGAAAGCCGTAAGCAGGATCCGAGCACAAGAGCACGCTCCGCTTCTGGCTTTCAGCTGCTGCTGGTATTCAGAAGCAATGCTGCTACCATCCAATGGAAGTACACCATAGCCTTCATCACGGCTGGTAGCCCTTGATTTACACCAAGGCTATATAGCTGCTTCTTTTTAAAAAGAAAAGAAAAGCAAGAAACAGAAAACACGGGAATGAAAGCTGAGATTCTCAGTGTGCTGGCTTTTGCACACAAATTCCATGCAATGGTAGAATCACAGCATACGTAACCCTGGGCATTTGTTCGGCTCCTTACATCTTTTCCCTCCAAAACAGAAGACTAGGAAGAAAAGAAGGCAAATAAAACATTTCTAGCAGTCTGCTCTCCTTTTGTGCCCACCCACCCCATCAACACTCCCCCCCCTTTTCCTTGGGGGTCATTTGCAGCACAGTCCATTAACGCTTTCTGTCCGCACCCCTGATTTCTTTTTTGCTGTCAACACCCTCCATTCTCCTCATTTCACACTTACAGCATTTGCAAAATCCCCTGGAAGCTGCAGTGGTGCTAGCCGCTATCTCCCCAAGCCAACAATAGAAGGAAGAAGCAGGAGTGAAAGTGTAGCGGACTCTAAGGTTGCTATTCGGCTAAACCCAACAGAGCTTGACTAGTTTTGCAGGCATTCTGTATGTGCTCTTAGATCTTTTGTGGCTCTCCAGATGTAGTGATTCTTCACCAGTGCAACCCTTTGCCACTCTCGAGCTCCTCCCAGCTGTCCCAGGTCCTTCTCCATTTCTGTGGAGTGGCATAGATCGGGCTTTTAGGGTTCCAGGCCCCTGACAATTACCTTTATACTTTCTTGGAGGGAAGAGAAGACTCTTGGTTGCACACATGACTCAAACTGGTCATCACAACCAAACCCTCTCTGGGAATCCTGGCAGCCAGTTATGTGAACATGATTGACTGTGGCAGACCTCAGTGGTCTCAGAAACATGACATTTATTCTTATTTTTAAAAAAACCAAATCGTTTAGTCCTCTTACATGAAACAATGTTTGCATAATGTTGGAGATGCTCAGGTGCTCCCCTTTCTATCTCACTTACCTAGGATGTGTCGCAATGGGGTTGTGTTTACAAGTCCTGCATGGAACACAGCCAGGGGTGAGGATCATTATCTTGAAATCCGCGAGATTTGCCGGCTCTTAAAAATTCTATATACCCTGCTCCTTTCGAAATCCAAGGCAACTAAGCTCATACATAATAATAATAAAAAAGCTAGCAATAACAAACCTTATTAGCAGTAAGTAAAAACATATTCTTAACTTGTCAAATTGCAGCCTCGAACCATGAAGTCTTAAAGCCAGTCAGCCAAGTAACAATGACAACAAATACTTTTTAGCTCGGATCCTTTTAAAAAGCTTCCAAGGTTCTGACTCCAGTGAGCCTCCCTAGGTAAACTATTCCAGTATAGCTGAAGGGGTTCATGACTCAGGAGAATGGCCATTTTGAAAGCGGGGTGATTCATTTCTTGGAAAGCGGCTGTTTTAATCCAAATGATTCAGTGGCAGCGTGTTTTCCTTGTTCTGTGAAGCGATGCAGGCTTAAAGGTGAGCATCATCCATTGACAATGGCAACCTTTGCCATGGAAGAATATGGTGTCCACGCTCGTCTTGCACAGGGGCGGGAGAGATAAATGACGCACAACATTGCAGGCACTTTAAAAGTTGACGCTTCTCAGAGAGAATTAACATTTGCACTTGCAGTGATGCGATGTCAGCGTAGGCACCGAAAGTTAGAAAAGCCATTTATTTGTCTTTTGTGTGTGTCCTTGTACAAAAGTGGCCTTAGTTTTGTATATTCCTATGCCTTGGATTTCTGCCATCTGAAATAGGGGCTTATTCTTAAAGACCCTCTGATTAGCTAATTTGCTTGCGAATTGGTACTGAAGTATATAGACTTAAAAAAAAAACTCTGGAGGGAAAACACATACATACCCAGCCATTCTGCCTTAATATTGCAAAACCACATTCCACATTTTTTTCCTTAACTTTCCCCTAGAGCGGGTGCAAATCGGTGGTAGGTTTCCCTCTGCTCTTGATTTCCACCCTTTTCTCCTCTGCCACCCCCCCCTTCACCTGCTTTTCTCCCTTTTGACGCAGAGTTAAAGATTAATTATAGCTGGTCTTCCCCAGCTGGGTTGCTGAGCGGATGGGAAATACCCATTAATAGAAGGATAGCTTTTTATCATTCTGTCAGCGGCTGGTGGTACAGGACGACCTCGCGATTCTCAGCTTGGAATTCATTCGCCTTTTAAAAAGGGGGCTTGCCAAATTGGATAAATGAGTTTCTCTCTTTTTTGTGTGTGGGGTGGGGTGGAATAAGGGGGAGGGAGAGAGGGGAGGCTGACGGAAGCGGCAGGAGGGGAGAGTCCCTGGAACAAAAGCCAAAATATTTCATCAGACCATTCTGGGTTTTCTTCTTCTAAAAAAAATGCATACGGAAAAGAAAGAGGAGGAGATGAATTGTACATGACAATAGCCCCCACAATGCATTGCTTGAAGGGGTACCACCATGTATTTGCTGACCAGGTCCTACTTTTAGTTAAATATTTATCCCAGGCAGGGTGTGTAGCAAGGATGGATCTATCCGGATGAGGAACATTTCCTTTAGATCTGCACAAAGAGAATCGCTGTCCTTTATTTTCCCTCTTGGTGTATGAAATCATTGGAACGGCCTCTTATCGGGGGTGAATTGTGGTGACTGAAGCCTTTGGTTTTGCGAAGTTAGCTGTTTTCGTTGTGATAAATGCCGACTGGAGTTTTCTTTTGCTCTCCTTGGAGCGGTGTGAATATTCCTTGGGGGAAAGTGTCTTGAATCCTTGGTGTCAACACCACTCTTTTGGGCTGGATGGAGGTTCAGGTCCTGAAATACAGGACATCTCAAGGCCCTCTGAGGGCTTTATTGAGACATTTGTGTTGGTGGTACGATGTTTAGAACAATTAAAAAACACACCAGAGTGTCTTTATAAAAACAGGAAACTGTGTGTTTTATACAGAATCTGATGGTGCATCCATCTGGTTCAGTATTGTCTACATGGACTGGCTGTGGTTCTCCAGGGTTTCAGGCAGGTGTCGTTCTTAGTCCCACTTGGAAATGCCAGCAATTGAACCTTAGACCTCATGCATGCATGCAAAGCAGATGCTCTAGCACTGAGCTGCAACCCTTCCCTGAATCTGGACAAACGTCCAAACCCAGTGGAAGTAGCCAAGTAGCAATTGCAATTCCCATCCGCCCTCTGTTTTAGGTATTTCTGCATTCTTAAGTAGAGCCTGCTCCATATTCTCCCTGAGCATTAACTTAGTGCAGCCACAAGTGTCTGTTTCAGTTCCTCCATGTGTAAAATGGGAATGGTGATCCTACCTATGACTCAAGAGATCCGATGCACTTTGTAAACGCTTGGGTAGGAGTTGTGCAGCTTGTTCATCTGCTTTCATGTATCTGTCCTGATAGTATGGGCTAATCTCTGGTTGAGAGGGAGTGCAGGGTATCTGTAGCCCACCAGAACTGAAGGAACGGGTGGACAGAAAAGCAGTTTTTGCTTTTTAAAGTTCTATATATACAATCAATCGGGAATACAGTGGTACCTCGGGTTACAGATGCTTCAGGTTACAGACTCCGCTAACCCAGAAATAGTACCTCGGGTTAAGAAATTTGCTTCAGGATGAGAACAGAAATCGCGCGGCGGCAGCCGGAGGCCCCGTTAGCTAAAGTGGTACCTCAGGTTAAGAACAGTTTCAGGGTAAGAACGGACCTCTGTACTGTGTGTCAGTGGGCACAAAGGTTAATGGATAACATGCACATCGAGTGCAAATGAGTTGTATCCTGCCCCTTTTCCAGGCCCATTGCTTGCTCCAGATGTGTAAAAAAATGGAGTTTTGACACAAGGGTCCGAAATTTGCCCACCGTCATTTGGGGAAGTGAGACGCAGCAGAGAATTTTTTTCTATACTGCTCATCTCTCCCAACAGATGTTATTGTTCAAGAGAGAGTTTCTTAGGCAATTTGGGGAAACATTTTCATGAGATGGAGGGAAAGAGGCCATCTCCAAAGGGATTTTAAATTGGAGGCATCTAAATCAAACACATACCTTAGAGATGCACTGGGGTGAGGGGAGGCGGAGAGACATTGATTCTAAAGAGATTTGGCATCTTTTTTTTAAAAAAATGTTGACGGATTCCCAAGCTGGGTTCACACGCTTGATGACTAACAGCTGAATGTGTGAACGGACCCGGCTGAAAAACGTTGTGTTTGGAGATGGTATGGAACTTCTTTCTGTACAAACTTCTTTCTGGTGCGTATTAGGCGTGTGTCAGAAGACATGCATGTGCAGGTCATTGCTTGATGTCGACAGCCACCAAGCAACGAATGCATGTGTATGAGCCAGCTTGTAGATTTCAGCGTCTCCAAAGCTTTGCAGGCCATGGTGATGGCACCTTAACTACCACTCAAAGGCCCTTCATTCAGCATGGAACCCTCACCTGGCCAGCTGATCTCTAGAAAACAAATTTTGCCTATCTGTTGTTGGCTCCTGTTGCCACTGTCTTTCCTCCCAACATGCGAGCTTTAGGACACAGAGCACCGACAACAGATTGAGATCTTTGGCTCTGAACTGGCAATACGAGCTTAGCTTGTATGATTGCCAGGCACTTATATGAAAGAGAGAGAGATCTCCCTGCCCGCCTCTCTCTCTCTCTCTCTCTCTCTCTCTCTCTCTCTCTCTCTCTCTCTCATGCTCTTCTTCCTCCTCCCACCCCACACTGCTGCTCCAGCTCCAACCGCCTCCACCCAGCCATTCTCTCCTTTCATGCTTTTTTATTTTTTGTATATATATATATTTTGCTGCAACGACCTTGGTTGACTAAAAGCCCAGAGCGAATTGGAGCGAAGCTTCCCCTCCTGCGTTTCACACATCCGGGGTCAGGATTTTGACTTTGCCCTAGTTTTAAATCTTAAATGGAAAGCTCGAAATACTTTTATCTTTGGTGTGTGTGGGGGGGGGGGTTGTTGGAGGCTTGCGGGTGTGTGTGTGTTGTGTTTTTTTGCAGCAAAGAGAGGAGGAGAGTGGTGGGACTGAACAGATCCCCTCCCTTGCCTCCCCTCTTCAGGTTCCCAAGCTTTATAGGTTGGGGGGGAGGAAGCATACAAATTCCTCCAGACGCTTTATATGGATTCCAGAGTGATTAAATGACAACATGAAAAGGGGGTTCTGAGCAGATGTAGGGCAGCTGAGATCCTGGGAACTGAACTCCTGCAGCTCGGCTTAGCTGAGCATTACAGGGTTTTGTGGTAATCTAGTTGATGGGAGATTAGTGAAACTGAAGGGATTCCCCAGTTCCCCCAGTTGCAAACCAGTAGCCAGGCACTCATGAATTTTCTGATTTCATTTTGGGTCGGGGAGCTGGTTAGAATAATTTTTAGTCCCAGAAGGGATGGGTATAGTATTTGGGTAAGATGCTCGGGAGAGATACACATGACCCAGTGCTTTAAAAGTCTTGCAATAGCCATTCCTCTATAATGTGCCTATTATACCCTCATTGTTCTCTGGAGAGCGAGAGTGCCCCTGAGCATGCACAGTGGGCACCTTCTCTGACTTAAAGACACGACCACCTTTCTGGGGAATGAAAGGTGCGAGCCTCCCAACCCTGAGTCTTCTGTTAGCACAATCTGTTGAGAAATACACCCATCTTTTGCTATTACGTAAATGTCCTAGTTAGAGGCCTCAGACCTGAACAGCACCACCAATGGTCCAGTACACCCAGTTAAAAGCAATGCCCATTGCATGACTTCCTCGATCCTGCTTAGCCAACCCAATCAAAGTCTCTTAGCTGCTGAGAGTGTTTTCTCTACGGATGGATTCAGATGACTGGAATTCACGCAATAGCCCTTTAAGAAAGAGGTTACCTTCCACGCTTGTATCTCCATGGAAGACTTGCCAGCAGTAACCTGTGACCATGCATAAAGCCTTCCATTAGGAAGCATCAGATGGCCCTCTGCATACACTGAAACCATATAATAGGATGGGGCAAGCCCTTGCTGACATGCGCACCAGACATGTGCCCTGCTGTCTGCACATTTCGGCAGCTGTGTGAAGGGTCTGTATGCACATAACGACACACACCTGTAGGCAGTGCTGTTTTTTTCTAGAAAAAGAGGTGCTGGAAGGAACCCACCATGAATGTCTCCCTTGTACTATTAGAATGGCAATGGCGCCCATCCGAGAGGTGCCGGAACTGAGATCCGGCTGAAAAAAAGACCCCTACATGTATTATCTCCTTCTCACTGGCCCTGCCACACCCTCATGTGCTCTCTCAACCTATGAGGGGTGGCAGTGTCTCCTCTTGCCCCCCTTTCCCCCCACAGTGGCTCATAAATGCCCCAATGGCTGGGTCAGGGATTCTAGAGCTTGATGCTGGCCTAATGGGGGACTCTGTGTCAAGCACCAAAGAGAATACAGAGGTGTGCAACACCTGCCTCTGTGCTAGACAGGTAATTTGAGGCTTCTGGATCTGCAGAGTCTGATGTAAACACTAGAAGACAGAGCTTCCTCTCTTGCTTGGTCAACAGAACAGTACCTTCTGTGTGATGTACTTCAGACTCCCAACAACCGTATCTGGATTTCAGGTATAGCCATAGCCTAGACCAGGTGAGCACTAATAGTGGATTTACCTGCATGGCTGGAGGCTACAGTCTCTTACCTCCCCTATAGGAAGCTGTTAAATTGCTCCTGATTTCCTTAATCCTCCCTCATGATGTGGGCTTGGGGCACAGAGAATATAATCTCTGCTCTCGGATCTTAAGGGCTGAAGTTGGTACCCTGCTGAAATGTCAGTGTGCGGCAGGCCCTTTTATTTTAACTTATCCGTTTCCTGGCGTTTATTAGCTGACTGTAAAAACAATTACAATAATCTTTTGTCACACCTGGCGTTGGCTAAGCATGGGTTTGTTTTATCCATTGTGAGTAGGAGACTTTGGTTCTCCTCTAAAAAATTAGCTTCAGGAGGCAGCTTTGAAATTGGCAAGATCAAAAAGTGGTCCAGAGCACAGTACTCTCTTCATGCTTAGCCACCCACGCACCCACCCATTTTCATCCTTATATTGTTTTCCTCAATAATAGGGGGCTCAGTTTATTTTTCACTCCCTATGATGTGACCTATAAAGATGCTTTTAGAGGGATTAGTGTTATGAGACCCCCAGAGAGTAGTTTTTTTGTTTTTTATTTAAAAAAGAAAAAGGAGTCTGAGGCTATTTGAATGTATTAGACAAGGTGTTTTTTGAGGGAATGGCGAAGCCCTGACTGATGTGTGTTGTGCTCTCTGCTTTAAATAAACAAGTAGGAATTCTGCACCAAGAATTCAGTTCTGTGATCTCTACATCCTATTGCTAACCATGAATGACTGTTTTTGGAAAGCTTTTTTTTTTTTTTAATAAATGCATGCAACCCTTTCTTTTGACTCAGAGCAGATCTGACTCCCAAGTTTGATGGAGACCCTTAGCAAGATATCCTCTGGCAGGTGCCCCCAGGCGAATGAGCAGTGATGGCCACCCTCCCTTTCTCTCAGGTAGCATGGAGCCCTCTCCCCCATGCTACCATAGCAAGAGGGCAAATGGTGGTGGTCGTGATTGCTGCTCCTGGTCAGCAACTGTTGAAGCTGTGTGTGACTGCCCCATGTGGTGGATCATGGAACTCTTAGAGGCTGCCTGCTGGCCTGCTGCACACCCAGGCTGGCCATTGGATCTTATTGGGCAGAAAGGCTTCCCGTTTCCATTGAGCTTTGCTTGAGCAACATAGTCTTCCTGAGCCTCTGGGACGTTGCTGTATCTCATTGGTCCTGATTCTTGGTTTTGTCCTCTAGTACCAACTGTGTTACTATGTCATCCAACTCTGGCATGATTTGGACTCCTCACGTGGTGAACACAACACAAGAGTTAGGATTTCGTCCCCACCCCACCTTGCAAAAAAAGAAATTCTTCTTCTTGCATTTCCTGCAACCATAAAGTTGATACTAAGACCCACATTGGCTCGGAGATACACATAATCTGAAAATGCCTGTCTCCCACGTTTTTCTACTTGGTGTTAAAAATATTCACACATCCTCACAAATAGCATGAGAGAGGCTCAAAGGTGCCACTCACTGTCATGCGCTAAAATGCCCTTGAAGTACCTTTCCTTAGATTAATGTGAGCCCTTGTGTGGAAGCAGTCCCGCTGTCCCTTCTCATTTGGGAAACTTTTGCAATAGTTGTCCAACTCCATCATCATAATTTTTCATAATTTCTATAACCCTTTCCATATATAATTCTTATTTTTGTATTCACCCTGTGCAGTAGGTTAGGCTAAGGGTTCGTTGCTTGTCCATAGGGCTACCCTATGTGTCTTATAATTAAGGTGGGGTTTGAGGTGGGCTTTTCAAGGTCCTAAACCCAGGGCTTCTGTCTCCTACTCAACCAGCCCCCTCAACACACCTTCTTGAGCAGTGAGTTGGAACTAGCCATTTGTGGGACATGTCTGTCTAGAAGACACAGCTACAGCAGTGTCACAACCACCTTGCTGACCTGGGTTATATAGATGTTGTGGTGCTGATGCGACCACATTGTGCCACTTTCCCCAACCTGAGTGTGGCCTGCTGTACCTGTGTAGCAAAGTGATGCAGTAGAGGGAACTACACCACTTTGGCTTGCAGGCGAAGGCTAAAGTGCCATATGATAATTAACTCCCCGCAAGTAGAAAGCTAACACGCCAGGGAGAGTGTTTCTAGCCTAGCCTACTTCCTGCTTTGCTAATTTCACGCTTGCAAGGCTCTGCCAAGTTCAGCTTCCAGTGACTGTGCATGCTCAAGCTTCATGCACAGAAGGAATGATTTTTTTTATAAGACTGTTCAAAATCCCATCCCACCCCCCACCCCGTAGTTGGGCAGGTGGTATGAGACCGCTGGATTGGACAGGTCAGGTATAAAGGCTTTCTGCCCTTGCTTTGCCAATAGATTAGTACCTTTTGCCTGCTGTGGTTCAGATTCCTAGCTTTTGTTCGAGGAACTGACCTTGGTCCCAAGGCGAAAGTCCACATCCTCCATCATCCCTAGCTAACAGGACCAGTGGGATGATGGGAATTGTAGTCCCAAAACATCTGGAGGGCTGAGTTTGGGGGTGCCTGCTCCAGGTCATTAACCCATTTCCTAAATACAGTAGACTGGATTCATAGCAAGTTAGCCATGTTCTACTTCCATTGAAATTGCCAAGGCTTAGGTCAGTCATGACTCTTGTTCCATGAATTTCAGTGACTGACTTGCACTTGTTCCAACCCAGTACAGTGGTACCTTGGTTCTCAAACGCCTTGGTTCTCAAACGCTTTGGTTCTCAAACTCCGAAAACCCAGAAGTAAGTGATGTGGTTTTCGAATGTTTTTTGGAAGCTGAACATCCAATGAGGCTGTCAGCTATTGTTTCCGGGGCACCTGCACCAATCAGAAGCTGTGCCTTGGCTTTTGAACGTTTCAGAAGTCAAATGGACTTCCGGAACTGATTAAGTTTGGCGCTTTTGTTTTTGCTATTTGTTTTGTGTTTTTGTTTTTGAGGCTTTTTTAATTAATTAGTTTTTGTGACTGTGTGGAACCTTGTTCAGCTACTGATGGATTGATTGATTGATTGTGTGACTGCAGAAATGGATAAAAGCCCCCCATCCAAACAATGACTATCGTCAGTGCAGGTAAGAAAAAAATAATAATTTTAATCATCTACAATACTGTCTTATTTATTTTATAGTACAGTACATTGATTATTGCTTTCATTTTATGGATTAATGGTTTTGTTAGTAAAATTCTTGTTAAATTGCTGTTTTAGGGATTGTTTTTAAAAGTCTGGAATGGATTAATTCGTTTTGCATTACTTTCTATGGGAAAGCACACCTTGGTTCTGGAACCCTTTGGTTTTGGAACGGACTTCTGGAACGGATTAAGTTTGAGAACCAAGGTACCACTGTATTCCCTGTCTCCTGCCCCCTCAGTTAACCAGAGGCAATTGCTACTCAGCTCAGGCAACCAAGTACACCCCTTGTTGCACTCCTGCATTAGCTGTCCTGATGACAACTGCAGAAGGGATAGTAATTAGAAGAGAATGCTCTCTACGTGTTTTCGCTTGTGTGTACCGTACCTCCTCGTTTGTCCTCATGCCTGTTTAAAACGAGGGCAGCCAAGACTAGACACAGTTCAAGATTGAAGCCAAGTCAAGCACCACTCTCCATCCTCTCCTCATTGCTGGTTGGTGTTATGATTACTTAATGCATCTACCAGTGCGTCCCTGGATGCATGCAGGGGGGGGGGCACAAATTCATATGTCTTCACAGTCTCACACATAGGGGAGGATGCAATTTGCGTGCAAGCTGTCTTTGTCTTGCTGGCTCTTGGAGGTGGTGCTGGATGGAAGCACTGGGCTGGGGGTGGAGGAACCAGTAGCCGAAATGGTCTTCCAAGCGAGGCACTTGGTATTCGCCCTTCCTGGGAAGATGGCTGCGTTGGAAGCCGTAGTTAAGACCCTGAATTCCTACTCATTTCAGTGGGGAAATTTAAGCGTGAGCATAGTTCTCTTCCATTGTAAACAAAGGGTCTTAAAAGTGCTTAACTTTGGCTGGACTTTGCCCATCGTTTTAACAGCAGAGCCAGCAGTTAGTAGGTTTCTCAGCATTGCTCGTTTTATTTATTTTCTCTCCTATTTATCTCTTGTCTCATCTTTTCTCATTGTTCCTTCTCCTTTCATATAATCAGCGCGCACACACACACACACACACACACACACCTCTCTTCATTTTGGTATATTCTATTATTTCTCCTCTTCTCACATCTACTTTGCTGTTGTTTTGGCTCTTCTCCTCTTCCTCTTCCTTTCTCTTTTTTTATTTATGTACCCCCCCTCTTTCTCATACATATCTCTGTGTTGTCCTTTTCTCATGCGTATCTTCGCTCTCCTCCCATATTTAATCTCTCTCTCTCTCTGACTTGTGATCTTTCCCCCCTCTTTCTTATGCTCTTTTTCTTTCTTTGTCTTTTCCCTCCCTTTCTCTTTCATCGCAGTCTCTTACTAAATGAGTCAAAACAGACATTTGTCATGTTCCCTACAGGAAGTACTGGGGGCTTTTGTTCGAAAAGCTGCTGGCTAAGCAGAGCCTCTGACTTTCTATTATTATTTAAACAGGCCCCACTGAGCTTTTTTCTCTGGAGCGCATGGAGCGCACACATGCACATGCAAACCGCCAATTCCTGGCAGGGTGGGAGGCGGGTTTGAAAACTCAATCTCTGAAAATAAGATTTCAGTCCCCATCAAATTGCGCATCAGACTCTACACATTTCGAAGGACCAGAGAAGAGCACATATTAAATAGGCATTATTCATTTATCCTTTAAAAATCTGCACTCTTGGTGCCCGTATAGAATTGTAGAGTTAGCAAGGACCACGAGGGTCATCTAGCCCAATCTCCTGCAATGTAGGAATCTTTTGCTCCATGTGGGGCTAGAACCCACAGCCCTGAGATTAAGTGTCATATGCTGTACCAGCTGAGCTCATTATTGACCTTAGGCTGCATCTACACATTCCTGGTGGGGTATTTCCATTGAGGCTATTTAAGGGCAGCACTCTTGATGTTGCACCGTTCACACATGCTGTAAGTACAGGAATACACACACACACACACACAGAGAGAGAGAGAGAGAGAGAGAGAGAGAGAGAGAGAGAGAGAGAGAGAGAGATTGCATTTAGTTAAGTCTTGTAAGGGTAAGAGTTCTCCCTGTCCTCTGATTTTTAGAGGTTTACGAGCCAGGATGGGCCTTACTCTGCGTTCCCATGATGCACGATTAAAGTGAGCAGGTGCATATTCCACTTGAAGTAGAACCCCATGTTAATCATATGTGTGTGTGTGTGTAAAAGCCAATTATTCCATGGCTCAATAGAATTTGTGATGGAAATGAACAAATTGAAGTATTTTAATTGTCTACATTAAGAGTTTAAACTAATGACTTTTTTATGACAGCTAAGAACCTTTTTTAATATACTAGTATAATAGATTTCTAAATCATATTGTAGAATTGCGTATATTATCATTAATTTGATTAATGTAATCAACCTTATTAGTCCCTCCCCCCTTTCCCCACTCTCTTTCTCTCATTTTTTCGGTACTGGATTTAAACAGATATTGTGAGCTCCAATTCTGCTTTTTTTTTTTTCTTTAGAATGTTTTTCCCCCACTGTAATTTTAAATATAAAAGGGAAGGTTCTTTTGGTGAGGGGGGTGGGGATACCCCCCACACCTTGTATGCCTGCTGTTCCTTCACCTTACCTTGTGGGGTGGGGTGCTGTTGTTAAAGCATTTATTAAGCAGAAATATCCCACCATCGCCCCCCCCTGCAGTGAACATGGCCTCGGTCCCTCACCTGAAATTAATGTGCTGATTTGGAAATCCAAGGTCCAGTGGAACCCTTCAGACTCCTTTGACTAGAGATGCATTTGGGGCTCAAAATGCAGGCTTATTTCACTGTTTCCAGTGCTAAGAAAAAAAGTGGATAAGGAGCCCTTTCAAAACATCCAGGGGGCAAGGGGGGGGGGAGAGGGTTTTGAATGTATTTTATAGTGGGTGGGGGTTGATCCCTGACCTTATCACCTTTTTAAGGGTCTTTTTTGAGAAGGGATGACAGGGCTTTCAAAGGCTTGAATTGCTCCCTATTTATTTACCTGTTACTGTTTTACCAGAATGGCATTGTCCTGTCAGAGACAGAAAATAGCACCAAAGTGCCCTCTTCCCAGGCATTTTCTTAACAGTGCTTACCATAAACAGCAGCAACCCCCCCCAAAACCCGGGTTGTATATCTCATGCAAGCACTTCTCTCTTGAAAGAAGATTGGGGGTTGGGGGGAGGGGAATGTGTTGGAAGGGGGGAGATCTCAAGCCTTGAAGGTTTGATTAGAAAGAGTTTGGGGGGGGTTGTGTTTGTGTGTGGGTATGTGCTTGCCGCACATTTGTAGGGCTGTTTATAAGTGCTTCCACATTGCATCAAGTAGCTTTTGACAGAAAGCCCTGGGGAGTCTCCTTATCAGTGATGAGGAATGGCTGTTATTTTCTAGCTGTGTTTTTGTTGTTGTTTAAACATCCAACTTGGGTTTCTTTTGAATTTGAAAGTGATAAGAAAGTGTGATCCTCTTCTATCCAGCCTGCCTCTTGATGCGAATCCCAGAGTTCTTGACAGGATGGCTTAACAGCTGCCCATCATCCTATATAAACCCAATGCTTAATTTCTAGGGGAAATGTATGCTTTTATCCTTGAAAGCCATTCTCAAATTTAGCCATCCCTCTGTTTCCCTGATTCATGGGCGTTCTCTTGTTATTGTTGAGGAAGGTGTACTCTGCGTGTGCTGAGTGGCGTTTTCATCTATTCTATTCTCCTATGAGCCTGGGTTTCACCTTGGCATTTAAAGCAGGGCTGAGCCTTGTTGAGCATGGCACATACATATCAAGGCCTGCATATAGCACTACCCAGAGATACACAGTCAAACATTTGTGGAACGTTTTAGATATATACATGAACCCAAATGGCAGGGACTAAGTCACATGCTGAGAACCTGAATGGGCTACCATAATGGTGGACCATTCAGGGTACCATCATGTGACTTAGTCCCTGTCATGTGATTTGGGGAAGGACTGTTTAGTGGGAGAGCGTCTGCTTTGCATTGAGAAGGTACCAGATTCAGTCCCCAGCATCTCCCAAGTAAGGCTGGGAGAGAACTGTCTGGAATCCTGGAGTCTGTGCAGACAATTGTGAGCCAGATGGACTAATAGTCTGACTTGGTATAAGGCAGCGTCCTCTGTCCCTCTGAGTCTGCAAGCATTTTTAAAATATATATATATATTAGCATATTTTTATTTATATGGAAATTTATACCCTGACCTTCTGGTGCTTACCCACGGCAGCTGACAACAATTAAGGCCAACCGTAAAATATAATAAAATTAAAATGATCAGTGTTTCCCAAACTTGGCTCCCCAGCTGTTTCTGAACTACAGTTCCCATCATCCTTGACCACTGGTCCTGCTAACTAGGGTTGATGGGAGTTGTAGTTCAACAGCCATTGGGAGACCCAGTTTGGGAACCACTGGGTTAGATGATCCTCATGGTCCCATTCAAATTTGCAATTCTATTACTCTGTAAAAGCAAAACTACAATAGAATAAAAAGAGACAAATGTAGATCTTGTTCTGTTCCCTCCATATGCATGGAAATCTAGAGTGAAGGAGATGAATTCCTGAACACATCTTTAAATATGTGCAAGGCAATGCAGGAATCTGTGTGGAAAACATTGGGCTATAATTGGATATGTGATGTTTGGTGGCCTAGATATATATATATACCTCTGAAAACTTTCTATGGGAGGAAAAACTTTCTATGGGAGGATGATGTCGCTTTAGCTTTTGTTCAGGGCCTGATGATAACATTTAGCATTGGAAAGGAGTTGCTCATATTGGCTAAGAAAACCTGATGGGGAGGGGAAAGTTGTCCAAAACACAGGGCTTGGCTCACTTCCTCAAGGCACCTGGGACTATTTTGCTTTCTGTGTTTGCTTGAGCGTTCCACACCTCTTCCTGTGTCATCTGAATTATGTGCCTGATTTGTGAAAGATCCTGTCTTGCAAGCAGTAAGCAAAGGAAATTTGTGTTTCACGGTATTTGGGCCATTTCTGAACAGGTGAATATTTGTGTAGAAGCTGAGGAGTAAAGTACTGGGCGGGTAGAAAATGTAATATATACAGAGCAAAAGTGTTGCACTAATTTAACTCCAGAAGGCTTTCACCTCCTGCTCAGACCACTCTTGTTTGTACAATTCATCTGTGACCCTGGAATGCAAACTTGATCTGCATTCTTCTTTTTCTAGAGAAGACTAGATCAGTGCCTAGTTCTGTGGACAAATCTTCTCTCAAAATCCATGCCAATCATACACAGGGCTGCAAAAACCCTTTGCTGTGAATATCTGAATTCTAAGACAACCTGTCTAAATTGCTCGTATTAAGCACGTTATTATTTTAATTTCTTACTTTGAATAATTTATTTTCCTTAAGCTAGTCGTGGGTGGGAGCAAGGAGCATGCAGGATATCTATCTATCTATCTATCTATCTATCATCTATCTATCTATCTATTGTGTCTGTCCCCTGTAAAGAGGGGCAGGCTGTGGCTCAGGGATAGAGCACTGGTAAAGCTGAAAAATGCCATGGAGAGCCTCTGCTGGTGTAGAAAATGGAATCATGGATTTGTAGAGTTGGAAGGTACCACAAGGGTCATCTAGTCAACCCCTCCTGCAATGCAGGAATATTTTGCCCAATGGGGGGCTCAAACCCACAGCCCTAAGATTACAATTCTCATGCTCTACCAATTGAGCTATTCCATGGTGAGCTAGAGGCAACAGTGATGTGACTTGGCATCATGCAGCTTCCTATGTCCCTGAGCTAAGCCACTGTTTTCATCTTTCCCTTTGGGGAAGATTTTGGGACTGTCTCAAATGTATTTATTTAAGTTCACACACCCTAGAGAATTTTTGACACACGCCCCTCTCCACCCAGTTCCTAGAACAAGGGTCGCCAACTTCTTTGCCCCACTGGGCATATTTGCATGGGTACCATCCTACCCCCCAGCTGCTGAAACCAAGCACACACCTTACACTTTTTCTATGGACTACAGAAGGATGCTTCTTCCAAGCCAGTTTTGCTAGGGAGGTGGGGACCCTGTGGGCTCCAGGGAAGGCCTTGTGGGAGCAAGCCTTCCCTGGAAGTGAAACATCTCAGATCAGAGAAGGGAAACACTCAGGCCTTCAGTGTGCATGCACATAAATGCATGTGCACGAACACTACGGCATCTCTAGAACACAGCATGCTGTCATTTCGCATGCTGCTTCTTTTGGAAGAGTGTGCAGCAAGCAGATGATAACATTATGGGGACAGTTGCGCTTTTCTGGAACAACACACGACCGGATCCAAGCTGTCAGTAGGGAAAATTCTTTCTTGGTTGCCCAAACACCAGATTACTGCGAACTGCTTCCCCTCTTGGTAACTGCCTATCAAGATCCCAAAGGTTGCTCGGTTCGTCTGAGCTGTAGCAGTTCTATTTGGGGCACATGCAGATCTGTGAGATTAAACATTTCTAGGAAGCTTTCAAGTTTTAGTTTCGTTTCAGTGGAAAAAAGTCGGTTCATCAGTTCCCCAGCCTGGTGTCAGAAACCTAGCTATTAAGAAATAATTGAATAGCATACAGCAGGCAGAGGAGGACTTTTGGAAATATGTAATGGTTGTGTGTAGATCTGGCAGCATTCACTGGTGTGAGAATAGGTGTTCGCATGAATGCGCATGCATTAGTGAAATGTTGCAGGTTTTCTGTGCTCACATGTGTTCTTGAACGTGATGTTGCTCTGTGGAGAGCAAACATTTTGCTGTCCTCTGCCCGCAAAGTCGCAAACATGTTTATACAACTCCAAAGCTGCAAGGAGTAGAAACTTGCTACTTCTTTTAAATGAGAAATGTGATTTTCCATAGGGGCTGCTAGAATCTATGCTAGAGGCCACATTCTGCATCCCTGCTCTCTCATGCAGACTTAAAAATTCCTTTTCACTCTTTCGCTTACCTTTCATTCTGGGAGTTCTCGTTTTTGAAGTCTTGCACATTCTAAAATCAGAAGCCAGTGCCAATGAAACAGGTGAACTGATGTCGCATAGTGGTCAGAAGCATGCACTGTGAGCTGGAAATTCCCCCGTTTTAATCTCTGCTCAACTCTAAATCCACTAGGTGTCCTTAGGCAAAAGCAGACTACTATTCTGTACTGTGGGGATAAACATTCTGGCCTAGGTTACAGAATGGTTGTTAGCGAGACACTGTATGTAAATAGTTTGGAGCACATAAAAACAATTACATAAATCCTTTTTGCAAGTGTATTCCCCGTCCCCCTTCTCCTCAAACACCAGCCTGGCAAAGAGACCCGTGTGACTTAAAAGCTTGCTGCTTCATTTCAACCCCTAGCTGGCCTACCTAAAGGCAATTGCTGTCCTCCCTTATTTTGCATTTCCCACTTTGCAGGGCTCAGAGTGGCCACCGAGGCGAGGCGGCTTTCTATCCTGTTTCATTATTCAAAACATTTTCAGCATCAACATTTCCGCAGCACCTCCTAGTTTCTCCAGCGCCTAGTTAGCTGGCAGGTGCTCTGAGGCCAGGTGGGATTTGAACTCGCAGCCTTTGGCAGGTCTGGTGTGTGTGTTTCTGTGTGTGTACGTCTTTTATTCCTTTTATTTCTCCCTGCCTTTCTAATGGGTATGTAAGCAGGCTTTTCTTCCCCTGTCTCTCCGGGCTGGCCCCTTCTCCACAGCCCCCTGGAAAACCGGGCATCTCCGCCTGCGTTGTTGCTGGTGGGTCTGGCTTTTGGCTGTGCGGTGTGGCGGCGGCGGCGGCATGCCGGTGGCAGCCCTTGGCAGGAGGAGAAGAGGAGGAGGAGGAGGAGGAGGGGAGCGCCCCCGTGATGTCACTGGGAAGGAGAAGGCCTGCGAGTGGGTCATTTGGAGGTGAAGCTTTTTTGCAAGGAGAGTTCAGGCGGAGTTCAGCTGCATAACATTACGCAAATGAGGGGCGGCTGGAGGAGCAGCAGAAACCTCCCTTTCGCAGAGGGGTGATGCAGGCAGAAGGGGCCGCCCTGGCCGCTGCCGAGCCACAGCAACCGGGAAAGAGGGGGCTCTCCTCCGGCTTGCCCTCCACTCCAGGGATGGAGAAGGCACACGAGGAGGATGCCGTGGCCGCCGCGCCTTTGTAGCTGGAGACAGCTGCCGGAGAGGCATTTTTCTATGCCTGTCATTTCCCACCCGCTTCCATCCCTCCTCCTCCTCCTCCCCCTTCTCCTCCTCCTCCCCCCCTTCCTTGATTTCATTCATTCATTTTTCTCTCTCCTCCTCCCCTCCCCCTCCTCCCCCAGCCTGCGCTTTTCCGCAGTTAACTGGGGCTGCGCAAGACACAGACCGCGGCAGGTAAGGAAAGAGTTAAGCCAGCTGAGAGGCGACTTTTCGTGTCAGGGAAGATTGTGCGCTGCCTTTAATCTATCAGTCCTGTACATCACTCACACCACGCGACGTGCGCACACGCACACGGCGCCGCTCTCTCTCTTTCTCTTTCTTTCTCTCTCTCTCTTTTTCCCGGGGAGAGAAGAGACCGAGCAAGCAGCTGGAGAAAAATCTTCTTCCATCCAAGGAGACTCGAGGGTTCCAGGCCTCTGGCATCTCCCCAGGCACTGAGAACCTGGCAACACATTTGTACAATTCAGTTCTTCTTATTTTTCTTCCCCCTCCACCCTCTTTCCGTGGAGGGGGGGCGGGAGGACAGAGGTGGAATTTTAATATATGTATATATATAAAACCCATGAGCACAGTTTCTGTGCATTGTGTTCAGTCCTCTTGCCAGACAGGAAAAGCTATTGAATCCTAAGCAGGAAGTCTTACTTATTTTTATTTTATTTTACTTGGGTGGTTGTTTTTTTAGTGCGTGAGTGTGTAACTTTTTCTACCCTTTTTCTGGAAGGAGTTGCTGCAAAAGAATAACCCCCCCTCCTTTTCTCCTCTTTCCTCTGGTTAGTTCTGGAGAAGGAGAGGGGGAGAGAGAGAGAGAGAGAGAGAGAGAGAGAACCATGGAACTGAACAGGAGGAGGATTTGTGACCAAAATGCTCTCTAAGACCAGGGAACCGACTTCTTCAAAGAATACTGCTTTTGGAAAGGCTTGGATTTTATTGTTGTCTTTTTTTGAAAGTAAGAATTCCATTTTTTCTTTTCTGTTTTTTTGGATTTATAAATATGTTTCGGTCTTGAAACGGGAGAAGCATTTCAGACTGGATTGGCCGGCTTGTTTCCCAAGGGATATGCTTGGAATAGAAGATTGAAGACTTGAATATTATCTTTTGGTGTGAGTGTGTATGCGTGTGTGTTCTTTTTTTTTTTAAAAAAAAAACTTTAAGCAAAAACACTGGTGGCCAACTCAGCCTGTTTGGCGGATTCCCCAGCTGCTTTTGGATTCCCTAAATACCTCCCCACTAGGGATCGAGAGAGAGAAAGGGAGAGAGAGAGATCAGAAAACAACCAGACAAACCTCCCCTCATCCCTCTGGATTCATCATCATCACCACTGTAGGATTTTGCTCTTTGGTCTTTCGTAAACCAAACTTTTCCTCTTGCTTCCCTCCTTCCCGTTCCCCCACCAGCCCCCAACCCTCTTACCCTCTTCTTCCGCCTGGAGAAGATGTACGAAAGTGTGGATGTAGCTGGTTTAAACAGCAGTCCTAACCCCTTCTTCATGATGGATTTTTACAACCAGAACCGTGCGTGCTTGATCCAGGACAAAGGACCCGGGAATCCCAGCAACCCTTACAGCACCCCTGTCCGAAACCAGCATTGGAACAGTTCCAACCACTGTACGTATTACGAGATCTCTCCAGGGCCTGAACCAGCTGGGGTGACAAACCGCCCCCCCCCCGTCCATTGCCCTTCTCCCCCCTGTTGGCCAGCTTTTGATCTTATTAAGAAAGATCAGAAGCTGTACCGCGAGTGGTAGTGGGTAGCTGGGTAACATGGACTCTGTGTCACCTTTGAAATTTGAAAGCCTTGGTTTGTTTGTGGACTGTGTCAACCCCCACCCTGTTGTGATAGAGGATGGGGGGGGGGGCTTTAGGATCAAAAGCTGGGACTGCAGTGTGCGTCTAATGTGTATGTGCTGCTGTGCTGCTGCTTTACATTGCATGTTGATATCTTTTTTTTAATATGTGTTTTTTGAGGGAGCCGGGTTCTTCTAAGACGTGGGGCTTCCCCCATCCACGTACTCCCTTGAATGCTTTCAGGTTTTCGCCTTTGGGCTTCCGCTTAATCTGTGGGTGTTGGTAAATATAGCTAATTCTACGTTGGCTGGTTGATTGTGTGCGCCGGTTCTGTGCAAAGGAAAGGAAAGCCGTCATTGCCCATAAGAAAAATTCCCACACACACAGTGAGAGTTTTGCCTTTGGGCAAGGGGACTCCCCCCACCACTTTTTCTTATTTTTTTAAAAAAGAGTGCTGGTGTGTTTCACCCCACCAAGCGTTTGTTGGGGGCTCCTCCCTTACTTTCGGGAAACTCTCGATCACCCAGATCGGAAATATTGTCATCCGCGTTCGGAACAAGGCAAAAACTTCTAATTTGTCTCTGCTCCACATAAACATTTTCGCTTGCTTTCTTCCCTCTCTCTCTCTCTCTTGCTTCTCTCCCCCCCCCCCCCCATATTCCCCAGCGGTGGATAACACAGTCCCATGGCCTATTTAATTTCTTCTATCTGTTGTTAAGCCACTGTTTCTAGGTAACAGTTGGGAATCGCATTTGGATGGGGAGGGGTGTTTTTGTTTTTGTGATTTTGTTTCTGTAAATTTGAGCCGGTTTCTGAAGTGGAAGGAAACACAGCAGAGGTTTGCTGTGTCAAGTAATCCCCCCCTTCTCCTCCCTCCCCTCCACACCCCACCCCTCCAGCTGGGTGTTCAGTTCCCAGCTCCTGATAAGGTCTCTGACAAAATCCAATTAACTAAATAGTACACCAAGCCTTTTTAATCTTTCTATATATACATATGCGAACGGCCTCTCTCTGTTGGGTGAGTGAGTGGGTGGGTGAGCGAACAGAGGGGGGGGGGAGAGAGAATGGTGGCACGGAAAATAGACTGAATTTTGGGTGTGGATCCTTCAGGACCTTTTGCAAAGTGATGCCTTAAAAAAAAAGTGTTGCATCTTCACATCCCCCCAGAATGGACAAGCCTTACTGTAACCACAGTTCATTTTCTGCAAAAATTCTCAATTCCCTGTGTCCTCTCCCCCCCTCCCCAAATCCCTTTCTTGTCCAAGTAAACCTTATTGTTCTTCCTAAACCTCTCCCTAATTGCTATCCCAGGCCCTTCCTGGAGTGTGTGGGTTTCTAATCTGTCTGTGATTTGGATTTGAGTTATGTGCGTTCCCTTCCTCCCTTCCAATTTCTCTCCCTTTAGTTATTTCCCAGAGAATTATGTGTAGGATAGGGTAGGGTTGCTTTTGAAACTGTTGTTTCTGTTGCAAAGGATTGTGGGGAGGGGGCTGGGTCATTGTGCACTCCCATCAGGGAAACGGTGCAGAGGGTGAAATTTGCAGTGATTATTATTATTATTTTAACCCCAAACTGCATACTACTTAGATATACTGTCCTGTCGGTTTGAAACCCAAACTTCAGAGATGGCTGCCTGGGTCTGAAAAGACAAACGTCTCAAACTTTCTCCTAGAGAGCCACCCCGCAAAAACACCATGACTTTCATGACTCCCCTCACTTTTTGCAAAAATTGTGACTTTGATTTAACCCTTAACTCACTTTTAACTTGTCTTCTGCTCTCTTACCTGGAGAGGAGTTAGAGCAAAGAATTGCTAGGATCTTAGGTGGGCATTATTAATAGGGTGGGGGCCAGGCTCACTCTAGTTGCCTTCATCTCTTGCAAACTGGGCAGAGACGAGAATTTGCTCCTCCTCAAAAGTGTGGTGTGGTGTGCACATAAACAACAGGTATGAATAATAAGAGCTTTGGGCATTTACGTACATTCTTTTGGGATCAGTGATTGCAATCAGCAGGAAAGGTAAAGGTTTTACTGGCCTGTGCCAAATCATGCTAAAGGGGGGGGGGGAGGTTCCATTTCTTAATGCTTCCTTGGGAGGGAAGAGGGATTCCACTGGTTGTCCTCTAATGGAGAGCATTCAGGTATGCACCTCCTCTGCTTGCGGTGGAACAGTCCCAAGGGAACACGGGCTGCTTGATTCTGCTGACTTTTCCAACCAGCTCCCAGTAATTCATACACAGCAACCCTGAAATGCAGGCCAACATTATTACTCCCATTTTACAGATGCAAGGCCTAAAACTAAGAGATAGACGCTTGCCACCCATGAGTTCAGGGCTTAGGTGAGATTTGAACTAGGGACATCCCCAGCAACTGATGTGGGACACTGTAGTGTAAAATAATAATAATTCTATTATTTATACCTTGCCCATCTCACTGGGTTCCTCCAGCTACTTTGGGCAGCTTCCAACCCAATAAAAACACAGCAAACACCAGACATAACAAACTTCCTGATACAGGGATGTCTTCAGAAAGTTGTGTAGGTTATATATTCCCTTAACATCTGATGGGAGGGCATTCCACAGGGCGGGTGCCACTACCAAGAAGGCCCCTCTGCCTGGTTCCCTGTAACTTCACTTCTCACAGTGAGAGAACCGCCCACATGAATGCTGTGACATTGTTTTGCATTTATACTTCTGTTCTTGCAAACGTAGATCAAGGCAAAACAAGAATGAGCCTCTTAATCTCAGAGTTGTGGGCTCGAGCCCTATGTTGGGCAAAAGATTCCTGTGTTGCAGGAGGTTGGAGTAGATGACCCTTGTAGTCCCTTCCAACTCTACAGCTCTTTGATTCTATGAATGGGTACAATGTGGTTAGCAAATCCTACAAGGCCCAATGGAAACAGGAAAGAACTACGCTGGTTTGATCTGTTGGTGGCTGAGTTAATATCTCTAAGAAAGGAATCTCCTGAGCGAAATCCAAAGATTTCCATTGCCCCTTCTCAGCACAGTTAGCCAAAGCAAGTCTGTATGTACCTAGCCTGTATGTTGCGTGCCATATGAATATTGACTCTGCTCAAAACATTTATTGCCAGGTCTCTTCCCCACGGAAATATTCCGTGCAGCGACATCACAAAGCTTCTTGCCAACTCTGGTGAAAGACACGCAGAGCTCCCAGGGCAGCTCTGCACTTTCCTGGGGGCTGCTGGCTTGCAGATGTGGCCCATGTCTGGGTAGATGCACGCAGCAAAGAAATTACCAGTTTCTGCATAGGGTGCTGTCACAGGGAAGATTGTCTTTTTGTGTTATGCTGTGGGGGTGTAGAGAGCGATCATCGTTTGAACCTGCCCTGAGATATTGGATGAATATTGGATAAGGATGAATACTCCAGTAGCTAACTGTGTGCAGTATTTTTAGTTTGCATGGTCTTTATGCTGCTGCTGCCGCCGTCGCCATGGACAAATGGTAGTTAGGGAATTGCTCCTTCCAGCAAGAGGACGTGGTTTGGAGCCCACTTCTAGCGTGACTTAGTGGCCTGTGGACAGAATTATGGGATTGGGAGGTTAGGGTTCACATCTCTGCACAGCTGCAGGCCCAGGTCACTGTCCCTCTTCCTCCTAGGCTATCCTATTTATCTCTGTTTGTGTGTTTGCGCCATGAGCTGTGTTTGTATTGAATCACTGAGGCGGAGATGTGATTGTGTTTGAGTGTGTTAGATAACACAGACTCATAACAAGGTTGATATGAGGATAAAACGGAATAATCCCCCGTGAGCCACCCAGAAGACCTTGGTGGAAGGGCAGGGTACGAATGCAGATAATAAATAACATTTGCAGCCATCCTCCCCTTTCATCACGTAGGAAAGCCTCTGTTCCTGTTTTATGCATATTTTGTAATTTCTTTATTGAAAAATAAAAAGTACATAAGGGCAAGTGCGCAGAGTAAGATAAGACTTCTTTTTGTGTGCGTGTGTGTCTTACCTTACTCTGTTCCTGTTTTATAAATGAAGAACTGGGGCACAGCTAAGGATCAGCTTCACTATAATGCAGGGACGAGGAATCTGTTCTTGGCATCTGCCTGTCTTGAGAGACAGTGGAGTGCCTCCTCTCTGGGGCACAAGCCCTCCAGATATTGTGGGTCTCCAACCCTAACAACTCCAGCCAGTATGGCCAATAATCGGGGCTCATGGGAGCAACATGTCCAGCAACATGTGGAAGGATACAGGTGAGCCTTTGGCCAAGGTGGAGCCTGAGCTCAGTTTCCTCCGTGAACCAAGCCCATCCGACTAACCACTGTCTCATGCTTACACTGAGAGATCAGTCCATGCGCTGTTTCCTGCCCCACTGCAAAGTTGAGAAGATAGGGTTTTAATCTAGGAAGTGGCTTCTCTCTGCTCCTACGTCCGCATGTTTCGTGTTGAGAACCCTTGCACTGTAGTTGCCATGTCTTTAAGGGCAGTTCCATGCTTGAAAAGGCCCATCCTTCCAATTCCAGGTGGGTGCCACACCATAGAAGAAACTGAGGCCCTCCATGGCTCCGTTCTGCGCTTCCAAGTCCCTTTTATTTCAGCCACCATTTTCAAAACTTCGATGTGGATAGGCTCGCCTGGAGCCGAGAGCAAACTGGAGCAAATGTGCATGCGTGCACACCAAGAGAATAACAGGAGCGCACACACAAAGAAACCCAAGGAGCAGGAAAACACACACACACGCGCGCGCGCACACACACACACACACACACACACAATGAGGAATGTGCAAACAGAGGAACATATGTCTGGATAAGAACATATAGCTGAAAAGCCACACCCTCGAGCAGCTTGCAAAGCAGCTAAGCGGAGAATGGCAGCCACAATAAAATGCAGAATCCAACACGCTCAAACATAGTCACATTTCTGCCGTGATGATTCAACACAAAGTAAATACATGGCTAATGTTGCATCTCCACACACACACACACACAGACGAAAGCTCTACACTGCTGTATCCCTTTCCTTTGAACACAGAGGGCACAGGACAAGAGAAAATGCAGATGCACAGAATAGTTCTGTGTGTGTGTGTGTGTGTGTGGTGATGGAGGGGGGAAGAGAGGCAGGAAAGAGGAATTTAAGGGCCAATATCCGGCTGCTGCTTACCATCAATGTCTGAAATTCCTAGCTGGCTTTTCTCTCCCCTCCCGCCCCCCACCTTTTTCTCAAAAGACTCTCCCTCCCTCCCTCTGTCTCCACCCACCCAACTCCTGTTGTTCTCCAAAGGGACTTGGCCACATCCATCACACAGCCTGGTCTACCTGTATTTCAAGCAAACCTGACATCCACTGGGATCCTGCAGCTCAGTAGCTTCCTGGGGTGTTCCCTGTGAACAATATTTTGCCTTCAATCCACATAGGGGCTCATTAAAGCTTTTAGGAGCTACTTTGTGAGTAGCTGCTCTTCCCCCCACCCCATACCTTGGGGAACCCCCCTCCCCTTCAGTGCATCCACCTTTCCTTTTGTTGGGGAGTTCTCTTTCCTCCCCACATTTCTTCAGATTCTGGTTTGTTTCCTGGGTCGTTAAGTCTCTTCTCTCCGCTGCTTACCTTCTCCTGGCGGACCAGGAGGGTTTACCCCCTCTTGGGGATAATTTGCTTTGCTGTTTCCATGCCCTGGCACCCCCGCCTGCTGTTTGTTTTGGAATGGGGGGAAAAACCCACATACAATGAAAACAGCTTTCAGAATCTCCGATATTATAAGGTGTTTGTGTCCGAATAGGTTCTAGGGGTGCTTATGTAGAATGTCAGGCTTGTCAGGGTGTGTTGTGTTGATACCTTCATCCCCAGCCCTCCCTCCAAAACCCAGCTGGCTGCTTCCTTTTGGGAATCTGCATGCTTGGCTTTCATCCTTTTTCTTTTCTGGTCCCTGCCTTCTGGAGGGGGGGCAGGGAGGAGGATGGGATCGTCAGCAGGGGAGAGCTGCAGAACCGGAAGTCAGGGATGTCTGCAAAGGGGTTATTTATAGCTGAGGCTGGCTTTCCTGGAGCTTTGAGTGGCGCAGAAGGGAAATCTCTGGCAATTCCGTATGGCTCGCAAGGGAAATCCTTTTGGCGTAGATTTAAATGGGAGAGGGTGTTCTGCATCACCAAAAGAGGCGGCGGGCTCCTTCGGAAGCCTTGCGGACTTGTTTTCCAGGCTGGCCCTGGTTTTCCTTTTCTTTTCTCTCCACCCCCCCTTTTTTTGTTTGTTTGCAAGAGGGCACCTTGTGTTTAAAAGCACGTCCACCAAGGGCTAGAAAATATGCCAGATTTTTAAAGAGACAGCACCCATTTTCCCCTGTGTACAGGCAGCTTAAGACTCCAGGGTTTTTACCAGACCAGTTCATCACCCCAACATTTGAATAGGAAAGACATTTATTTATGCAGTTCCACATAACTTTATAGACCACACCAACACATACACCATAGCCCCACAGGTACAGATGAGTTCAGATGAGGCCATGGTCCAAGGAGACCAGAATTCCGCAACTCAAATAAGCTTTGTGCTTTAAGCAGATTCGGCATAATGCATTATGTTTACAGAGATGAAATTGTGAGGCATGAACCAATCATCAATAGGGCTGGAAGGCATGGAGATATAGGGCTGTTGTAATGTCAGTAATAGGGCAAAGGAAGTGCACAGGTAACCAAAGCATAAATTCTTGGATAGCTTAGTTGGTTAGAGTGTGGTGCTGATAACGCCAAGGTTGCAGGTTCGATCCCTGTATGGGACAGCTACATATTCCTGCATTGCAGGGGGTTGGACTAGATGATTCACAGGGTCCCTTTCAACTCTGATTCTATGATTCTTTCAGCCCCTGTGTTCTGAAATTTTACTGCACATCTCCAAGCTTATTTCCAAAGTCATGAGGACTAGAATTTAGTTGTGTTAAATCTGGTCCCATATCTCAGGTTCTATAATTTATGCGGTTTTTTTTGAGTAAGTCCATGTCTTCGATGGTGAAATAAAACACATTGACTACAGCTACAGTTCAGATTCTGAAGATATGGGTTCAAATCCTTTCTCAGATACATTCCTGCGCTCTTGCTAGTAACTTTGTCTGTAAGGAGCGAGTCAGATAATCATCTTTTCCCAAAGGGCGTTAATTTTTGCGGTTACTGAGGGGTTGGGACTAAATGGAATTAGTTTGTCTGTCTAACAAGCAATTGATTCTCCAGCCAGCGCTTACTGGGTGAGCTGTGACAATATGACCAGGAGTCTTGAACTGAAATCATAGCTGAGCTATGAAACCAAAGGGAGAGCGATGACATATCATCAGTGGTAGAATTGGGCAGAGTCAAACAACTATGGAGTTTCAAGGGAAGATTATGGAGTTCTGGCAAAATGTTTCATTTGCATTCCTCATAAGGTATAATTATCTCAGCCTCAGTTCCTTCAGCCATAAAAAATGGGCACATTAAATAACCACTTCATAGGATAGTTGTGAGAGATGGACTAAGATAAAAACTGCAAATGGAAATTGTAATAGGAGTAAGCCCTGTTCCTTTTAGCAGAATTGACTTATGCATAATGACTTAATAATAATAATAATACAGTGGATCCTCTAGTTACGTACCGCTCTGGATATGTAACTTTCAGGTTATGAACGTGGCAAACCCAGAAGTGTATACTTCCGGGTTTCGCTGCGCACGCATCCGCAGAATCGCTCTATTGGGCCGCGTGTGTGTGCAGAAGCAGCATCTCTGCCGACGGACTTTTTGGGTTGCAAAATTTAATTCGTATCCGGAAGATCCACTGTAATGGTAGTAAAAATATAATAATAATAATTTATTTAATTCTTTTTATCACCTGTTTTTTTAGAAACAGCACAATATAAGCCACAATAATACAAAATTAAAGATCAACTACCAAGGAAATAAATAGCCTTAAAAAAAGAAAGAAATGTCTGCAGGATAGTGTGGCTATTACAATGCAGGGATCAAAGACTGACCCAGTTCACATGTCACAGTAAACCATAGTTAATGGTTTGCTGTGAGTGTAGTGATTGCTCCCACTCCTTTCCTGATGGAAGTGGGATCAACAAACCACAATTCCTGGCTTATTGTTCTGTCCAAACCAGATATGGTTGCCTTTTGACTGTAGGTTTGAACATGTGGCAATTGTTTTCAAAGCCAATCTAGCTCAGCTAATTGATTTTTATCAGTGTGGGAAACTTCCAAAGCATATTTGAGAGGGCGCCATGTAAGTTGAGCATTTCTGAGAAAAATTAAAACATGTTTACTATTATAGATTTTTTTTTTAAAAGCTGTCCAACACAGATATAAAAGAAGAAGAAGAAATATAGTTGGGCAAATAAATTTTACATCAAGTTGTAGAATGTTATTATAATTTATTCTATTGAGGATATAGATGAACTCTTGAGTAAAACGGAATTGCCAGAAATATGAGAAGATGATAAACAAGAACTGGATCTTCCAGTTTCTGAACAAGAAGCAATTGAAGCTGTTAAGATTTTGAAAATTAATAAGGCACCAGATCTTGCGTCACTTCAGAATAACGCAGAAAGATTTATAATATATTAGCCTGCCAATTAACTGATGTTTTCCCAGAATATACTACAAAGGACAGGATATTGAACACATGGTAGAGTTTGTGTTTTTCTTAATTCTGGGGGAAAACCTTAATCAGATGAGTCACGTCAACTTACATCCTTGCTCAATATCATACAGTGGTTTAGTGGTACGTTTTGAAGTGCAGGAGCTTATCATGTCAACTCCCATAGCTACACCCCTAAGGAGAGTCCAATTATTCAGCCTCGGGAGAGTTGGGTGATCTCAGGACACTCACTGTCTGAGCCTCACATACCTAACAATGGGATCATATGCAAGGCCAGACCCGTCCTCCAATTCCCCAAGCTTACAGCACTGTCAAATACTGCTCCAGTAGATGATGTCATTGCTCCTCATGTGAAAAAAAACAACTGGAGTTGTGCTCCTCCTCATTCCTGCTCCACTACACCACTGTTGATTTTATAAAATGTTGATGTCCATGTTAAAACTGCTCAGTGGAATTATATCTTAAGTATGGACATAGAAACCAATCAGGCTTTTTGAAGGGGAGGAAACTAACCCATAGCAAAAGGTTTTGAACATTATTATTTACAGATGGCAATAATAATAAAGCTGTGTTACGTTTTACTGGTGCTGAGAAAAGGCCTTGGATAAGGTGGAATGGACATTTTTATCGAGGGCCTTGATCTTAGTCGGCATCAGACCATATACAAGTAAAGGAATCCATCTGATTTGCAAGGTACCCAGTGCAAAAGTTATACCATCAGATAAAATCACATTACCATACGGGACTAAGGAGGCCCTTCCATAGTCTTCACTCTTGTAATAGAGGGGGCTCCCTGGTGCAGCTTTTAGCAGGAAAGTTGGGTTGCAAGTCAACCAAAGACAGGCTAAAATAACATAGTTTGCATAAATGGTTTGTGCTAGGAATAGCCTGTCCTCCAGTCATGGCAGATTGCCAGAAAGCTTGGCCATGTGGTCAGGGATGATGGGAGTTGTAGTCCAGTATAGCTGGAAAGTACCACATAGGCTACCCCTGTTGTTTATGTAAAAAGAAAGGCAAGATTCCCTTCCACGTCTAGTGGTTTTCACATGGTCTGGCAGTTCCCATACAGTGGTACCTCTGGTTACGAACTTAATTTGTTCCAGAGGTCCGTTCTTAACCTGAAACCATTCTTAACCTGAGGTACTACTTTAGCTAATGGGGCCTCCCGCCACCAGCACATGATTTCTGTTCTCATCCTGGGGCAAAGTTCTTAACCTGAGGTACTACTTCCAGGTTAGCGGAGTCTGTAACCCGAAGTGTTTGTAACCCGAGGTACCACTGAACTGACAATCATTTATCGCGGTCCAGAGTTGCAGGAGAGTGCTGGATTTCATCTCACTGCACCAGAATGCTCCCAAGAATATGGGCTCTGGCAATTTGTGCTCTTGTCCCAGAATTCTCTGCCATGATAGGAATTCCTCTGCAGGCAAATCCACGTGGAAAGGTCCCGGTTGGGCTGAGAGTAGAAAGTTTGTAAATCGCAGGAAGTCCTCCCTAGCAGCATCCTATCCCTCAAGGCCATCTTCTGTAACCTAAAACAAATCCTCACTTTGATAACGAACAAAGCTCATTGTCTCTGGAGTTAATTTTTTGCTCTTATCCTCCTGTGGTTTGACTAGATCAGTGGCCAAGGTGGTTTGTTTTAATAACTTGAGAAAGTTTTGGGGGTGAGAACGTGAGCTTCGGTTAGTGCTCCCAACCCCTTCCGCCTCCACGAAATGTTTTAACTACCATACTTGAGGACTGGTGTGGGAAGCAAAAGGGAATTCTCCCCAGCAGCTTTGAAGTAATTAAGGACTTTGGGGTGGGTGGGGTGATCTTTTAGCTGTTTTCTTGCAAAGGGAGGGTCTGTGAGAAATGGTCGGTAGGGGTGTGATAGATTATGGGGTTTTTAAATCAAAGTTAGGAGGGCTTCTGCAGAGGTGGGGGTGGCAAGAAGGCTGGGCAAACTTGGGTGCCCTCCAGGTGTGGGGTGGCCGTTGTCCCCTGCAGTTGAACCCAGATTTTCAGCTTTCCATTGCTAAGTGAAGTCAAATTTAAAATGCACATTTAAAACAACATATTACTCTCATGTTTCTGTGATAAAGTGGCCTGCTCCTACATTTCAGTGTTTTACTTCACTTCTCATGCCACAAAAAAATCAGATTTTTTTTAAAAAAATCCTGTGGTCACCAGTGCTGGCAGGTAGGACTGGAAGGGTGCAGTTGACTAGAGTGTAGAAGAAGAAGAAGAAGAAGAAGAAGAAGAAGAAGAAGAAGAAGAGTAGTAGTTTGGATTTGATATCCCGCCTTTCACTCCCTTTAAGGAGTCTCAAAGCGGCTAACATTCTCCTTTCCCTTCCTCCCCCACAACAAACACTCTGTGAGGTTAGTGGGACTGAGAGACTTCAGAGAAGTGTGACTAGCCCAAGGTCACCAGCAGCTGCATGTGGAGGAGCGGAGACGCGAACCCGGTTCCCCAGATTACGAGACTACCGCTCTTAACCACTGCACCACACTGGCTTTGTAACAAAACAAAACCTTGTTCTAACTATTAAACAGGTAATGCTTGGCCTTGAGTTGTACCACTTCAGGCTGCAGGTATGGGAGCTCCCATTCCCTAGTAGTGTTCCGTGAAAAAGATTCCCCGCATGTAGAAAAGTAGTCTGTCAGGCTTGGCCAAAATCCTTCTGACTGAAATCCTGGCACTATTCAGGCATTTGCATGAGTGCACGTGGACTAAAGGTACCCAATACGCCTGTGTGTGTCTGCTTCAGAGTTTCCCCGCATTGAGGGGGAAGATCTGAAGGGCACATACTAAGCAAAATGCACTTCAAATCTCCTTTCGGATCTTCACTCTCAAAGCAGGAAAGTCTGACGCAGAGCCAGCGTTCATGGGGATGTTGTGGTGTGGGTGGGCACCCCACACATATTCACCCCAGATGCCACCAGATGCCATCTTGAAATGATTCAGATGACACAAATTTATCACCACAGTAAGAACTAAAGGCTGAGAGTCAAATCCCCCCCCCCCCCCATTTTGGGTCATGGCTCCGCTAGGCCTTTGGGAAGTAAACACTAGCTCACAAGGTTCATGTGAAGATGAAAAGAAACAACACACATGTTGCTCTGAGAGGAAGTCTTTTGGTAGGAGGCTGGTATGCAAAACGCGGCCAGGTTGCAAAGGAAGAGCCTTCTGGGTCTGTCTAGCTTGCCTGCGAAATCTGGAGAACTTCTTACATCTGAAACACCCCTGACTGTTCCTTCCCGTGGCAAGTGTTTTGCTCCAGCACTGGATTACTTTTATATATTTTTCACTTCACAGTTTAGCCTTAAGTCTGTTCCACCTTGCCCCATGTAATTTAAACCTATGGCTGCTTGGTCAAATGCCAGTGTGAAAGCTGGATGGTTGTTCCATCCTCTCTATTGAAATCTAGAGCTGTTGTGGCTGCTTGTATGTGTGTTAGGTTTGGGGGGGGGCAGAGGCTACTCTACAATTATGTATGAACATGTAGGGGGACCTTCTGGTGGTTCAAACACTTTGAGAATTGAAGTTACAGGGAACCAGGCAGAAGAGGGCCTTCTCAGTAGTGGCACCCTCCCTGTGGAAGACATCTGAAGGCAGCCCTGTATAGGAAAGTTATTAATGTTTGTTTTATTATGTTTTTGTATATGCTGGAAGCTGCCCAAAGTGGCTGGGGGGGGGTAACCCAGTTAGATGGGCGGGGTACAAATACTAACACTATCATCATCATTATCATCATCATCTAGCTGTAGAAACTATTTTAACTTCAAGAGCAACAAGCAGCAGTCTCTAGTTTGAATGTAATAGGAAGCCAAGGCTTTTTCATCTCACTCATAGAATAGATTCGTAGATTAACAGAAGTTGGAAGGGACCCCGAAGGCCATCTGTCTATTCCACCTCCCAGCAACCCAGGACTCTTTTGCCCAACATGGGACTGGAACCCACAACACTGAGATTAATAGTTTCATGCTCTACCAAGTGAGCTAGCCTCCCTTAACAAGGGGGGAAACAAAGTGCGAGTGATTGGACAGCATTTGACTTATTGCCATGTGCAAATGTAGCAATTGCCTGTGTATTTGCGCATACACACACACACACACACAATATTTTTGAATGCCCACAATCCACAGGTTCAGTTCTGCATGTCGACAGCGTACCACCCAGTGCAATATGCTTCTCTGGGGTGAGCACCTTGACAGCTGTCTGCACTGAAATGTAAAAGTGAGGACTGTTCCGTTTTTCAAATGCTTTTAGGTGGATGGATGGTGACCAGGCGAAAAGTCCCCGCACCGTTTCATTACGAGGAAATTAAAAGCGCTATTTGTAAGGGAGCAAATTCTCTCTTTGGGACCTGTGGGCTGGCTATTAAAGAAAGGCAGCTTGTTTGCATGTTGGATGGCTCTGTGGGGAAGTGTGAGGAGGCGCTTCACCAAATTGATGGGATGTAATAAGGTTGCTGGTGTCTGCCCTCCACACCCCCTTAGGTCTGTGGTGGGAAATCTGGTGTGATGAAGCTTCATCAGTTTGGAAGCTGTTGGACAGCTGATTTAGAGCTTAGAGAGTAAGCAGTTCTAGAGGTATCCCCAAATCCTATCATCTTGTGAGTGTGCGTGTGTTGGGGAGGGTGGAGAGTTAATCACTTTTGCATTGGTCATACAGTAGCATAGTGGAACCCTCCTCTCTCTCTTTCATTTACTGTCTCCCCCAGGGCGGAGGAAGGGGGTGCAGTGGGTGTGGGCTGCCCCGGGTGTCACCACTGAGGGGGGTGACAAAATGCTGGGTGGCACTCACCACGGGGCCTGCAGCACACCAGTGCCACTCGCCTCTCCTGGGAGATAGGCAGACTCCAGATGCCCTGCGGTGTGCCCCGCCCCTATGGGTGGCTTGTCCCCGCCCCTGGGCGCGCCGCCCCAGGCACCCGAGCCGCTTCCTCCACCGCTGGTCTCCCCAATCCACACTCCCCTGTTCAGGTTTGTACCGGTTGCCCTGGTTTGTTTGTTTTTTTTAAAACATTTTCAGCCCAGTTATAGCCATGCTTATGCAGAAGAAAGCAAAACTTATTTCAGTTAGGAATGACTCCCAAGTTTAGGATTTGAGGCATTAGACTGCTATCCTCTCTTGGTGGAAGTGTTCATTTTTAGATATCCCATGTTTCTAGCGCAGTATGTTTGCCAGAAAATTTTGAATTGGAATGATTGGCATGGGGCAGTTTGCATCAGAAAAACGGGGGGGGGGGGGGGAATTCTGATGCCCTAGACTGAGATACCTAATTCAGCATGTCTGCTTTACTTGTATTTAGTAAACAAAGCTTAACAGTTTTGAAACTGCCAAACTTGCCTAATATTGCATTAGCAAGTGGCATCTGTTCGCTGTTACTAATGAGCTTATGAAACAGGGGAGGAAATTCCATCCCACATTGGTGCATCTCTGGTTTGTTTGGGAATCTTTTGTGTAATTTATTGGTTTAAGAAAAGGACATATGTCGCTGACTGAGCTTCTTACAAAATAGCAGTGTGTGCAATGAAATAACTGTTTCTTGAAATAATCAAGTAGTGCTATTCCTCTGTTTTAAGAACACTATTAAATGAAATGAGGTCCGTTTTAAATAAGGCTTCCCAATTTGGCTGTCCACCCAAATGGAAAATAAAAACCCTGGCAGCAGAAAGGTGTTCCATAGTTATGGAGCACCTGCCAAAGGTTTCGCCACATTCACACCATAGGTTTAAAGAAAAAAAATCCACTGTAAACAGTCATGCCTTCCTTGAAAGAATTCTGGGAGCTGTCATTTGTTAAGGGTGCGGAGACCCCCATTCCCCTCACAGAGCTACAATTGCTAGAATGGATCAACAGACAGTCCCTCCTCACAGCTCTTTGAGGGGAATGGGGTCTTCCACTTAATAAACAATAGCTGCCAGAATTCTTTGAGGAAACCCACAGCTGTTTACAGTGGTATCGTAGTGCTTTAAGTGCATGGTGTGGGTGTCGCCTTTCTAGTGTGGGGCATGCGCAGCTCTCCCCATATCATGGGCAGACGGTTAAATTGTGTCCTGGAAGTTCTTGAAAGCCGCTATGACTCTAGACCAGGGGTTTTCAGTAATGGCGACAAGCTTGCCCACCACTGCCTATCTTTCCCTGCTAGACTGGGTGTGCTCAGTCTAGCACATACACTATTTGTACAGGGCAGTGGTGAAGCTTAATAGGCTTGGCCAATGCATGGGCTCAAGAACACTAGCCATAATGCTCTACAACTTGCATGTGCGCACATGCTCTTTGGCAGATAAGTTGGTGTTGACAAGGTGCTCTGAAGCACTACTGAAAAGCAGTGATCTAGAGCAGTCTTCTCCATCCGTTGGCTAATCTGGCTGGGGACTCAAGATGGAAGAACTCTGCTCTAGAGCACCAGCTTAATCATCTTTCACCTTCACCTTAGATCACTTTCTCACTCTCCCATCCCAACCCACGTTCCAGGTTTATTGAGAGAATGGAGCAGTGGGGTGACCGGTCCTTTGGGGGAAATGGCCTCAGCTTAGTGTTGGAGCACGGCCTTTGCATCGATAAAGGCCCCAGGTTTGAGCCCCTGCATCTCCAGATAGGACAGACTCCTGTCTGCAACCCTGGAAACTGGTCTGAGTTGCCTATATACTGACCCAAGGTAGACCAGTGGTCTGACTCTATATAAGCCAACTTCTTATGTCCCTATGAAAATGCTCAAAATGAGGATTTTGAGCTGCAGTTCAGGCATGCTCATTAAGCAAGAATACAAACAAACAAGACAAATTATTTTTTATTATAAATACAACTGGTGTCGGGGGTGAGTTGCAGAGACATTGGTGATGATCCTTTACCACAGGGTAGATCCATTGATTTTTCAAAAGAGAGCATATGCTGTTGTTTTGTTTTGATTCTTGTTTTATTTTTTTTTTTTAAATAATATTTATTGAAGTTTCCAAAATACAGAAAGAGAAGAAAAGAAATTATGAAGATACATTCAGAACCTTATTTTCAAACATCCACTTTCTGGGACTCCCCCCTTCCCCCACCCCTACCGTATTCCCCTTTCATATTGTTGTTTCCACAAGTTCTATTTCTGATTTAAAGCACAATTTATATACCCCATTGTTCAAATTTAAATTTATACAAACCTTATGCAACACCCTTGATAAAAAAAAAAAGCAAAAGATCTCTCCCCATAGCCCACCCCCTTTTCTTTCCACAATGTCCCCCTTTTTTCCCATTAAAGTAAAAGCACACAGAATAAAAGTATAAAAAAATAAAAAATATATTAGAAAAAAGAAAACCAATTCAGAAAATAGTTGCAAGCCTTTGGATTCTAATTCTCCCTCCCCTTCCCCGGTTTAATTTCCCTTATCCTCCAATCTATGTTTCCAGCCTGGAAATCTTAAGTCCATCAATCCCATTTTTCCCCCAACTCCTTGCAGAATTATTTCCCATTTTTAGGATTACTTTTTTTTAAAAATTAATTCCTAAATCTTTAAAAATGTCAAATTATAAAATTCCCCCCATTGTTCTTTCAAGGTTATAGTCCAGCTTCCTCTTGTTCCGCTGCTAAAACTTTCTTATTCAGAAGTTTAGTAACTCTACATGGGTTGTTGTTATTCAGGAACAAAAACTTGCGTTCAGTCCCTTCCTTCTTCAGTAAGGTATTCTGTTGTCTCCTTTTAGTCTAAACACCCTGTAGACGAGATTCAGTTTCAGTTTTGCAGCTTTCCCAGGAGATAACCAGTTCTGTGAAATTCCGAAGTGTTGTATTTTTCCCGGCTTACGCCCATCTTTGTAATGTCCCGAAGCTCCTCTAGGGGGGTTGTTGTAACTTTGTTTCCAAAAATCCGATTGTTCTCCGTATTTTCGCCATTTTGTATTCAAGTCTTAACAAATTATATCAAGTTGTAACAAATTTGACCAGCAAGGTCCTTGTAATAAAATCCTCTTTAAAATTCCGACTTTGACAGCTACTTTGACAGCTGTCAAAATCACCGGCTCTTTTCACCAGGCTCACTCCTCAATCGCCCCGGTTCCCAGGGAGGGGGGTGCATTTTCCTTCTCCTTCAATTCTTCCTCCAGCACAATTCTTGTACTTTCCCATCATGGAATTCTTGATTTTAGCAAAGATACCGTTCTTTTTGGGCCTTGGCTTCCCAATCCTTGTTTTAAAATGTCTACAATAGGGAGGGGGACTGACTTCCTTTTTAGATCCCCCCCCGCTCGTCTCAAATCCCAAAAATTTTTCTTCTTTTAAACCCGATTTCCAATTTACTCACGGGTTGTTGTTAAAAGTCCAAATTCTCAATGGAAGAAGTCAGCGCTCTCCGCCGGATGGCATGCGGCTTCGCTCGGCAGGGATGGCAGAGGACTCAAAGCACCACGCTTCTCCCCGGCACCCGATCCGTAGCCTTTAAAAAGGCTCCTTCACGAGTCGGGAGGGCGCTAGCGGTGCTAGCCGAGTCTCCAAGTCCACGGCCCCCGTGGCCGTGGTTTCTAAGGGTCCCCGCATCGCCGGTGCGGTAAAACCCAGCCCCTGCCGAGCCGGCTCCCTCCGGAGCTCGGAGGGAGTCCGCCATTCGGCGATGGCGCCAACCCGGAAGTCCCTGTTTTGATTCTTGTTTTATGGCATCGCGTGTCTTGTGTCTAAATGATTTTTTAAAAAAGTAAATTAAAAGAGAGGGTGGGTTGGCTGGAAGGCCCAGCTATAGACTTAGATGTTATCCCTGCCAAAGCTGCAAGGGCCATCTGTACTTGCTCAGAGGCACTTGCTCCCAAGAATTCGAAGACCAAGCACTGAAAATAAATTCCAGGGCTGAGCCTTCTGCTGAAGACTCAAGCCCTAGCCAGGGCAGTACTTGATCCTGTGAAGAGTGGCTTATAAAGGCATGGAGTCCAAAGACCTTTCCTCTGCTTGTGTTATCTGCTAGCTGCTGTTTGTCGAAGAGAGCACTCTGTCTCTTTCCAGCCAGCGCAGGAATTCAAAGCATGCAGGGGCCCTTCGCTGCCGGAGATCTTATCTTCAGGAAGCTGCACACAGTCGTTGCCACGCCCTGAGATGTAGCTGACAGGAGCCCGAAAGGAGGAGAGAGAGAGAGAGAGAGAGAGAGGGAGAGGGAGGGAGAGAGAGAGAGCGCTGGGAGCCCTGCCTTCCTAGAGACTGATCCAAAACACAAGGGCTTGGGTCATCTGCCTCTGGCTTTCCTTTCCTGACTCTCTTCTCCCTACTGCATTCTTTGGAAAGGAATTTTAGTGTCGTTCCCAGGGGGAATGGGACACACAGAGCTGTCTTCCAAGTCCCACCTTTTGCTGCTGTGTTTCAGTCACAGCTCTTTAAACACAGAATGGAAGTCACAGTGTTCTGTTTTTAATTGGATGGCTTTTAATATATCCATCGCTTCTTGTTGTTTCTTGGTTTTACGAACTATTGCGAGGACTTCCGTTGAATAGCAAGATACAAATTCTCCTCGTAAGCATGTACAGTGGTACCTCAGGTTAAGAACTTAATTCGTTCTGGAGGTCCTCTTAACCTGAGGTGCCACTTTAGCTAATGGGGCCTCCCGCTGGCACCGCACGATTTCTGTTCTCATCCTGAAGCAAAGTTCTTAACCCGAGGTACTATTTCTGGGTTAGTAGAGTCTGTAACCTGAAGCGTCTGTAACCCAAGGTGCCACTGTAAACAGGGCCCTGTCTTACAGAATTGTTGGGAGAGGAAATGTGGGGGGGGGGATGGAGATACCTTGATTCCTTTTGGAAACTGAAAGTGTTTATCAATCTATGATTAGCAGAGGTTCATGGCAGGGGTGCCGACTTGAACAAAATACTGGGGGCCCCAGGTAAGCCCTGCCCCGCATAATTGATCACAAGACAATTATTTGAATGGCAATGCTCATCACATTTTATTTGGGGGGGGGGAGGCAAAAGGACAAAACTCTTAATATAATCTGCCCTGAAAAGTGGCCGATAAATACTTCTAAATAGGTAAATATTAAAAAGAGTAACAGTAAAGAAGTTGGTGCCATAGAGCATAGCCAGAGTGCTTACACAGTCAGCTCTATCGCAGTCAAAATCCAATGAAGCATTTACTAGTCTCAGTTCCAGCCCCAAGACCTTCTATATCTTGGAGATATTTCTCTTCTCTCCCCCCCCCTTTAAAAATGTGGGTCGCTTTCTTGTCCCCCTTCCTTTCTGTATCCTGCTATTTGTTCTTTATCTTTTTGGGGGGTTGTGGTGGGGGTTGTTCTTTGAGATCATAAGCCTGTGGGCAGGACTTTCTTGTTCAGTACAGCACTTAATTTATAGGTGCTTAATTAATAATGACTATCATTTAAAGTAAAGCACCGGGTCTAAGCAAGCCAGTTTTGCTTTCTCTCTGGCTCAGCTCCAAGCCTGCCACTGGGTTATGGATTAAGTGCGGGGACGGCAAGTTGAGACGGGCTGTGCAGGGACTGCTGTGCCGAGAGAGGCATCTGTTGACCCAGCTGGGAGATGCGGAGTTCCGGCAGGGACAAGGTTCCTATTTATTCAGTGGCATCCTGCTGGCTCAGAGGTGGGGTTGTGTGTGTGTGTGTGTGTGTGTGTGTGTGAGAGAGAGAGAGAGAGAGAGAGAGAGAGAGTGTGTGCCGGTCAGCAGGAGCCCCCCCCCCTTCCAGTGGGGATGTCTGGGGTGTGTCTGACCGGGTTTCCTGTGCAAAGGGCTCAAGGAAAGCAAAGCCATGTGGATTCCAGGCTGCTGAGTGAGGTGGCCATTCCCCTTGGAAGAAGGAAGGGAAGGTTCCCTTAGAAGCTGCACCAGAAACAGATTTGCAGCTGAGCTTATTATTTGTTGGGAGGAAAGAGCGGAGGTCCAGTGGGTTGAAGCAGAGAATGTGGAGAATCCTCCAAGACAAATGATTTCTACATAATGCACAATTTTACTTAACTTGTTGCATTTATAGACTGCCCTTTTCCCAAGTGCTTTGGATTGGGAACCCTTTTCGTCTCAGGGTTCCTGACCACAGGAAGCTTCCCAAGTGCGTTTGTTTTGCTGGTTGGTTGGTTTCTTTAGCAAAACTATTTCTCTACAGCCCTTCCTGTAAACATCTTAAGGCGATGTACAAAAATGCGTTAAACTTGCTTATAGAAGAAACAAAACAGTGTGGCCAACATGAGGTTGAAATAGACATATTAAGTTATTATGGCCAATACTCTGTTATCAATGGACTCTGCTTCGAACCCCCCTTCAGCTCTTCATTGTAAACATGTGCAAATCTGAATTCCCACTGATGTCAGTGTCCCCCACCCAAATTTTGATGGCCCCTCCAGATTGGTGGGGGTTCCTGCTACACAATAATGATTCATTACTGGTGGATTTATACAGGACTGTCCACAACCTTTCCACTTTATTGGTTGTTCTGCATTTTGTTACTGCACAATTGCCATCTGGAGGGGGCACCCTTAATGCTACAGTCAACAAAAGTGAGACCCTGCCCTCAAGAACATTTATGGTATGAAAAATACCTTTGATAGAAAGGTATGGGACATGTACTGATTGGAAACAAAGCAGTATGACTTCCCCCAAACTTTTAGCAGGCACAAACGATACTGAAAGCAGGATTGCATATAACTACCCTGATACCATCATGAGCACAAATAATCACAAATGAAAATTGGACATCTGTAGGCCCTGAAACCCTTGCATTTTTCAGGCAAACACCTGCACGGAACTTTGGGGGCAATCATGAGCCATCATGGTAAAATGGATAAGTGGTTGGTGCTAAATGAATACTTGATGTTTATTATTACTGTTGTTATTTTTAAGGTTCGCTCGGATGTATTCTTCCCTCCCCCCCCCCCCAAATGGGTGCTCAGCTGAATTGGAACCAGCAGCTATGTCACGTGCACAACTGTAGATGGAACATAGCAGGATGAACATCTAGGAAAAGTGCCATATCCCCTATAGTGTGGGAAGTCGATTGCAGTTTTGCTTGCGGTGGGAGAGCAATGATTGATTAGCGCCAGGAGCCACCCGTCTGGAAGCAGCTCTTGTCCACATTCCGCAGCGCACCATACTTGGCCTGCAAATGAGTGGCGTTTCGCAAAACCTCTTTGTTTTGCTCTGTTTGGCAGGAGAGGCTGTCCCAGCACCCCTCTCCTACCTGCCAGCAGCCACACTTAAGTATACAACCAAAATGCTCGTTCCATTTTTTTATTTTTTGAAATGTGTGTGTGTTGGGGAAAGGAGGGAAAGAAGGTCCTTCCTCCTCCTCACCCCACCTCCAGCGACATGCCACTGCGCATCAGAATCTTGTCAAATCCATACTTTGCCGGTGCTTGCTCTCTGCCAAGGAAGTTCTTAAATTATATAAAAGAGGCGATAAATTATTGACACCTCTCTCTCCGTCACTTTAATGGATCCGCTTCCTCAAATGGGAGCTGTGATTTATTCAGTGTACAGGGCTGGAGGAGGGGGAGGGTGTTCAAAGCGAGCCTCTACTACATGCCCAGCTTTGCTGAGCATTGAAAATGGCTCATCCCAACCCCCATCCAGGGAGCACAGCTCCCATCCAAATGGTTTGTGTACCTGATAGACAGTGGAGGCCTCCCCCTGGTAATTTGGCCAGATGGCTGTGCTATGGGCAGGTTATAGCATTCAGGAGGGGGTGGGTGAAACTCTCTCTTGTCCAGTTTTCTCCTTGGAGAACCCCCTAATGAAGTTTCCAAATGAAGAACCCCGGTGTTCTCTGGGACACAGCTGGAAAACTGCCGTTTTGGGATGTGAGGATGCAAACCGATATTTTCAACCCCAAAGGCCTGCGAGTTTTGGAGTTGACTCCTAAGGGTTTCAGGAAGGATCTTTCCCAGCCCCCTTACCTGACAGACAGGAGAGGTAGCTGGAGGTGTGTTGTGTTGAAATGGCAACCTTGGTTGTTCAGAGGGTGCCTTGTGCTCCTTTTCTATTTCTCTGCAGGTGTGTTCGCATGCTTGTACAGTGGTACCTCAGGTTAAGAACTTAATTCATTCTGGAGGTCTGTTCTTAACCTGAAACTGTTCTTAACCTGAGGTACCACTTTAGCTAATGGGGCCTCCCGCTGCCGCCGTGCGATTTCTGTTCTCATCCTGAAGCAAAGTTCTTAACCCGAGGTACTATTTATGGGTTAGCGGAGTCTGTAACCTGAAGCGTCTGTAACCCGAGATACCATTGTATTTGCTTTGGTAACATTTGCAGGGGAGAATCTATGGGTGGGAAGGGAAGGTGCTTTATTTTTCCTGTGTCTTATCAATCATCCTTTGCACATGCCCCCCCCCCAAGATATTCATTACTTAACTGCTTAATTTCAGAGCTACTTCTGGCATGTGGGGTACATTTGCAGGGAAGAGCAAGCAGACAAGGAGAGGATTATTTTTTCCCTTGGTTTTATGTGGTTCATATCCTGCCCTTTGGAGAGATCTTTCCTCTTCACATGCCTATTTCTCCCTAGTATTTTGAATCTTTGGGGTAGTTTGCGTTTATCTTTGGGGATCATTTTTACATGTTAACATTAAGAATATCAGGTTACCACCCAACAGTTGCTAAGGAGAGGCGTATCTGAGCCTTGGACCATGTGAAGCAATGACTAAGAGGAGAAGAGGAAGAGATCTTTATTGAATAACCGCAGCCACCTCCCATAACTTTTCACAGTATCCCTTATGTTAAAAAGGAATCAGTGGCTGAATGGCCAGCAGTCATAGGAAAACCTGTCGCCTCACACGTGTGAAAGAGAATCCTGGGTATTAGGGGAATGTGTGTCTTGTAGTAGGGCTCTAATTGAAAGATTAATCCACAAAAGCTTCTGTTGATTGATTGGTAGGGGGCCAGTTTTGATCTATGAAAGCAAATTTTAATGGGGCTGTGAATAAAGGGCACCCTTTAGATGCTGTTTTGGGTCTGCTGTGTGCCTGTAATAGGGAACGGAGAAATATTAAAGGCAGCTCTCCCTTGTGTAACAGTGGGTGGCCACTTCTGTTGAATCGCAAGCTCTCCCACACTCCCTCCAGTATCTTACAAAGGAACCTCCATTGATGCTTTTTTTTGGTCCTATGCAACTGCACTTAATTAATGGATCTAATCGATTCATTTATAAAGTGGCACATTATTAATCAGCTAAAGTAATTCCTTGTCATCGGTTGACAGCCTCTTCTCTGATATTTCAGAAAACTTTCGGCACGCCCTTGGAGAAGCAGATTTGTTTCTCCCAACCGCAATTGTATCGTGAGCTCCTATTTTCCTCTGCCAAACGTTGAAGTGTGTGCAAATACAACACTTGAGGAGCACTGGCAGAGCAGAGGCCTCGGGCCTTTGAGGAAAGAAAGCGTCGCGACCCTATTGAACGCCTTGGGAAAACAGTCCTAAAAACCAACAAGTATATGCTAAGTCTACGAGCGAGAGCTTTGCCCTGTAAAAACACTTAGTTGCCTTGACTTTTTCTTTTAAAAAAAGCTCCTCCCATGTCCCACCAATTTTTATATTTCATTCCTCAGTGTGAGGTGGTGGCCAAACAACCATGGGGAAGAATCCCTGTTGGCTCACTTTGTCAAACAAAGGTGTGCTCTATAAACACAAAGGTAAAATGCCCTATTTGAGGCCTCCCAGGATCCTTTGTGGAGAGAGTGTGAGAGGCGGAGGGGGGCGGGGGGGAGAGTCACCTCCTCCCTGGTTTCGGCCTGAGCTTTGCCCTCCCGAAATCAAGGGAAGTAGAGACTTGGGAGCAAGGGGTGGACATCTGACTTCAGAGCAGGTATGCAAGAAAACAAAAGGCAGAGCTGGGAAACTCTATTTCTGTTATTCCCTAACATACAGCATTTCTCATTTAAGCTCCTGGAAGAACAAATGCCTTTAGAAACTTAGGAACCTACCGAGTCAGGTGATTTCAGGCAGGCAACTTTTCCAGCCCTGTCTTTTGCAAGGAAAGCATGTTCTGTACGTCTGGGTTAAAACACTTCTTCTAAGCTAACATTTTCACCTGGGGATGCTTGGTACCAGTGCTGTAACTAATCGTTTCTAGGGCAGGTCCACATCACAACTTTAAAGCACATCAAACACACCTTGACTTCCCTTCTCTCTCTCCGCCCCAGCCCCGAAATCTGGGAGCTCAAGTTTCCTCCTAACAGAGCTACAATTCACAGTAACCTGAACAAATTATAGTTCCCAGGATTCTTTGGGAGAAGTCATGTGCTTTAAAGGTGCATTGCATGTCGTGGCACCTGGACTAGTTAAGAATAGATTTGCCCAGTGCTCTTGAGCAGGAACAAAAACTTGCCAGCCCTTGCTGTCCAGTGTTAGTGTAATTTCTTTCCCCATACCAGAGTTATTCAGTGGTGGAATGCAATGAACTAGGTAAGGCTGCTGACCTAGGGCCAGTAAGGAGCTATATGACAGGGCCACTCTGGTCTGGTTTGCCAATAACACTTAAGTCTTGGTTTGTTTAACAAATCGCAGGTGAACCTGGACGTGCAAACAAATGGTGGCTTGTTTCCCCAAAGTTTAATTTGTTTTCCATCTTCTCTTGCCTCCTTCCTTTGCAGTTTGATGAGCGTCTGGGGTGGGGTGGCCAAACAAACCGTAACTAAGGAAGGGTGCTGGGTTCATAAGTAACGCCAAGCCATAGGTTCATAAGCCGAGGTTCATAAACCAACAGCAAACCATGGCTTCATACTGTGGTTTGTCGACAGCAAGCAAGCCATAGTTACGTGCAAACCTTTCCCAACAGCTTGATGTTAAGCCATAGTTTTCGTCTACCACCTAGAACACATGCTTATTCCCATGGTGAAAAAGAAAGGATTATACAGTTCACTAGTTTACTCATACGTTTTATTTATTCTATTTCTCAGTTGGTAGATCCTTAATCTCAGGGGCGTGGGTTTGAGCCCCACATCAGGCAAAAAGATTCCTGCATTGCAAGGGGTTGGACTAGATGACCCTCATGGTCCCTTCCAACTCTGCAATTCTGTGATTCCTTCAAGGAGCTTAAAAGTGCCATGCATAATTCTCCCCAATGAGCTTCATGGATAAGTGGGCATATGAGCCCAGGTCTCCCCAGTCCTAGTCCGACACTCTTGGCAATTACAGAATGCTCTCGGTATATTACATGTTTTGCAGCCCTGCCTAGATTGTACCTGGGGCAGGTGCCCTTAAAGTCTCCCCTTCATCGCATTATTGCTCTTTCTCAGCCGGTGGATTTTGCTTCATGACAACAAGGATCTATGACATCTTTTATTCGTCAGGCTTTTTAGTGTCCCCACACCCCATATAAAAGCACATTGAAAACGAAGCTGTTAAAAAAGTAATAATCAGCCGCATAGGTTTACCCGTGGCCAACGAAAGCTGATTCAAGCAGGGAAAGATTTTAAAGGTTTCCAGAGGGGCAACTGCAATTTTATCTTGCAGCAAAAGCAAACCAAGAGCTTCAGGGGGCTGCAAAACGTATAATGGCATAAGCTTTCATCATATGAGGTGTGCCTGAATCCATGACATTATACAAATGGTGGTCTTTAAGGTGCCACAAGACTATGATTGTTCTTAAAAGGGGTTTGGGAGTCAGTGTTTCTCCATAGGGTGACCAGGTTACAGAGTTGTAGGGCAGAGGTGGGGGCGATTGAGGATCTCTTTCCGTATGCCCTTTTTGTCCGAATATGCTGTGAAAATGTATTAATTCAGAGGATGTTCTCAGCAGATCTGAGAGGCACATATTGAGTTAGGAAATGCTGTCATATTATTGCCTTGACTTCTCTTCAACGTGCCACCATCGAAGTTGAAGCTTGCATAGAACTCGGCTCATTTTCTTGTTCACTTCTGTTTATTGCACAAGGAGGAATCCAGGTGAGCTGGTTTTAATCTTGGAGGGCTGTTGTGATGTGACTTTAAAAAACAACAACCCCAAAACTTTATTGCAAGTATAACAGAAGGAAAAAAGAAAGAAGCAACGTCAGCTCACATAAACAGTAAAGAAAAACCCATCAATCCTAATTTGAAGATGTATATTAATATAGGCAGTCGGTATGTCCAAATGGATATCCAAACAAGATTGATTACAATATATTTGTAGAAAGGGCAGTAATGGATGGGGGTTTGCTTATCCTTCCAGCCTTGCAATACAAGTCTTTCTGCACACATAAGGGCTCTCAAGATTAACTTTAGTTGTTTGCCCCCACATTAGAGGAATATAATTTAAATGTTTGTGAACATCAGCAAACACCAAGGATTTTTCCATAGCAAAAATAACGTGAACAGCAGTTTCTGACTCAGAAGAAGACACTTCAGGTCCTGCCTACATCATATGCCTCGGAAGAGGCATGATCACCATTACACCACCAGCATCTGTCTGAACCAGCCAGTTTCTTCCTGTGAGTCCCCCGAATTTAGGGTTCCTCCACACTTCTGCTTGTGCCGTGGCCGAGAAAGTATGTGTCTGAGTAGTTTTCTGCTTGATCCACACTTTCTAAGCATGGATCCATGCAGTTTTCCCCTCGCCCCCACTGCTTTCCGAGGGAGGACCCACTCTTTAGCAACAGATCGGAACCAACGCCAATCCAGGGGAAAAACCCGAATTGCTGTTTGCTCCAATTGAGCGCTAAAGCTGGGAGAAGAGGGAGTGTGCGCAAGCCCATTGTGTGTGAAGGATTTTGCCTTAAAAGAGAGGGACTTGACTGGCAAGTGTGTAGGCATTTGTGTTTTCTATCTACGCAGTTGACACTTTGCTCAGTCTGTTATAGCAAGGCATGCAGGTAAATATCGAGATGCACAGGCTGCGTTTTGGTTGGGGGAGCGAGTATTGGAGGTTGAGAAGGAAAGGGACATGCCGCTTGCGCTCATGGTTCGTATTTGCTTAGAGGAAAGGGGATGGTTGAGTCTCCATTGATCCCACCTGACATCCATTGCTCCCCTACTTAAATATCTGGCTTCCGTAAACATGTGTCAGTCTTTTAAGGTGCCACCATTTTTGTTACAACAAGCTAGTTGTACCACTACCCCTCTGGAACGCTTTGTCCAGATTTGGGGTGTGTAAAAGAAGATGCGCTTTGTGGATTTGCTTGGGGGGGGCAGCCTTGTGTAGGAATTTCCTTGATTGTGCCAGCTTGAGTCAGCTGTGTATGTGTGTGTGTGTTAGTCTGTGGGTATCAAGCTGGAGAGAGGGATTTTTTTTATGTTCTGTATTTTTATTTATCCATGTGGGCATTATTCTTTATTAAATTTGTATACCACCCTATGCCCAGCGATGTTGGGGCAGTTCACAACATAAAACACAGAATACATTCAAAAAATAAAAACAAAGACAGCCCAATAACCTTTCCACACTACATTTTAAAAGGGCATCAGGTCGTAGATTTGTGGAGTGTGCATGTGCGTGTGCACATATGTATTGGATGGTCGAGCATCGTTCCAAGTCAGTTTCCCCCAAATGTATCAGCAGATGGATCAGAGAAACACACCATAAAACAAACTTTATATGCAAGCGAACCTACAGTTATCGAAGAATTACATTCCACAGTGCTGGTAACAGAGTAGGCATGTTATTTTGTTAATGTTTTTGTGGAATATGTGTTTTTCTGTGACATGCTTACCTGTCTGGTGGGGCTAAGGCTGCAGTCCTAAGCACAGATGGTAGGAAATCAGGTACCATGAGCTCTGGAGTGCCGACTCCCAAATACTCAGAAGAACATAGGAAGCTGCCTTATACAGTGGTACCTCTGGTTGCAAACGGGATCTGTTCCAGAGGCCCGTTCGCAACGTGAAAAGCTGAAGCGCCGTATCTGCACAGGTGCGTGGTGCAATTTGGCACTTGTGCGCATGCGCGAAGCTACTGGGCATGCACAAGCAGCGAAACCCAGAAGTAACCCTTTCCGGTACTTCCAGGTCGCCGCGGGACGCAACCTGAAAAAAGGTAACGTGAAGCAAACGTAACATGAGGTATGGCTGTACTGAATCAGACCACTGATCCATGCCAGAGGCTCGGCAGGGAATTTTTCCTAGTCCTATGCTGGGGATTGAACCAGGCACCTTCTGCATTCAAAGAATTACACTCAACAGTGCTGGTTACGGCCCTTCCCCAAATCATGCTCAGGATTAGGCTGTAAATATAAATTGGGTTAGGATATGGCATACTGTACCATGAGACAGATTATATCATGTCCACACTGTGTATATGAAATAGGCAGGTGTGTGTCAATAAGGCGCATGATCCTGAATGTTGGATACATTTGTAGTGTGCACATGCGATAGAGGAGTCATCTGCCTTTGTTTTTGTCCAACTATATACACTTGCTTCTAGTCTTCATGTGAGATTACAAACAAACCGCCATTTAAGCCAAGAACCATGAAAAACCTGAAATTCAAAACATGCTCCAGTTCTGACCAATTCCCCTTAAACAACTGTTTTAGATATTTACTTATATTGGATAATCTGACAATGACCAGTGTTTCACCAGCCCCTATTCTAATGAAGTATTTTACTGTTTTTCCAATATTTTGTAATTGGGGATTTAGAGAGTGGAAGAGAAAATTAAGTCTCAAACGTGATACATTATGTTTTTTTCTGAAAGCAGATAAAAAACTAGTATTACCAAACAAACCAATAGAGCATTTTGGGAACATTAACAGGCTTTTGAACACCATTGGCAAAACCCATGCCTCGCAAATGGAAGGTGTCGGGTTTATTCCCTGGCATCTCCCTGAAAGAATCAGGAAGGAGGAAAGAGACAGTGCTGGGTTAGAGAGACAACTAGTCTGACCTGGAACAAAGCACACAGGTGTTAGATTTTCTGAGGGGTGTTTTAATGGAGATATCTTAGTACATTCTTGTGATAAACTGTCTTGAGCTTGGTCTAAAAAGGTGGGGAATTAAAATATTTAAGAGTACAACCACTGTGAAATTATCATGTGGGAGTCCTGTTGAAATTTAACAAGGGATGCATTAGAGAAGGTTTTGCTGGAATGTGACATAAGTAAAAACGCTGGGCTGCACTCCGTCCATCACAGGCACCTTCCCAGTGCAAGGAAGGGATGGATCAGAGGTGGCCACAGCAGAGCCTAATTTTTCCCTCCTTGGTATCTGCATGTGGGCAGTCAGCATGCCAGGTCAATTCTGGAAAGGGGGCACTTTCTGCTCCATCAAGAAACATGAGCTCCGACATGGGAGGTGTGCCCAAGCCTCTCATTCCCACGCAATCTTTGTTTGCACAGTGGGTGGAAGAGCGAAACAGAGCTCTGGTATGCTCTTTGTGGATTCTTCCATGTTCAAGTACTGTGCTCCTGGTGGACTAAATCACTGAACCAGGTAGAGGGCCTTCTCAGTAGTGGTACCCGCCCTGTGGAACACCCTCATATCAGATGTCAAACTGGTAAATAACTATATGACCTTTAGAAGGCAGCCCTGTACAGGGAAGTTTTTAATGGCTGACGTTTTATTGGATATTATTATGTTTGTTTGTAGCCCACCCATCTTACTGGGTTGCCTCAGCCACTCTAGGCGGCTTCCAACATATATAAAAATGTAATAAAACATTAAACCAGGCATCCCCAAACTCGGCCCTCCAGCTGTTTTGGGACTACAACTCCCATCATCCCTGACCACTGGTCCTGTAAGCTAGGGATGATGGGAGTTGCAGTCCCAAAACAGCTGGAGGGCAGAGTTTGGGGGTGCCTGCATTAAACCTTCAAAAGCTTCCCTATACAGGGCTGCCTCTAGATACCTTGTAAAGGTTATATAGTTACTCATCTACTTGACATCTGATGGGAGGGCGTTCCACAGAGTGGGTGCCACTACCAAAAAGGCCCTCTGCCTGGTTGCCTGTATTTTGTTGGGAGCCGCCCAGAGTGGCTGGGGCATCCCACTCAGATGGGGTAGCATATCAATAATAAAATTATCATCATCATTAATATTACTGCATCAGATTCATTCTGTTAAAAATCTTGCAGAATCCTACCACTCTCCTATTGCACATGAAACCAAATGCAACTTTTCTTCAAAAAGAATTGTACAGTCATACCTCGGGTTACAGACGCTTCAGGTTGCGTTTTTTCGGGTTGCGGACCGCCAAAACCCAGAAGTACCGGAACCGGTTATTTCTGGGTTTCGGCGGTCACGCATGCGCAGAAGCACTAAATCGCGCTTTGCACATGCACAGATGCACCGAATTGCAACCTGCGAGTGTGCAGACGCACCGCCGCGGGTTGCGAACATGCATCCCGCACGGATCACGTTCTCAACCCGAGTGTCCACTGTACTGGATATTTCTGTAGTGAAAGTGCGTTGTAATATTATTTTGCGTGTGTATGTATATGCTGGAGCAGATTGGGGTGTGTGTTTGTTCTCTTTTTCTGTGAGGTGTGTGCTACAAAGCCATATGCGTATGTGGTTCAGATCTGTACCAGAGTATGGGTGAGACTAGTCGTTCCTGCATTATCGGGCCTTTCTGGCCCAGGGAGATAATAGGTCCTGCCAGATCCGCACCCCCCCCGCACTCCCCTTGACTCCTCTGCCATGACCCACCCCCCTCCTCTGGCGTGTCCATTGTCGAGTGCCATGGCCCTCTCTGGCCCCACAATGGCTGCCTTTGTGCGGCTGGTAGCTTGCCTCTTTTGTCAAGTGCCCTTTTTAATGCCTCGCTTCCCCTCCTCTTGGCCTCCAGGCAGCTCTGCTGATTACCTCCACCTCCCTCATCACAGTCTAGTCCCGGCTGTTTCAGGGGAGATCACGTCCCCACCGTCCGTCCGTCTGGGGAGAGGGAGGAATGTCCCTCCATTACGTTCCAGAGTTGTCCTCCTTTACACAGTGCATAATTAACTGGCAGAATGATGTGGTGTCCACTGGCTTGAAGTGGCTTTTTCCGAGAGGATTAGAGAGCGAGAGACATTCATGGAGGGTACAGATCTATCACGGGCTGCTGCAGTCAGGGTTCTGCTCCGGGAGAAACTTTCTGAGTTAACTGTTCTTCATCTGCCCCAGCTTCTCCTTCCCTACGTTTTGTGTCTTGGCCTGGCTTACAAATACAAACTCTGCATTGAGGAAATGGGAAAAGCAGCTGCAGCTAAACTGCAGTTCTTTGTTTCCCGGAAGACCTATAATATAGTCAGGACGGATCCAGGAAGCTGTGTGTTGTCTCATTTGAATGCTGGTTCAGCTGGATTTTTGAAACCACAGCTGATGGGGAGCTGATCTTTTTACGCTTCCAATGGAGGGTGGCCAGGTGAAAATGGAGTAGGAGTCCTGCACCTTTTGCGGTTGTGTCAGCCCATTGTCCTGCCCCCAAAGTCACATCTAAGGCACGTTTATTTTGTGAGGGGTGGGTGGGGAGAGCATTGTCTCTATCTGTTGGGACATTCTGGAAGCCCAGCCTAAGTTTTTACAGTGGTGCGGAATATCTAAGCTTTTAAAAAATTCAAAAGCCATTTTGGACCGTGTTCTCCCAAGGGAGTTGTGGGCATTGCTTAATTTAGAGCAGAGCTGCTCTAAAAGGAAGTCCTGGCCCTTAACTCTTTAAGGAAATGGGATCAGACTTCAGAGGTGAGGAGAGGGCATTTCATACATGCACAGAAGCAGTCTTTTATTAGCTCGTACCTAAAAAAAGGGGGCCAGGGACTAGGATGGGAGCAGGTACTGCTAAATAAATATGGCTGAACGAAGAGGGGTGGGGCTGTGCGGGTTCAAGATAAATAGGGCCTGCAAGAAATTGCTTCCACTTGCCCCACGGCCCCCGCCCACTGCAGTATGCTGGAAAAGATGGGGGGAACCTTTCTGACCCTAAAATAGTGGCTCTGCACACATGGTAACAGCTCTCTCTTTTTTTGCAGTGTGGCCTGGGGAATTGTGACAGGTTTTCTTGCAAACATTTCCCCCCTGCAAAAAGAAAATATTCTGCTGGCTAAATTGGGAGGGGTTGCTGGGGGCTGTGACAGGGGAAGGGGGGCAGCAGTGCTCCCCGTCTTTTGAGAGAGATTCCAGAAGCCCTGACCTCCCCTCCGCACCTGCAGTTTTCACCAAAGAATACGACCTCTGTTTGCTGCCTTTGGGTGGGAGGTGGGCACCCTTGGCTCTGGCCCAGCAAGGGCATGTCGGAGAGCAGTTAATTTGCGCCTCCGTGGGCATAATTGGGTGACCCGACAGCCGTCCTGTTGGCAAGGGGAACAGTCATCTCGTTGTTCTAGCTACTGGCTTTCCCTTTTGTCTTTGCCCCAGGCGATGGGGGGCTGGGAACAATCCATTGTGAACTGTACATTCCCTGTTCTGGTGTCTCGGCCTGCTTTGCAGGAGGTGTCCCACCCCCCTCACAAACCCTTATGGCAACTGCCCCATTTTGACGAATAAGGGATTTAGGACAAGCCGGGTGACTGGGGGCAAAATATCTTGACAGTGAAGGACGTCAAAACTTTCTACGAAAGCCTGAAATGAACTGAAAGTTTATAGTAGGCCGTGAGATGATGGTCAGCTTGCATAGCAAAAGGGAGTTGCTAGGAATGAGAGTGTCTCTTCCATGAAACTCTTGCGGGACTTGGGACCATTCTGTAGAACAGGAGAGTGCTGAGGTAAAAGCATATTATTTATTTGCATTTATTTCCCACCTTTTCCTCCAAGGTGGCTTACATGGGTCGTTGTCGTTCCTCATTTAATCCCCACAACCACCCTGTGAGGTAGGTTAGGCTGACAGGCAGTGACTGGGCCAAGGTCACTGACTGTCACTCATGGCTGAGTGGGGATGTGAACCCCACTCTCCCAGGCTCTGGTCCAACACACTAACCACTATACCACACTGTCTTTTATACAGAGGCGAATAATCATGCATTCCTGTAGAAGGGACATGACAGCTTGCAGGGTTTTTTTTATTGTTTTGAATAAATATATATTATCCCATTTTTTTAAAAAAAGCTGCAGGAAAAAACAAAACTTGGCAGTGTTTAAAAGTGTTTCACGACTATCTTAGTAGCACCGGCGCAGGATGTGTGGCAGAACTGCAGATGTTGTAAAGCAAGGGTGGGGAAGCTTATTCAAGGCAACAGATGTGACTCCTCTATCTTTGTACAGGAGGCTACATTCCTGTCAGGCAATGTATTATCACAGGTCAAGGAGATGTTTCAGCACAGTAAAGGGGGTGGCCTGGGGAGACTCCCAAGGACGGAATGGAGAGGCAAAGAGGGCCTCTTTCAGACCCCTGCTTTGAAGAAGTGTAGCTTGTTTCCAAGGCAATGTCTAAAATCCCTGGTAGAGGACAAGGATCCTGAGATCACATTAAGGGTAGCCAAATTCTGTGCGATTGCCATAAAACTTAGGGAACAAGCTGTGCTACCATAATGATTAAGGTTTTAAATGAAAATTTTAGGTTATATGTTAGTGACTAAGTTTTAATTTATATATTTTTAAACTGTTGCTATATCTGTATTGTCCCTGTTATACCTAATAGCAAATTCAAATGTATCCCTAACGTGTTTTATGACTTCCTTGATATTGTATGTGGGCTGGAACTGGTCTGTGACCAAAATAATAAAATTCGTTCGTTCTGGTTCATGGGGTCACGGAGAGTCGAACACGACTAAGACGACTAAACAACAACAAAAGCTTTTAAAATTACATGTATATATATATGTTCAAGTAGGGGACATTCCTGGCGATTTCAGATAGTAGCCTTCCAGACCCTGGATGCACCTTTTAACCCCATGTGTGCATCTGGGAGCCCACTTCTTAATTTGTCATAGTGTGTGCTGGTGGTGGTGTTGCTGTTGCGGCCAGGCCCAGTTGTGGGTCTTAACCCACCAGTTGAGGGCCAGTGGTTTAGGATGCAAAAAGCAGCACGGGGACCTCTAAATGTCGTTGGGACTCCAACTCCTATCAACCCCACCACCATCATTGGCCATCCTGGGAGTTGGAGTCCATATTGGCTGCATAAGAGACCACCGAGGGCAGGCCGTGCTTAAACTTGTTTAAATGTAGAAGCGTTGTGCGCTGGGAGACATCAGTAGGTGTCATGGCCGAACAGGAAATTGGAGGCAAGCAGGGCGCCACCACTGACTTTTCTAAGCAGAACAAAGAGGTCTAATAATGCTAAAGGTCGGAAATGGTTGATGTCTGAATAGGGCTATACGGAATAAATCTGAACCGTTGCCATCCTTGAATCATAAGAGTTGGGTCATCTAGTCCAACCCCCTGCAATGCAGGAAGGTGCCTTACGGGGGATCGAACCTGCAACCTTGGCATTATCAGCACCACACTGAGCTATCTTAAGTCCTGACAGTGAATACCTCTGAATGCAGTCACTGTGTGTTTCCTTCAGGTTTCCTGGTTTGTTCTCCAGGTTTAAGAAAGCTGGGTAGCTGGAATTTTGTGTGTGTGTGTGAGAGAGAAAAAATTAATAGGACTCTCGGAGCTTAAATGTTCCCCTTCCACTGTATCTTCCTAGACTCAACTATATTTTTCCATAGCCAGAAACGTGGCATAGCCATGCTCCAAAATGTTCTGCTTTTCCCTTCTTCTTAAGACTCCATTGCCCTCCGAAAAGAGCCCTCCCTCTCCTCGCAACAAACCAGCTCCCTTTCCCAATGTCAGAAGCAGGCCCCAAACCCCTGCTTCCAACTGAATGCTAATTTATATCTTCAGGCATATTCATGTGGTAAATATCTTTTCCTGGACTGTACCACTTCAGACTGAAGATGAGGTAATTGCATCCTAAAGAAAACAAACAAAACTAGAAACCTTACATGTACAAAATAAGCATGAAAGGGGAAGTAAGTATGTTTCAGCTTGCCCTGCTCCCTGATGCGCTGCCTTTCTTTGTGCAGGTAGTGAGCATTCTAATATACCCCACACACTCTCACACTTCCACCTGAAGTTGTACAGTCCAGGAAAAGCTTGATGATTTGATTCTGCTAAATGTATTACTTGGCCCTCGTTAGAATCCCGTCTTGGCTTCCTGCCTGGTTCCTTGTTTTACTCGTGAGCCCAACCCAACAGACTCTTTGCAGATTTGAGGAAACAACCCAGGAGTCCAGGTTACACTAGCTATAATGACAATTGTGATAAATGAGCAATTTTGAGTCAGGGCTTCGTCTCAGACCTGTTTTCTGTTCAGCAGTGGAACAAATGAAATAACAAAGGGTGTTTCTGAGCATCTGTAGAGAAGAGTGCCCCTCTCTCATCACTGGCTTAAACACAACCAGTCCCCTATGTATCTGGGATTATGAATACAGTCTTACCTCAGGTTACAGACGCTTCGGGTTGCGCAATTTCAGGTGGCACACCGCGCCGAACCCGGAAGTACCGGAACGGGTTACTTTTGGGTTTCGGCACATGCGCAGAAGTGTTAAACCGTGCTTTGCGCATGCGCAGAAGCGCCGAATTGCGACCCACATTTGCGCAGACGCATCGCTGCGGGTTGCAAACGTGCTTCCTGCACAGATCACGTTCGCAACCTGAGCGTCCACTGTAAAGGGCTTCCAGGAGAGACAGTCTCTCCCTTTTGCAATTCAGCACTGGCTCCAACCTGCTGGGCTCTCAGCCTTTCTCAGAATTAGGAATAGAATCCAGCATATTAGTTGCTCAGATAGCCATGTGCCTCTGTGTCTCCCCTGTGGTTGGCTTTGGGCCACACCAGGGTGTGTGTGTGTGTGCGCACGCGCATGTTGGGGTAGGGATGGGAGGGGGAATTGGCCTTGTGAGACCTTGCATTTGGGGCCATCAGGGTGAGGACGTCATGAGCCGTGAGTTGGTGCAAAGTCCTCAGGGTGCATTCCCCAGCTGTGAGCCTCTTCCTGCGCAGAGGCCCCACTCAAACGAAACCCCTTTCATGTCTAATCTCCTGGCATGCGCCAGCCCTTTTGTTTGGCAGGCCACATCCTGGCTCTATTCCATGCAAGGTTTGTGTGTGTGTGTGTGTGTGTGTGTGTGTGTGGCTTTTTATTTTTTTAAAAAAGTGGTTAAGAAGGGGGGAGCTAATCAAACCCATCCTTGGGGGACTGGCCTGGAGGCCTTTCCCATCTGAAGGCCTGCTCACCCTGCGCAGGGCCAGGCCTTTTAATATCCTGTCTGACTGGTTTACTCCGGACTCCGGCTTGAAGAAAAACATCGGCAGACATCCTACAGGAAAGGGGCTGTGGGTGTGCAGCCAAGCGCCTTAACCTTTTCATGCCTGGGGGAGCGGAAAACGCATCGCACATGTGCAGGCTGTGTTTCTTTTCATTGCTACCCTTGTTTTGCGACTGTGCCCATGCAGGTCCGCACATTTGCACGGCACAGCTTCTCGTCTGTTTTTATTGACAGGCTGCTCAGACCCATCTTCTCTTTTGACAACTGTGGCAAAAAAAAAAGAAAAGAAAAAAACCCAGCATTTGGTTCCCAGTCTTCCCTCCACTCTACTCTTCTCTAGATCATAGCCCCTTCTCCCCTCTGGAGAAGGACGGCTGGTCTTGACCCCATGTCTTGCACATGCCACCACACCCCCTCTGGTGAGCTGTCTTGAATCCAGGAGTCGTGGGAACCAAAACATTTGAACAAGTTTGTGCCAGGGTGGAGGTGAGATCAGTAAACGTGTGTGTGTGTGTGTGTGTGTGTGTGCACACACACACACACACACACACACACACACACACACACACAAACAGAGAGCATTTCATGGGACTGGAGCCTAGAAGCTTGGAGGGAGGTTTCCCTCTTGAATCCACCTCTCTGCTAGGTCAGAGTTTCCTTAAAAGATTCCATGTGGCTCCATTTTGTGGCACACAAGTTGAACAGATCGGATGGGGGTGCATCTCGGGGCCTGCCGTCATGTTACACTGGATTACAGTTAGTTTTTATGCTGCTTTCCAGCCAGGACAGCCCCAAGGCTGCACATGCAAGTTAAAAGCGCAAAATAAAACAATAAAACACCAATTAACAAACAAGACTTATCGAGAGAGGGGGGGAAAACAATAGTAAGTCCTGATAGCATCTTAGAGAAACAGAAGCAGGATGAAATCAGGGGCCTCGCGCAATGAACACAAGTTGTCCTCGTAAAACTCCAGATGGTAAGATGGCCTTCAACATCCATTGGGAGGAGTGGAGGGAAGAGTCTGTAAACAGACCTTCCAAGGGAAGGAGGTTCCACAGCCTAGGAGCCACCATGGAGAAGGCTCATCGTCCTTTGTACAATGGCAGGACATGGAGCAAAAAACCCTGCAAATATCTCAATGGTCTAGCAACCTCCTTTGGAAACAAGAAGTCCTTCTGATACCATAGATGCAAGTTGCTTTGGAATTTAAAACAAACTGGAGCCAGAGTAGTTCAAAAAATAGAAAAGCAATGGCTTCCACGTGGTGGACCCCAGGAAAAAGCACTCGGCACCAGTTGTAGTTTCCAGACATACTTCCATGTAGAGCTTACTAGTCTAACCTTAGATGTGACCAAAGCATGAGTGATAGTGGCTGTCTTTTTCAGGAAGGGCTGTGATGTTGGTTTGTTTTGGGGTTGTTTTTTTAATTGAGGCATTTTTATCCCACCTTCACTCCCATAAACTTAGGGCATGTTTACATTAGACTGGGAGAGAAGGCAGGGCGGGGGGTGGGAGAGAGAGAGAATCTGACTGTCCTGTCACTCAGGAAGCTTCATGACTAAGTAAGGTTTGAGTCCCGGGTCCAGTGCTCTAACTACTACCAGGGGTCAGCAAACTTTTTCAGCAGGGGGCCGGTCCACTGTCCCTCAGACCTTGTGGGGGGCCGGACTATAATTTGGAAAAAAAAAATGAACAAATTCCTGTGCTCCACAAATAACCCAGAGATGCATTTTAAATAAAAAGACACATTCTACTCATGTAAAAACACACTGATTCCCGGACCGTCCGTGGGCCGGATTAGAAGGCAATTGGGCTGGATCCGGCCCCCAGGCCTTAGTTTGCCTACCCATGCACTACACCAGCCTGGCCCACCTGCCCGAGCTGTGCAAAAGTACTTCCGGCTACAGCCACCACTTGAGCATCCAGTAGCACAGGATAATCCCAAAACCATGTGCCAGACTCTTGAGAAGGAGGATCATCCCATCCGGAACAGGATAAATACCCATCCTTAGATCAGCTTCCCTGCTGGCCAGCAGCACCTCTGTCTCGCCACCTCCTGTCCCCAGCTTCCTTTAGGCACCTTTTTCATTTTGCCTGCTGAAGGATCTGTGTAACTCCAGAGCTTGCGTGCTTTTTATGCCAACAGATTTTTGATTCAGTGAAATTAAGCTCACCTTGTTCTGCTGTTTTTTGGCAGGAGGGAGCTCCCTCCTTAACTAATCCTGCAAGTTGGCCCCTCAGAATCTTGGCTTCCCATCCCATTTGCTGTAACCCATCTCAGACCCCTGCTTCCTTCTCTCAGATGGGAATAATATCCAGGCTTTTAGCTGCATCCTGTTACAACCAGCCTAGACCTGCTTCCTTCTGCATCGGTGGCTAGAAGTCCAGATTCCCAGGCTTTTCTTCCTCTAGGGATCATCCGTAGGATATATTGCATTTTAAATGTCTTCTAAAAACCCTTTTCTACCTTCCGTCACACTTCTGCACCATTTCTAACCAGCACCGAAGGTCTTGTTTGTCGCAACTGCGTTATCTCTCCCCACCCACAGAGAAATGTGACATACTTTATAGGGGATTCCCTGCCTCATATCACAGACACAAGATTGCACTCTTGTAGTCAGTGTTAATTAACTTGGAGCAACCACGCAACAACTATTCACACCCCTTTTGCCCTAGAAGAACCCCGGTTATTTTGCTAAACTCCGTTGATAAGCAGATATGCACTCTGTGAAAGCACAGAGCCACTTTGGTCTGTACAGTAACACTGTGTGTGTGTGTGTGTGTGTGTGTGTGTGTGTGTGTGTGTGTGTGTTTCTGGCATTAAATTGCAGGCTTTGTTGTTGTTGTTTTTAAGACAAGTGTCCAGATTGTTTTATCGTCCTTCCCGAAAGCAAACCCCTTCCCTTCCGGATCCAGGAATCCAGCAGCGTCAAGTCACTACTGCGCTGCCTCCCTTTCCCCCTCCCCACCACCCCGCCCTGTTCTGTTGAGCTGCTGTGCCAAGCATGTAAAGCTCCTGGGATTGGCTGTGTCTGGCTCAATCCCACATCTTATTTCTCTGGCCTGAAAATGTCAAATCGCATATCGCTGCGGTGCCATCCCACCCTTGCAGAGAGCTTGCTGGAGGCGGCTTCCGAAGCTTCCAGGCCTTCGGGCATCCCTGTTTGGGGTTACTCTTCCCTACTGGGCTGTCCTGTTCCCACTTCTCAGTGTTTCTCTGGGAGGGTATCTTACGTAAAGGCTTTGCGGTTTCAGAATCTGCCTGCTAAAATATGAGCAGCTGAGCAGCATCCCTCCAGGACAGAGCGCTGGGGCAGCTCAGGCTCCAATCCTGCTGTTGAAACCACAGAATGGTTTTCCCAGGAGGCCAGCTGACATTTGTACAGTGGTACCTCAGGTTAAGAACTTTATTCATTCCGGAGGTCTGTTCTTAACCTGAAACTGTTCTTAACCTGAAGCATCACTTTAGCTAATGGGGCCTCCCACTGCCACCGTGCCGCCACAGCACGATTTCTGTTCTCATCCTGAAGCGAAGTTCTTAACCTGAGGTACTATTTCTGGGTTAGCGAAGTCTGTAACCTGAAGCGTCTGTAACCTGAAGCGTATGTAACCCGAGGCACCACTGTACTGGGATTTGCCTCTGATTAGCAGCCATTGCATGATCTGCGGGGGGCCCACTCCACCCCAGATTTCTAAGTTCAGTCAAGACAAAACCCCAAATTCAGTGCAAAGGATACGAATTGATGACCAAACAGCAATTGTTTTAGAATGTAATCTTCTTCACATCCTGCATTAGTATCCCTGCAGAGAATTTGGAAGGTTTTTTTCCCCCTTTTTCTTTAGGGCAGTTAATAGTAGGCAGAACCAAGTAAGGTATTTTTGTGCGCAAATGTCTCAAGAGCACATGCCCATGCTCCTTCCTTGTCTTGCGTCTATTTCCCATCACGGATCAAATGTGTGAATGGACCATGTCACAGATCAAACACCATGGTTACAGTTTTCATTTCTCCTCACATCACCTTACATGCAATGTTTTTTCTGTTGAAACGGTTCACACATTCAGCTCCAGCCAAGCATTCAGTCCTCAAACATAGGGAAGAGAAGTGATGTATGAACACAAGGCCCATAAGTGGCATTATGAAAGTGAATTGGTCGGGTGATTTCATCATGTAGGTTTCAGGCAGACTCCCCACCCCTCACCCCAAATGCAGCCTCTTCTGTTTGCATATTTAGGCCCTGAGAAGCTCACCTGATTTCTCTTTCTCTTTTTTTTTGCAGCCATTGAAACGCAGAGTACCAGCTCGGAAGAGATTGTGCCCAGCCCCCCTTCACCGCCCCCACTGCCCCGAATCTACAAGCCCTGCTTTGTGTGCCAGGATAAGTCTTCTGGCTATCACTATGGGGTCAGCGCCTGTGAAGGATGCAAGGTGAGAACGGAAAGGGCAGCTGGGAAAGGAGGAGACCTACTCTGCAGGGGAAAGACATGGGGGGGTGGGATGCCAATTGGTTGGGTGTGCGAGTTGCAGTACATTTTTTTAGCTGCCGAGACAGACCACAGGCAATTACAAAAGAGGAGCCATGAACATGGAACTCTTGAGAGAGGTACTGCAATGTAGTGGGGACGATAAAAAGTGAAGCACACCACGCCTTCACTCCTTCTGGCTGGCATGTTTTCCCCCGCACACAGGCCTTGTTGCTAGGCCCCATTGAAAGTCACACAAACACCCTGTTTCCCTGTTGCTACCACCTGCTCCCCAGCTATTAGGGCCGGTACTGCGATGCCATGTCCCAAAATAATCTGAGGCCACTAAGTTTTGATTTTGCCCCTATCCCATGGGTATAGGGGGACAGAGCAGTGTTCACGCAGAGCTTAGAAGCCAATCTCTCAACTCTTCCATGCTAGGAGGTATTATTATCACTATCGTTGTCATTGCTAATATTATTATTGTTAGAATTTATTACCCGCTCCTCAACCTAAGGTCCCAGGGTGGCTTACAATTTTAAAAGCCTCATTGATATTAAAGCACAATATTACAAATAGTGCAAGACAACTTAAAATTACAAAAAACAACAAGCTGAGTCCTGAAAATAATACAGAAGTATCAAGAGGCATGTCTTCAGCAGTGGAGATTTCTGGGCACCAGGTTGACAACCACAGTTTAAAAACCTCTGCCTTATTCCATAGCTAAGGCCATTTCCACTGTGTGCGTTTTTCCTTCTTGCAGACTGAGACAAGCAAATTGTTGTAAGACCAACAGTCCAGCAATGTAGTTGAGGTTATAGGATTGTAGTGTTGGAAGGGATCCCCAGGGTCATCTAGTCGGGATTCAGGCCTCATCATGGGACTGAAACTGCCTTGGTCGCACTGGTTGATGATCTCCGGGGGGCTAGGGACAAAGGTGAGAGCTGTTTCCTAGTTCTGCTGGATCTCTCAGCGGCGTTTGATACCATCAACCATAACATCCTTCTGGACCGTCTTGAGGGGCTGGGAGCTGGGGGCACTGTCATACAGTGGTTCCGCTCCTTCCTCTTGGGCCGTGTTCAGAAAGTGGTGGGGGGGGGGATGAGTGTTCAGACCCCTGGGCTCTCACTGGTGGGGTGCCTCAGGGTTCTGTCCTCTCCCCCATGCTTTTCAACATTTACATGCAGCCGCTGGGAGAGATCATCAGGAGGTTTGGGCTGGGCGTTCATCAGTATGCGGATGATACCCAGCTCTACCTCTCTTTTAAATCAGAACCAGTGAAGGCAGTGAAGGTCCTGTGTGAGTGTCTGGAGGCGGTTGGAGGATGGATGGCGGCTAACAGATTGAGGTTGAATCCTGACAAGACAGAAGTACTGTTTTTGGGGGACAGGAGGCGGGCAGGTGTGGAGGATTCCCTGGTCCTGAATGGGGTAACTGTGCCCCTGAAGGACCAGGTGCGCAGCCTGGGAGTCATTTTGCACTCACAGCTGTCCATGGAGGCACAGGTAAAATCTGTGTCCAGGGCAGCTGTTTACCAGCTCCATCTGGTACGTAGGCTGAGACCCTATCTGCCTGCGGACTGTCTCGCCAGAGTGGTGTATGCTCTGGTTATCTCCCGCTTGGACTACTGCAATGCGCTCTACGTGGGGCTACCTTTGAAGGTGACTCGGAAACTACAACTAATCCAGAATGCGGTAGCTAGACTGGTGACTGGGGGCGGCCGCCGAGACCATATAACACCGGTCTTGAAAGACCTACATTGGCTCCCAGTACGTTTCCGAGCACAATTCAAAGTGTTGGTGCTGACCTTTAAAGCCCTAAACGGCCTTGGTCCAGTATACCTGAAGGAGCGTCTCCACCCCCATCGTTCTGCCCGGACGCTGAGGTCCAGCGCCGAGGGCCTTCTGGCGGTTCCCTCACTGCGAGAAGCAAAGCTACAGGGAACCAGGCAGAGGGCCTTCTCGGTAGTGGCGCCCGCCCTGTGGAACGCCCTTCCAGCAGATGTCAAAGCGATAAACAACTACCTGACATTCAGAAGACATCTTAAGGCAGCCCTGTTCAGGGAAGTTTTTAACGTGTGATATTTTATTGTATTTTTGGTTTCTATGGAAGCCGCCCAGAGTGGCTGGGGAGGCCCAGCCAGATGGGCGGGGTATAAATAATAAATTATTATTATTATTATTATTATTATTATTATTATTATATAGTCCAACCCCCCCGGCAAATAGATAATTCCGTCGTTGTGCCTGTAGGGTTGCCATATTTTGAAGAGCAAAAAATAAAAATAAAAATAGAGGACACACTTGTCGACTTCTACTTTTAACGATGGAATCCTAGGATGACTTTCAGTTTACAAACCCATGAAAAAGAGGACATGTCCTGGAAAAAGGACCCTAATCATCGATAGTTCTGGTTCTTCTTGAAAGATGAGGATAGCTGGCGTGTATGTTTTAGTGTATTCACAAGAGTTGTGTTCACTCTTCTTTTTCAAAATTCCTGTTTATTCCTCTGTCTTTCTGCTAAGAGGATGAGCTCCAGTTGCTCTACCTGTGCACACACACACACATGCCCTCACTTGCACCGGGCTTGGCAGTGTGACCCTGTAGGACTGGCAGAGATCAGCCTGAGCGGGCAGGCGCTGTGCTATGTGCTCAGTCCCCAGCAGCAAATCCCTTCCCTCTGGCTCATTAACACGAGGCCCTTTGTGCCTCTGGTAGCCTGGAAGAAAGGCCTTTCTCCTTCCCCGCCAGGAGTCTCCTAATCTCATTAGAGGGACGTGGCAATGTTGTCTTCGCTCCCCTCTGCCATTGAGTAGCCGGGCCTCTGCCATGGCCACCCCCAAAGCAATGGGCCTCAACTTCTGACTGCGTGCCTGTCCCAGTTGCTTGCAGGGTCGGCCCTTTTTGGGGGGGGGGGTTAGCACTTAAGAGAGCTGCTGACATTTGGTTCTCTTGAGAATATGCAACATCGGGCTGTTTATATTCTGAACGCCAGTGTAGTTTCAGAGAGGAGGCGGCAATCCTGAGAGTCTCGGGTTTCTAGCCCTCATGTGTAGAACAGTGTTTGCCCTTCCCTCTTACTCTTCCATCATTACTAAAGGCCTACATTCTCTGAAGCCCCAACTTATTGTTACATCAAATATATTCAATTTGCTTAGTTCTGAGAGTGTAAATCAGGCTTCCTGGATTTTTTTGAGGTGGGGGCAGCAGTAGTGCAAGGGTAGGCAAAGCCTTTTTTTGTAAGGCCCATCCCTGTGGATGTAGTTGCATATAATAGACACCAGAAGGCTTAGTTTGGTCAGAATCAAGTATACACTTCCAGAGTAAGTGCTGAATACATTACTTCTGGTAAATGAGCCACCATTAGCCTCTAGTCTAGAGGAACGTGAAAATATGTGTCCTGGGCTTTTTAGACTTGTCAACCCATGTGCTATCAGAAACCAAAGGGGCACATTGGTTGCCAGATGTGAAATATATTGGCATTATCTTCAGCTCTCCTACCCCTCTACTGTGCCCTGGGCAGCGCTTAACATTTTGACAGCAGAAAAGGAAGAGCCTCTGGGGCCCTCTAGAGGATGTTGGGACTGCAAGTCCCATCAGCCCCAGCCAGTGGTCAAGGATGATGGGAGTTGTAGTCAGTGGCATCTGAGGGGGCAGGGCTGCAGGTTTCCAAACCCTGCTGTAGTACTTTTTTTTATCATGCGCATTGTTTATTTATTTATTTACTCACTTGAAAGGATTTATACTCTGCTCTTAAGCCAGGACAGCTTGCTCCCAGAGCGTCCTTACAAATCAATAAGAATAACACAGCCCCTTCCTTCAGGCTTATGATATAAAAAGACAGGACATAGAAGCAGGGGGTGGGGTGGGGAAGGACACACACACACACACACCCCATCCGGTCTCACACGGCAGCTACATTGGCAGAGCCCACTCCAGTTGGGGGGCTGAAAGTGAGGGAAGGAAGGGTCTGTCTTGGTCTCATGCCTTGCTTTACCCCTCTTCTCTCCCCCCCCCCTTTACAGGGCTTTTTCCGCCGCAGCATCCAGAAGAACATGGTGTACACCTGTCACCGCGACAAGAACTGCATCATCAACAAAGTGACGCGGAACCGCTGTCAATACTGCCGCCTGCAGAAGTGCTTCGAAGTTGGCATGTCCAAGGAGTGTAAGTGGGGGAGGAAGGGAAGCTGTTATGCATCCTCTTAAAGCAGTGGTGGCCAAACTTGGCCTGCCAGCTGTTTTTAGACTACAATTCCCATCATCCCTGACCACTGGTCCTGTTAGCTAGGGATGATGGGAGCTGTAGTCCAAAGACAGCTGGAGGGCCAGGTTTGCCCACCACTGTCTTAAAGTAACAGGTCCTCACCCCCACCCCGAATGCCTTTCCACATTCGAAACTCACAGGGGCCGTTGAGCAAAGTCAATGATCCTGATTCGAATCTCCACAAAGGCTGTTGGCCACCCTTGTAGGCCAATCCACAAGCTGTGTCTCCCTTAAGAACAGCAGAGCATTTTCAAATCGTAATTCAAACCAGAGTGCTGCAGAGAGTCCCCTGTGAGGTTGAAAGGTGAGGGCTAAAGTAGTCCTGGAAATACTTTGGAGGAAGAAGAGGAAAGAGAAGACCTGATATGGAACAGAGAATGTAACAGGGGCCATCGGCATATTCACTTGCAGCGGGAGAGCAAAAAGAAAAGAAAAGAAAGGTAAGGGAGATTAGAGAGCCAAGAGAAGTTCATTTTCAAAAGTCAGATTTCTAGTCCTCAGGATTATGGAGGTACGTTTCAAAGTTTGTGGTTGTGTTGGCGAAAACTTCTAGGGGTTAGCAAAGAGATGGTTGTACCCAATGCTAGTTGTACTCAGAGAAGACTCAATCGAAATCGGTGACTCCAAGTTAGTCATGTCCCTTAACTTTAAGGGGCCTGTTCTGAGCAGAGTTTGCTTTGGCTGCAACCCAGAATGTCTGGGCCGTGCATGATCGCTAGGCCTTCCTTGAGGTTTCAAGGCATGGTTATGGCTTCCCTGCCAATGCACTCTCTACTTCCCACTCGGCTGTATCCTTCCTCCCGCACAACATCTCTTGTGGGAATAATAATAATGCAGTGTTTGCATTTTTAAAATAAATCAATCATCAAATTGACCAGTGCAAATATAGGATGTTGCAGTTGTGTGGATACGTAGGACATAATGTCCAGTTTCACATATTTTGGGGGGAAAGGGGAAGGGTTCCCCGTTCTTGCTGGTTCTTGGAGGGGGGGAAGCTTACCTCTCCTGCCCAACATGACTGTCCTTGCCCTCCTCCAGCCTCCCCCAAAACAGCTGCCATTGAGATGGAGGGATTTTTCCAGCTTTCACCCCAAAGAGATGGTGCGTGGAGCTCGCCCCTCTGCTTTGTGCTAATTTTGAGGGTGTTTCCCCGGCAACCGGTGATTGATGATGTCAGAGATAAATGACGCAGACAGGGCCCTCCTGGCGTCTGCAGTGCCTAGTTGTCATGGCTCCCGACTGTAATGGGGGCGGGGGCGGAGGGAACCCCACTTCGCCATGACAACTCCAAGGGTGAGATTAATAAACCCTTGGGCTGGGGAAATAGCAGATTGATCCAGTCGAAAGGGAGGGCTGGATGGGTGGGGAATCGGTGGTTGATCTGGGACATTGGCGGTCCTGCCCTCCCCAACCCCTTTTGCCTTTTAGGTGAGAAACAGGATAATGAAGAAATAGGGCAATCAGGAAGGGGTGGGGTGGGGCAGGCATTATTCTGGCCTAGTCCCGGCCTTGCTCTCCACCCATTTTTGCTGAGTAGCAATATATAATCCTGGAGTCCCTTTTTAATGACCACAGTCCATCTGTCGGCCCTGAAGATGTTCTAAGGGAGAGAAAGATGACTTTGCTGACCAAATAATAGCTAGCGGGAGGACGACTCTCGTTGAATTCAGGTACAGAGCTAAGGCAGGGCAGGAACCAATGTCTTCCTGAGATGTAGAGCCACTCTTTTTTCCAGGGAGGAAGGGAATTCAAGTACAAACCAAACTGAAATGTTTGTTAGGGAGCGGGCGCAGAAAATGAGGAATGCGGGGGCACCTTTCCCAAATCTGCTTTTAAGATGTGCCAACAACACACACACACACACACACACACACACACACACACACACACACACACTTCTCCTTGTGCCAGCTGCTTTTTCTCCCCCCAGCCCCTATGTGATGATGGATGCAGTATTTCCCCCCCGCCCCAACTGCTTGTCTGGACTGCGCTTTATTGAATTTGCCAAGCAGACATGACTGATTTCCGAATTATCCCCCTCCCTCCCGCCCCCACCTCCTCCCTCAGGCAGGGCGGTGAAATGTACCAGCCCACTGTGAGCGAAAGACTCATCTGGCGTTGCCACCACCTCACGATTTGTATTTATTTTATTAATATATAGATATAAGTGTGTGTATGTTTTTAAGGAAATATTAAACCCCAAAAGGGTACACACCAACCATGCATTCCCACATGACTTCCTCCAGGAATTATCCTACTTTGGAGTCCTGTGCAAGGATATAATACCACAAGAGAGACCAAAAAAAAAAAAAAAAAAATACACAAAGCTTTGTGCTTGCCTCGATAAATCCCTTCCACGCAGAGGCAACGCCACAAATCTGATGCATGTGGCCACGTCTTGTTTAGCAGCCCCTGGGTCTTAGTTCTGTAATTTGCGAACAGTTTTTTGTTCTATGTAGGTTAATTAAATTAGTTAAGAGGCTCTGGTTTGACTTTCTTTTGTCTGCTTGAATTTCTAGCCCCTTCTCATGTTTAGGGTTCCTGGCAGGTTAGAGAGAGAGAGAGAGCTGCTCACGGGAAGACATGTAGGAAACAACCCATTTCAGATACCTTGGCACAACATAACAAACGTTTAGAGCTCCGCTCCCTTTGCTAGCTTTCTCTCCCGCCCCCCAATGTGCCAATAAACAGCTTGTGCAGAGAAGGTTGTGAACACTTCCTTAAGAGATTTGGGCGTTGGCAAGTTTCCAGTGGAAGAGAATTCCACGCTTAGTTTGCTGAGTGGATGGTCCTCATGAGGACGAAGCCCCTGGTAGGTCTTTGGGATCACTAATGTAGGGGAGGAAGACATTTCAGGAACTAATGGCTGAAAGTGGAGCAGGTCAAACAAGGCACAGGTTAGGATGGCAGCTAGCTTAGGTCTGGAGGGTTGCCTGTTCTCCCTTCCCTTGATGGGGTTGCACTCCCCCTGAAGGAAAATGCTTGCAATCTCATGTTTGCCTGGACCCTTCTTTTCTGATGGGTAGATAGATTTTTGTGTGCGCATGCGTACACATGTGCAGGGCCTTCTCAGTGGTGATTCTCAAGCTCTGGAATATGTGCCTCCAGAGCAGGCACCTCAAACTGTTTCAGCTGCTGGTTAAAGTTTCATGAAGAAGGCTCTTTCTTAATGGTGGCTGGTCATTTTTATACCGACACACTAAGCACGTCTCTCTCTCTCTTTTCACTTTGTTCTTTGATTACTATTTCTAAGCATCTATGTGATTTTTTTGGAAATGACTTTTAAAAACTGATGATTGAATGTGATCTCAGGTGCTGCTTTTTTTGGCACCAAGGGGGAAAAGGTATAGAAGTGTTGAACTAAACAAACAGACTGAGATTGGAAGTAAGAATATAATGGTTAAATATTTCTGGGAGCAAAGAAAACCGCACTTAGCTGGATAAATGCATAGTTTCTGTTGCTTCGGCTGCCAGTCATTGAGCTCTGGAAAGGACACACATGCATGTGGGTATGTGGGCCCACACACATGCTCCTTTGCACATATTGCATGCACACACATCCGTCATGAGGCCAGGTTGTGTTTTCCTAGCTTCCCAGGGGCATGAAAAGCTACCACATAGTGAACAAGCTTCCTTGTGGCATGTTGTGGCACCAAGTAAATGATTTGGTGAATGAATACATTCTGTTTGCATTCCAGGATTGACTAAGGTAGGATTGGGAATGGATCCAGTTTACTATAGGGGCAGGTAGGGGAGGTGTCTCCCTCCTCTCCTGCAACATCTAGTTGCCAACCAGTGTTAGAAACTCAGCTATATAAGCTAGGTGCCGAATGCCTCTTTAAACCAGGGTTACAGTCACCAAAATGGAATGTCCAGACAGCTCAAAAGTCGTATTTTTCAATACAACTTTTTGGTTCCTGAAATCCCATTCTGATTGTGCAGATAAAAGATCATGGGTAGAATTCTACAGGATGTGTTCAGCTAATGTGTTAAAACAGTCAAGATCCAAGGATCCCCAGGCATGGACCTCCAGATGGTGGAGGCGTCAGGCACCCTCCTGGCAGCCAGGCACCTTCACTTGGTCGCAACGAGTGGCCGATGGCCAGGTGCCAAATGCACCTGGCAAATTCCGAACGCTGTTGTGATCACTTTCTTGAGACTTCAGGAGCTATTCGATCTGCGGGCCCGCTTTCAGTTTGCACTCTCGCTCTCCAGTGTAACACACAGTGGCCTGGATTGGGAAGGCTGATCTGTCCGTGGAGCTAGGGCAGGGTGGACAGCCAGTAGAAGGATGCTGAGAGACGACAATCAGCCGAGGCGTTTTTGTTGTATTTGTGTGGCTTTGTTTCTTGGATGCCTCCCTTGCGGAGGTGGTGGGAGCACCCTTCATTTGTAGAAGGCCCCGGGTTCAATGGCCATCTGTCTTAGATGCTTTAGTTGAGATTCCTGCATTGCCATGGGTTGGGGGTCACTTCCAACTCTTTGATTCAATCCCTGGCACCCACAGGTAGGGCTGGGAATACCCCCTGCCTGCCTTAAATACTTGAGGTTGTGTTGACAGTAACTGAGCTCAATGGACCAGTGGTGTGACTCAGTATCGGGCATCTCCTTTGGTTTCCATTTAAGTGCATTTATTTTTATTTTTCCATTTATCGTTGTTGTTGTTGTTGTTATATAATGAATCACAAATAATGGCCATGGCCAAAGATGAGGAAGGGTGGGTTGGTTCTCCCTTTAGGGCTCTTCTTGATTTCTCACTCTCTCGGAAAGCGCCGGTCCTCACTTTTGCGATCCTCTCTTCTTTGCTTGCCTTCCTCTCCAGCCGTCCGGAACGACAGGAACAAGAAGAAGAAAGACGCCGCCAAGCAGGAATGTTCGGAGAGCTACATCATCACGCCTGAGGTGGAGGACCTCATAGAGAAAGTGCGCAAAGCCCACCAGGAGACCTTCCCTGCCCTCTGCCAGCTGGGCAAGTACACCACGGTGAGTGGCAGCCCGAGGGAGGCAGTGGGAGGGAAGGAGTGAGCTGGACGTGTTGATTGGTGCAGTTGGCGGGAAGGCGGGATCCACAGGCAGTCAGCTGGTATGGGGTGGGGAACCCCAGCTGGGGCTATAAGAGTTCTGCGCTTAGAATTGTAGCGTTGGAAAGGGTCTCATGTAGTCCAACCCCCTGCAGGATGGACCTGCCCAGTGTGGAGCTCAAACCCATGATCCTGAGATTAAGAGTCTCGTGCTCTACTGAGTGAGCTGGACAACTCCCTGAAATTCCGCTACAAAAACAAAAACTCTGCAACCTTGATCAGTTTTGCTAGTTGAGCACCATGGTCCTTGCTGGTTTGCTTTTCCATTGCTTTCCCTCTGAAACTGCCTTTTGCAGAGTCCAGACTAATTGTCCGTTCATTCCACATGGAGCAGCTCTTCAGAATCTGAGGCAGAAAAAAGGTCTTTCCACATCACTTCCTTTCCTTTAACCAGGGATGGAATCTGAGATATTTGCAATGGCCCATTCTGTCTTCTGCTAGCTGGACTATGCAGCCCCACTCTCCTTGCTTCTGAGCTTCCCCTGGGCCCTTGCCACATTACTTAGGCTCCTCTATCCAGCCACAAGGGCAAGGAACCTGCTTGTGTTGTTTTATAAATACATCCCGTCTTTTAGTTACAGTGCCTACGCAAGGCAGCTTCCAGCACTGCTCAGGTGAAAGCTGAGTCTCTCAAGAGGAGCTGCTTAGTTAGGCCAGCAGTTCAGAAAGATGGCGAGACACAAGTCCCAGCCCGATATGTGCAGATGTGGCACTCATGAAATGTTCGTTCTCATTTTTAACAGCTGTCCGTAGTTGGAAGATGTTACTTTTAAAGATAGTCCCCAAAATGACAGAGAAACACAAAAATATAATAAATTCTTCTCCTCACCTGTGCCTGGATTTTATGTTTTCATGCATTGTTGTCACTGTTTAGAGGTGTTTATTCTGTATATGTTACATTGGAATACTACTTGTTTCTTAAAATAAAAAGGTTTTTAAAGAAAAAAAATGTAAAACGTGATCAAGTCATGTACTTCACGGGAAGGCAAGGTGGCCAGACAGTGTAGCCAGAGAATCTATTTCTTCTTAATCTTCCAATTCAATTGGGGCGGGGGTGGGCTGGAATCCACACACCCCCTTTTTTGTCCCCACCTCTAATGCATTCAGCTCTCCCTCTTTTCCTCTCCGTCTTTTCATGCTGACTTTCTGGTCTCTTCTCCTCCCTGCTCCACAGAACAACAGTTCGGATCAGCGGGTCTCTCTCGACATCGACCTGTGGGACAAGTTCAGTGAGTTGTCCACAAAGTGTATCATCAAGACAGTCGAATTTGCCAAGCAGTTGCCAGGCTTCACCACACTCACCATCGCTGACCAGATCACGCTCCTGAAAGCCGCCTGTCTAGACATCCTGGTGAGTCCCACCCCTCCTTCCAACAGGGGCAAGTCATTGGAATCCTTGAACCTATAGGGCAGACATCTTCAGCCTCCTCAGAACCAAAGACCATGCGTTGGGGAACCCTTTTCTTTTTATCATTATGGTGGCCATGCTGCCATTGCTATCCACCCTAGATCATTCCATGGTCCAGTAGTGAATCCCCAACACATTAGTGCAATGTCTCCCAAAGTTGGGTCTTCAACTGTTGCTGGACCACAACTCCCATCACCCCTAGCTTAGCAGGACCAGTGGTCAGGGATGATGGGAATTGTAGTCCAAAAACAGCTAGAGACCCAAGTTAGGGAAACCCTGGACTAGTCGAAGCATCTATGCTATAGGGGGTAGAGGAGCCTGAGTACATGAGAATTGTGGAGTTGGAAGGGCTTTCAAGGGTCATTTAGTTCAACTGCTGCAATGTAGGAATCACAGCTGAAGAATCCTTGGCAGGTAAGCTATCCAGCCACTGCTTCAAAACCCCTCTGTAAGGAGAGTCCACAATCCATTCCACTCTTGGAACAGCTCTCACCAGCAAAAAGGTTTTTCCTAAAGTATAGCCAGAACCTCCTTTCTTGTACAGTCGTACCTTGGATCCTGAACAACTTGGTGAACAAAACTCAGATGTTTTGGCTCCCAAACACCACAAACCCGGAAGTGAGTGTTCCGGTTTGCGAACATTCTTTGGAACCTGAACGTTTGATGGGGCTTCCGTGGCTTCTGATTGGCTGCAGGAGTTTCCTGCAGCCAATCAGAAGCTGCACTTTGGTTTCTGAACATTCTGAAAGTCAAACGGACTTCTGGAACGGATTCCATTTGACTTCTGAGATATGATTGTACAGTGGTACCTTGGGTTAAGAACTTAATTTGTTCTGGAGGTCCAATCTTAACCTGAAACTGTTCTTAACTTGAGGTACCACTTTAGCTAATGGGGCCTCCCACTGCTGCCGCCACGCAATTTCTGTTCTCATCCTGAAGCAAAGTTCTTAACCCAAGGTACTACTTCCGGGTTAGCGGAGTCTGTAACCTGAAGCGTCTGTAACCCGAGGTACCACTGTAGTTTGAATTGATTGGTTTGGTTCCTCCTACCCTCTGAAGCAGCAGAAAACAAGCTTGCTCCATACTCTGGTTCTCATCTCTTAAAAAAAGCACACAAATGAACCCGTATCCACCACCTCATAGTAACCAATTACAGTGGTACCTCGGGTTACATACGCTTCAGGTTACATACGCTTCAGGTTACAGACTCCACTAACCCAGAAATAGTGCTTCAGGTTAAGAACTTTGCTTCAGGATGAGAACAGAAATCGTGCTCCAGCGGCGCGGCAGCAGCAGGAGGCCCCATTAACTAAAGTGGTGCTTCAGGATAAGAACGGACCTCTGGAACGAATTAAGTACGTAACCAGAGGTACCACTGTAATAGCATTGGGGAATGTGGAAGGCTTTGGGAGCCTCTGTGTGATGCATGCCCCTCTCCCGCATGCTCCTTCCTAGATCCTACGGATATGCACGCGCTACACCCCAGAGCAGGACACCATGACGTTCTCGGACGGCCTGACGCTCAACCGCACTCAGATGCACAACGCAGGCTTTGGGCCCCTCACAGACCTGGTCTTCGCCTTCGCCAACCAGCTGCTGCCACTCGAGATGGATGACGCCGAAACAGGGCTCCTCAGCGCTATCTGCCTCATATGCGGGGGTAAGCACCATTACTGGGACTGAGAGCAGGACCGATGTCCTCCATTCTCAGGGTTTGGTCAGTGGATGCATATAGTCATAATCATAGCTCTGCACTGTGTATGTAGAAGAAGAAGAAGAATTTGGATTTGATATCCCACTTTATCACTACCCTAAGGAGTCTCAAAGCGGCTAACATTCTCCTTTCCCTTCCTCCCCCACAACAAACACTCTGTGAGGTGAGTGGGGCTGAGAGACTTCAGAGAAGTGTGACTGGCCCAAGGTCACCCAGCAGCTGCATGTGGAGGAGCAGGGAATCGAACCCGGTTCCCCAGATTACGAGACTACCGCTCTTAACCACTACACCACACTGGCTCTCTCTGTATGTGTGTGTATTGTCCCTCAGACCCTGATAATCAGACAAAACTAAAGTTTTGCAAAACCACAGCTTCTTCACCTGGGCCCCTCCAGAGTTCCCTCAGAAGACACATGGATTGTTAAACCACTCATGAGATTTGTAGCTTTACGGGGGAAATAATGGTCTCAGCAGCCGTAACAAACTACATTTCCTTAAAGTGGCATGATGTTGCTTTAAACATTGAGTGCTGATGGGGCCTTGGGGAGGGAACAGGCCAGATTCTCCTAGAATGCAGATTTTAGGATTCTCCTTGCACTCAGAAGTGTTAAGTCCAGTTCCCCAGTGTTGGTTTCTTAAGTTGGTTTTTGTTGTTTCCCTTGGGCGAGTGTTCCCAGAAGTGAATATTTGTAGTGATGGAAGCAGTCCAAAACTGTTTGCTTGAAATGAGAATCGCTTAAGGAAGACCTAATAAAAAAGCCAGTTTATAACGGCCATTGGAATCCTGTAGCAAACATTTCCCTGAACCATTCCATCTAAATTTCTGTGGCTTTATCTCCCATCTTCCTTTAAAGCAAAACAAAGTAACTCCTTGGTACATAGACCAAACGTGTCAAGAGTTTGGTCTCGTTCTCTCCCGGATAAGCTATTTATTCATGTGCAGGGATTTTTGTTGAATTTTATTTTGACAAGAGAACACTCAAGTATGTAACTCCCTCATCATATTGCAGCCTGAAGTAGGGTTAAAAGACCAGGAAATCATTTGCCATTTGCAGCCCCTGAATGTTAAAGCTCTTAAACTTGAGACTCAGCCACGGGGCTTTGAGTCTCCCAAGGCAAAATTATATTCACATGAACAAGGATGGTTGTACGCCTGCCCTCCTCCACAGGGGGTCTATGAGTGATGTTATATTTATTTTAGAGCAAAGTATTTGGGTGCAACCCCCCCCCAAAAAAAAAGAACTCTAGAAACGCAGTCGGTCGGAACCATTGTTACTTTCTGAAGATGCTGAGAATTGAGACCCCCTGTGCCTTTGCACCAAAATACTGTTTCCAAGGTTCCTCTGAAGCAAGGGGAGGGGAAAGGGCCATAACAGGATCACTTGTTGCAGTGAGGTAGTTCTTGAGCCTTTCTTCACCCGATATTGTTCCTTTAGAAACATTTTTGTTGACTACGATCTGTGAATTATCGCAAACCCTTGCACGTCTTATATTTTGCCAGGGCTTTTTCAATAGGGGACATCCCTGTCCAACAGCACCATCTGGTGGCAGGAAGTTATTTTGGTGGGAGGCATGAAACTTTTTACTTACTTTTTTGAAAGCTTTTGATGAACGAGAGAAGATTTTTGCAAGGTTCAGCAGTGGGGAGGAGAGATGGTGTTGCCTTCATGCGCTATGAGGTTCAGAATATTTTCAAACACCAATGCTAATGACTGAAAGGTTAGAGGAAGCTTGTTCCCCACATTGGTGACAATGTTGTCATGGAACCCACATGCACCGACTTTTACTGTGTAGGGAAGAGTGCGAAAACCACATGCGCAGTTGCAATCTGTAGCTTTTAAGCATGCGCCAGTTGCACACCATGGCAATCTTGCTGTGTGCAGGCACTGGAAAGTCACAACTTTCGCTGGCAGATGCGCCTTTTGCAAAACAGAACTATGGTGCGATCATCACATGCAGCAAGCAACATGTGTGGTGGTTTTTTTGTGGGTGGTTTTTTTAGAAGTGATTTGGGTGTAGGAAACCCCACTGTGGCCCTCAAGTGTGAGATGTAACCCATACCCTAAGGCAAATTCATTTGTGGAGCCTGGGGCGTAGAACAAGAGAAGGACATTGAAAACAAAGGAAAACCGTGGTCTCAAAACGCAGCAGCATGTGTGAATTCTGTATTTGCATGATTCCATCCGCTAGAAATTTTCTAGGCTTGTCTGGAATGCAGTGGTTCCCACCTGCTCACAAATGGTCTCGTGATCATGGGGTGTGTGCTTCTTTTCCACAGGTGTGAAAGAAGAAACTGCAGCTGTGTAACTTCTGCCTGCTGTGCATCTTTTAAAAATGCAAAGCAATTGGGAGGGGGAGGGAATAATACCTCTCATAGTCTCAGAAGTGATTTTGGCCATGGGTGTGGGTGTGTATCCATGTATTGTGATGCATGCATCAATAAATACAACACAAATTCCCTGTTAGGTTCATAGACAATGGCTCTTACTAGGCACATTTTTCTCTTATTTTTTGTATTCTGAGTGTTGTGCAGATGTATTTTTTGCCTGTTGTTTTTCTAAATGCCTGCCCTGCCCTCCCCTCCCTCTGCCCAGATCGGCAAGACCTGGAGCAGCCGGACCGTGTGGACAAGTTGCAGGAGCCACTGCTGGAAGCCCTGAAAATCTACGTGAGGAAGAGGAGGCCTAGCAAGCCCCACATGTTCCCCAAGATGCTGATGAAGATCACGGACCTGAGAAGCATCAGCGCAAAGGGTGAGGGCGGGGCTCCGGGTTCTGCACAGGGAGTCTCTCTCTTCATTTTGAGATGCGCACTGGAGACTTGAAACGTGCCTAAAATGCCTAAAAACTCCCAAGCGTGAATGCAGCAGACAGGTATTCCAAAGCATCTGCTTGAGATTCCTTGCAGCTCCCTGACAGAGTGTGTGACCCGGGGGCAAAGCTTGGATTTGTTGCCAAGGATCATCCCATTATTGGGCTGCCCAGTGCAGGGCAAGGAGGGGAGGCTCAGCAAAGAGGTGGTGTGAGCTATGTTCTCCACCCACCCAGTCATGGACTGGCTGCTGGATACAGAGGAGGAGAGGGGAGGTACCAGCTGGGGAACCCCTAAGGTGAATCCCCAGCGCCAGGGGATTGGTGGTGGGATGACTGTGAGTAGCCAGAGGGAGAAGAGGGGTCAGACTGGGAGGAGGAGATGTTGGAAGCAGAAGAGGCAACAGGGTTTTGTGAGCAGGAAGAGACTGTGGCAGAGAGCTGGTTGGAGTCAGGTTGCTGAAGAAGCCCCTCCTGCAGGTACCCAGCTCCCCTTCTCCCAAACCATAAAGGTATGAAGAGAGCAGAGCAAAGACAGGCAAGGCGTCAGAATCTCAGATTGCTTGGGAAGGACGGGGGGGGGGGGGAGTCTTAGAGAGCTGTGGGAAGGCAGGCAACTTCAGTCCTCGCAACTGCCTCCCTGGGGCAAGGCCTACACAGAAGAGTTTCTATGCTCACTGGGCCTAGTCTGCTAAGCTGCTCTTTGAATAAAGAGTTAACTTCGCTGGCGCCTTGTGAGTTATTACTGACTTGGCACCTACCTCTGGCATTAAGTCGCCTGTCTGCCTCGCTCCCCCCTGCAGGTGCTGAAAGAGTGATCACGCTGAAGATGGAGATCCCTGGATCGATGCCGCCGCTGATCCAGGAGATGCTGGAGAACTCGGAAGGCATGGACACTTTGGGGGCCTCGGCGGGAGCCCCGTCGCGCATAGGAAGCCTCGCCCCCCCTCCGGGAAGCTGCAGCCCCAGCCTCTCCCCCAGTTCCAACAGAAGCAGTCCTGCCACACATTCGCCGTGACCGCAGCGGCCACCGGGACAAGCTGCTTGACCCCCACCCTCCCGGCTGCCTGCTGCACACTTTGGTCTTTTGCTCCTTGGGGCCTGCCTGGACAAACGTCTGAGGAGCAGGATTGGGGCAAGGGGGGGGGGAGCCATGGGACAGCAGGCCGCTGCAAGTGGTCTCTCCTCCCTCCCCCTCCACAGCACTGCGTGGGCTGCAGTTGGGCCCGAGGGGGGTGGGCTTACATGTACTGTTCCATGCCAGCACGCTACCCTTCGTTCAACGGTTCCAGCAAAACAGGGTTCCACTTTTGCAATGAAGACCCGCCCCCCTATTTGCGGGACATCCCCCCCCCCCTTGGAGAGGCACAGATCATCTGATCCAGGAAGATCTGGACTCTGCGGATAAAGATCAACGAGCCAATCTGAAGGACAGAAGCTCAAAATCTAGGAGCGAGACTTTACATACATATATATATCTATATATATATATATATTAAAAGAAAACCCAACTGATTACAGAAAAATTCACCTCCTATGTGGCACGCATCCCCTCCCCCCTCGACACACACACTCTCACCCTTCTCGTGCACACATTATACACCTTCACTAAGGAGTTGCCTGCTTCTTGTTGCAGTGAAAATGAAGTGGTGTTTTTTCTTTTCTTCCCGGTTGAGTTTGCATTTCAGATGTTTCAGGGGAAAGGGTGTAATGTTTTCTTGTTTTCTGTTTCCTGTTTTTTTATTTTATTGCTCCGTTTCCATCCTCGACTTGACCACCCAAAGTTAACCTTTCTCTCTTTACCCTGCCTTTCCCCACTCCTTGTCCACCCCACCCCCCACATGCCTAAAAAAAAAAACCGACACCAGCAAATAATTAAAAAAGAAAGAGAGAGAGAAGTAAAATTAGTTCTTCAGGGTTTTTCTTCTACACATAGAAAGGAGGAGGGAGAGAAGGATTCATTCATTTAAGAAAGAAGAAATATTATATATATAAAAATATATAAATATATATATAAATACATTTTAAAAGAAAACTTTGTAAAAGTTTGGAATTTGGAGGATTTCTAGGAGGAGGGTGTGGCAAAGAGAAAATCAGGGTGGTGGGACACAGATTCTCCTACTGGCTGGGTCACAATTTTCTTTTAAAATGCTAACCCGTCTTATCTAGCCACAGTTGAGCACTTTTAAAATCAGTGTGAGATAAAAGGTACTTAACTTTGGCTGGGTTTGTGTTGTTTGGCTATGGGCTTCTTCTATCAATGGACAGAATGTGTCTTCAAGAAGGCACTGAAAAGGTTTCTGGAGGGAGAACAAGACTGGGTTATGAATGCTGTGATAGAAGTTCTTTTGAGCAAAAGCCCTTGGGTGTCAAAAAACCCCAAACCCAGCATTGTGCACTGTTTCACGTTTTCACTAACCGAAAAGAACCACCTCAACAATAATCACCCCTTAAATATTAAGACTCCCTTTTATAAGAATGGTCACAAAGCGTTTTGTGAGGGGAAATATCTCTCAGTTCCTTGGGCTCTTTTCACTTTGTTCTTTCTTTTTTTTGCCTGCGCCGCCCCCCTTTTTTTTAAGGGCAGGAGGGATAAAAGCCAGTCGGGATTTTTAAAGAGCCAATTCTAGAGCCTTACACAATCCCAGTGAAAAGTGCGGGTCCTTTTCCCTCTACTTTTAAACCTGCTTTACCCTTGTGCTGTATCACAAACCACTTGCCATCACATCTGCGTAAAGGCAGGGTGGATGTTGGGCTGCTTTTCAAGAAGAGCAGCACTAATTCTGCCCTGCTAGGCCCAGGGTTAGCTCCCATTGGACTCAGTGGGATTTACTTTTAGTAGACACAGCATTGTACTGTAAGGCTGTTGTTCTAGATACCTGGAATCGAGCCCCATTGGGCTCAGTCACACTTATTTCTGAGTAGATGTGTATAGGACAGCTATCTAAAAGAACAGATGACCTGCTGCTTAGAATTAAGTCCTACTGGGTTGAGCTGGACTTGAACCCAGGTCACCGGGTACAGAATGGCAGCCCTCAGACCTTTGGGGTTTGTAGAACTAGTTCCAAGCTGCTTTGGATCCTGGCCAAGAAGTTTAAGACGAACGGCAAGGAAAACTCCCAATTTATCTATAGATTCAAAACACAAATCGCCACCACACTTAAGAGGAAAGAAAAATGTGACTGGCTCCATGTACTGGGGTAAGGATGAGGGATTTGGATGCGGGATCAGAGAAGGGCCCACACACAAAATTATTATTGATTTTTGTGTCTTTGAATCTACAAACATAAACAAAATTGGGGTGAAGGTTGAAGCAAGAAAACACACACCCCAGTGCTCCTTCCTCAGTTCAAAGGACATGTGCTGCACACCTCTCAGATATGTATATAAAGCTGTTATTTAAGATAAAAAAAAGATACCTGTGAGCTTCAATCCTCCCAAAATTTCTGCATTTGGTTGGGGGGCAGTGGTAAGTGTGAGAAAGAAACCGAATTATTTTGCTTATTTATTTAAACAGATAGCTGTTTTCTGAAAGTCAATTAAGTAATGCTCAGCCAATGCTTAAATGGCCTTTTTTATAATAAAAAAGTGGGGGTTAGCTAAGGCTGTCAAATTAATCCATACACTGAACCAGTGTATATCTGAATGACAGCTGCCAGGGACAATTAACGGGGGGGTATGGGGTGTGGAAAGCTTCAGGCCTTGCTTACGAACTTTCAGAAGAATCTGTAAAAACAGAACACTGGACTAAACTTGATGTGAGCCCACAACACAATTTTTGCATCCACCAAAAGCCTTGTTCTAGCCCTGGTACGGCCACATCTGGAATGCTGTGTGCGGTTCAGCTCAATTCAGGAAAGATGTTGGCAAGACGGGAAAGGAGAAAATATATAGATGACGACAACAACAACAAATTAAGTGTGCTAGGGAAGCTGAACCCCTCCAGGTTGTTGTTAGACATCTGCTCCCATCTAACAAATACCGAGGGCGCACGAGACCCCCCCCCCAGAAAGAAAAATTGTATGTTGCCAAACGGAAGTTACTATTATGTAGACTTTGCAGTCTCAAGAAAACACGCCTCTAGTCTGTGTATGTGGAGGGAAAGGTGCTGTTGGAAGAAACACCCTGACAACACGATATCGCTGCTGAAACAGACAGACAGGTGTGAGTGCCTGTGGAATTTTAAGGGAGTGGCTTATATTCGGGTATTGTCTTTTTTTCCTCTCCCCCCGCCCTTGAATTTTAAAAGGTGCGGCTTATATTCGGGCCAATACGGTATAAATATCTTTGCTCCAGTACAACTCGAGTTCTGTGTCCCAGCCCCCTGGGAATTGCATTAGGTCCGCTTGAGAACGCTGACATCCCACTCTGCTTTACACACATCCAGCCCCAAATACTAGACACCGGGTCACTGCCAGCTGAGTTTTTAATTGAGCGTTCATCCCAAGTTGTTTGCACAAAGCTTGCAAGGAGGTTAGCTAACTAGTTAACCAGCATGCAGATCACTTTGCAGGGAGGTTAGCCAATGCATCAAGCAATTGTTGCTTTCCAGTGCATCTCCTCAAGGGAAGCAGATTTCGCTGCAGGAGAGCACCAAATCATGCGTAAGTAGGTGCACAACACAACCTGAATCTGCCGGTATGTGATTGAATCCCACCCCAAAATAGGTAATGGCCCGAAAGCATCCTGGCTAGGCTCCTGCTGAGAGTAAGTGCTTCTTGACACAACTCCTCACTGTGCATTACAAACTGACTGACTGCCACCCTGGGATCCTACAGAAGCTTTCCTCTGCAATGGCACCTATTTGCCTAAAGCGAATTCTGCCCCCAAGTGGAGCATTGAGCAAAGAAGGAAGAGCAGAGCAGTGATGGCTCGAGGCGTGTGGACCTTTAAGAGCAACAGGTGGCTTGACAGGTGAGGAAGGAGGCGGCCGATCGAGGCAGAGGAGCCTAAACAAAAGGGCTGGATGGGACGAATCCAGTTAGAATGAGGCAAAAAGGAAAAGTGGGATGAGTAAGGGTGGAGCGTGGCTGATTATGCATTGCCAAGAAAGGAGGACACAAATTTGCATTAAATGATCTGTGAGTATTGTTATGTACAGATGTAATTTTTTGTAATAATTACTGTAAATAAGTCAGGGGTGGTAGAGCTGTGGCACTAGATCAGGCATGTCCAAAGTCTGTTTCGGGGGCCTAATCCGGCCTGCCCGTTGATTTAATCCGGCCCCTGTGGCAGTATATGTCCTGGGGTAAAATCCTAAAAGAATTGGGGATTAAATCCTTAAAAAAGCTAAACAACTTTGAGGTAAACATCAATTCTAAGAAAGCTCAACAACTTTGGGGTAAAATTGTAAAAAAAGCTAAACAAATAAAGCTCAACAACTTTGGTCGGCCCTCACACATGTTCACTTCATCAAACCTGGCCCTCTCTGAAAAAAGTTTGGGCACCCCGCTAGGTGCTGCTGGTCTCCAGCTTCCATCAGCCTTGGCCAGCACAGACCACAATCGAGGATGAGGGTGGTTATCATGCGGCAACGGCATACAGAAGGCTACAGCTTCCTCACCCTTGGAAAGGCAGTCCGATACAACTCTTGCCATCACCGGGAAGACTGCAATCAGGTGTCCTGTTTGCCAGCTCAGTCTGCTGCCCAGGTACAAGTTGGTACAGCCCCTGCTCTCCCTTCTTAAGAGTTCTTTGCCCTTTGAAATAGAGGACTTCTTCAAACAGATTTGCAAAGTAGGATACTCTGCCACTTCAGAGGTCTTCACCACTGGAGAGGAATGAAAAGCCTGTGGGGTGGAGGTTGTCTAGAAAGAGGGGACAGGATGAGGATTGTGTTCACCTTGGAAAAGGTGAGGTGGTTCATGAAGTTATAGAGGACCAGAGCTGACACTGTTCACCCCGGCTAATAGGATCTGGCTGTAAGGACGCTGAGCAGATTGATCCCATTAGTAAGGAGAAGAGATCAAGAAGCCCTTCACAGCCTCGCCAGAAGGCAGCAGAAGAGCAGAAGAGCTCAGGGGCACTTTAAAGGACAAACACATTAACTTATGACCTGGATTTTCATAAACATCCTGAAAGGTGCAAAGCAATCTGCAAAAGTGGTGACTGGGATGAGATTTGAATCAAGGGCTTCCTCGGGATCAGCTACACTAGCTGGGAGTTGCAGGCCACAACATCTGGAAGACTAAATGATTGTGTTATAAACTTATGAATCCACTTTATTTTCAGTCAGTCTGTACTGGTCTAGCAATGCACAGCAAGCTCTTATATTGTCTACCCTGTCCACCCTGACTGACAGCAGCTTTCCAATTTTTGGGAGGTGGGGGGCAGCATTCCCAGCCCTACCTAGAGATCCTGGGGATTGGATCCAGGATCTTCTGCCTGCAAAGCGGATGCTCTATCACTAAACTACAGCCCTCCCCACAGTTGAAAGTGCAGAGTCTTTTGACATTCTGCTACCACAATTCGTTTTTGGAGATGCTTACTTGCGCCACTAAGCTTCCTTCTTGTTGGTCTTTCACACACTACTCGTTGGAAGTTAGTTGTGTGTTGTTGTTTTTTGAAGCAGACACGTGAAGTGCATTTAAGATACACTGCCATTTGTGTGCATGCAATCACCCCTTACCAAGTAGTAGGAAAGGCTTTCTTTGAGGCAGAAACTTTCAGTTCTGGCCACCAGGTGTCAGCAGAGGGCCAGCTGCAAACCATGCATTTGCAATGAGGGTAATAAAAGAGGGGTAATCACCACATTTCCTATGAGGGAAGGGGAAAGTGTCAGTTGGGGTCGAAGGGACAAGATGCTCAGAGGCAATGAGGCTGAAAGAAGGATGAGGAGTAGGCAATAGACTGAGAAACAGATACCAGAAGGTAGTGCAAGTAAAAAACAAGACAGGACAACGAGGCAGGGAACTGGGATGACATGGTCCGATCAAAGGATGATGGCAGCATCAATTAAGAAACCTCAACATACACTTACAGCTCTTCTTATAGTCTTACGTTCAGAGCAATCAGGGATATGTGTTTAAGTAAATGGGATTGAGAGGTAAAAAGACAGGTCCTGGGACAGACCACTGAGGGAGCACGTAGGCCGAAAAGGAAAGAAGATTGGTCTCACACAAATCCATAAAGAAACTTATCACATCTCGGGTTGCAAAATCACCCCTAATTTCATCTGCAAATCACATTTTCTCTTGGGGTGTGTGCATGCTATACCACTAAAGCACATTCAAAATGCATCCCCCCTCCAGCCTTAAGGAATTATGGGCCCTGTTAGGGGTTTTCTGAGAATGGTAATGGGGGGGGGGGTAAACTACAATGCCCAGAAATTGTGAGGGAAAGAATGTGCTTCAAATGTGCCTTGAAGGTATAGTCAGTGGTTTAGTGGTCTGGGGTTGTGGGTAGGTCGAAGATGCCTTGCTCCTTCCACAGAAAGGTCCTTATCTTCCACATCCTAGAACTGCCCAATCAGTGCAAAAGGAAAGCTTTTTAGCCACTGCGGCCTCTAAAGCGAGGCATTTAGCAAAACTGAAAACACACAGTGTTTCTGTTTTAAAAAAACACACCAAAAAAACGGGGGGCAAGTTCTGTTAAGTACAATGGAACTTCATGATAAACACTACACAAGATTGCGACTAAACATCAGGAGAAACTGTCTGATTGTAAGAGTTGTTTGACAGTGGAAAGAACTGTTTTGGGAGGAGGTGGACTCTCCTTCCTTGGAGATTTTTAAGCAGAGACCAAATGGTCATCTGTCATGGATGCTTTAGTTGAGATTCTTGCATTGCAGGGGGTTGGACTAGATGACCCTCGGGGTCCCTTCCAACTCTACAATTCCACGATTCTATGAACCACGAAAGATGCAGTCCAGATCATTTGCCCGACTATGTGCATGGAAAATAGATCTAGCTGAAAGGCACACACGGATACAGATAGCTGCAATACATCCCTGGTTATTATTACTGTATTATAAGATTACCATATTATCTTATAGGATTGTATAATTTGAGAAGGGACGTGGCAGTGAGGGGCCGTGGCGATGACTTTCACGAAGGTACCCTGAGCTTCTGAATTTGCCAATAGACCCCTGTGTCTACACAAAGCCTCGAGGGCAAGAAAGAAGGGGTTAATCGGGAGAGGTGGAAGGAGAATGGGAAGAGGCTCCACATCCCTCCCTGTTTTTGTTTTTCTTTCTCTCCTCTTTTTTCCAGCCACCTCTGTGGCCAGGGTCCCATCCCATCCGCAGCAGGAAGCAGGTGATAATGAGTATTCTTGGCCCCAGGCCACCAGCCTCTCCCCCCACACACTAGAGGGGATGCCACTGCAAGCCCCTGGGCAGATCCCATCTGAGCAGAGCCCAAAGTGTAAGGAGAGAGAGAAAGAAGAGGAATTATTTCTTACTAGAGAAACTAAGCTGCTCCCTTTGCCGCTTGAGAGCCACCCAACCTCTTGGTCTGCAATCTCTCCAACTCATCCTTTTGCCTGTTGAAACAGTGAAACAAGCTACAAGATCCAAGGTTTATAATCCAAGAGACTATGTCAACTTTGCAACCATTTGCAACGCATCCCGTTAATGGGTAGAAACAATCCACTTAACAGTGATAGGTGCCATATGACGTCATCCTGCAACTATAAAGGGACGCGGGTGGTGCTGTGGTCTAAACCACTGAGCCTCTTGTGCTTGCCGATCGGAAGGTTCGCGGTTCAAATCCCCAAGACAATGGTGAGCTCCCGCTGCTCTGTCCCAGCCACTGCCAACCTAGCAGTTCAAAAACACGCCAGTGCAAGTAGATAAATAGGTACTGCTGTGGCGGGAAGGTAAACGGTGTTTCCGTGCGCTCTGGTTTCCGTCATGGTGTTCCATTGCGCCAGAAGCGGTTTAGCCATGCTGGCCACACGACCCTGAAAGCTGTCTGTGGACAAACACCAGCTCCCTTGACCTGAAAGCAAGATGAGTGCTGTACCCCATAGTCACCTTTGAGTGGACTTAACCGTCCAGGGGTCCTTTACTTTTACCTAGCTATCCTGCAACAGACAGCTCTTTCCCCTCATCAGTCAGCCAGGGCTCATATTTGCAAGGGCTCATACATCCCAAGAGCAGGCCATAAGACACTGCAGCCTCTGAGCAAGTTCAGCATGGCTCTCCATAGGGCTTTCTCCTCAGGTGCCGTCGCTGCCTCCTCTTCGACACCTGATGAAAACATTTCTGTTTCAGTTGAGCCCATCCAGACACGCCATTTGATTACATCTGGTCTTAAATTTGCTTTGAGCATTTTAACGTTTTCAGCTGTGTGGGTTTTTTTCAGTTTTAAAATGTTTTAAATCCTTTTTTGTTTTATTTTTAACTGCAGTTTTGGTCATATAAGTGTTTGCCGCCCTGGGCTTGTTTGGGAGGGAGGGATATCTGTTTTATTAATGCATTTCTAAGAAGCATCCTGATAAGGTTAAGCCCCCTCTACATGATCCTCATCTAGGAACTAGTGAATCTTTATCATTCTGGTTTCTCTCCGTTTCTTTATTTTCCCAATTTTGTGCCCACTTCTCTACATTTCCTCACAGGTTTGCATTTTTTAAACCTGTTGCATTTCCTCACAGGTTGCATTTCAAACTTCTCCTGATGTGCACAATATACACATTATTGCAAAGTAATCCCCACTAATACAGTGTTGTTGTGTGTGTTATTTTCACAGTTATATGCATTTTAAAGCACAGTTTACCCTAGTATATGCAGTTTTGCACACCTTACCTGGCTAGAGTAAAAATCCACAGAAATGTTTCCTTCACAAGATTCAGGTCTAAATATGAACTGAGTTGAAATTTTTCTCTCTTCCTTCACTCATCCACATGATTTTGTGGGGTGTTTTTTTTTGTTTGTTTTTTAAAGAGGCAGTGGGTTCCTCGCCCAAAGGACAGCAGCAAACTAAGCTCTAAGACAAGCTTGATGCCTTCATACACCTGAGAGTTTAAAGGCTTCAGGAAAGGTTCCTGGGGTGCTCAGAGATCCCGAGTTCCTAGAGACTGCACAGGCTGAGGCTTGGGTCTCAGGCAGAGGAAACTATATTGAATCTCCAGTGGTGGAGTTACTGTTATAAGGGGGGAATTCTCTATTTCAAAAACAATTGGACAGGGAAATATGGTCCCAAGAGAGGAGGAGGAGGAGGAGAAACATTTGCCATGGGAAATGTTAAAAATAGTCTGGATAAAAATCTTTCCGGGCAGGGAGAGGGTTTTGATACAACACACCCAAGGGTTTTGGCTCCAGGGACATCTCCCTGTCTGGTGGGAGCCATACTTAATTCTGGTAATGTTAACACTTTATGTGAAAGCCTGCTAGCAGGATATAAATATCCATTTGACACTATATTTTGCAGGGCAGCAGGGCAGAACCTTTTCAGCCAAGGGCCGTGTTCTCTTCTGGGCAGCTTTCTTGGTGACACATGTCAATGGTGGGCGGGGCCAGAGGCAAGGGTGGGCGGAGCAATGAATGTAAATTTTACCTTTGTAAAGCTGTATAGCTTCTGTACACCATGCCTCTCTATCCCCTGCCCAGGCAGGTAAGAGGCATTAACAGAGATCAAGGGCACATTCCAGCCAGGCAAAAAACACACACCCAAGGAGGGTGTGAATCAGGGCCAATGAGGGATGTGGCTGGGGAGGAGGTGTGGCCTGGGAAGAAACTCAAGGGCCAGGTGGAGAGACTTGGAGGGCCTGAGGTTCCCCACCCCCAGTTTTAGACCACAGTTTTCTATCTTTCTGATGTCTGGTTCTGTTGGGATAGCTCATTCTGCGTGGGCAAATGGGATGGAAAGTTATTTAATGCTAAAGACACTGGCTAGCTCCTGGAAGACGGAAGCACAACCTATGCAGGTATGGTTCTTAGCCACATGACTGTCCCACCTTTCGCTCTGACACAGCAAAGGACCCACCACCTAACGACTGCCTCTTTCCTGGAAGGCATAACATCCCTACCCTATGTGAGCGACCGTAAAAATGCCAGCTATCCCACCTCTTGCTTCAGCAGAATGCCCTGGGGACAGTCTCCTGAATGGATCAATTCTTCCTACGAAGAGATTTACAGACCCTCCTGGCCTCAAGAGCTGCATCCCAGCCAAATCAATGTACCTGGCATTCATCTAATTGTTTTCAACTAACTAAAACAGAGTTCTTTTCTCTCTTTCAGAACACACAGTGGCTCAATGGTTTTCTTAACAAGAAAAAGGAATCCCCTTTTATTGCAATCTCCCCGCCAACGATCGGTCCAAGCCCAACAGCATCCCCAATTGCATCTGACATCACACTTCTGTATAGTCAGGTTTGCTGCCAAATCTTTGGCCCATTCAAGCAGGAGTTGCTCATCTAGACAAGAGTTTTGTTCATTGTCGGAAAAGTCATTGTCTCCCCACTTCTACTCCTTCTGATACGTGTAGCTTCCTGACTCATTTCTTAGGGGTTTCAAGCCTATGCATCCTTTGGAAAACACTATAAATGAAAGATGCCAGCCCAGCCCACCCCAATTCCCCGAAACATACATGAAAGCAAAGCACGAATCCCCAAGGATTGCAGCAGGTCTCCTTTACAAGCTAGAACAGATGATCTGATATCAGGTCTGTGCTATTAATTTGGGCCAGGCTGCAAACACAGTTCACGGGTGCGATTATTCCAGCCGGAGGAGTCCAGCTCATCCAGGGAACAACCACCGAGGCAGAGGAGAGAGGGAGCTCCCTGGCCTCACACGGTCAAGTCAGCTCTGGCAGAAGAAGAGCGAGAGGACCGGCTGCTCTTCGTGGAACTCTTATGGTGGAAGTGAGCCTTGGGCTCATAGTGATTGGGAATCCCACCATGAGAAGGCATCCCATTGGCGCCTCCTTCTGCCGGGGCCAGGAAGTGCTGCGATTTCTTCTCTTGCTTCTGATTGGACCAGTTGTCCTGCTGTTCGTAAGAGGCAGTGGTGGGTGGGGCAATCGTGCGGCGCCTCCTGCAGCGGTTCTTGAACAAGAGGTGGGCCAGCTCCACCAAGCTGAGCAAGGCTGAAACCAGCCCCACCATGAAGTAGAACTGGATGAAGATGGTCTTCTCGGTTGGCCGAGAGACAAAGCAGTCGATGAGGTGAGGGCACAGGTGATGCTTGCAGATGTACTGATACCCCACCTGGAAGCCGTATAACATCCACTGTCCGACCAGGAAGCCCATCTCGGCCAAGATCCTCACCACCACATTGACAATGTAGAAGGTCTTGATGTTTTGGCTGCGCTGGCTGGGCTGGGGCCCAAATTTTGTGGGCGCCTTTCCCCCTGCCCGGCTGGCTTCCTCCTCTCTTGTTTCCATCTCCTTCTGGTTGATCTTCGTGGTCTGGTGCATGGAGTAGATGACAAAGAGGACCGCCGGGGCGGAGAGCACCACAATGTGGAAGACCCAGAAGCGGTAGTGGGAGATGGGGAAGGCCAAGTCGTAGCAGATCTGCTTGCAGCCAACCTGCCGCGTGTTGCACTCAAACTCCTCCTGCTCGTCGTCGAAGACGTCGCTGCCCACCGTGGCCAGGATCAGGATGCGGAAGATGAGCATCACCACCAGCCAGAAGCGGCCCACCATGGGAGAGTGCTCCTGCACCGCGTCCAGAAGGGAGCTCAGGAACCCCCACTCACCCATGGCTGCTGCAGCAGGGAGGGGAGGAAGGGAAATAAATCGAGAGGTCAGCTTCACTGGAGATCCTTCCCAGGACTGGCGATCTTGCTAAGGGTTGACACATGCAGCTACTCCATGAGTCTGGGGAGGTGACGAAAGCGTTCACTTTTAAAGGCCAGCCACTAAGTGGGGGAAGATTGGGAAGCCTGGCTGACAATGGGCAGCTGCTGGAACAAGGTAGGGAAAGAACAAGGTTGGGGAAGAACCTGGAAGGCTGGTCCATAGCTCAGTGGTAGAACATCTGCTTTGCATGCAAAAGGTTGCAGGTTCATCCCCCAAGATCTCTGTATAATATAAGGCTGTCCCCTCTGTCTGAAACCTGTTTGCAGTCAACGAAACAGTACTAAGCTAGACAGGCCAATGATTGGAAGCTTTGATCATCTAGTAAAACCCTCTGCAATGCAGAAATAACAACTAAAGAATCCCTGAGAGATAGCCATTCAACCTCTCTTTTAAAAAACTCCAAATCATTGGTCCATCTGGCTCAGGACTGTTGACGCTGACTGCAAACAGGTCTCTAGGGTTTAAGATAGGGGATCAAACCTGCAACCTTGGTGTTATCAGTACCACACTGCAACTGACTGAGCTATCCAGAGCACCTGCTTGGCATGCAGAAAGCCCCGTGCACAATCCCGAACATATCCAGACTGGACCACTGTCTGAAATCCTGGAGAGCTGCTGCCAGTCTGTGCAGACCAAAGCTGTGGTCCTCCGGGTGTTGGCGGACTACAACTTCCATCACCCCTGACTGCTGGCCATGATCTCTGGGACCGATGGGAGTTCGAGTCCAACAATTACCATGGTGGATGGAGCAGTGGTTTGACTCAGCACAAGGCTGTCCCCATGGTGACTTTTCTTCCTATGGCGCACTGAGCCGCAATCGGCAAGTGCAGAGCATCTATACTGGAGAGGTCCCCCTGCCCCCATGTATCAAAGCAAGGCTATTTTAATTCTGTGAAAGGGGTATGACCTTGGCAACACTGAGAGAGCTTGGGGGGTTGCTGGTGGATGTTTTATGTCTGTTGCCAAGTTATCTGGAGAGGGGAGAAGATAAAACCAGACAGCTCAAACTGGTCCAGGCCAGCTGGAGTGTGCAGACTTCTAGGGCGACAGATTGGTATACCAGCCGGGGAAGGTCCTTTCCGCTGGGGATTGGGCAGAAAGACACAGCCCTTAAAGAAAATGAATACACTACCTTGCAATATTTGTCAAATGCCTAATAACTTAAGGACCCTTAACTTCAGAACTAAACCCTTGCACCTGGGATGACTTGCTTTTAGAACCATGTAAAAATTCCACCGCTCTTGGAAGATTGTGTTTCTGCGTGAGTATGCCACCTGTTTGGAATGAGCCATACAGGGAACAGTAACTCATTCAGAGATAAAACAGGCAGCCTCCTCTGAAAGCGGGTGACTCTGCTATGTCTCTGCATAGCACATGATCTGTTGTAGGGAAGCAGGGAAATTATCCACTAACAAACAAACACCAGAGATGCAACAGTGATCTTGGCACACCCTTTGGGAACTGCTGATACAGGACTAAGTACAGTACAGCATCTATTTTATTAATTAATCTGTTTTGGAAATAGGGGAAATGCCATAGTTGCATGGATGGGGGAAGTGTGTATGTGAGCGAGCGAGTGAGCGAGCGAGTGTGTGTGTGTGTGTGTGTGTGTGTGTGTGTGTGCGCGTGCGTGCATGTGTGTGTGTAGGGGAAGAGAAAGTTGCCACTTTCTGGTTGCACTGCTGGTTTTTTAATAGCTATTTGACACGCAGAAACTCAACAGATCTATGCTCTTCCCCAGCACTGAGATGCAACGATCAAGAAAGCTCCGTGTGTTGAATTGTCAGCTGTTGTCTTGTTTTTAAAGGGAGAGGGAAGGTGAACATTCTCTTGCAAATTTCTTTCCCCTTCCTTGATAGAAATAAGAAATGCATTCTAGATTCCTACCACCTTCCTTCTCTTGATTCCCCCCCCCCCAAACACCCCATAATACTTTACAGAACCAAGGCTGCAACTTTACTAATTTAAAATCAGTACTAGTCAATTAAAAATCCTTGTTGCAGATTAAAACCCACCACTGACACTAATACTTAGTGGCGCAGGCTGCACAAACTGTTCCCCTTCCCAGTGCCAATTTTACATCATTCTCCCCCACTACTACAACAACAAACAACCCAATACTTTATAAAGATGGCTCCAATACCTATATTCAAATCCCTATTTAGCCACGAAACTCACTGAGGGACCTTGGACCAAGTAACTATGTCTGAGTCTAGCCTATAGAACTCTAGAGTTGCAAGGGATCACGGGGGGGGGGGGTGTCATCTCATCCAACCCCTCCAATGCAAGAATTTTTTGCCCAAGCTGGGTCTTGAACTCACAACCCTGAGATTAAGATGCTCTTGCGCAGGAGTAGGCAACCTAAGGCCCAGGGGCCGGATGCGGTCAGCTGTTTTTACATGAGTAGAATGTGTTTTATTTAAAATGCATCTCTGGGTTATTTGTGGGGCATAGGAATTCATGCATTTTTTAATTTTTATTTTCAAAATATAGTCTGGCCCACCACATGGTCTGAGGGACGATGGACCAGCCCACGGCTGAAAAAGGTTGCTGACCCCTGCTCTAGCGACGGAGCTATCATTGGGATCCTTGTTGCAAAGATAAACTAGGTCATAAACCGGGAAGGGGAAGAACCATGGAGGTGGGATAGTAAAATCAGGCAGGCAGGCAGGTACCAACTAGAGTTTCCCTTCTTGCAATCAAAATCACTGACCGCAAAAAGAGGATGGCAGTCAGCCAAAATCAGTGCACATATATATATTTTTTAAACCCTGATCTTAAGCATCTCACCCTACTAAAACTTTAAAGACCTGTTGCTCTTTGTTACTCTAATACAGGCATAGGCAAACTCGGCCCTCCAGATGTTTTGAGACTGCAATTCCCATCATCCCTGACCACTGGTCCTGTTAGCTAGGGATGATGGGAGCTGTGGTCCCCAAACATCTGGAGGGCCGAGTTTGCCTATGCCTGCTCTAATAGGAGATGTTCCACATCCAAGATTCTTAAACGGATGAAGGTATGCTGTATTAAAGGCACACACCATTCCTTCTTTTGTTCATTAAATTGCATATTATTGCATACTATGAAGGATGCCCTTCTGTAGGGCTAGAAAAGGGCAGTTTATTCTGACTTTAACTACCGATTCATTAAGGCTGCAATCACACCTGTACATGGAAGTACATTTCATCAAATCCACACTATTATTTCACTAAGGAGACAAGTGTCAGTTTGCCCTGTAAGGCAAATGATTAGTCAGCTAGCAGTTGACTGCTTATGCAGACGCAAGTCTCCCTTAGTTCTGCAGGACTCACTGTCAGCTGACTGTGTATAGGATGGCAGCTTTAAAATCTTAGGATAGCTGGCAGGCCTAGTGGATATATCATGACACAGCTAAGCTACATTTAGATCAAAGCATGCATTACACATTCATGTAAAGTCACAAGCTGCCTTATCTTCTTAAGCAAAAACACTCTTATTAGAAATTCTGGAATAATTAAATATTTACTGATTTTTATATTAAAATAAAAAAAACAGAAAGGCAAATAATGGAGGCCTCTTATGGACTATTTGAAAAAAATACTTTAGTCAAATGAAATCGCGGGCAGGGTTCAAGATAAAAGCAGCGTTAGAAAAAATTATAAAATAACAGAAACTTTTTTTGTGATAGGTAGAGATATAATGCAGTAGAAAAGATCTGAGTAAAAACGCCGTGGAGTTGGGAAGTCAGCTTATGAAACAATGTAATAATTCCATGAGATTGTGAAAATGTTGGAAAATGTAATAAAAAATTATACAGCAAAAAACAACAACAGAAAAGCTACGGCGTTTTGTTTTTGTTTATTAGGGGTTTCCATCAGAAACCTCATTTAATGAAGTGCGTAAACTTATATGAAGGTGGTGATCATTATACACATTGATTCTTACTCATTTGCACAGCACATATTTTCCTATTTAGCTAGCCCCCTTCCCCATGCAGCGCTCAGTCTCCTAGAGGCTAACATCCCCACAGGGTTCCAGTCTCTCCAGCCCCAGATGTTCCCTTCCTCTGGATAGTTCCCCGGTCCCTTATTTGTCTACCCCGCCAATGCCAGAGGCTGCAGAACAGGGCAAGGGAAGCTCCCCTGAGGCCACGGAATAAACAATTGCCTGAAATCCATTGTGTCGGCAGCAGAATGGGATTGGAAGCTAGCAAACTGCCTTACAGCCAAGTCCACCTGATTCAGTTCTGCCCACACTGACCAGCAGCTGCTCTCCAAGGTTCCAGGCAGGACTCTCTCGCAGCCCTTCCTGGAAATGCAGGGATTGACCTTCTTGGAACCTTCTACCTGCAAGGCATGTGTTCCGTCCCTGAGCTATGGCCCTTCCCCCCAGGTCTCCTTTGCTTTCCCTATCTGTGCCTCCGATAATCTCCGTCAGGGAGAAAGATGCAGAAGGGGCCACAGGCCTAGTAACAGGGCGGCCCTCAACACCTGTGTGCCCAGGTGAGCGCATGGAGGGTCACAGTCCAGGTGGAGAGATGCTCCTTGCCCCAAGGCAGTGCAGACTCTCCATCGCAGCTCCCCTCTCTTCTTCCAAGCATAGGCATAATTTAACATGCATTTTCTCCTCCTCCTTTGTTTCTTATCTTACTCTGTGCACCTGTAACTATGTACTTTTTATTTTTCAATGAAGACTATTAAAAGAAAAAATAAATAAACACCATGCAAAGCCACCCCTGACTTTTAGGTAGGTGCATTTTCAACAGGTTGTCCCTCCTGCCGGCCGTCTACCTCATATTTTGGGTCCCCACTCCTCCTGCCGGGCCCAGAGACATCACCTCCTCCTGCCACCTGTAATGGCGCCTACCTCTCCTCCTGCTCTTCTAAGGCAGCTTAGCTGGCATCCCCTCGCTCTGCTCTCCTCCCTGGACTGGGCTGGCTTCAGCTCTGCCTAGGAGAGGGGCACAGGGACAGAGGGAGGGAGAGGCAGGGCTTCCCCCTGTAGCTCAGCCGGGAAGCTTTTAAAGCGACAGGCCTGTCCTGCCTACTTCTGTGCCAGGATCCCCCTCCCAGGGCTCAGGGGAGAGAGAGAGAGGCCTACCCAATCCCACTGGCTCTCTGAGGAGAAGCTGGGGCAAAGGCAGTGGTTCAGGCGTAAGGGACAAGGGGGAGGCCTGCAGTCATTTGACACACCGTTTTTTAAAAAGCACACACAAAGGTTTCAAATTTATCAATATAATAATCCCAATTTACAGTTCAACTGAACAGCTAAATGGTCCAGGTCAAAGCTACGGGGTACCAGGCAGAGGACCTTCTTGGCAGTGGCACCCGCCCTGTGGAACGCCCTCCTGTCAGAAGTCAAAGAAATAGACAACAACCTGACTTTTAGAATACATCTGAAGGCAGCCCTGTATAGGGAAGCCTTTAATGTTTGATGCTTTGCTGTAGTTTTATAAATTGTTGGAAGCCGCCCAAAGTAGCTGAGGCAACCCAGTTTGTGTTTCTATACAGTATTGTGATTTTATGCTGCGAACCATCATGAGACCTGCGGGTATAGGACAGTATATAAAATTAACAACAACAACACACGGAGCACGTTCTCAACTTCCAGTTCTGTACGTTGCTTTCAGAGCTCAGACAGACTCATCCACTAGGCTTTTTTTTTGGGGGGGGGTAGTAACAGCCTTTAAATAGAACAGCACACGAGAGTATAAAGTGTTGGCTGAGTCTGTGCAGAGTCCCCCATCTCCATCCCCACCCCAGTGGAAAATCTGACAGCTCTTTTGACACTTGACTGCTTTCCAATAAACACTTTGGTCTAACTGATACGGGGCCCTGGAATGTCATTTTGATGTTTGGCGCTGGGCGGAGGGCAAGGGGGCCACACCAACTGGCCTTGTCAGAAAGCATCAACACTCTAAAGCCATACACTTTAAAATGGTGAAATATCCATGTAAGCCGAAGAGAAATCAAAGTATATCTACAGTAAAAGTGCAGGCCCTGCCTCTTTCCCCAAAGGCACCCACACAAGAGAAGAGCAAGAGCTTTTCCTTCCCCTATTCCCAATGGAGACATATTCCAGGCCCATTATTCCTGGACTATGTGCTGTGAACGATGTATATTAATATTTGCGTGTGAAGGGAGGCTCCTTGCTGTGTCTCTGCATACTTCCTTGCTCTGCCCTTGTTCCCTCCAACTTGCTTCCACAGAAGGTGGGTAGTAACCCATACAGTGGTACCTCAGGTTACAGACTCTGCTAACCCAGAAATAGTACCTCGGGTTAAGAACTTTACCTCAGGATGAGAACAGAAATCACACGGCAGCAGCGGGAGGCCCCATTAGCTAAAGTGGTACCTCAGGTTAAGAACAATTTCAGGTTAAGAACAGACCTCTAGAACGAATTAAGTTCTTAACCCGAGGTACCACTGTACTTTTCTTCTAGAAAAAAAAAGGTGCCGGTACTGCGTACCCTTGAGTAGGGGAAAAAAAAAAGCACTGGTAGTAACTGTGCCGATTTGTAGCGTTGGGTACAATCAATCAGTCCCAGCGCAGACTGTAGAGCTTTGTACCATCAAGAATTGCCTGCTGTGTCCCTGCTCTGAGCTAGCTTGCTTCTATTCAGGAGACACGCTTACATGTGCAATTTATACATGGGCAGGAGAGGGGCAGAAAGACTGTCCTGCAAACAGGTAACCCTCTTTCATGAGAGGTATGAGAGACTTGCAGCTCAGTGGCGGAGCGTTTGTTTTTGCATCTACAAGATCGCAGCTTCAGTTGCCAGAACCTCCAGAAAGGACTAGGCGAGATTGTTGTGAAGTTCTGGAGTGTCATGGATAGACAGGTGTAGACAAGAGGAACAAATGGCCTGACTCAGTGTAAGTCAACATCTAACGTTCCCCTCAAAGGATTAATTTTTTGAGAGTGAAAAATGTGAAGCGTGTCTATCAGACATTTGGGAAGCAACTGCTTAAAGTAGATGCAAATGGCAAGGCTATCGCTTGACAGTGGAGCATGGAATTCACCTACAGATAATAGTTCTGGAGCGGCAGGTTTTGTGTATCCCACACCATTTCCTCTGCACTGTGATCTTTCCCACCAATGAAGACCTTATTCAAAGCACTCCTCTTTCTCTTTCTATTCTAGGACCTCTAGGAAGATGCCATACTTAATAATAAAATCACTGCAGATAAGAGTAAGGAAATGTGCACTTCAAATACATTTTACTGTTTCAGCCAGCCACACAGAGAGGGAAAATTTGGAGAACTATTGTTTGGTTTAATTTTAACCGCCCACCACAGTAGATCAAATAAAAGCAAGTTTGTTCACATGGCTATTCAACTTGTTTGTTGGTATTACAAAAATAAAAGTGTCCAATTATTTCTAAATACATTGCTTTTCCTTGAGACACCCTGTGATTTTTGCATTTGTCACTAATATCTGGCATGCCTATTAAAAGTTAGAGAACTATCATCTCTAGAGTCGAATCGTACAGTAACGTTTCCATTTTATATCTCTTTTTCCAGTATTTGTTGGCTCACGAGCAACTCTACCAGAGACAGTAAAAAAAACACCACTTTTTATGGCCTGACATTTCCAGCAGTTTGAACAAAACACTTTTATTTATGTTACACTTATCAGTAGTGGACTAACACAGCACCTGATAAACCATTTTGACACATTTTCTCTTAATTTCCATGCATGAAGAAAGAGTATGGCTGATCTTTCAAAGATGTTTCCATACAGACTTGGAGAGGTATATTCACTTCCACGCCTAGAGTCCACTTTCATTACTGTATATCTTTCATTTTGCCAGTTCACCCTCCTACTCGCAGGATTTTATTGTCAAAATCTGATATTCCAGAACTAGCATGACTCTCAAACCGTGTTGCATGGAACCAGAAAAAAACAACATACAAGTACAGTATTCCTTCCTTGACACATTCCCTTTTCCACTCTCGAGAACTGGAGCCAAGTGCTTTGCCAAACAAAGGCAAAGGGGTTCTTTGTTAAGGACTGAAACACTAATAAATGGAAAAAAGCCTGGAATTTATTCAGCAGCAGACTTCTCATATACAAGGATAGAGAACCACTCCTTTACACAAGAGTAAACACAATAGAATAGACCAGTGGATCCCAATGGGCAGTGCTTTTTTTCCTTGGGGTACACAGTTCTTCCCCCCTCCCCAAAATGTTAAAAAGTGTGGCACTTACTGCAACACCTTCATGGTGAATACTGACACCTTCTTTCTATAAAAAAGCACTGTCAATTGGTGGCACCATTCACATAATAAAAACTACCAGATACCAAAGGTTTCAAAAGTAGGGGGTCCATGGTTTGGCTTTTGAAAAACAGGGGGTTTGCAGTACTTAGCCAACTGGGAAGCACTGGAATAAAGCAGGACACAGGAATAGGACAGACTTTCATACCAGGCCCTCCTTTTTACACAAGGATACCAGGCAAACAATCCCTTCTTTAAACAAGGACAGAACATACCTGGCAAGAGCCTCTTCTTCCAGCTGCTGGGACCCCCAGGGATGTAGTAGCACCTCAGTCAACCTCATTCTGGCCAGGCTATGCAGCACCTACATCAGTTTAGGCCTGCATCAAAACTCCCCCATCTCTTGCTTAAGCCCTAGGGCTTTTGTCTGCCCCAGTCATGAGGATTAATTGATGAGCTCCCTTCACCTGGCTTGATTGTTAAACTCCCTTCACCTGGCATTTGGCCAAAAGTAATTAGCCTACAGCAGTGCTATGTCTGCACAAGGAGCACCCCTGCAAGCAATCTGAGTCATTACTACTGGGCTTAGGAGAGTGGGGAAGTCCTGCTTCCAGTGATATGGAGGGTTAATTGTGCAAGGCCACCGACACCTCCTCGGATTAACAATTCATCTTCCTCATTCTCAGGACACCAAGCAAAAGCCAGAAAAGTTTTGTCCTCCTACCTGCAATGTTCTGTTCCTAGTCGGGAGCAAGGCAGCCTCAGTTACTGGGAATCCCCTTTCTTGGACAACAGGACAAAGGAACAGTGTCACTTCCCCCCAGGGAGGGGTTTCCTCATTGAAGCCTCTTTGCGGCAAGCGGAACATTCAATAGTCTAGATTGGAGTCACCCATAAGGGGCAGTGAGAGCTCAGAGGCTAAGTGGGTGCCAGGAGGAAATATTGAGAGTATTGTGCCCATGGGCAGCATGCTGGCAATTCTTGCTCTATACCACATCATTTTCCCATTAGAAAAACAGGAGTAAAATAACTGGATAAGGATATTATTAATAAGCTCAGCTCAGGCCTTCCCTGCCACTGATACAAGCCAGGTTCGAGACAAGCTACCAATAAGTAGCTTATTGCAAACCACCGTCCTAAGGAATGTTACCTTAGAAAGCTGAAGTGGCAGTTTTCCAGAAAGAGATGCTCAGGCATCTGTTTCCCTTGATGTGCTGTCATGAATCAATATTGGCTGCAATAAGCTACATTGCAAAAATCCAAGACAAGACTTGACTTCCTTGGAGATTTCTAACTCAAGAGAAGACACATTTGAGGTCCTGAAACTCTGGCACAATTAGGGTAACATTTGAGGGCTCTCCTGACAAGGCTTTCAAAAATGTCCCGGGTCTGGAGCAAAGGATGACAAGGTTTCTACAACAAAAAGATTTTTTTGGAATGCAGGAAGTGCCAGAATGTAGCACAGCCTAATTTCTATTGAAAACACAATGCACCTTAAGTACCAAAGGGAGAATGTTCAGCTTTAATATGGATCTAGGTAAATACCATCAGAAGTGACTGCCTCGTGTTTAATAATGTGCATTAAGGCCCTGACCCAAATGGGCAAAATTAGAACACAGGGCACTTTTGCATACATGAATCTTTTGTACTGGGGAAATATAGTCGCTGGCCTGAGGTTTCTGCATCCCTGCTTGGACTGGGGATAATGGGAGTTGTAGTCCAACAATTCTAGAGTCATGGGATCCCATCTCTGGCTTAGTGTTACAAGAACATGCTACGGTGAACTTGCGCACTCCACCTCCCCACAATGTATTTTTCTTTAGCACAAAAACAAACAAACATGGTGATTCAGAAGTAGCAGAATTTCTAAGTGACAACTTCCAATGGAAAAAAAATGTTTATTAAGATGAAAATGATAGTGAACAGGGTCAAATATTTACAGGGACAGACATAATGTTAAAACATCAAAAGGCAGACACCCCATTTTTGAACAAGGTGCTTTCAGTTCACAATAGCTCGTCGTCCGATTCCTCAAGGTACTGGACAACTTTCCTGGCTCGACCCAACCTTTCACGTGCGACAGTTGGAAAAGGTGAGTCCTCACCCGAGCTTAATTCAAGGGAAAATGACTCATCAACATTCTTGGATTTCTGCAAAGGAAAAAAAAGTGGGCCTGGTTAGCTCTCATAGGTATTATGTGGGCTCAGGAATGGCCACAACTAGCCCCTCCTTATGGAACATGGATGCATTAATGCATCAGTTGTGGGGAACAAAAACTTTTAGTGCTCTACAAGCACTCTGAGGGATAGACTAATATTCCTGGTTTATGTAGGAGAAACCACTTCAGCCACAGGCCCTAGGGCACGTCATTCCACAGCACACCCGAAATAAAACACTACATATTTTATTAAGGGCGTGGTTTCCTTGCAGAGCAGAGCACTGCAGGCTTGCCCCATGTTAACTTATTTAGGGCACTCATAACCAGTCACCAACATTTACTGATGCACTTTTAGCTAGGACTTCAAGGTGAACAAGATGGTGCGAGGCCCATGTATGGTTGATAAAAATGTTTAGAATTTGTTATAGGTTATGGAGAACACCCGTATCTGCCCATATGCCAAAATCGACCTCAGTGGCGCCCTAAAACTATGGCACTTCCACCCCCCCCTTTGCTCTTTCAATTCTGGCATTTAGGTATGCCTTAAAGACATTCTCCTATACTTAACTGGCAACAAAAAAGATGGAGAGTAATTTTAGAGAACAAAAATGGGGGCAAACAAACCTTAATTGCTGTAGTTTTTTTAAGAGCTGGGCCAAAGTCAGAATCAGAGTCGTCAGAGCTAGAAACCTTCCTTTTGGCAGGTTTCTTCATCCTGGGAGGTGCACACTTCTGGGAGGCTGCTTCATCTGTGCTGGACTCCGAACTCTTTGCTGTTGCCTTCCTGGGTTTTGCGGTTGCCTTCTTCTTAGAGAAAGCATCCATAATAGAAGGCTGATTGCCTAAGAGCAAAAGAATCAGTGAAATCTCTGTTTCTTTCCCACAAAAACCTGGATCTACCACAATGTTTTCAAGCCATTGCTTCAGAAACTCATTCCGGTAACTGTTAAGGCAGTGTTAATTGCCAACAAAGGGCTAAACTACACTTGATAAAACTGAAGTATAGCCACCATTTTCAAATGTCAGTTGAGGCTGAAACAACTATGTGCTTCAACAACAGGAAAGAAACATGGCTATTTAATTGTGTGAGCAACTCCACAACGGAGCAGGCTCTACTAAAAAACCTACGGAATCTTGGCTTGTTCACATTTCGGCTTATTAAGACATGTTCAGCCCAAAATGGTCACTAACTCTGCAAGAAAAAAAATGATGTGTTAACTTCCAGGGGCAGAAGAAATGTTCAACAGAGGTTTGATGGATTTCAGAATAATATCCCTTTTCAAGGTAACAGTTACTACTTCATTTATTTCATGAGAATTAACCATAGGTAAAGGTAGGTAAAGGTACCCTTGACCATTAGGTCCAGTCGCGGACGACTCTGGAGTTGAGCACTTATCTTGCTTTACTGGCCAAGGGAGCCGGCGTTTGTCCACAGACAGCTTCTGGGTCATCTGGCCAGCATGACTAAACTGCTTCTGGCGAACCAGAGCAGTGCACAGAAACACCGTTTACCTTCCCACCAGAGCGGTACCTATTTATCTACTTGCACTTTGACGTGCTTTCGAACTGCTAGGTGGGCAGGAGAACTAACTACAGAACTAGAGTAATCGATTTGACTTTCTCTTTTCCAGACCCTTAATTTCTAAGCTTATCAGTGAAACCGTGAACCTCCATCATGCAGTTTCTGCTTCCACCTATGTAGAAGCCAGTGTGGTATAGTGGTTAAGAGCGGTAGTCTCGTAATCTGGTGAACCGGGTTTGATTCCCCGCTCCTCCACATGCAGCTGCTGGGTGACCTTGGGCCAGTCACACTTCTTTGAAGTCTCTCAGCCCCACTCACCTCACAGAGTGTTTGTTGTGGGGGAGGAAGGGAAAGGAGAATGTTAGCCGCTTTGAGACTCCTGAAGGGGAGTGAAAGGCGGGATATCAAATCCAAACTCTTCTTCTTCTTCTAGTGTAAAGCCAGAACCAAAGACCTTTTGGGGCACTTATAGCAATGCCACTGAATACTCACCTTTTAACATACAGACATCAGTAGTAATCTTACCTTCAGCTACCTTTGCTGTTTTCTTGGCTGGAGCTCTCTTTTTGGGAGCAGGCTTGGCTGGCACATCAAGGGTAGCAGGCAGAGAAGAGGCTGCTGCAACTGGTTTGCCTGCATCATAGTCCTCAACGTGAACTTGAATAAAGAAAAGTCCCCACTAAGCTAACATGCCTTAACATCATGAATTCTATACTGAAAAATTCAGTATAGAATTTTTTTTGCACAGAGAACAAACCAAGCCACTTTTAAAAGATTGCAAACATCCACAGGCAAGGATATGAATCTCTTTAGCTCTGAAACAGGGAAGGGGAAAGACAATGCAAACATTGTAACATGCTCCCAATGCCAGGCCTGCACAGCATAAGACCCATGGACTGACTGACTGCAGTCCTCTTGCTATCTCTGCACCTCCCTAAGGGAATTCCAATTACAGCCACACTGTTGGATACAAATATTGTAGTCCACGGCAATGCACCAATATAAAAATCTCATGCAAATATTATGATGGAAGCAGAGAAAAAAGTATCTGCCAGCTAGAAGTATTGCAGTTAAAAGCAGGTGCACTATAGAAAATGGCAGTTAAAATGGTAACAAAAATGGCCCCTCTGCAGAAATATGGTCCTCTTGAGTTAATAAAAATGTAAAAGTAGCCCTCAGAGTGATTTAAGATGAACATGTAGATGAACATATTCACTGCTTCTTTACAAGGGAGTAAGCCAGAGCTTTCCAAACTTTTCATGTTGGTGATACACTTTCTAGACATGCCTCATTTCGTGACACAGCAATTCAGTCTTACTAGCAAACTAGAGGTTATTAAACCCCTTTCAAGCCCCAGGACAAGCGTGTGACACACCTACACACTGCAGCCAACATACTAACGTGTCGTGATAAACAGTTTGGAAAGCTCTGGAGTAAGCAAAACTACCAAATGTTCCAAAACAAAGGTAACAAGATATACCTCAAGGCTTCAAAATCCTTTTGTTTACAGAACTTGCAAAGAAAAGAGACCATGCAGGGAAATATCAGCAGAAACATAAATATGAAAGTATTAGGCAGTTCTTTTGTATGCAGATGGGATTCCCTTCTCATTTTTTAAGCCCTTGCAATCTGTCATATTACAATAATGACCGCTGCTCTTAACCTTGGACTGCAGTGATTTTGGCAGCTTTATGCACTACAAAATCCCATTAAAACTAAAAATAAAAAGTATGCTTTTTTCAAATTCTGGTGATTCCGCACTTTTATTCCATACAATTTGAGGCTTTAAAAAAATCTTGCAGGAATTGGCCAGCAGATGCTTCTTGCATGAAGTGAGAAACAGTGAACCATGGGTAGTCAAAGTAAGGCCCGGGGGCTGGATCTAGCTCAATCGCCTTCTAAATCCAGCCCGCAGACAGTCCGGGAATCAGCATGTTTTTACATGAGTAGAATGTGTCCTTATATTTTAAATGCATCTCTGGGTTATTTGTGGGGCATAGGAATTCGTTCACCCCCCCCAAAAAAATATAATCAAGCCCCCGACAAGGTCTGAGGGACAGTGGACCGGCCCCCTGCTGAAAAAGTTTGCTGACCCCTGCAGTAAACTATCTACTTTCAGCTGGGGGTGGAGATACAAAAATGAGAAAGTCACTTAACGGCAGTCCCATATTGCTGGTAGTCATGGTAACACCGATTTAATCACATGCAGCTATGGTATGATCTTGTTACTTTTACGCACCAGAACATTAATTTTTTAATAAAAAGCGATGCCTGGCTGCGTTAACAATAGATGTTAAACTTGAGTGGTACTTACTGGAGATGGTGCTCTGTACCCCTTGTGGTTTGATGGCTTCTTTGCCGTTACGTCCCTTGGCTTTCCTAGAACACATAATACATACTATGGAGCAAATTCTCCCCATTTCCATGTGTTTGCTCCCTATGGTATAGAAATAGACTATATAGGACTGAATGGACAAATAGCATGGACTGTGTTCTTGGTTTTGAAGTGACAACAAACCCTACAAACCAGACACCTCTCGCTTTTTCATTTCTTTTGTTTGCTTCACCCCATTATGAAGAGCTTTGTGGTAACATGAGGTTAGTGCAAGTAGATTGCCACCCTTTTTGCATATTTTTAATTATAACCTAACAAGATGGGAAGCGGGTGGTGCTGTGGTCTAAACCACTGAGCCTAGGGCTTGCCAATTGGAAGGTTGGTGGTTCGAATCCCCGCGACAGGGTGAGCTCCCATTTCTCAGTCCCTGCTCCTGCCCACCTAGCAGTTCGAAAGCACGTCAAAGTGCAAGTAGAGAAATAGGTACCGCTCCGGTGGGAAGGTAAACGGCGTTTCCGGCGCTGCTCTGGTTTCGTCATGCTTAGTCATGCTGGCCACACGTCCTGGAAAAACGTCGGCTCCCTCGGCCAGTAAAGTGCAACCCCAGAGTCGTCTGCGACTGAACTGTCAGGGGTCCTTTACCTTTAACAAGAATTACATTTTGTGTGTACTTCACTCACATGGAAATAGTATTCTGTTCATCAGATGCAGCATTCTCAACCAATTCTTGGATGTCACCACCAGTGTCACTGAGGTTTGAATCTGACACAGACTTTGCTTTTGCTGAAAGAAATGGAAGAAAATTAGGCTGCAACCTTACACATGCCAGCTCAGTACATGCTGCGGAGTTTGGCGGGACTTACTACTAGATAAATGTGTGTAGGACTGTAGCCTTAGAAAATGCTGTCAAGTAGAATCAACAGTCTTAATCGCTTTTCCAAAGCTCCAAACTTTCCTTTTTTAAAAAAATAAAATTAAACCAAGGATATTTAACAAAGGCAATTTAATTATAGCAAGAGTACAGCAGCAAGCAAAAGTTCCCACATCATTTTTAACCATAAACCTACCTTTTGCTGGGCAGCTTGACATGTTTTCAGGTGACAGCACAACCTCCATATCACCACCACCACCACTGTTGTCTGATTCCGAGTCAGACCAAGAGTTTTTCTTTGTTTCTTTTACTAGCTTGAATGGCAGTGTGGATTGTTTCTTGGTACCTTAAGTTAAACAGATTGGCTAAATTTTAAGACAATGCATGCTCTGTCCAAAAGAAAAAAGTATTGAGCACTTAAAGACGATGCATCTACACCTATGCACATTATTTTTTGCTAAATACAAATATCCAAACAATCTTTAAAACCTAAATGAAGCTTAATCTACTAAAGAAAAGCTACCAAAGAAAATGAATGACACTTGTGAGCAGGTGTTACCTGGTTCTGTTTTAAATTTCTTTGCCAATCTTTGTTTAAGAGTCAATGGTTCCTTATCGCATGCTGGTGCATCTTCTTCTTGAATCCCATTAGGCTCAGTTGTTTCACTCTACAGGTAAGCAAAGGGGGAAACTGGTCACTATACATACAATGGATGACAGGACAAAAGTATCAAAGAAAGTGGGAATATATACATATGCATAATACACTTTAATAGCGTGCGCACGCACACATACCCCTTAACAGAGGCTAATATTCTCTGTTACCTTGATTTTCCTTTTTACTTTCTTCTCTGCACCTGCTTTCATCTCCTCAGTCACACGGGGGATGACCCTCCGGCCATGTGGAGAGGGCATAATCTCTTGCAGCTGCTGCTTCTGTACTTTCAGCCTTCCTCCTTTCCCTTTGGTGGCCTTGCCTGCAGCCCCAGCCATCTCATCCTGTTTTTCCTTGTTTTCTTGCTCCTAGAGGGGGTAGGTAGGTAGAAAGAAAGTGGGCTAAAGAACCAGAAGCAAGAATGGGCAGCATGGGGATTTTAAATCTTGGTGTAACCAAAGCCCAGTCCACCCCCAAAGGAAGCAAGCAATCAAGCAAGCAAAATGCTCATATCAGCATAGGCCAGAGGGCAACTGCCACTGGGGCAGCCCTTGGCCACCGTCAGCCTCAGCAGCATTCTTACTTGTGGGGTTTCAGATTCTTTGAGATGACAGAACTCTGCTGAACGCTCACATTCTTCCCACCCTTAAGAGAGATTACTGCTATGATGGATCAAAATAGGCTGCAAACTGAATAACTGGCCAGCTACTCTTCCCCCAGAGTTACTTACTTCAAGAGCTTCAACAAAGGCAGCAAGATCTTCTCTCCATAAGTCATTAGGAGCCTTTCGTTTCAGGTTTTCCAGCTCCATTTCCTAATAAGAACCAGCAAGGAGGAAAATATTTAGGAGAAACAGCTGAATGTGTGTTTGAGTCTTCAACAATGTCATCTCTCAAGCTTCTCCGTAACAGCTCTTTCACCTACTTTGTCACCCCTTTGCTTGCAGAGCTCATCCTTCTTTTCCTTCGTCAGGTACCAGAGAGGCATGTTCAGAAGGTAGTTAAAATCTGGTCCAGAGGCTGCAGCAGATGCAGTTTCCTTATCACTGTCTCCCTCTTCTTCATCAATCTCTTCATTGCCCTAGAATGGAGAAAGTTGATTTGTTTGCTGAGGCTGCTCACTATCCATGGCAATGCACCTCTTGCCCAACACTTTATTTTGGACTGAGGAAAGCAGCAGTCATTGCCTGCTCTCTGAAGGGGATATGGAACTCAATAGCACTCCCCACCCCCCGGCAAAGATAGAATTACCTGCCACTACACCAGCCATGTCTACTGCAATAGGGCTGTCTTTCTGCCTTAAAAAGGCCACTCATTCTTAAGACAGTGTGAAATTCAGGATTAAGATTTATTTGGGATATTTGTAAAACACTCAGGGCAATACACAACAGGGGAAAAACATAACACATAAATAAAAACCAAAAACATTAACAGGTTTCAAAATTCCAAATATTGCCTTTTATGATTCAATATTGTAAATTTGGGATTTTTACTGTAATCTGCCCTGTGATCTTTGGCTGAAGAGCGGCACAGAAATTTATCGCATTATTTTCGTGCTGCAGCACCTGCCATGGCAGTAGGGTTAGTGGAATCCCCTTCAAAGGACATAGAATCTGGAGAACAGCTAAATTAAAAGGAAGAGATTGAAGATACACTACCTTCTGTTGAGACTCTTTCCATTTCTTTACTGGATCAGAATCATAACCCCTCTGGATAAGGACCTGTATCAATTCTTTCTTGGGTTTATTCTCTAAAAAAAACACCACACACACATTTTCAGGTCACCACATGGAATGAATGAAACCAGTTGAACAAGCAACCAAAAATCAATGGGTATATCAATTTAGCAATCTGGGCTCTCTGTTAGGAAGGAGCAAGGTCAATTTGCATACCATGTAGAGAAAATCAAAATCAAATTGACTTAACTTCATTCTCCTGTCCCATTTTCAACTGCCTTATTCTCAAGGCATAGTTCATGTTTTATCACTTCAGGATTAATTTGGTTTTATTTCTTTTTTTGGGGGGAGGGGGGTCCACAAATAAACATTAGTATACGGTTTATTTCAAGGTGCATCTTTAGAAAATGAAGCTTGCCTCTCTATCTGAAGCAGGTTTGAATTCTGGAAGGAGAGCCTTTTCCTCCAGTGAAAATGAATTTGAGTTTGCCTGCCCCAGCCTCAGAAGTGGAACCAGCTGCCCTACCATCTTCAAGATAAGAAACTGCTCATGGTAAGCTCTGGCAATACCTACTTACCAATCACTATTTTGCCTTCTATTTTTTCGAGGATAAAGCGAGCCTGGTTGTTCAGTTTTGCAGATTCTGCACTCAACATCCCAACAAGCCAGTCTTTCCTTAAGCCGTAATAGCGCAGCCTGAGCTCATAGAATTCCCGCAGAATATCCTCTGCAGTCTCATATTTCTTCAGGCACCCAACGTGGTCAAAGAGTACCTGGAGCAAATAGCAAAAACCCAGAAGTCTGTAACCTGCAAACCTATATGTATCATGGCTCAGAAGGCTGCATGGAGCCCCTTTGATACTTGCGCTTCCCTACCCACTTATCACATACCATGTTGTTGCAGGAAAGAGAAGTCTGAAGTTTGAAGACCTTGTGTAGACCAGCAGCCTCTGCCTCCACCAGATTCTTCTCACTCATTTTTACGATGAATTTGACTGTGGTATCAGTGTGATACTCTTTGTAGTCTGTTATTAGGGGAGGAGTCTTCTCTGTGCCATTCAGCATAGGCTCCAGAACCTGTTCTTTATACACCTAAGGGTGGGGAAAGCAAGCAAGAGGTCGGTACTTCGTTTGTACCTTTCCCCCACCTCATCAGGAAAGCTCTAGGAGCATAGTAGAAAATTAAACATCTCACCTGGGTCCATGTCCGAACAGGAAGTTCAGAAATTTCAATGGTGGTCGAATCAAGAATAGACACCTCCCCGTTGACAAGGTACTGGTTTTGTCCCAGCGCATCTATTGTCCCCTTGAAATTTTTGTAACTTGGAAGCTTTAAAAAAAGAGAGGGAATTGTAACAGAGTAAGCCAAACAGCACTCAATTTTGCAGTTTGTACAGTGTGCTCTGACTCCAATTCAGCAAGACCAGCTCAACTCCTTTGCAAATTTGGCCAGACAAGAGCAGTGTTGTAGGAAAAGAAGACAAGAGCAGAATTGCTGCTGGAGGGTTGTACTTGTACAGTGGACACTGGGGCTTGGTTTGTGAAAGCGTCAAACCCGGAAGTATTTTTCCAGGTTTCGCCGCTCGCACATGTGCAGAAGTGGTCCTCCAGTTGCGAATTCCTTGGGATGCAGCCACTTCCGGAACGGATCCTGTTTGCAACTGGAGGTACCACTGTATTGGGAGAAAAGAGCAGGCAATGAAGAACAAGAGGGATGTCTTCAGAATGCAAAGGTTACTCATCATTTTATAATGTTCAAGACTGTGTCACTAAAACTTTCATCAAAAGGAGTAAACATTCACTGTCAACTTGCAAGGGCTGAAATCTCATGGCCCACAAATTGAGGTGCTGGAGTATCATGCTAGAAAGCAACAATCTGCCCTTGCCCCACACATGCCAATTAGCATTTCTCTTATGATCAGTCCTATTTCACTTAGCCATCAATACATTTGCATTACCATTGGAAGTGGTTCGTCTCCATCTAGCATGCGCCGAATGTTATTCACCACTTCTCGGACATCATAGTTGGGAATCTTGCATGACCAGCCAGTTCCAATGCCCTCAGCACCATTGATTAGCACCATGGGAATGATTGGAATGTACCATTCCGGCTCAACCCGTTGGTTGTCATCATACAGAAATTTCAGCACACTGTCATCCGCTGGTGGGAAAGCCAAACGTGCCAACGAGCTAGAAAATAAAGTGGCTTGTGCTTAAAACAGTTCTGAGATAGGAATCCTGGAAACAGGAAAAGTGCCAGGTTGGGAAGGATAGAGGACCATCTTGCTAAACCTCCTGCTGTAGGGCATGCTACATCAAGATTATCATAGTGATTAGATTTAGGAACATGTTAAAACCACCATTATATCTTTCAAAATAACCCAGCCAAAGCCAAGAAAGCAGACGTTGGACAGTGAGTTGCTAACCTGAGCATTGTGAAGATGTATCGAGGGCTGGCAGAGTCTTTCCCACCATGCAGCCTGGTGCCAAACTGGCCAATGGGCTGAAGCAGATTGAGGTTGTTGCTGCCCACGAAATTCTGAGCCAAATTGATGATGGTCATCATCAGTGAGTTCTGAAACCAAAACATAACAAACTGAAGCTGAAAGCATCTCCTTTTAAAAGAGGGACAAGGCCACCATCCTGGGACTGAAGAAATAGTGCTGCAAAGGCAAGATTACACTGGCCACAAGCATTGGCCGGAAGAACAGAAACTGACAGACGCTTTAAGCATTTGTGCGTGCTGCTCAGAACATTTGGGACAGAGCAGGGTTGACATTTAATAACATCAATATCATTATAACTATAAAGCAACAACAAATACAAGTTTGATTATGTAAACACTGTTTGAGCAGTAGTACTGCCTCCTTGGCAGCTCATGGCCATTACTTGCCCAATCACCACCCGCATTTTAACTACCTCTCCATGGTGGTAAGAGGACATCTCAGCTATTGATCCAGCCAACTGGGCAACCTTCACTTCCCGCTTGTCATTTCGTTTGAAGCATGTGAACAGAACTTTCCTCTGACCTGGTTTCAGTCCTGAAAAGAACAAGCAGGTTGCTTCAAGTCAAGCAATAGGCTTCTTTCCTTCGATAACCAGCACCTCTCAGTTAAGGCAAGGATGCCAGTTCAGCACTCAACAGATTCCCTGGAAACTTTGATAGTTTGGTGCCTATAGACAAATGCTGCTCCCACATTTTAGTGGTTATTGATATATATTTTTTAAATTTTTTTTATTCCTATGATGTATTTTGTTTTTTTACTGTATAGGCTGCTTGGATAAATTAGTAGAAAAGTAGGATAAAAAACCCCAAACTCCCTCCAATGCTGCATCACTTTGAATACTTAGGTGCAAACAGAAGTGCAGTAAGCTATTTTTGTTCTCTTACCACTGGTTTTCTATACACCCACCCACCCACCTTATATCACAGCAAATAATTAAAGTAGTTTACATTTTCAAATACTGTACTCTGAATTCTGCTTCAAGCAGAAGTGTTCAAAATAAAATTATTATACTTTTACACCTGCTGTTATTATAATGTCCCCACCTGCTCAACCTGCCCTTGTTGCCTGGGTCTGCTAATAAAATAATGACAGCTATGTTTATAAGGGGAACTATGTTTGAAATAATAGGAAACTTGATCTAGATTATGAAGAAGTATAACAGATAACTTACCATCAACCAGTGATGGGATGGATCGCTCATTGTCAGAATTTGAGAAGAGGACAAGTTCTTTGTTGATAAAATCATTGTAGGTCAGGTAATTTGTACTTTTGCCATATAAGTAAACCTACGAGTAACAAAGCAAGATTAAGTTATCAAACCTTCAAAACTGCTGCCTCTACTATAGCAGCCTTCAAGTGTCTTCCCCATCATAGCACAAAGGAAACAATATACTCAGATGCAAACATATATAGGTACTGAGAACTGCTAGCAAAGGGCAGATCCAGAAATGCAGTCATCATTTGAGCTCATCACTGCTGACTCCCAAGTGAAAATTTTACTGCCTGCATTGAGGTCTTATGTTTAATATGACACCCGCTGTGAAAAGCTTGGTCTGTGTTTAGCCCTGGCAACTGGGTATTTGTTGTTGTACAGTGATGAACATGCATGCAACAAACTCTGAGCTCAAGAGGGCACAGGAAGAAATTGCAGGAAACTTCAATTGTTATATGCTAGTGACACTTTAGCCCTTCCTCCTTTACTTCCATTCTAATCCATTACCACACCATAAAACAAGCTTCTTCCTCCTTACCCTTTCACAGAGGGGCAAAACAACACATGGTGTTAAATGTGACAGTTTTTAAAGCAAAAACACAGATGGATCTGATCAGGGCTATGGTGACATAATTTAACCCTCTGTCCCTTTAACCAGCTGCAATCTTAAGGAAAATCACCCCCCAACTGTTATTTGCGTTTAGAAGCAAACTTTCATTAGCTCCAAAGCAGTGAAAAGAAAGGTGACTGCTCTATTGTCCTGCATTTTACCCACAGTGCATTAACCCCCTGGGCCAACTACTGAAATAATGCTTGACTGTCAAAAACCTTAGTCTTTTAAGAAGGTGCCTTATGTCTGGTCTGTTCCTTCTAACTAGCAGCAGCTCTCCAGGGATCCAGGCAGAAATCTCTCTCAAGCTTCCTGCAACCTGCCAATGCTAGGGATTCATCCTGGACCTTCTGCGTGTGAAGCATGTGTTTTGCCATTGAACTAGTCCTTCCCCAAACCATGTAGTGAGAATCCCATGCTGCTCTAATGGCAACTCACGTCTGGAAGGCCATGAAGCTTCCTCTGCCTTCGATCTTGCATGAAGTTTGTCAGCCACTCCTTTCGGTCATCAACCTTTTTTTTGCTAAAGGCCTAGGACAGTAACAAAATGATTAACTCAGACTAGTCTGGGATGGAGAGTGAGAAAAATATTGTCACTTACTAAAGCCGTTTAAATTCTTCTCAGTTTCCACTAAATTACCCACAGGCTTCGGTTGCCAGTCTAGAACTCTCTCTCAGAGCTGGACAGTACCAAAGTCCACTAAGAGAAGTTAGTAAAGTCAAACAATGACTGGATCCAGCTTAAATCAAGAGACATACAAGATCAGGAATATGGACAAATACAGTCAGACACCCCGGAAGGCCGTTGAGTTAGAGGGCTTATCTACATTGCAGCCAACCATAATGCAAATATGTACAGCTTTGGTAATTGATGGGGTTTCCCCTCACTTCACTGTCAATTTAACTGCCATAAAATCTTGAAGTCGCTCCCCTGCCCCCCAAATGCTGGGCTATTACATGACAGAAAGACATTCTCCAAACTTTGATAAGTCAAACACCACCAAGCTTTGCTGGTGTTTAATGATGGGAAATGGCCAGATTCAGCTACCAGAAGTTTCTGAACGTTTGTTTCCAGGCTATCTAAAGTGTAGTGCTCTTGTTTATTCTAATTGACTCTGGAAGCTTCTCTGCATGATGCAAGCTGGAAGCTTCTTGTTGACATGCAAGTTTCTATTCTGCCTAGAAACAAGCAGAAGGCTCCTGATGTTTGGGATATTCCTTCAGAGAAGCTGAACAGCTGGTTTAAACTCGTTCTGTTTGTTATTCACTCAAGGTCATGCTGACTAGAGTAATAGGCCAGAAGGAGCCTGGGTTTCACCCTTTCTCTTTCCTTCTCGTGTGGTGTTCTTTACATAGCATACTTACATGTCAAGCTTTTAGTCTTATTATAAGTTATTGTAAGTTTAAGTTAAACCTGCTGCAACTTATCTTATGGATAGTGCTAATCCAGATGTATATGATTTGTGACCATTATGCACATTTGCCTTCAGTAGCAGGAAAGCTCTGATGGATGAAATATTAATTGCCTCTGGTCTTTTTTCTTCTTCTTTTTGAAATCCTGGAATGTGTCTAAGTCTTTTTTACTCTAACTATATGTTAGAATCTGCTCTGGATCAATATTGAGCAGAATTCTTGACAAATTTGTCCAGGGACATATATGGATATATCAGATAGTTCCAACTTTAAAAAAGAGAAAGGCTTATTTCTGGTAGGATCACTCAACATTTTAAAAGCAGATAATGATTATTGCCTAACTATTTTGCAGGTGTAATCCCCAAGCAATAGAGGATAGGAGCAATTTTGTTACCAGAGTAATCGCAGCATCATCTTCAGGGCCACAATACTTGAAAGGTATTCGGTGCCTTGTCATCTCTGCAAAGTACTCTTTCGCTTCTTTTGCTGTGCTGGTACCCAGACCTAGAGAGATTAAGGACAGATAACACCACTAAGATCCTCAAATAAAACCTAGGCAACTTAAGACATTCTCCACTGCGTGTACAAGTCTCTCTCTATATATCTTGAAGAAATGCACATTTACATAAATCTGGGGTGGCTAACCTTTTGCACATATTGTTGGATTCCAAACTCACACCATCCTGATCATTGCAATGCTGGTTTGGGTTGATGGAAAACCAACATCATTTGGAGGATGACAGGTTAGTCACCCCTGAGATAAAAAACCAAACCAAAGGCTGCAGAGTTAGTATCCCATAGCTATTAGGTGCCATGCTATGCTGTTTATTTTCTTTGTATCATCTACAACTGCAGTCCAGGTCCAATATTAAAAAGTGCATCAACCCAATATGGAACACTACAAAGAGGAAGAAGACAGCTGTTTTGAAAGAATTGCAGCAGGGAAGGTGGTTTAAGTACAACAGCGGGATTCCTTTTTCAGGTTATGTCTAATGTAAGCTTATGATAGCTCTCTCTAGCAGACACAAAAATGTTAGGTAAGTACCTTATTTGTTGAAACTTTGGCAATCAAAATGCCAGTCCATACAATATATAAAAATATATTAGGTTTCTGGTAGACTCCTGCCTCCAGGATAAGGGAGTTCCAAACAGAACACCAACTGTTTATGTTACTACAGGTGGAGACTATTTTGGATGAATCCAATTGTTGCATGACCAGCAATGTGCGGATCCTTTTGGACAAAATGGAAGTCGAAATGGGGCAGGCTTATGTGTGCTTGGCTGACATGTGGGGGAACCCCCTCGCAAAATGGTCACTGCCTGTATAGCAAAGGTATTGTCAAGTGTACTTTCAGCTGACCTTGGGGTTGCTTAGGGTAAGTTAAGTGCTCCAAGATATCCCTTTCACATTCTCCGTCTTTTCTACATAGAAACTGGAAATGTGGTTATAGATAAAGCCCTTCAACTGCTTTTTCTGCCAGAGTTTACATGGAATATTTCATGTTTCCTCGGAGGCTGTTTACTAGTCTTAACTATCTAGCAGACACCCAACACTTCTCATATGATTCAAGTTAGCTGTGTTAAAAATAGTTTTAACCAAACCTTTGTAGTACTTGATCTTCCAGTTTTTGTAGTTAGGAGTGCTGGCTTTCCATTCTTCATATTCAGGAATGCTATAGAAAGAAATCTCCTCTTTGTTTTTGGAAACCTAGTTTGAAGTAAAAAGTAACAATGGGAAAACATTTTACGACCTAAAGTTCTAAATAGTGGAATTTAGGGGAAATATTCTCAACTGGCTCAAGTGGTCACTCAGGAAGGGCGGTGGAGGGAGAGCAAGCTTACCTTTACAATGGGAGTAATGAACTCTTCTAGGAAACGGTGTCTCAGAAGAGATGGCCAGTTATGGTGTATGAAGTTAATAAGCAAGCCTTTGATGTGAGAACCATCTTGATCCTAAAGCGTTTCAGAAGACAAATTTTAGCCACTGGCAATGTGAAAGTAGAACTCAAGAGCATGCAGCACCCATCTTTTCAGTGACCAATGCTAGCCAACAACTCATTACGATTACCAGTATGATCAAACACTTGGCCTTGGACTAGGTTCTAACTCACTATGGTTTAGTCAAGGGACCTTCTTACATATTCAGTTGGATCTGTACATGGAAAGGATTAAATAAAGGATAGCAGGTCCAACGTAGCAAAAGGTGGGCTACATGATGGAACAACTCCATTGATAGGTGTTTAAAACATTCCCTTAAAGGGCCCACCTCCAGTCTTTCTTCAGGTTTCTTTTAAAGGTGCTCCATCAGACATTTGGGGTGTAACTAGAAGTGTGCATTTATTGTTGCTTCATTTTTTAATTTTCATAATAAAATTAACAATTAAAATTTGTTTTATTCAGAAATTTTGAGTTATAAAGCAATACAGAAGTGTGGTAACTAAAGATAAGTACTGTTCCATGCTGATAGTTTTCACCTGTGGTTCTTAGAAGCTGAGTGCAGGGTAGGGACCAAAGGTGGACAAAACTACCCCAGGAGGAGCACGACATGTCCCCCACCAGTGGTACTACCCCTCCACTAACACTTCATATACCCCCAACCCTTACAGTTTAACTATTTTATCAGCCATGCATGCAAACAAAATATTTGTTTCACGGTACTGTTACTGTCGGCAGGAGATATGCTTGCCCATGAGAAAAAGACTGACCTGATCTGTCATAATCATTATTCTCCCATAACGCAGAGTCTTTAGCGATTCTTCATCATCATAGCTCTTCTTATATTGCAGGCCAACTATCTTGATAATGTTGTTGATTTCAGCATTCTCCATTATCTGAAAAGGATCAGTTTTTCTCTTTAGGATTCAGTGTAAAAAAAAATAAAATAAATGGCACTCATCTCGCTTTACAGGCCAAAGGAGCCGTCGTTTGTCTGCAGACAGTTTTTCCAGGTCATGTGGCCAGCATAACTAAGCCACTTGTGGCGTAACGAGCAGCGCACGGAAACACTGTTTACCAGAGCAGCGCAAGGAAACACTGTTTACCTTCCTGCCAGAGCGGTACCTATTTATCTACTAGCACTTTTTGGCGTGCTTTCGAACTGCTATGTTGGCAGGAGCCAGGACCGAGCAACGGGAGCTCACCCCGTTGCGGGGATTCGAACCGCCAACCTTCCAATCGGCAAGCCCAAGAGGCTCAGTGGTTTAGACCACAGCGCCACCCATGTCCCTAAGATTCAGTGTACGAACTATCAACTTATGGATCCTGCCCATTTAGACAGATATTGGTACCTTGCTTTTAAACTCGGCTCAACCCCTTTTTGTCTAGAAGACTGATCTACAACGGGCAAGTTGGGATCCACTAGTGGGTTGCAATAGGAGCACCACCACCAGGCAAATATATGGTAAAATATTTATTTAAAAAATGGGCCCCCAAATGTATGTTTAGTTTAAAAGTGGGCCCTGAGTCTGAAATGGTTGGAGAAACCTGGTCTAGACTGCCATAGGTTACTAGGCTCAAAGTGCTTAACTCATTTTAAAAGCACTTTAACCAAGCAGATTTTGCACCTCACAATCCAGTGAGTATCCACTGAGCAGAGCACAAGTTGTCCTTGTCAACAGCTTCCATTGTGACAAGGTTTGGAAATGCAATCTCTTTCCTGTTACAATTTAGAAAACATTTGACAGCTTTTACATACAATACCTAAAGCAAATCAAGGCCAAGTAGGATTCATGATGGAGTTTGGAAAGTATTGCCAACTAACCTGTTTGTGGGAGGCTTCCCGAACATTCAGCAGCTTTCCACGCAGAGGAAACACTCCAAATTTGTCCCTGCCCACAACTCCAAGACCAGAAACAGCTAGAGTTTTAGCTGAATCACCTTCTGTCAGAATAAGGGTACAGCTGGTAGAATTCTTGCTCCCTGGAATGAGAATTGAGCACCTTAATCCAGACAACTCCATTTACCTACATGCTCATGCTGTTTAATCAGGACTGGCTGTCAAGTTTCTGATTGCAAGAGTAGATCTGTCTCATGTTTCAGTCAGGCACAATTAGCAAAAGCATAGAATATTGGGCAAGACAACAGACAGTAGCTTTACCCATGATGAAAGAAAGCTCTATATGCACAGAAGAAAGGATATGGCTCTTTTCCAAACTGCAGCTTATGTGGAAGCAAAGCTGTCAGTCCTTTCTCTCTCTAAGTCCTTAATCATCAATCAGGCCAGTTGCCACCACTGGTCAGGAATCTGGGTTCCTGTACAGAAGGGTATTTAACTTCTTAAAAGTATCAAAAGGCTTTTATGCTTGTAACCATACTGCGATACATACCAGCATCATTGGCATCATCTAGTTTAGGTATCCCTTTAATTCTGCTGTATTTTACAGAAGAACATTTCTTGTTCAGCTGAGCCTGGGCTTTAAATCTGACCCAGTTCAAAATGTTATCCACTATGCCACAACTGCTTACCTAGAAAGAAAGAAAAAGCTGTCTGTAGAAGCAAATATGATGCAGAACATAAGGCTGAAGTCTTTTTTGCTTCTCAGTTTGTTTTGCACCCAATTCCAGCTCAAGACATCTCCAAAACAATTAAACAGATGACAACACAATGCACCCTACAGCACTTACCCCCTTGATAAACTTTTCACTCAACTTGCATGTTGAGCCAAAGCTCTTTGCTTGAAGGGTCATGTTCTCCTTTGTTTGGGAGTCAAAAGTTGGATTTTCAATCAAGCAGTTTACAAAGACCCACATGTGATTCTTCACCTAGAATTAAAGGAGGTGTTATAAACTACTAATGTTTAGTTTACTGGACAACCTCATCTCTCAAACTTCCCCAGCTGCAAATGTGATATGTACCCATGTTGTTAATTAAGTTGACTAACTTGGCATTTAGTAGAATCTATTCCCAGGTTATGGAAATTGTTTTCCAAAAGAAAGATAATCAAGTTTATTTAAAAAGTGATGATGGGGAGGGGTGTGTGAAGCAAGATGCCTTCAAACAAGATGGGAGAACATGACAGAAATAACTAGCATGTAGGAAGCAGCATTTTTACCAAGTTGAGCTTCTCAGGCACAGGTAACAAAAGTTGTATCAGGTAAGTTTTATAACAATTTTCCACTTTCTATATAACAATTAAAGGTACAAGAGGACCATCTACCTTAGCATCTAGTCATGCTTTTATTTAAGGAATTTTTCTGTTAAAACTATTGTCTAATCTGCAACTAGAATTGTAGGGTGCTGTAAGACAGCAAAGAGGCAAGCTTTCAAAATGAGGTCTAAGAAGCCTACACTTAAACAGGGAAATCTGAGATTTATACCTGGAAAGGCTTCACTGATACTCCAAGTTTGTTCCTTTTCTTTACCATGTCAATGAGTTTGGTGGTAAGCTGGTCAGCAACATAGTCTACATGTCTACCACCCTATAACAAAAAGAAAATCCAAGAATTAATAAAAGTTTCAAGGAGAGCCTACCACAACATATCATGCATTTGGGGAGTCTTAAAGTGTGTGCCTTGGCAAGCAGAATTTGTATTCAGCACCTTTGAAATTAGAGCTCCTGGATGGAGCCAATTCCTGCTGATCAGCCTGACTTGAGTTCAAGCTGGACTGCAGAAGAAGGAAATGATTGGAACATACTCCAAATCCTTTCCTTTGAAGGTCACTCATCTGACTTCATGGATATGCAACAGTCACGTGACTGACAAGCGGACAGCCTCATTAACTTGTCAAAATGGCCTATGGGGGAAGCTCAGGATCTGGTCCACAGGTTCTCCACCCTTGCTATATCTAGTAATTAATTAGATAGAAATAGATTGGCTGAGGAATAAAAGCTCCAAACTAGCTTCAAGAATGGATCTGGCCTGTAAGCTAATGGCCCCAATAATATTATGTATTTACTGTATTATGTAATACAGTAAAAACATTTACAATGCTTCTATAATAAATCAAGGAGACTTGTTAGGTTTAAGGTCTCATTTCCAAATCCAATAGCTACCATATTAGATTCTCTCCTCTCTTAAACGGATGATTTGTTTTCCTATAATTTAGCAATACCGTAACTGTTTCGCCATAAACAGGACAGATTAAACATATTCAGACTACAGAGCTGTAGCTGGTTACCTTTGTTGTAGCAATGCTATTGACGAAGCTGACTTGCTGGAAGCCCTTTTCACTCATTGTTACACAGACTTCCCACCGATCATTCACTTCTTCATAGACTACTTTCAGTAGATTGCCAGTTTCATCCACCTTGTCCTTTATATACAGATCTACATAACTGCGGAATCCGTTGATCTGTAAATGAGATAGGTATGTTGCAATATTTGCAGAAAGCTTTTACCTCATTTGTTAACATGTTAGGTGAAGATGGGTATAGCTATCCAATTAACTCTAAAACATTTTAAGACTGTTTTCCCCAAATCCCAATCCAACACCTCATTGCCAAAAAGGGGAAGAAAAACAGTGAAAGTCATTCACTCACGAGTAGATTCTTTCCATTCAAGAAAACTTTGACACCTTTACTTGATCCTGCAATATCATAAGCTCTCCGAGACATTAGAGCCACAATATCTTTGTCCAGTGTGGTCATTTTAAATTTTGACAGATCGGGCTGGAAGGTGATGCATGTGAAGTCCTCACCATCAAAGTGCTTCAATTTCATCTCTCCAGCCTTAGACATATTATTAGACCAAGTCTGAGGAAGAAAACAGTTTACAATTTTATGTACAGAAACAACTAGATGAATTTCTTTAGCTACAGCTGATAGTTCCTAATCAAAGAACAGCATATAATTTTTATGTGGGCTCTACTTTTAGCTTAGTCACTTTTGCAATTTTCAGTTAGGTACTGAAGATGTACAAGCACAACAGTTAAAAATGCAGACCAGCTGATGCCTGAACCTTTACAATACAGCGGTACCTCGGGTTAAGTACTTAATTCGTTCCAGAGGTCCATTCTTAACCTGAAACTGTTCTTAACCTGAAGCACCACTTTAGCTAATGGGGCCTCCTGCTGCTGCACCGCCGGAGCCCAATTTCTGTTCTCATCCTGAAGCAAAGTTCTTAATCCGAGGTACTATTTCTGGGTTAGAGTCTGTAAGCTGAAGCGTATGTAGCCCAAGGTACCACTGTATGTGGAGTAAATTTAGAAGTTGGTTTAATGTGCACATGCGCATATGTCCATGTATGTACCCAAATAACATTTGGGCTCAGGATCTTAAAAGCACACAATACCTATCCTTACAAGGTTCCATGTACCTGCTTAAAATGCTTCTTATATTCTCTGCATGCAGTTTCCACAGTAAATTTGCTACTGAAGATGTTGCAGAGTTTTGCTCCATAACCATTTCGGCCACCTAAAACAATGTATAAAACAAATCAAGTTACTTGCACACCATGAAGCTTTGCAGAGTTTAGGAGGTATACAGCCCAATCCTAGGCATGTTTACTCAGAAATAAGTCCCAATGAGGGCACTAGAAGCTTACTCCCCAGCAGGTATACACAAGGCTGCTATCTTAAAGATTTGCTTGTTGTTTCAAGTGGGATTAAAACTCAGCATTCAAACCTTAAACGGAGTGTTCCCATCTTCCAACAAGAAAGCCCACATATGTGGCCCATTTCTATATCCTTCCCTGTAATATCAGTATTGTTCTATGCCGCTAAGGGTTGGTACCATGAGGCACTTTGAAACTTCAGTTCCCTCATCTATACCTCAACTCTTGCCTTTAGCTCAGCAGTAGGAAGTTAGCATAACTTGTCCAGTATACTAATTTCAGGAAACCGGGGAACTATAAAACATGGGTTACATATTTTTAAATAATGCATATTAAATCAACTCTTCTTTACCCTTCAACCACTCTTCTGCATATAATGAAAGAGACAAAGCTGTAGTGAAGAGACAGGTTTTTCAAAAGGGCTAGTCCCTTAAGACACAATTTCCCAGCTGGTTAATATTTTCTATTAAGGTTTTCCTCTACCTGTGACTTTCTTCTCATCATCATCGTAATTGCTGGAGGTTAAAAGCTGTCCAAAAATAAGAGCCGGCACATAGACTTTCTCTACTTTGTGCTCTACAACAGGAATCCCTTTTCCGTTGTTCCACACAGAGATTGTGTTATTCTCTCTAGAAAAAGAAACCAAACTCTTTATGAATCAGGAACACAAAAAACCTCCCTGTTAATGGAATTAGCTCCCTATTCTACACAAGTGTTAGTAAGCAATGACCGCCTGCCCACTCCTCCAGAAATTTCTCATCTCTAAAGACCCCGAACAAGAGTCTTATTCACCTTATGATTTTCAGCTGCAAACCCACTATTGGGTTTGTTTACAAATACAGAATTCAAAACTAAGCCCACCATAAAAAAACTGACATGAAAGTCATATTTATATACAAATTCTGCAAAAATGAGCAACAGACAACAGACGGCAATCTAAGCCTGCAATTCTTAAAATAGTTTACTAGAAAGGATTTGAATAGGACTTACGGGTCAATCATAACTTTGATACATGACATTTTCTTATCTCTCTGCTTATTATCAGCAGCATTGACTGGAAAAAAAAATGAAAACACGAACAAAGCTTGTTAGTAAAAAATGAAGTACTTAATGATATTTCTTAGCTTGGCATTAAGAACCAGTCCCAGTAATCACAAGTTAACTGCATTTGTGGTTGTGCCATTCACTACAGTACTGCAATTCCCATTTTATGGCTATGGTAGCAACTTGCTAAAGCACTGAGCTTGTGGGTAAGCCAGAAAATTCCCCAAGCCAACTTAACATCAATTGCAATTCCTCTGTAATTCAATCCACTGGGACTAAAAGATGTTGCTCTCACCATACCTAGGATTTCGTCAAATATTTTATAAAGGCCAGGTACGAAGGTAACATCCCTGCAGTTCAGTCCAACATCTTCATCAAACACCCACATTTGCTGAAAAGATAATTAAGAATAAGAAGATATTCAGTAAAAAGCAGACACTTTTACTCTGCTCATTCAGTGAGCACAAGGTCAGCATTGTCCAGTGATTCCCATAAGCCATGTGGCCTGATTGGAAGTGTCCTAAGATGCCATGACCTTGGAATAGTTGTGGAAAAATCACCCTCTCAACTCCCCAAATTAGAACAGTCTAAGCTCTGCTTTGTGATACTAGAACTTTATTTGCAATTAGCAATACAAAGGAATCAGAAAAGCTCCCTCTTATTCAATCCCTACTTAAACTCCCCAAACAAAAAGCTTTTTACCTGAGTCACTTGTTCCACAGAGCCAATGTAGGTATCAGGCCGAAGCAATATATGCTCCAGCTGGCTTTTCTTCTGGTATATTCTTTCAACAGATAGCCTCTTTTTTGAATCTCCATCCGTGATCTTACCCACTTTAGGGTTTGCATCTACTGGCTGAATGGAAGCAAAATGAAAACATCGTAAGTCACTGCATAAATGAGCTAACTTTGTGGGTTTCTGTAATAACAACAATGCTAGGATGGAAATAAAAACACACAAGACATGAATTTACCACCAAGCTAGTTTTGAAAGAAGGAATACAGACAGATATTGTAGGCATCTGTCTCAAGAGACAATGGACTGCACATTTGGGGGGGGGGGTGAAGTCAAGCTGCTGAGTTAGAAGCACTGAAGTGACCTCCGCAGGGAGCAAATCTGGTCAGTGTTTATGGAGGTCCTGGGCTGCCCAGATTACCATCACCATTTTATTTGTATGCCGCCTTTCCACAGTTAAAACAATGCTCGAGGCGGATTACAATATGAAAAGATTTACATAATTTCAAATAAAGCAAAGTAGTCATAAAAATAAATAAAACACATTAAAAACTACATAACCAAACTGAACAATTTCCACATAAAAATATGACTAGACCCCTCTTGGTCTTGCTGATGTGGTCCAAAGGAAAACAGAGCAATACCTTTGACACCTGCTTGGCTGCAGGAGTTGCTGGAAGGAGGCAGACAAGGCCCCATCCAGATTCCTTGGGGACTTGTGCAGGGTTTACTCCTTAGCCTTTTTGTCTCCCAAAAATATCCCGCAAGGCACCAGAGGTTTAGGATCAGTTTTCCTTCTCCTAGAGGGACTTCATTCCCACGCTGAGAAGCCCCATCTACCCCTCACTTCCTTCTACAGCACATGCAGAAACCACCTTCCTCCTGAGCCTGTCTACATGCAGGGGAAGTCCCCCTCACCTAGTTTAGCCAGCCCACCAAAGGTACAAGCCCTCTGCTAACATCCCATACACCTGAAACTGAGATGAGAAAGGGGGTAAAAGATTGTGCTCGCCTTTTAAAGACAAAAGCCTGAGATTCAAGTCATCTATCTCTTAACATCAGACTGTTCAGACAAAGTAGTTGTCGCCATGTCATGCCTGTGACATTTGGCTTGGCCACTCTTAAAAAGATGAAGCTAGAATAGATGGATCTCTGATGTAATCCAGCAGAGCCATTAATAGTTTTACGTTTTGGGATACTAATCCCCACATTCAAACGACTTTATATTTTCTCTGTCTAGGAAGAAAACCTATTACGTCCAGCATCAGCAATATACTGAAGCTACAAAAGCACCCACAATCAAACGTTGTTGTGAATTTGGGTAGGAATTTGCCCCCCTAGATCCACAAAAAAATATTGAAAAGCTCCATGAACCTCAATGAATTGAGGTTCTGCACCCCCTTCCCATGAGAAGCCTGTCCCCATCGTAATGTCTCTGTAGGATAGACCTCCAAACCAGTACGTATTTTTTGAGGGGTTTTTTTTTTTGAGAGATAAGAAGGAACCGCGGGTCATGATGGGATTGTTGTAACACATATTAAGCTAAAATAAACAATTTTTTTAAAAAAACAGGAAACAAGGGAATTGGAGGCATCTATGCGGACGCTGGGTTTTTTTTTTAAGACAGATAAGTAGTAAGATGGCTGGGATTAAGAATGAATTAGAAGGGCCCAACGCTCGAGGTTAAAGGCCGCCACTAATTAAGGCCCGTTTAATTTCAATGGCGCTGTCGTGAAAGAAAACCCCTCAGTCGATACTGAGTTACGTGGGGCTGGGAAGACGGTAAGAGGGCGGGTGTGTGAAACAAAGGTGGTGGTGGGGTTTGGGGGGGGGAGACTCACCTTGAGCGGGGAAAAGGAGTCTTCTAAGTCCATGGTGGACCCGGTCGGAGCGAGGGGTGTCGAGGAAACAACAGACCTAGCGGGGATTGTGGGGGTGGGAAGCGGCCGTTGAGAGGGGAGCAGCGGCCGAGTCCCTCAGACTGGCAGTCACCGAGCGCTGTGAACAGAGGCAACCACCTTCCCTCAGCCAAGCGGCTGCGAATGAGGCCGGACAAAGGCGACAGGAAACGCTTCACAGAGAGAGAGAGAGAGCGCGCGCTTTCGAAAAGCGTCGCCTCAGCCCGCTCAAACGGCCGCGACCAATCCCCGCCGGCCTGCTTTACCTGCCGGGCCAATCGCCGTTCGGCACAGGGAAATACGGATTAAGGAGGCGGGGAAGGAGAGTTCGCGCAGCCAATCGGAACGAAAGTCTGAGCGTTCGAACAAACGACCAAAAAAAGAAGCCGAAAAACAGCACTCCGCTCTTCAAAAGCACAAACTGTTATCTCCCAGATTTAAAAGCGAGGGCGGGCGCACCGCTCAGTTCCACCAACAGACGTGAGGAATGGCGTTGATGGGCGTGGTGCTGGGCCAATGAACCCGACGCCAGCGCGATGGATTGAATTGCACATTGTGTTTTGTAGGCGCTTGTTAAAAGTTATCGTTCTTCTTCGTTAATCGTTTGTTAGATGTTTGCTGGCACTCAACATGTAACAGTGCAATGATTTTTCCCGTTTTCTCCCTCATGCATTTAAGTCAGTGTGGCGTAGAACTTCTAATAGAACCTGACCTGGGCCACAGTTACCTGAGGCGAGCCACAAAATGGCGCCCCCCCACCGCAAGGGAAGAAGGGGGGAAGGCGGAAAATGGAGGGAGGAGACGAGCAGTGCCTCCTATTGACCAAAAGGGAACTGTAGAGGCGCATGGAAGGGGAGCAAATCTGGCCTTCAATGAGTATGCCACAGCAGCAGTGGGTGATGCATTTCTTGGAGCCTGGCTCTGGTGCCCCTGTGGATCCTGCTGTCTGAGGCGGTCACCTCACCTTGCCTCATGGGTGGGTCGGCCCTGGCCCCTGTTATTGCCTTTCAGCCTAACTTGCTGAATACCATACATATAATCTTAAGGCAAATCATTCCCACCATCATCGTGACTTATGTCATGATGGACGTTTTCATGCCGTTCTGAAGTCATTTACTGTTTTCCCCAGCTCTTTATTCACAGTAAAGTTTAAAGCAGCCTCATTGTTAAACTTGGTAGGAAACTAAAGGTGCACCCCAAAATTTGCTTTGTATGATTTGTCTTGGTGACTGGGAAGCTGCCCTGTTGACTTCAACGGAGGAATCCTCTCCATTCAAAACCCCTGTAGTTTTCGTTTTGGAAACGCTCATTAATGTGTGGTGACCACAAAATGAGTAACTCCGGGTATGCTAAGCTTTGGGTCATCACAAATGATACACACATGCATATCTCCAGGAAAGCATCCTCTAAGTTGCCTTCAACCTGTTCAAATTCAGAACCCCCCTTCAAGCCAAACATGCATTTGGGGACCCATTTCTTATGGCTTGTTTTGGCCATATATTTGCATGATGGTAACACTGCTGTTATGACCCACCTTAGATCAGGCCATAACCTAATAGTGGGTCCTCCTGACCCACCAGTTCAAGACCACTGCTCTAGGAGATTTGTGTCTTGCCCAATGTTTCCTTCCTTTTGGTGTAAGACACTGGACTTGTCCACACTTTGCTTGTCTCATGCCTAGAAAACACGAGACCAAATGGTTTTCTGTTTGCCCCACCACTTCCCCTGGGAAAACTCACTCTTTATAGCTGAATCAGAGGATACATTAATGTACGAAAAGCCCAATTGATGTGTGCTCTGATTCAGCAGTAAAGAGTGGGTTTTCCCAAGGCAAGTGTGGACAAGCCCACTGCCAAGCATGGCTCCTTCATGCCAATAATTTCTAAAATACATAGAAAATAAAGAATAAGAAACTGGAGGTATGCACACCCCTCAATAAGCTTTGGGCTACTACAAATCCCCAGGAGAGACCCGTCTGTGAGACTCCACTGAACAGTATTTTTATGCTGTTTTATGGTTGTGTTATGTTGATCAACTTTGTTTATTGTGCGCTATAAAAGTCCACTAGTAGTTGGATGCTGACAGTTGAAAAGGCATGACACAGAAGCAAAAGAGAATGACAAACGAACAATTTTTATTTCACATCAGACCTTCTCCATCATGGAGCCTTATTACAGTGTGAAGAAACATGTCAAAAGATGGATGGGATTAAAAACCCCTCTAACCAATTAAGCTATCCTTTAAAAAAACTTGTTGAAAAATATATTGTGCTAACATAAATTAATTTCTTTTGATATATTGTAAACAACTGTACAGTCAGTACAATGACTTAAAACAGGAGTGAGGAAACAAGGAATAGATTCAAAAGTTGAAGGTGAGAGGAAATAGGATTGTAGGGAGGAAATTATAGGACAATGAGGATCTGTTTTTCATAATAAAATAAGTAACTGCATTGCAACTAATCAAAGGGGTGGGGATTAAAGTGTTACACGAATGGCACCTTTCACCAGTTAAGTTTAATAGATGTAATGGAATGATTCCAGATTTGCACTGGTGTTGTTCAGAGTCCAGGACAAATGAATTCCACATTGCTAGAATGAGAACCTCGTGGCAATTAGGGAATTTTCTATATATATTGATCCTCTTGTCACTCTTGAGAGTATTTTGGGTTTAGCTGGACTATCTGATCCCAGTAGATCATAAAGAGCCTCTCATTCATTTCATTATCATTGTTATAACTGATGTTTCATATGCTCAAATCAACCAACTTTGTTAGGTTTAGGGAAAGCTGGAGAAGGTTATTCAAAATAGCATCTTTATTAAACTGGAATCAGTTTTTAAAAAGAAACAAGCAACCAAACTTTCTCCCATGGGGGGGGGCGCAGCATTTTGAAGTTAAAAGAACACTCTACCAACATTTCAGATCAAGACGTGCAACAACTTCTAATGTCATGTGTGATGGTGACTGTATGATAGGGTTGCCATATATTGAAGAGCAAAAAAGAGGGCAGCCTGAGCCACTGCCAACCTGAGCCGGGGAAAGAGACGCATGGGTGCACGAGGCCTCTGCTGCTCCCCGTGTGCCTCTTTGCCCGGCTTGGGCTGGCAGTGGCTCGAGTCCAAGCTGCCTGATCCTGAGTGCCGCCCCTACTCAGACATTTCCTTTAAAATGTAAAAATCCGCCTGGATTGGCATGTCCAGGTTTTCCCAGACGTATGACAACCCTACCGTATGGGTTTTCCTTACTAGTATTTGCGATATGTAACAGTGTAGTATCAGCCTTATAAACACAGTATAGGAACAGATCAAGCTGCCTAGAAAGGTCGCTGTTGCAGTTCTTTGGACTGTTTTCAAGAGGATGCTCGACCTGCCAGGAATGCTTTGGTTGCAGGTCATTTTGCTAGTGCAGGAATGTGCAGGAGCTGTCCCACAGATGTTAACACCTCCCTGCTGTAGAATTCAATAGTTCCAAAAATGTAAATGTGCCTGCAACCTAGATGCTGCCTTTTCTTCGTGAGATCTATGTTTACCTATGCAGGAACACTGTGGGGAAAAAGCTACAACATTCCATAAAAATTCCTGAGCACAATACATCCCTTCTGCCACCTTTTTTTTTGCTAAACAGAGAACAGGTTAGGAAACTATGTGCACTCACATGTATCTCTCTGAGTGCGTGCACACAAATGCATGCATGCACACACACATATCTTCTGAGAGATTTACCTATGTGCTGAAGTTGTAAAGAAGGGTGTGTGAATCTGAATTTATGATGTGGTTTATCTCCGTACATCATGGCATAAAGGTATTTTAAAAACCTAGATTCAAAGGTTTGTTAGCTCTCACAGCTCCAACAGGACAGCACTTAACCCAGAGATATTTAGGACTCCGCACATATCTGCTTTGCTTTAAGGACAGGTATGGTTTCCTTCCCCACCTTCCTTCTAGTGTGGGATTATGGCAAAATTGTCATGCCCATGCTTCTGTAGGCCTTTAGAACAGTTAGGGAATCTCTAATCAAAGTGTGTATGTATTGTAATTTGCTACCTGCTTAGACTGTAACTTTGCTGTCTAAAGCAGCATTTTTATATATTCTGCAGCTCCTGTTTTATACAAGGTGTGACCAGACAGTAGGGTGAATCACCCCTGTATGCAATAATGGGAACTGCTGGATTCGCGGAGATACATGGGAGGCATTCATCCGTATTTCAGCTAACATATGTGCACGTGTCTCGGCATTTGTTAACAGGCCTACGTTCATGTGGTAGTGTTTAGTAGCTGTTAATAGTGCAGTGTGTTGTGATTGAAAATGGAGCAGAGAGTCAATATGAAATTCTGTTTCAAATTGGGTAAATCAGCATCGGAAACCCACAAAATGCTCACAATTGTGTACAGAGATGAAGCTGTAACTCGAAAGACAGTGTATGAGTGGTTTAAGTGTTTCCGTGAAGGGCGGCAAACCATTGAAAATGATCCTCAGTCTGGCAGATTGTCAACGAGCAGAACGGCGGCAAATTTCGACAAAGTTCATGAGTTATTGATGTGGGATTGGCGTTTGTCCGTCCGAATGATGGCAGAAGAATTTCATATTCCATGTGAAATTGTTACTGAGGTTACTGAGTTGTCCCATCCTCCATATTCTCCTAATCTTGTCCCACCGGATTTCTTTCTTTTTCCAAAACTGAAATTTGCACTGAAAGGGCACAGATTTTTCAACATTTCACATTTCCAAGGTGCAAGGGAACTGAAAGCAGTACGAAAAGAGGACTTCTCCAGACGCTTCCAACAGTTCTACTGTACTAATGTTGTCAATGGTGCATTGTGTCAGAGGGGGCCTACTTTGAAGGCCTGTAAGGTATGTATGTTTGAATATTTCTCACTGTCCGATTTCTGTGACCATTCACCAAATATTCCGGTCACACCTTGTATAATAAACCAAGCTTTCTTTGTTTCTTCATGTGAGAGCTTCTTGTGGGCATAAGGGTTAACACACATCCATAACCAGCACACGTCATAACTCCAGCAAAAGTTCCTAAACCTCTCAGCAGTGTGTATATGAGCATACTGTACATGAGTGCTGGTGGTGCACATGTAAGTCCAGGTACACACATTGTAACAAAGCAGAAGCCCCTTTTGCACCTGCCTGCATGAGCTGCTGATTCTACACATCAGCACACATGACAGCTTGCTGAGGTGCAGGCGATGCATGGTTTTCTTTCCTCTCAAACATTCTTTCCCAGCTGGGGTGGAAGCGTGGGTACCTGCATTTTCCACCTCATGTGTCTTAAGGGTCAAAGGCTTATCACCCTGATCCAGCCTTTGAAGCAACTGGCTCCTTCTGCTGTTCCTTGCTGATCTGAAGCTGCGCTCATCTCAGAAGGCATTTTCCACGCACAGAACAACCAGGAAGTCTGAGCAGCTATGTGCGTCCGCTGTGAGGAACTTGCCTCTGGCTGGAGGTGAAGCAAGGCCTTTGGACTGGCTGGAGGCTGTTCGCCACTCCTGACAGTCTTGATTTTTGGCCTGGCCTCCCAGTTGTTTGACACCATGCCAGACTGCCTTTTGTCTCCTGAACATACAAACAGAAGGACATACAAAAGTGGATAGCTGAAGTCAACTGCATGGCACAAAAAAGCACCCATCCTGTCTTGTCTCAATCCATTATTCCCAAGGGCCAAACTAGACACAATGGCCGTGGTTGCATCTGTTTAAATGTGGAACTATCATCCCAATAGCATAGAAAGAGGTTGGGTCTGAATTTAACAGCGAAAGGGAAGCCCAGCCCAGTGTTTCCTGCAGATTCCATTTACACCTCCCAGCAGCTCCTCTGCCCAGGTGTTTTTCATAGATAGGTGGAATCTACACGCATATTTAAAAAAATGCTGCGAAAATGCTTATTTAAAAAAAAGTTTTGAAAAATATATTGAATGTGCCATAGCTTATGGTCACCATCTAGTGTCAGATTTGTGTATTGTACTTTACAGCACACTTAAAACATTTTATTTGCAGCTGTATAGCTGAGTCCATGGTCATGGTTCCTTCCATTACTCGTGGTAAGTGGAGAAGAAAAGCACATGGAGAGACAAGCTGTGGAGCAGGGGAGGTATGCAATAGGCAAGATGTAGGTTCTGAACTCCTCACCTGTGTGCTTCCCCAGAAATCTAATATGCTGGACAAAGTGGACCTCACTACCCATTAATTTGCCCCTTCTGGGCCTCCTGAATATTTTCCCCACCTAGATATTCCCCAATTAGGTACAGTCCCACTTATGGGGGAACTGGTGAATATAGTTTGGGATGCCCTGCTTGTACCTCCCATATGGTCACATATCCCTACAGATGCTTTCTTTCCCCACATGTTACTCACCACATAGGATCCGTCAGGACATTGCGCCCATTGAATGTGTAGATGGGGGAATTTGGGGAATTGAAACGAGCAGCACTACTGAAGAGGGAATTCCAACTCTTTGCCAGCAGCTGGCCCTGCAACAGAAACAATGCTTTTCAAGCTAGAAAACAGTCAACAGAGGCTGTAGGCCCCACAACATTATTCTACAACCCAAGTGCCTCAGCCACAGCAGTGGAAGGCAAAAGAATCCTGCCCTTCCCAAAAACATAGGAGTGCCTGCTAGGGTCATCACTTATCCATAAGAAGTAGTTGGGCAGTTGCTAAGCAAGCACCACATGCCTTTTTCATCAGGTACCAGTGCTTTCCTCAGAAAAGATGTCTGCATCAAATCAAGAATTTAACAGGATGTTGCTACTAGCCTTAAGGTTGACAATAGGCAGGTTCCTGTCAGTCCTCTTCACGATGGAGACTAGGCTTTGAGTGGATGATGACAGGAAGGCCCGGAAAGTTCCATGCAGCTTCGCCTCCTGTGACTGCCGATAGCACCGCAGGTCAACGCCACCAATCCCATTCATGTTACCAGTCAGGGGGATGTTGAGGGCCACTAGGCGGAGCTAGAAAAATTGAGGGATTTTAGTTAAACACCTGACACCTAAGGAGGACAACAGGGTGGAGTAGATCAACCAGAGGAGTGGTGTCAATCAACCAGTAAGGTTCTTGTTATGGCCTTGCCAGGTTTTGCACCATATCTTCAAGGGGGCCTCTAGAAAGAAGAGGTTGGTACAGCAAGGTCTATAAAAAAAGGTAAAGGTAAAGGACCCCTGGATGGTTAAGTCCAGTCAAAGGGAACTATGGGGTTGTGGCACTCATCTCACTTTTCAGGCCGAGGGAGTAGGCGTTGGTCTACAGACAGCTTTCCGTGTCATGTGGCCAGCATGACTAAACCGCTTCTGGCGCAACAGAACACCATGAAGGAAACTAGGAAACCAGAGTGCACGGAAATGCCGTTTACCTTCCCGCCGCAGCAGTACCTATACATCTACAGTGGTACCTTGTTGTTGAACAGCTTGGCCCCCAAACAAATCAGCTCCCGAATGCCGCAAACCTGGAAGTGAGTGTTCTGGTTTGCGAACGTTTTTTGGAAGCCGAACATCCGACGCGGCTTCTAATTGAGTGCAGGAAGCTCCTGCAGCCAATGAGAAGCCGCGCCTTGGTTTTCGAATGGTTTCGGGAGTCAAACGGACTTCTGGAACAGATTAAGTTTGAGAACCAAGGTCCCACTGTACTTGCACTGGTATGCCTTCAAACTCCTAGGTTGGCAGGAGCTGGGACAGAGCAACGGAAGCTCACCCCATAGTGGGGATTTGAACTGTTGACCTTCTGATCAGCAAGCCCAAGAGGCTCAGTGGTTTAGACCACAGCGCCACCTGTGTCCCTCCCCACCCACTGCTTCTAAATTCTTTGCCTGAGAAAACACTCAAAAAGAAGAAGAAAAGGCAAGCTGTTGTGCCAGCAGCTTGACTGCCTTACACTCCTCTTCTGTTGAACTTACTGAAGGGATCCTCTGGGGGATGCTAGGTGGTACAGTCTGGACAGTTGCTTGGCTCTTGTCGTTTTGGACCTAGGAAGACAGGATACATGGTGAAACAAAACCATTTTTTAATGTGACTCAGCTTAAAATCAAATGCTGTGTCAACGAGCCCTTAGAATGCATGCGCACATAAACTGCAGCAAATATTGCCACCCCCAGACACCATACTAGCTATGCACGGAGAGAACTAGGAAGGTGATGAAGGTGCTAGCAGCAGCAGTGCATGCAGCCTATTCCCAGTAACAGTTTTCTGCCTGTCCGTAGCTGTGGTGGGGCAGTTGTTGAGAAGAATTAAATAGACCCGCTGAGGCTGGAGTAAGGAGTTGTTGGTGTGTAGACGAGGTGCTTTACAAATAGATGAAATTTGTTACTCAAAGGGGTTTATATCACTTAATTTCATCCTTACTTTATCCAACAGTTAACTATGCTCTTCTGCAAGTGTGCCATCCAAATGGGTGTAATATTTTATGGGCTTTTGGTTTCTTTGCTCTCCCCACTTTCAGCTCTTTAACTTATGCCACAGCAAAACCCAGGCGACCTGCTGAACAGGCAATGGCAAAGCATTACAAGTTGGAAGAAGTCCACACCTGATTTCTGTCTGTAGACACCGAAGGGTCATCTCCAACCAGGAAAGACTCTGAATCCTCCAGCTGATCAAGAGAAAATAGAAGCATAACAGGGATAAGGCTGGACCGAAACGTGTAAAAAAACGAGCATTTGTTCTCATGTGCGAAAAGTTTTTTTAAAAATGCCACCAGGGCAAGCATTGCCCAGGTAGCTCAAGCAAGCGAGCCACAAAAGCATAACTTAATCTCATCCTGATTTTTAAAAATAAAAAGAGCAGCTGAGCAACCCTCTTGGATCAGGGCAAAGGGTCTAAACAGTCCAGGGAATCGTAGAGCAGTCCTACCTCCTGGTGATGCAATAAACCCACTACAACATCATCCCTGGTAAGTGGCTGTCCATTCTCCTGTTTCATATAGTGGCCAACCAGATGCTTGTGTATCAGATACTGAGCGAGTCTGAGTGCTTCACATCTACAGAGTCATGCACATCAGTGTCCCAATGTTTTCCTACCAGAAGCCTGCTCCATCCCTTGGGGGTTCGGAAGAAAGCTTCATTCCCTTCACTGACGTAGACCAAGCTGCCTTCAGGAATGGAGGAGGCCGATTTGAACATCAGCTCTTTTGACTTGAAGATCCACGTGGAGTGCTGGAAAGTAAAGGAAGAGCAGGTACCTTTATTAAAAGCACACTTACCCTCAACTGGTGGAAGGCTTTGCAATTCAGCGATCAAGAGACCTTTCGGTTAAGGCTGACCAGAGATAAGGCTATCTCATGCTGCCTCTCAAGCTCCACAAAGCCAGCAAACAGGAAGCTAAGGCCGATGCTTTGAGAAACATGCTGCGACAACAGTTGTGCCACATCACAAGCTGGGCTTGCTTAAAATTTGCCATCCGTGCCCCCACGTTTTTCTCTCAGGCCTCAATGAAGTGCCTGGACCTGCAAAGATGCTCTACATTGTTTTGGCCCTGTAATGTCTTATGAAACACCTGAGCCTTGCCGTATTGCTACAGGAATCCTTCAGTGAGTGAACTGTCTATGCCTGTGGTGTGTGTGTTTCTGTGTATGTGCTGGGATGTGTGGGGTAGCAGTGTGTGTGTGTGTGTTAGGATGTGTGTGGTTGTGGAATGTGCACATCATGTTCTTGGGGGATCTGTGTGGTGCCCACAGTAACTTATCGGGCTTCCAAATGTGACCACAGCCCAATGGCTGGTGTCTCCCGGTGTGTCCCACAACTAAAACAACAGGCATTACACATCCTATTCGCTAGGTGGCTCCCTCTGCAAACACTGAAGAACGGTCCATGAATATTGCTTCAGTATTTATACGGCACACACATCATATTATTTTGCCAACAGTGGCTATTATAGGCCTTAATGGGGCAATAAAACCATAATAACATTTAAAGTGCTCCTCAGAATGTCATGAAACCAATGAAAACATATCTTCAAGGAGCTTGAATTACTTCCATAGCTTCCCACCCAGATAGGAAACAAATATATGAAAAGATTGTATAAAAATTGGAGTAAAAGGGGTCAATGTGTCAATTTTCAGCACTTTTTAACTAACTGTATCATTGGCAATTTTCAGTGGATAATTTTGAAATTTGACACAGGGCTAGACTTTGAGGGAGAAAGGTTGTTTTCTGCTGCTCCAGAGAAGCGGACACGGAGCAATGGATCCAAACTACAAGAAAGAAGATTCCACCTAAACATTAGGAAGAACTTCCTGACAGTAAGAGCTGTTCGACAGTGGAATTTGCTGCCAAGGAGTGTGGTGGAGTCTCCTTCTTTGGAGGTCTTTAAGCAGAGGCTTGACAACCATATGTCAGGAGTGCTCTGATGGTGTTTCCTGCTTGGCAGGGGGTTGGACTCGATGGCCCTTGTGGTCTCTTCCGACTCTATGATTCTATGATTCTAGACTTCATCAGGTGGATAATTTATGCCATGCTTTACATTTTTAGTTCAACTATTGTCATTTTGATAAGTTACAGAAGTTTTAGGTTTATACTAGCAAAATGTATTTGTTTGGTTTTTGCTACTCACCTTAACGAAAGGGGTGCTCCCGAGCCGCTTCAGTGATCCTTAGATTATTATTGTAGAATCTAGTGACTACTAACCTAACACTCAGTAACTGTGTATTGTTTGAGCAGAACTGATAACTTTTGTTCCACCTGCAACCCCTGGCTTTCAGATAAGAAGCATGTTGTCTCAGAACAGAGAAAAACATTTCTCTGATAACTGAAAAATGAGATAGCTGAAGGAGATTTCATTGAGGGTGTGAAGAAATCCAGATTATTTGAAATGAATTTCTAAATCTCATGTGTAGAGGAGCTGGTGGTGGAGGAAATAATAATAATAATAATAATAATAATAATAATAATAATAATTTATTTGTACCCCACCCATCTGGCTGGGTTTCCCCAGCCACTCCGGGTGGCTCCCAACAGAAAAAAACAGAATAAAACATCATACATTAAAACCTTCCCTAAACAGGGTTGCCTTCAGATGTATTCTAAAAGTCAGGTGGTTTTTTATTTCCTTGACATCTGATGGTAGGACGTTCCACAGGGCAGGCACTACTACTGAGAAGGCCCTCTGCCTGGTTCCCTCTACCTGTACTTGTTCAGCTCTTTACCCTGGACTAACTATTGGAGGGAGTATCAGAAAGGAGAAGAACGAAGGTGACATACCTTAAACCCATACTGGTTTTCATTGGAAGAATCCTTCAAAGACAGCCCATCATCTGCACAGCAGAAAAAGGACAGAATGAACTAACCAGCCACCATCCATCCCTTTGTGGCAGGAAGCAAATATTCCATCAACTGTACAAGAAAAAGCTCCCCACCCCCAAAGAGGAGAGTCTGTAAACAACATCCTGAAGTGCTGCATATTAATGGTTCTAAATTAGAATGGCTGGCAGACAACAATTCTTCCTTACTTACTGACTTGGCAAAACACTCACAGCTCAAATTCCAAGACCAGTATGCTGCCAGTGGTGGCAAGGAAGACTGTCGGAAAACACCCAAACAGGGCACATTGCATGCATTTCCACAAGTTTCTCTTCCCTTGTAAAGGTGGTGAAGAAGGGACTGGCTAGGGTTAAACGTCTACTAGAAGCGTATATGCAAGTCCTGGGCTAATATTGTGTCATTCACAGGCTGCATTTAGCAAAGAACCGGTGGAACAACAGATTGCAGAGTCAGAGAAAAACCCTCTGCAGACTATACCCTCGCGCCCTCCCAGGCTGCCGGTTGGCCATATGCTGGATAGATATGCAAGCCACATCAAACCGCAGTAGAGCAGATACGCAAGAGAAGTCGCACATTATTAGCCAGAGAGAAAACGACTCGCACCTGAATCCAAAGATGGGTCCTGGCTCAACTGGAAGAAAACAAAGAGCACAGAGATGAGCACCACGTTAGCCAAGTTATAGAGACGAATGGAGTGTGCAGAAAACAACTTGTCCAGTTTGGGGTGGGACTCAGTGAAAAATGGAATCAAAAGGTTTTCAAATCGGCCTCCTTGCTGAGCAAGGCACCCTTAACCCACAGGGCTGCGTCTTATGTGTGGGGAGCTTCTACCAAGTTCAGGGGTCAGCAGCATTAATTTTGTCTGCAGACCAGCACTGCCTGTTTACACACAGTCTGTTGTACCCAACCATTTCTGTAAATTTTGGTTGTGGTTCATCTTATGGTGCTTTGTATTTTAAATTATTGCAAGTTGCTTTGAGACCTTTTTTTATTTTGTAAAGAGCAATTAATTAATGAAATGTATTTGCCAATTATGTAATAAATACCACCACTACTAATATTTCAGCCAAGGCTGCTGCTACACCAGAACCAAACATTTCTGTTTGTTCCACACAGGAAATATTCCTTTGGCCGGTCCTCTCATGCAGCAGAGGCTTGGATTGCTGAACAATGCTTTGGGTGGTGCCTGGTGCTACTTGTCTTTGCAAGACGTATTAGAGAGCAGCGAAAAAGCAGCCATTTGTCCCTGCCAACTCACCGGTTGCTTGCAATGCCTCCTGGGTGGGATAGGGATCACCCTCTGGAAATAGACAGATGGGAGGCAGGGGAAGGTAAGAACACAAGTTAAAGAGGAAAGGGGGATAGCTTTCAGTATTAGATACAAAATCCCACAAAGCAAGAAAACCCCCATCCCACGTATGTGATGTTTAAAAAACAGCTGAAGAGACAGATCCCTAACTTCCCACAAGTCACTCTCTAAATACCATGTGGCTGCTCCATCTCTCCTAACATTGAGGTGGGGTTTTTTTTTGGGGGGGAGGGATGAGGATCACTTACATTAAGGTAAATAACTCCTGGTGGTCCAGGAGGGCCTGGGGGCCCAGGCATGCCAGGATTTCCTGCGGGGCCTGGAGGACCCTAGAAGAAGCAGAGAAGGGAACAGAGACACTGGGTGTTATCTGCATTCTGAAACCGAACTTTGCAAACACCATTACATTTCACACCTTGACGTCTGAATGGGCTGGCGAATAGCTTGCCTGCTTGCACTACTGTTTCTCGTGCAAGACTCAGGTGGACTCCAGTGCTCTAAGGAAGTCAGCCTGGGATCTTTGGTTCCATACAATGTTCATTTAGTCTGGGGTGGTGAGTGGGTGGGTGGAAACTGGGGCCAAGAGGTCAAATACAGAGCCCTCTGGGGCTCTCTACCTGCATCCCATCACGAAGCCCTTCTCGAGTGCTTTTGCCTGGCTGGACTGTGCCTTGAACTGTGATTACGCCTCCTGCTAGCAGGACCAGCCTACCCATGAGGCAAGATGAAGCAGTCGCCTCAGGGCAGCAAGCTCTGGACAGCTGGGAGGGCAGCAGATCCGGCCTCTGATGAGCACACCGATCATGATCACGATCTTCTCTCCCCCCACCGTACACTCGCAGCCACATGCCCATGCGTGCATGCGACAGCGGGCGCATGCCAGGCAGGTGCGTGGTGGGTGCACAGCAGCATGCAAGCATGCAGCAGAGGGGACAGGGGCAGCAATTTGTGTTTTGCCTCTAGCGTCCTGGGCTGGCCCTGCCTGCTAGCCTGGATGGAGGGATGGTTTGTATGCGTGTGTGCTGAACCTTGTGACTTTTGCATGGCTGGAATGTATACTCCGGTTCAAAGGTAGGAGTCGCATCCATTGCTCCACCCACTTTTGCCTCTGGCCACACCCACCACATGGACCCCATAAGGCTGCCACGAGGGAAGCCAGCCCTCAAACTGAAAAAGGTTCCCTACTCCCAATTTAGGCAATTTTTTCAAAAAAACAACCAAAACCAAACCAAGGTTTGTTGGAGAAGATGAAATGGCTGGCTTACACGGCTGGCAATCGAGCCATATATCTCAAGGTCTCCTTTGCCATTCTGGAGGAGGAGGAGAAGAAAAAGACGCCAACTCAATATCTTGATATTGCTCACGGGCACATCTTGCCCACCCATGTCATTTTTACTTAATACATAATCCACACCCCCCCTGCCTCTTTCCCTATTGACTGCAGAAATTCAGGATGTTTACACCCATGGCAGGGCACACTATGGAACACAACCACCGTCAGCAAAGGCTGGGAGAGTCTCCTGACACTGCACTTTTGGCTCTTTTTATAAACTACTTTGAGGCTTTGTTACAGTCAACCGGCATATAAATCTTGCGACATGAAATAGTAAATAAATAAATAAATAAATAGGCCAGTAGCGGTGGCAACGTTTTTTTTTTTACTAAATGTTAATATTGGCATCGCTTTGGAACATGCATGTATCAATATGATGGAACTCTTGGGGATGAGGAGAAGCAGTGGGACACGTTCAAGAATTGTTGGTTGATTTTTTTTTGGGGGGGTTTTCTACAACCTGTGTGCACCCTAAGAGGAGATCCCGGGGAAACGCCTCCTCCAATACGGCCCATGACATGGGTAGGCAAACTAAGGCCCAGGGGCCGGATGCGGCCCAATCACCTTCTAAATCCGGCCTGGACAGTCCAGGAATCACCCCCACAAGGTCTGAGGGACAGTGGACCGGCCCCCTGCTGAAAAAGTTTGCTGACCCCTGGCCCATGACAATCCAGACTAGCACTGAAAGCCCACTAAAATACCTTTCGCCCTACACTGGCTTCCGCCTTTATTTTTTGTTCCTCCACAGACAAAGGCTTGTAGCAGATACTCAGCACAAGTTTCCCCTTAGCTGATCCTTGGAGGAAACACTGCCCCGTGCACTCAGCGTTAAGACCACCGATCCTAAATGGCAGGGTGGGGGCAAACATATTTCAGTGTACCTCTTGGTAGGTAAAAGGTGTCCATGAGTCCGAGTCAGCTTTTGCTGTTCCAGGGCAGTTGCAGCAATCCTGGATAAGAAAACACAATGAAGGGCCTTACAATGAGTTGAAGAAGAAGAAGAGAAGGAGGAGGAAGAAGAATGCATCACAGTGCTTGAAGATGTGGGTCCTCTTTGCACTACTACGTACCCGTTCTCCAGGTTCTCCTTTTTCACCCTGCAAGGGGGAAGAAAAGAAACCAAACGGGAGGTCAAATTGCAAATCACCATGACACACTTATAAGTACCCCGTATTTAGAGTCTCTAGGTTCAAAACAGCAGCTTCCCCTGCCCAGCGTACAAACTTGCACTGCTGATTCTGTTCGGGGTGTGATGAGGCTAACCGGGTTATTAACTGCTGCTTTGTCCCCTAGGTTTCGTTGCAGCTCTTTGCTTCTGGAAAGATTGCAGGGGAATACATGGCTGGAGTAGTAAACGGGCTTTTGCCACAACCCAGCAAAGCAGATCTAAAGTTGCAGGCAACTTCCCTGCTCCTTAAAAGTATGAACTCAGGAAGTCTGTGGCTTTGTAGTCAAACACACACAAACTCATACCGATACCCAAAAGTTCCTTCGATTGGCGATTTTGCACTGCTTTTCACAAGGAGAGAACTCTCCTTCCTTGGAGGTTTTTATGCAGATGTTGGATGGCCACCTTGCATGTCTGCTTTAGCTCAGATTCCTGCATTGCAGGGGGTTGGACTAGATGACCCTCAGGGTCCCTTCCAGCTCTACAATTCCAGGATTAATCCATGATTAACTGATTAGACAGGCCCCCTGCAGGCAGAAACTAAGGGCTTAGCTATACTTCCTTTTGCACTGCACTTTTCAGGCACAGGTCTGTGCTTTAGAACTCCATGTAGGAGCAGGTGGTTTTTTTTTGTCCCACCACTTTCCCATTTTACAGCTGAATTGGAGCAAACCTTGCTGTGTTTTCAAGCACTAATGCGAACATACGCAAGAGGCAAGGCAGAAGCAGAGGAAGGTGGAGGGAAAGGGAGAGAGAGTTGGACAGAAATCCAAAGTTTGTAAGTACTAATTTTTTATTTTTAAAAGAGAAATGTACACTTGGAGTCTCTCGCCTCTGACTCACACCCGCTCTGCTTTTGAAATAAGGCAAAGCAGAGACTAGAGAGCAGGGAGAAGATAAGATGGCAGGAATATAAATGCTGAAGAGACACACAAAAGGATGTTTTTTTCCGGGAGGAAGAGACACATATCACAAGAGGATATGAGCAAAAATAAACACAGCTACAAACAAGGATGAATAGAGTTCGCGATCATGGGTTCTCTGGATTTCCCACTTTTCCCATCCTTTCAGCTCATGATGAAAACTTTGAGGTAGGCTCAGTGAGCGAGGGCTCCTACCGCATCCTTCTGAAGAAGGGGCATCACCCAAAGAGAAAGGAAGGAGAGGCAGCCCACCACCCATCTCTCCACTCTTCCTCCTTGTAAACTGGGGGCAGGGGGTGGTGAAAGTGAGGAAGAAAAATAATTTCCAGGGTATCCAAAGTCAGCTCTAGTCCACAACCTAACTACACGCCATTGTCTTCGCAGTGGTTTCCCACACACAGAGATTTTGGGTGCCCTTCCTGCACCACCTTGTTTCTCCTGCTGGTATGACAGGGATGGGTGGAAAGGGTGGTGCTGTGGTCTAAACCACTGAGCCTCTTAGGCTTGTTGATCGGAAGGTCAGCGGTTCGAATCCCTGCGACGGGGTGAGCTCCTGTTGCTCTGTCCCAGCTCCTGCCAACCTAGCAGTTCGAAAGCATGCCAGTGCAAGTAGGGCTGGGGAACCTGCAGCCCTGCAGAGGCCAGGTTACAACCCCCATCATCCCTCACCATTGACATTGCTGGCTGGGACTGAAGGGAGTTGGAGCCCAAGAACATCTGGAAGGCCACTGCTTCCCCCCATCTCTGCCATGTTGCTTGATAGGCTTCATACTCACCTTAGGACCTGGAGGCCCAGGAACTCTTGAACGAGTGTTGCACTACAAAGAGAGAAGAGAAGGGCATTGATGCAACCCATAAGGAACACCCCCCAAACAACTGCCCATGCACAAGTGACAGATCCTTCGGACCTGTGTTCTTGGCAGACTTTGCTGTTTATGTGCCAATTAAGAACAATTTTTGCACATGCCTGTTTATATTTATAAAACATATGTATAGATTTCAAAGTCCATTCATCTTCCCTTAAGAAAAAAACCCCGGGTTTTCTCCTCTCTTTTTTGCAACAACTGGGGGAGTGGAAGGCGGAAATGGAAGGGGCAAGGAAGAATAAAAAGCAGTCCCGCATGGAGGGGCAAGGACCCAAGGATCAATAGGAAGCAACAGAAGCCTCATAACTATCACAATTCCAGGTTCCATTTAGCTTCTAAAATGTAACCAGGATCACCCTATGCTTTGGCAGGCTCGTGTCTGTGGTCATAATGTCTTGAAAGTTTCTATGAAAGTAAGTTATACACAAGCTTGCCTTTGGGGCCATCTCACCCCACTTCTGTGGGATAAGCAGCCTCATATAACCAACATGCTTAAGTCTAATTAATGCACGAAGGCTTTAAGACCATAGAGCAAGCTGTCTTGAAGTTGAATCCTGACAAGACAGAAGTACTGTTTTTGGGGGACAGGGGGCGGGCTGGTGTGGAGGACTCCCTGGTCCTGAATAAGGTAACTATGCCCCTGAAGGACCAGGTGCGCAGCCTAGGAGTCATTTTGGACTCACAGCTGTCCATGGAGGCACAGGTCAATTCTGTATCCAGGGCAGCTGTCTACCAGCTCCACCTGGTACGCAGGCTGAGACCCTACCTGCCCACGGACTGTCTTGCCAGAGTGGTGCATGCTCTAGTTATCTCCCGCTTGGACTACTGCAATGTGCTCTACGTGGGGCTACCTTTGAAGGCGACTCGGAAACTACAACTAATCCAGAATGCGGCAGCTAGACTGGTGCCTGGGGGCGGCTGCCGAGACCACTTAACACCGGTCTTGAAAGACCTACATTGGCTCCCAGTACGTTTCCGAGCACAATTCAAAGTGCTGGTGTTGACCTTTAAAGCCCTAAACGGCCTCGGCCCAGTATACCTGAAGGAGCGTCTCCACCCCCATCGTTCTGCCCGGACGCTGAGGTCCAGCGCTGAGGGCCTTCTGGCAGTTCCCTCATTGCGAGAAGCAAAGCTACAGGGAACCAGGCAGAGGGCCTTCTCGGTAGTGGCACCCGCCCTGTGGAACGCCCTCCCATCAGATGTCAAAGCGATAAACAACTACCTGACATTCAGAAGACATCTTAAGGCAGCCCTGTTCAGGGAAGTTTTTAATGCGTGATATTTTAGTGTATTTTTGGTTTCTATGGAAGCCACCCAGAGTGGCTGGGGAAACCCGGCCAGATGGGCGGGGTACAAATAATAAATTATTATTATTATTATTATTGCCAGGCTTGGCTAGGTCACTCCCCCTTACATTGGGTGGAACCCTACCTGTAAAGAGGTCTAAGTTGGATGCTTCAAGCTAAGGCTGTGCGGCTTAAGCAAGCTATCTTTCTGCTTCTATACAAGTAATTTAGAAGCATTCACCACTTTGGAACCTATGTTTTACTGCCTGTGTTTTCTTGCCGATGTATGGAAAAACACATGAATATGACTGTTGAAGAGATTGTAAGTAAACCACTTATATGCGGTCTCTTTCTGTGCTAAGGGAAGAGGGAACAGAAGCGGTTTAAGGGTAGCATGACCGGTATGGTCACACTGGGCCCCGCATTGCAGGGGGCGCTAAAACAATGCTTTAGAATGGAGTGCAAGAGGCAGGATGCGTGCAGAATTTTAGTGTTGCACATGGTGCTACTGAAATTTGAGAGCTCAAAGTCTGCCACTGGGGGGAATTTTGGAAGCAACTTAGAAGGGATTGTTTTAAAGATCTAATAGCCTATATTTCCACTCTTTACTTTGCTGCATATTTTGCAATTTTAAATCTCTGCTGGGGTTCCTCTAACCAAAGAGTACTTGCCCCAAACCTGGATCCAGGCAAAGAATACTCCTTTTTATTTCTTTATTTGATGTTCTGGGGGAGGCCCTTGGTGGATCATGGAGACAGTTAATTGGGAGAGGGGAGAGGAGAAGGAGGGCAGATCGCCCAGAGTGTCTATGCTATAATTTACAGCCAGCTCCTGCTGGGCTAGAGCCTGCAAGCTGAATGCACAGTTCTGTTAATAATAATAATTTTTATTATTAAAGGCACTCCCATCCACCTGGACATTCAAACCCTCCACCTGCCACCTGGATGGAGGGCAGGCAAACCTGAGGACTTCGGGTCAGACCTGGAGGTCAGGTAACCCTAATGCCTTCATATGGCTTTCATGATTACATGGAAGTTGGTTTGTGGGAGGAAAACACGTCAAAATGCAATGTTCCCCAAGACACTACAGGACAGGTGTGGATTGTGGTTAGTGTTGTGTGTATATGTCTTCACAAACCAGCGGTGGGAGAGCACTGGATGCAGAGTAAGCAGGAATGTGTACACGGCCTTAGTGTGCCATAAGTAAGCAATCCCAGATGGGTATCAGAGAGCATGCTAGCTCAGAGCAAAGCGTACTTCCACTGACCTGATTTTCGCCAGGAGGACCCATGGGCCCAGGTACACCCTGAGGCCCCATTTCACCTTTCACACCTGGATTGCCAGGAGGGCCCTGTAGGCCAACCTCACCTTTCTCACCCTGCAAGAATAAACCACAAACATTATCACAAGTCCTAAAACAGAAACCCAAGGTTTGTAAGTACAGTGGTACCTTGGTTTCCGAGCATCTCAGAAGCTGAATGTTTTGGTTTTCGAATGCCGAAAACCCAGAAGTAATTGCTTCTGTTTTCGAACACACCTCGGAAGCTGAACGGCTTCTGCTGTGTGTTTTTCAGTTTTCTCAATGGAAATTGCAGATGGCCCTTTGCGCCTCGGTTGTCGAATGTTTTGGAAGTCGAACGGTCTTCCGGAACAGATGACGTTCAACAACCGAGGTACCACTGCACCAACATCATCATCATCATCATCATTGTTATTATTATTATGAGAAATGTAGGCTTGGTGTCCCTTGCCTCTGACTCACACCCAGCGAATCTGCTTCTGATTCAAGGCAAGCAGAGACCCACTCAAACTGCTTTGGGAATTCAGGCATTTATCTACCAGCTAGCAGAATACCTGTCATTGTTACAGGGCGTAGGTAGGAGGAGGCCTGCAAGTTTGTGTCCCTGTTCCTGCCCATCTTATTTAGCTTTCCTCTCCTTTCCACCCTCCCTTCCCGTTATTAGGCCGCCCACCTCTGACAGTTCACCCATGACCCCAGTTTCGGCGCTGCTTACCTTTGGCCCGTCCTTCCCTGGAAGCCCTTCTCGTCCTGGAGGCCCTTTCTGCCCAGGGGTGCCTGGTGGTCCTGGTGGCCCCATGTGGCCTGGAAGTCCTGGATGCCCTTCAGGGCCCATGGCTCCGGGAATCCCCTCTGCCCCCACTGGACCCGGCATGCCTGCAGGCCCTGTGGATCCTGGAGGGCCAGGCTGGCCTGGTGTGCCAGGGAGGCCTGGAGTACCTTGCTGACCTTCATGCCCTGGAAGGCCAGGCGGCCCTTGGGGTCCTTCCTGACCAGGGTACCCTGGAGGTCCAGGAAGACCTGGGTAGCCCATTGGACCAGGGGGCCCTTCCATGATGCTGACCCCCTAGGAAAAATGACAAAAGAGACACAAGGTGTATTGTTGATCTTTTAAGAGGCAGAAAAAATATCGTTCAGCGTCTTTGGGAAGTTGCTAATGCATTTGTCAAGATTTGTGACTTCATAGGAAACCAAAGCTAAGATCTAGTTCTTCCTAAGAGGATATATACCTGGGTCTGAGTTGGATCACTTCAGATGGGAGGTGGGAGCAACGCGATAATATTTCCCTCCACAAAAAACCCCAAATGCAGAAAGCTAGCATGTAAGGGAGAAGACTGGCGCAGTGTGCAGGGAATTTCTTTGTGCTCCCACCCACAATCCGAAGTCCTGATAAAAGCTTATCGCTTCAGTAAGAACTAGGTTTAAAAGATAAACAAGACATGACAGGGCTGCAATTCCATGTCTACCTTGTGCTGATATAATGCATGTGTGAGTGTCGTAGGGCCAAAGCAGAAGAGAAGCTGTTCCCAAAAAATAGCAGCTGCATGAATGGCTTTTAAAAAATAAATAAACGGCAGGCATTGGGAACCTGGCAGGGAGGACTTTAATACTTTCCCCCTGCTGCAGTCCCAATCTGGATTGGACATCTCTCCTATGCCTGGAAGAAAAGCTTCAGTTAACACAAATGGAAACTTTTCTTTCCATGCAAATAACCGGTGCTGCCTCCGCCAACCCAGATTGGGACTGTAGCATGGGCCAAAGGGTTAGAAACCTCCCTGAAAGCCTGAAAACATTTGCTCTTAAAGTTGATGATACTTCAAAGCGCTTGGAAAAGATTTTAACACACATAGCCTGGAAACCCCCCTGGCCTTTGTGCTTCCAAAGTGTTGCTATCTTCCGCTGTGGATCAATCACATATTGGCACATTCCAGTTGCCCAATTAAAGTTGATTTGGTGCTGTTGCACAACACACACACTCCCCCCACAAATCAGTCTTTTTTTTTGTGATAACCAAAGTGATGGGAAAACACACAGGAAGGTGTGTGTTGATAGCTGCTTGATGTGACGTCATAACCCCCCCCCAACAAATAAATCAGAATGAGTGCTCAGAGCTGTCTAACCTCTCCACAAACTTTGTGGAAGCCAATCAGGATGAATGCTCAACAAACAACTCATCAGGAAGTGACCTCAGTTCTCTCCCCCTGGCCCAGTCTCACCTTTTCATTTCCACCATTGGCACCACCACATTCTGGAGCTCCTGGAAGGGACTGGCCTGGAGGTCCTGGGGGTCCTGCAGGTCCAGGTTGGCCTGGGTTGCCTGCTAGCCCTCTTTCCCCAGGAAGTCCTCTTTCTCCTGGAGGACCTTGGTCACCTTTGTCTCCCTGCCATAGGAAAGAACATGGGGTGAGAGGCGAGCGCTGTGGATTCAGGCAACAGTCAATATCTACAGCAAAGGTCTGTGCTTAATCTCCTGCTGTGCAAAGCGCTTCCCTTCTCTCTTAGAAACCTCTGGAGTCTTGGACTTGCTTAGACAGGCAGACTGGAGCCAATGCCAGCAGGCAACTCATGGTCTGCTTTTGGCACACTTATTTTGAATGGCTTCTGGGAGAAGCTTATGCACACATATTTTGGGGAAACTTAAATGTATGGCTGGAGATGGGGCCATGGCTGTTGCTTTAGGGACAAGTAATAATAATAATAATAATAATAATTTATTATTTATACCCTGCTCATCTGGCTGGGTTTCCCCAGCCACTTTGGGCAGCTTCCAACAGAATATTAAAATACAAAAACCTATTAAACATTAAAAGCTTCCCTGAACAGGGCTGCCTTCAGATGTCTTCTAAAAGTCTGGTAGTTTTTCTCTCTCTTTGACATCTAGTGGGAGCATGTTCCACAGGGCGGGTGCCACTACCGAGAAGGCTCTCTGCCTGGTCCACTGTAACTTGGTTTCTCACAGCGAGGGAACTGCCAGAAGGCCCTTGGCACTGGACCTCAGTGTCTGGGCAGAATGATGGGGGTGGAGAGGCTCCTTCAGGTATACTGGACTGAGGCCGTTTAGTGCTTTAAAGTCATCTTAACTGGATTCCACAGGACTCTTGGAGGTATTTAAGCAGAGGTTGGATGGCCATCTGTCATGGATGCTTTAGCTGAGATTCCTGCATTGCAGGGGGTTGGACTAGAGGGCCCTCGGGATCCCTTCCAATTCTACGATTCTATGATTCTTCCATACAGAGTGAAATATTTCTCAGCTCACTGTAGGCAAAGAGCATAAGGCAAGACCTGCTAGACCAGGTCAATGGCCCATCTAGTCCAGCATCTTGTTCTCACAGTGGCCAGGCAGGTGCCTAGGAGGAGCCCACAAGCAGGACCTAAGTGCAATAGCATCCTTCCCACTTGAGATTTATTTGTCTAGCAGCTAGAGTCCCCATAGTAACACAGCATTCGGCCAACCAGGTGCTGCCCTCCAGATGTTTTGGACTACAACTCCTATCAGTCCCAGCACCAGGATGCCCCTTAGTGAAGGCTGGACTAACAGCTCCAAAACAATAGATCAGTACAGCTCAACAGCATGAACCCTTCTCAGCAAGGAGATACAGAGATGGGGGACAGTTGCAGCTTTTGGATGCCTGGTTATTGTGCCACCCTCAAAAGGCACAGATTCTTTGGGTGGGTGGGTGGGGGGAGGTAGCAACCATAGTAGTATAGATGTGGCCTTCTTTATGGCTGGGGAAGCCCAATAGGTTTTCATTTGCCTTATGCATGTTCTTTAAGACGGTGTTTGAAACTGCCTTTTGTAGACTAGACACACCCTCAGCTGCAGACTGGCCTGGACTTGCCATTACCATAGCAACCCAGCACAGGGGGAGAAAGCTTAGATGCGCACCTTTGCACCACGAGGGCCTGGTGTTGCCGGACAGACACACTGGGAAAGATTATGCATCTAAGAAAAACAGAAAAAGTAGTTAGCGATAGATCACCTCTCACCAATGGAACACAGAGAGGAAGGTCATAACCCATAGAGCAGGCATAGGCAAACTCCGGCCCTCCAGATGTTAGGAACTACAATTCCCATCATCCCTAGCTAACAGGACCAGTGGTCAGGGATGATGGGAATTGTAGTCCCAAACATCAACTTCCCCCTTTTTTACCCCAATAATGGAGGCAGCGGCTGTCTTGGGAGGGGAAATGGATGAGGTTTCCTCTTTCGTAATCACCTGTCAAAAAGCCAAAAAAATAAATAAATTACACATTTAAAACTTTTTTCACCAGGTCAGGAATCTAGGGTTGCCATACATCCAGGAATTCCTGGACATGTCCTCTTCTGCGGGTCCTACATGCCCATCTTGGGTGAATTTTACATTTTAAAGCAAATGTCCTGGATTTTTTTTTGTTTAAATGTGCTTGGGTGGCTCTGCTTCAGGTTCTGGCAACCCAGGCTCTGGTTTAGGCTTGGCAGTGGTGGAGATGCTATCAGGTGATTGCCCTAAAAAAGCTTAACCATTTTTTGTGTCCAGATTTTTACTTGAAATATGGCAACCCTAATATAGACCTCAAGGCCCTCCAGGGCCATATCAGAGACTTTAAAGCAGACCCCCCCCTCTGTGTGTGTGTGTGTGTGACAACTCACCCCCAACTTTCTAAATCTACCCTATTATTTCATCCCATCAGAGTTCCTTCCTTCTGGGTCATTTCCACCTGATTATTCCAGACTTTAAAAAAACTTCCTTCTTTCCCTCTTTCCATGTAACTGTAGAACTGGAAGGACAATATTTTATCTGACAATATTTTATCTTACTGGGTGACCTTGGGCCAAGTTACATTGTCAGCCTGACCTACTTCACAGGATTGTTGTGAGGATGGAAAAAATGAGTAGGAGAACCATATATGCCATCTAGAACTTTACGGAAGAGAAGTGGGATATAAATGTCACAATATTGATTTAAAAGAAATAGTGCTGCCATTCCAGGCCTCTCTGTCAGGCTGCCATAATTCTGTCTAGGCTCCTTCTTCCACAGTGACACTGACTTCTTGATCGTGAACTGCCTACATACCTCTTTTGCCACAGAGTCCCCCCTGATCACAGTCTGGTGAACAGAAGGAGTCAAGAATTGCGGTTCCTCCTGAGATACAAGATGACAACAGTTAGGAAATCGAATAACCTCCCTGCCATTTTACATTGCTAAGGTGCATTGTTAATTTCCATGTAACTGCAGATCTGGAAGGGACAGTATCTGACAAAAATAAGGCTCCATCTGCAGTATACGTTTAAAGCAGTGTTATAGCACTTTGAACAGACATGGCTTCCCCTCAGAAAATTCCGGGAACTGTAGTTTGTTAAGGGTATTGAGAGTTGTTGGGAGACTTGTTCCCTTCATGGAGCTAGAAATCCCATAGTTCCCTAGGAAGAAGGGCTGATTGTTAAACCACTTTGGGATTGGTAGCTCTCTGAGGGGAATAGGGATCTCCTACAGTCCCTGGAATTCTTTGAGGAGGCCATGACTCCTTCAGAAGTTTGCCCGGAAGGGAATGCAGCCCTCAGGCTGAAAGCTGCCACCCCCGCCATCTTGAGTGTTTTGCTTTGCAAAGTGAAGGTTAGGTAGAGTTTGTGTTAAAATGTGAACCAAATCTACCAGTAAACCTTACTTGCAAAACATACACATATACTTTCCAGGAAGCTGGTATAGCAAACATGACGGTTCTGCTTATCCTGGTTACTGTCCCTTGAGTTGTTTCCCCCTTTCCCCCTTCTTCCATAGTGGCATTGGCTTCTTGATAGCGAACTCCCTACATACCTCTTTTGCCACAGAGTCTCCCCTGCCCACGGTTTGGTGAACATCAGGAGTCGAGACATGTGGGTCCTCCTGAGACACAAGACAATGACAAAAATCAGATAACCTCCCTGCCTGTTTACATTGTTAAGGTGCACATTTGTAATGAAAATGTGATAAGACCTATCAAGATAACCATTCACAACAATCTGGGATTTGATGAGGGGAGTGTCAGTCAGAAGTCATGGAGCTTGGTCAGAGAATCAAGGCCTGGGCATTTCACTCTCTAGAAATTAACCACTCATAGAATCCTGAAAAACACGTCATATTGTTTTTGAGCAAAGCTGTTTCTGTCAATGTCTCAGTGTCAATGACTGTGTCATGTGTGTGGGTAGGCCTTCTAAATAACCAGTACAATGTCTTTCAGTGTATCTTCCTAAATCCCCAGGGAGGTCCTGAAATATTTCAAAAAGTCCTGGGCAATATACCTACAGAGGAGTGGCTGAGATTAACTGCACTGGTGATGCTGCCTCACAAAAATATGGCATGGATTACCAAACCCCATGGATTACCAAAATCCTGTATTGACTCACTTCAGCCTTCTGAGGATGCTCCTTTGTAACAGTTGCCGGAGGCCACCATGATTTTTCAGTCACAGGCTTTGCCTGAAAGGTGTGCAAAGGAGCCGTTAGTAGACATTCTGGGAGATTTAAAGAAAAGTGTTTTCTAACAAACTGAGAATTCTCTAAACAGTGCATCTCTGATGATGGTTGCTATTCAAGACCAGCCACTTTGATTCTATCCATACTGCAGGTTAAAACTGGCTTCACTCTGTCTCCACAAGGAACCTTGAGAATTGTAGGTCTCTGAAGGAAAGCAAGGATTCTCTAACAGAGAATTTTCAGTTACAGATAGGTAGCCGTGTTGGTCTGCCATAGTCAAAACAAAAATTTTTTTTTCTTTCCAGTAGCACCTTAAAGACCAACTAAGTTAGTTCTTGGTATGAGCTTTCGTGTGCATGCACACTTCGTCAGGTATCTGACGAAGTGTGCATGCACACGAAAGCTCATACCAAGAACTAACTTAGTTGGTCTTTAAGGTGCTACTGGAAAGAAAAAATTTTTTTTGTTTAGAGAATTTTCAGTGCCTCATAAAAAAAAAGGTGGGAATTAAAATGGTGGTTCCACATGGCACTTTAGTGCTATATATTCACCATAGCAACCCCCCATACCAGAAGGCAATAAACTAATGTATGTTTACTCAGAAATAAGTTCCATTGAATAAAGGACTTGCTTCTTCTGGTTACTATCCCTTTAACTCCCCCCACCCCCTATTCCTTTATTTCAACGTGGCACTGTTTTTTCCAGAACAGAATCCCAAATGTACCTCTTTTGTCTCAGAATCTTCCCGGATTGTGGTTTGGTGAACTGAAGACATTGAGGGTTTTGCATCTTCCTGAGATAACAAGAAGGTGACAGTTAGGAAATCATATTTTGTAAGACACCAACTACGATGCCAAGTCTTCTCCTCCCTGCCACTGAGCAGGCCTCCCACCCTCCAAAGCAAAGTGCTGCTATCTTCTAATGGTGTAGGAAGACCCAGGAGCTACACAACGCACACATCTCTCTGTTTTTCAAATTGGTAGCTGATTCTTTAATTTGTTGCTTTCTTCACTCCCTTTGCTTAGTCATTTGCAGAGGTTTTTCCATGGAATGCCATTTGTTTCGATTGAACTTTAAAGAACAGGTTTCCATGGAGAGACATCTGGAGCAAGCGAGAGAGAGAGAGAGAGAGAGAGAGAGAGAGAGAGAGAGAGAGAGAAAGAAAAGAAGTCGCTTGAACACTGAGCTTTTCTAAAGCATGGACCATGCCTGGAAAGAGCAGAGATGTGGATAAGCCCTAAAACTAGGTAGGCAGCAGCTGCCGCGTGAGCCAGCCTTCAGGGGCAGATGAAGATACTTAGATTACAACAACCCATTTGCTACAGAAAATAACAGAAGCGTACCAGCTCAGTTGACACCTCCTTCCCCGGTGCTGTTACTAGGCTGTGTAAAAATTCATCATCTTCATCCTCAGTGCTGCCTTCAAGGATGTTTTGAAAGGGAAAATCCATGCCAGGAAACACTTCCTCCTTGTCAGCTGCAGAGGTAGCCTGGGAGGGGGGGAAATGGAATTTGTGAGCACACCACAGCCTGACATAATGTTTGTGGGATAACCAGTCTCATATAACCAACATGCTTCAGTCTAATTCAATGTTTCCCAAACTTGGATCTCCAGTTGTTTTTGGACTACAACCCCCATCATCTCTAGCTAGCAGGATCAGTGGTCAGGGATGATGGGAATTGTAGTCCAAAAACAGCTGGAGACCCAAGTTTGGGAACCCTGGTCTAATTAATGCATGAAGGGGTTAAGACCATATATATTAATTTTGAATCCCTATAGTCCTCTTCAGGTTTTCCCCCCTCACACAATTATCATGTAAGGGTGAATAAGGGCCGTGTTCCCTAGCACCCCTGATTGTTTTGTTTTTTAATTTTATTTTTTATTAGCAAACAAAGGGTAAGCATAACAAAAAAGGATGGGAAAAAGAAGAACCAGAAACTTAAACTATAAAGCCTCACAGTCTAGAAGGACAAAAGTACAAAGACACAGCACAGCTACAACTGGATAACAAAGCATTCACTCATACAAAGATTCGCTGTACAGATAATAAATATTTATAAAAATGAAAGTATTCTCCACCTGCGAGATCAATTATAGCTGAGAATAACCAATCCTGCAGTGGAAGATCTAGAGAGCCTATGGGGTAGAAAAAAGGCTCCCCATGGCAGAGGTTCAGTCCTCTCAGCATGTGAGGGGCTGTGGGAGCAGTGATGGCAATGAGAGGCAATGAGGGGGGCAGTGAGAGTGCTCCCCCCACTTTCCTATTCATGCAGCGTTAATAACATGGGATTGGGAGAGGAGAGAGACACCAGAACTGGGCCTAGGTAAAGGTAAAGGGACCCCTGACCATTAGGTCCAGTTGTGACCGATTCTGGGGTTGCGGCGCTCATCTCGCTTTATTGGCCGAGGGAGCCGGCGTACAGCTTCCAGGTCATGTGGCCAGCATGACTAAGCCACTTCTGGCAAACCAGAGCAGCGCACGAAAACGCCGTTTACCTTCCTGCTACCTTACCTATTTATCTACTTGCACTTGACGTGCTTTCAAACTGCTAGGTTGGCAGGAGCAGAGACCGAGCAACGGGAGCTCACCCCGTCACGGGGATTCGAACCGCCGACCTTCTGAATGGCAAGTCCTAAGCTCTGTGGTTTAACCCACAGCGCCACCCACATCCCTAGAACTGGGCTTATGCCTAACTAATATTAACCGCAAAGCAAGCAAAAAATTCCAAATCATAATCAATTTATCTGTATGACACCTTTTCACATACACACAATATTATGCTGAAAGTGACAATCAGGGCAAGGCATCACCAAACCAACAGATTGCAAGAATAATTTAATAATAGCAGCAATAATAGAACAGTAATTCTATAGCAAATGTAGCAGCATACAAAAATCCCAGTTCTAAAAACGTAGAAACATCACAGATGACACTAAAGGCTCAGTATCTTGTCAAACAAGCCTCACCAACTTAGGGAATGACCGACGATGCTCTTGCAGATGATCTCAGTGACTGGGATCAGGAACATGTGGTTTGATTATTCTGTATTTTTTAAATTTTTTTGCCTTGTTCTTGGTACTGTTTTGTATCACTTTCATAAAAATTCCATTTTTTTTTCTTTTACAAAAAAACCACACACACAAACCCTAAACCTCTACTGGGATATAACACAAGGGTTAAGGCAATCCCTGAGGTACCCTGGGCTTAAGTTGTTCAGGGCTTTGTAAATTAACACAAGAAGCTCAAACCTCTCTCAGTAGCAAGTGGGCAGCCCGGGCAGCTGTTTTAACAATGGTGTCACATGTTCTCAGGTGGAAGTTCCTGGTCTGGCCATTGTATTCTACATCAACTCTTGGGGGGCACCAGAAACTACCCATTTGGCAGGATAAAAAAAGGGCAGTGCTCAGAACCACCACCATCCAAAACAGGCAAAGCACCACACTTCCCCCAAACAAATAATCTAGAGCTAAAAAACCCCAGCAGGAAACATTTGTCGTCCCCCCCGCCTAAACAGGCAACGCCATCCCAACCAAGCAGCCCAAATAAAGGCAAAAACCTACACTTAAAAAAGTAATGTTTAAAAATTAGGAAGAGGAAGGGCACCTTCCAATGGAAGACACCATCAAACAGAGGAGCATCTCCTGTCAGCCTTTCAAAACAGAGGACTCTCCTCTGTAAAAGCAGGACACACAACGCTTGCTTGGGCTGGTCCCTTTCTAGCCATTTCCCTTTGGCCAATTAAGCCCTGTACATGTACTGAATCCAAGGATTTGTTGTGTCTGACAGGACCTTGGTTGCTGATAATGTGGAGAGAAAGGAACCAAGAGAGAAAAGCAAGCGATTGTGTGTCTCAGGGTGGGGGAGCTGGCCTTGGGACTTTGGTCTGCATCTCCCACATTGGGAGCATGCTCAGATGAGCAGCCGTCTGGCCTGAATTGCCATAAGCCTTTCATGCTGAGATGCCAAGGGGGTAGGGAGGCTGAAAGGCTGTGGGGCAGCAAGTGCACCTAACCTTCAGGGTGTGGGAGTGCAAAGGAGGACGGTGTACTTTACAGGGTGTGTGCGTGGAAACACAGCCACACGTATGTTCCTGTGCTGCCGCTCACAACCCCCTAGAACTCAAGAATTGCCTTGTTGGATTAGACCAAAGGTCCGTCTCATCTTGCATTCTCTTTGCAGGCAGATGCCTCTCTTGAAGCACTTTGGCTATGAGTACAACATGGTGGTTAAAGGATAACTGATCAGTCTGTTTATGTGCTGCGTTACAGGTGCGCAATGGGACGTGGGTGGCGCTGTGGGTTAAACCACAGAGACTAGGACTTGCTGATCAGAAGGTTGGCGGTTCGAATCCCCGTGATGGGGTGAGCTCCGGTTGCTTGGTCGCTGCTCCTGCCAACCTAGCAGTTTGAAAGCACGTCAAAGTGCAAGTAGGTACCGCTCCGGCAGGAAGGTAAACGGTGTTTCCGTGCGCTGCTCTGGTTTGCCAGAAGTGGCTTAGTCATGCTGGCCACATGACCCGGAAGCTGTACGCCAGCTCCCTCGGCCAATAAAGCGAGATGAGCGCCGCAACCCCAGAGTCAGCCACAACTGGACCTAATGGTCAGGAGTCCCTTTACCTTCACCTTAAAGGTGTGCATGTAAACATTCCCCATTTCCTCAGACTACCGGGTGGCAGGGCAGAGAGACCATAGCTCAGAGGTAAAACACATGCTTTGTATGAGAAGATCTCAGGTTCAATCACAGAATCATAGGACTTTAGAGTTGGAAGGGACCTGAGCATCATCTAGTCCAACAGCAGTAGGAATATGCAGTTGTCCCATACAGGGATAAAATCTGCCACCTTGGCGTTATCAGCACTACTCTCTAACCAACTGAGCTATCCAGTGCTGATTCAATTGCTGGTGATCTCCAGGTAAAGATGGTGAAAGACTTATTTCTGAAGCCCTGGACGGTTACTGCCAGTGTAGATCAAAGATGGGGAACCCTGACCTTCCAGATGTTGATGAATGACAATGCCCACCAGCCTCAGCAAACAGGGATGGTGGAAGTTGTAGTCAGCAACATCTGGACGGTCATAGGTTCCCCACACCAGGTATAGACCAAGGATGGGGAGCCTGTGGTCCTCCAGATGTTGTTAGACTACAGGTCCTCTCCCTGGGGGAGATAATACTCAGCCAGATGAATCAATGTCTTGCACAGTAAAGAGCAGAATCTCCATGTTACACTGCAGTGGGTTATTACTTTCCAGTTCCTTATTTCTATGCCAGTTCCGTCAGTGAACTTAACAGAGGAACTGTTTGATTGCTGTGTGTCCTTCATGTTTTCTTCATTGCTCACGGCCAAGGGCTCCCCTCCCCTTTTATAACTGAATGGAATGAGGAGGTGGTTGCTCCTACAGATTAATTATTACATACAGGATTGCAATCTTGTATATACGCCCCTTCTCAGGTAGTAATGAGACGACATGTGCTGAAAGCTGCAGCTTCACTCAAAGGCATGCAGCTTTCAGGTCACCGATCACTGAATAGTGTTCATGAATATACTTCTAAAATCTTTTCTGCTCAGGGAGTGAAGGACTTGCAAAAGATGAATCTTCTCTCTCTCTTTCCAACCCCCCACCCCCCATATATTCTCCCATTCTTGCAGGTGAAGTGTGAACATGAAGCATATCCATAATTATGGAACATTTAATATTGCACTAGACCAGTGGTGTCCAAACTTTTTGCAAAGAAGGCCAGATCTGATGAAGTGAAGGGCCGTGGGGGCTGACCGAAGGGCCAACCAATGTCGATTACCTTTTTTTTTAGGATTTTACCCCTAAAATTGGTGAGCTTTTTTTTTTTTTAGGATTGGAGAGTTGTTGAGGGTTTTTTAGGATTTTACCCCAACAAGTAAACTGCCACACGGGCTGGATTAGACCCCTGAAATGGACTTTGGACACTAGACAAATTCTTACACAAGTGTTTGAAAATGAAAAAGATAGGGTTGTTGGTCATGATTCTGGGTTGTTCTTTTAGCAAAAGCTTATTTGCGCCCTTCTGGAGGCCAGGACATATGCAGGGTGACCTCTCTGGGTACAATTTTGTTCTTATTTCCGCTACACACTCACCCACTCACTTGTGGGAATTCACACATCCAGATTCAAAAACAAACTTATTTCACACTCAAAGTCAGACACATCACCTCTGGCTAGTGCTATTGGCCTGAAAGTCCTGAGTTCAAATTGTGCTACAGACATGAACACACACACACCATACATTTAAAGCGCACCCACCCCAGGCCCTGGGAAGTGTTGTTTACCCCTCACAAGCTACAATTCCCTTCGCCCAGGGCTTTCCCCCCTATAAAAATGTTTACTCTCATTTTGACTCAAGAAAATCACCATTTTATAGTTCAAATCGGGAAAAATAAATACAATAAATGAACAAAAGTACAAAGATTCACAAAATGTTTAGGGGTATGTCTACCCCTGCATACCCCCAGAAAAAAGCATTGCCTGCGCCCTTAACAAACTACAGTTCCCAGGATTCCATGTGTGTGTGCACAGAGGACATACAACTTGATAACCATAGTCCTCTTCCGACAACCTATATTACAGGAGGGATGATAGTGGTGGCTAACTAAACAAAAGATTACGGAAATCACGCAAAACGGTATGAGTGATTTGAACACACTACATAAACGCAAAGTGTTATTTTGTAAAGCAATTTAAGGTGTTTCGGGATTTTTTTACCATCAACAGGTGTATAAATTTTACAATATAAAATAAATAATAAATTGCTCCTATTACTTGCCAGGGTTCAAAATCCCCACTCGGCCCTGAAGCTCACTGGGTGACCTTGGGCCAGTCACTGCCTCTCAGCCTAACCTACCTCACTGGGTTGTTGTGGGGATTAAATGAGGGGAGAATATTTTGTGGCACCTTGAGCTCCTTGGAATAAAAAAGGTGGGATAGAAACTCAATAAATAAAAGTAAAATAAAACAAATATGCATCCAATTACCAACACACGCCTTTGCAGCTGCGTTCTTCCTTAATAATGATTTTACACATCTGTCACAGGCATGTTGCCACACCGTCAAACCCTTGCTTTATTAGGAAGCTGTGAGAAACCCAGAAATCTAGGAGGTGAAAGCTTTATTCTGTATAGAAGTATAGTGATGGCTGGGGAATGCGTCGACCCTCTGCTTGCCACACTGCTCTTAAAGGCATAGGAGCCTTCTGAGATGAAAAAAAACCCAACCCTGCTCACTTGCATGAAGCAAAGGGTTACACCAGATCAGGGGTGGGGAGCCTGTGACCCTCTGGAAGCAGCCTTTCTCAACCTGTGGGTCCCCAGATGTTTTTGAACTACAACTCCCATCACCCCTAGCTAGCAAGGCCAGAGCTCAGGGATGATGGGAGTTGTAGTCCAACAACATCTGGGGACCCACAGGTTGAGAACCACTGCATAACTCTTGTCATTCTTAGCCACTGACTGAGGCTGATCTGAACTAGCGCCAGACAACATCTGGAGGGCCCGAGGTTTCTCGTGCTGTAGTGCAGGGACAGGGGACAGGGAACCTGTGGCTTGCCTGGATGTTGTTGGACTCCAATTCCCAGGCTCCCCATCCAGTACCTCCAGGGGTGTTGGGAGTTGTAGTACAGCAACATCTGGAGCGCCACAGATTCCCCATGCCTGCTGTACCAGTTTGATGGCCTACAAAGCTCCCTCCAGTTCTAGAGTTCGACTAAATTTGCTAGATGATTCACCACAAATTTGGGTGCTAGGCATGCCCTGGCCTTACCCAGCCATCCCACGGCAACTGCTTACCTGGTCTGGTGTTGTTGCTTCAGAGGAGACCGCCACCTCCTCTGTAAATGTCCCTGGTGTGTCCCAAAGGGTGGGGGTGCTCAGGACCATTTTCTCAGTGGGGTCTTCCACATCTGCTTCTGTGGCTGGGAAGGCAAAACAAAACCATGTTAGGGGCTACCACCACATCAGAGCATCCTAAATGTAAAAGGAAACCGCTCCGTTTCTGACGCTCATTTTCCAGAGCAGCGGAATCACGGAATCATAAGAGCTGGGAGGGATCACAAAGATCATCTAAGTCCAACCCCTTGCAATGCACCCAACATAGGACTCGAACCCAGGGCTCTGAGATTAAGAGTATCGTGCTCTACCAACTGAGCTATCAGGAAAGAAAAGCCAAAGTTAGGAAAATGCCATGTTTGTTTTATTTCTTATTGCTGCATCCAATTGTGAACAGCCCTGAGACCTACAGGTATATGGTGGCGTACAAATTTAGTAAGTAAGTAAAAGTAAGTACATCCAATTCTTCCTCCTCCCCCCCAATAATATTTATTATTTTTCATACATAAACATAACAAAAAGAAAAAAATTAACAATACTAAAAAAGAAGAAGAGAGAAATAGAAAAAAGAAAAAGAAAAAAGAATATGGAACATAAAAGAAAACAAACAATCACTACAATAACACTTAATTAATTAATTAAAATCCATCTTCATAAACATATTATTTGACTTCCTCAAATCCCTTCCATCTGAATTTCTTAGTAATTACATGTAGCAGTTTCCAATATCATTATTTCATAGAACCATATCACAGTCAAATCATATTTCCTAACTTTTCTTATCGTACGTTCTTCCTCCTTCTGCAATTCTTCCTCCTTCTGTGCTCAGGGCAGGGCTGACAACAACCTTGTGAGGTAGATCAGGCCAGAGACCAACCTGGCCAATACTGCTCTTGAAGCATCAGGGCTAAGCAGAAATTTGAACCCAAGTCTCCCCTGTCAGAGTTTAGCGTGCTATCCACCACACAGCACTCTCCCCAACTTTCTCCTGGCAAGGCTCCTGTAGCTCTCATAGCAGCAGAAAAGGCAGCAGTTCAACAGGCAGACCCCATGTGCACAGACGCTGTGCAACTTTTGGGAGCGAAAGCTGTGCATCTCATTGCATCTCCACGCAGGGAAAAGCAGCACCTGTTGAAATCCTGCCTACCACACAACTATATGGCGGTCGCTCGAACCCCAAACAGCTGCAGTCCGAATACCTCCCATTGCAAACTCCTAGTCCCTTTCCCCCACCTGTACCACCTTGCTCTATTTACAACCCAACCAAGCTAACACTTGACTCCAAGCCCTCTCTGCTCCAAACATCTGAGATTAACCTTTCTGGAGCCTCCTACATTTCTAACCCCTTCCCCGCATAGAAGAGCAATGGAAAGCCTTTTGCACCTACCTTTGGGGGTTGTTGGCATCATCACAGTTGTGGGTTCTTGGCGACCCCAAGACCACCAGTACTGAGCAGCAGTGAGGGGAGCCAGCCCTGCTAGCACCAGGACGATGCAGAGCCAGCGCAAAGACGGGGCTGCCCTGAGAGCGCCCATTGCAACTCTGCAGTTCTATGATTCTGCGATTCTGTCTGTGTCCTTCCCAGTGCTTCCCAAACTCAGGCACACTCTCCTCTCTCTCCCCAGACCAACCTTTGGCACTTCTGATCCAAGCTCTTATCTGCTTAGGATGCCCGCCCACCAGGCGCTCTCTGCCAATCAGCTGGCATCTCACATCACAGCACTGCTTGGTGCTGCTGAAGGCACCGCACAGAGCAATCGGTGGCCACAGATAGAAAGCCGTCTCCTTTTCTGGGGGAAAAGGCAGGCAAAACGTCAACAAGGGAACGTCAGCTCTCTCCACCAGCATGATGCCTAGGCTCTGCGTCCACAAAAGCAGTAACGGTTCTGAAACCAGTTGTTGGAAATAGCAGGAGGGTAGAGGGCTCTTGTGTTCAGTTGCTGCTCTTGAGTTTTAGTTATTTGTTGCACTTATATCCCACCTCTCCTCGTACCCACCCACCCACCCAGGGCCTACATGGTTCTCCCCCTCCTCATTTAATCCCTACAACAATCTGTAGAATCATAGAAGAATTGGAAGGGACCCTGACGAGCATCTAGCTGAACACCCTGCAAAGGAGGAATAGGCAGCTGTCCCATGCAGGGATCGAACCTGCAAGCCTGGCTTTATCAGCACCACGCTCTAACCAACTGAGCTATCCCGGCAGATGTCACACACAGGGGCCGATGTGCCTTTAAACACCAGTGCACCAGAAGCAGGAAAACATAGGGAAAAGCACACGTTTCCTACTAGTCCACCAGTGCTTAAGGCTTTGTGGACATTTGTGTTAGATGAGTTTCCACACATTGCATCAACTTTTGCCAACCCAGTGCCCTCCAGATGTACTGGACTACAACTTCCAGCAGCCCCACCCAGCAAAAGCTTATATTGCTGTATACCAGCTTGATATTTTATGAGAATGTGGTGTATAGATATAAAATAAATAAGAGTCCACAACATCTGGAGGGGGCCAGGATGGAGAAGGCTGCATTGCATGATTGCTATTTTTTAAAAAAAAACCTGAAATATCAATCATAGTTTGGCGTGCTGCTCTAAGTCATGGGTTTAATAAAACACAGAATTAAAGGGGAGCCTTAACTGCTTCCCTGGTACCTAGGTAGGTAAAAAGGTAAAGGACCCCTGGATGGTGAAGTCCAGTCAAAGGTGACTATGGGGTTGCAGCGCTCATCTTGCTTTCACGCCGAGGGAGCAGGCATTTGTCCACAGACAGCTTTCCGGGTCATGTGGCCAGCATGACTAAACCACTTCTGGTGCAATGGAACACTGTGACGGAAACCAGAGCACACAGAAACATTGTTTACCTTCCCACCACAGTGGTACCTATTTATCTACTTGCACTGGCATGCTTTTGAACAGCTGGGTTGGCAGGAGCTGGGACAGAGCAACAGGAGCTCACCCCAATGCGGGGATTCGAACCACAGACCTTCTGATCAGCAAACCCAAGAGGCTCAGTGGTTTAGACCACAGCGCCACCCGCATCCCTAGGAATCTGCCTTATACTAAGTCAGACCAATAGTCCATCCAGCTCACTACTGTCTACAGTACATCAGGCTTTCTCAAACCTCACCACTAGTCCTGGGAGTTGTAGTCCAAAAACAATTGGAGTCCAAAGTTTGGGAAAGCCAGAGAGAAAGCTCTCCGCGGTTTCAGGCAAGGCAAGGGTCTTTTCCAACCCTACTTGGAGAACCGGAATGAACTGGGGACCTATTGCATGCAAACCATGTATACTCCTTTCAGAGTGAAAATTCCAGTTCTAACTGTTCTTCATAAAGGACTGATATAACAGAGAGAAGGGTCACTCACATTAAAGGGTCTGTTTGAGGCTTGGGGGGAATCATGATGTGGATTTCTGTCTGACAAAAGTTCAAGGAGCAATGCAATATTTGGGGTTGGGGCAAGAGAAAAAGAAGCGATGTGGAATGGTATCAGTGATGGATGAATAGCAAGTTAGAACCAGGAAGGGGGTGGCCATCCATCATGGATGCTTTAGCTGAGTTTCCTGCATTGCAGGGGGTTGGACTAGATGTCCAGTGGTGCCCCTTCAAAATCTACAATTCTACAGTTCTAATATTTAGTCCCCCAAAAGTTCATCTCCCTGCCCTTTGCCTCTGTCAATGAGCATGTTACCCTACAGACTAAACACCATCCCAGTGGGTGATAAAGTTCTGATGCAGTGAGGGTGCCTGTTTGGGTTTTTTGCAAACAGCTCAAGGCTGCCTGACAAACTCTTCTGTCTTCTGAGAGGAAGGGCAGAGGAACTGGGGAAGAGTTCACTACAATAACTGTTTAAGGAAGAGCATATTTCTTTTGTGGAAGTTTCTTCAGTGCGTGGAAACACTGGCAGAGGAAGAGGGGGTGGGGGGGAGCGCACGGCCCTGGCAGCGCGATCCTGGTGGGGTTCCATTGCGGCTGCCCCCCCCCCGCGCTGGGCATCCTGCCCCCGCAGGTGGCGCCCCCCGCCCCCAGAACACGCGCCCCGTCCCCGGGATGCCTACCTGCTCTCCACCACTGCATGGCAAAAATATATCCCACCTCTCTCTTTCTCAAAAAACAAAATATTAAAAAGAGGAAAGAAAAACTAAAAATACCTGACACATTTATCATTCCAAAAATGTCCTAGCAAACATTATCTTGCTGCTGCCCACCTTCGTGAACATGGACTTCTGTTGATTAAATTCAGAGACCACAACTATGTATTCCATATTTTTATGCTCCAGTAAAACCTGAACTATTTAAAATTTTAAAAGATGATGCTGTTAAGGTGCTACACTCAATATGCCAGCAAGTTTGGAAAAGTCAGCAGTGGCCAGAGGATTGGAGAAGATCAGTCTGCATCCCAATCCCAAAGAAGAGCAGTGCCAAAGAATGCTCCAACTACCGCACAATTGCACTCATTTCACACGGTAGCAAGGTTATGCTTAAAATTCTACAAGGCAGGCTTAAGCAGTATGTGGACCGAGAACTCCCAGAAGTACAAGCTGGATTTTGAAGGGGCAGAGGAACCAGAGACCAAATTGCAAACATGTGCTGGATTATGGAGAAAGCTAGAGAGTTCCAGAAAAACATCTGCTTCATTGACTATGCAAAAGCCTTTAACTGTGTCAACCACAGCAAACTATGGCAAGTTCTTAAAGAAATGGGAGTGCCTGATCACCTCATCTGTCTCCTGAGAAATCTCTATGTGGGACAAGAAGCTACAGTTAGAACTGGATATGGAACAACTGATTGGTTCAAAATTGGGAAAGGAGTACGACAAGGCTGTATATTGTCTCCCTTCTTATTTCACTTATATGCAGAATTCATCATGCGAAAGGCTGGGCTGGATGAATCCCAAACCGGAATTAAGATTGCCGGAAGAAATATCAACAACCTCAGATATGCAGATGACACGACCTTGATGGCAGAAAGTGAGGAGGAATTAAAGAACCTTTTAATGAGGGTGAAAGAGGATAGCGCAAAATATGGTCTGAAGCTCAACATCAAAAAAACTGAGATCATGGCCACTGGTCCCATCACCTCCTGGCAAATAGAAGGGGAAGAAATGGAGGCAGTGAGAGATTTTACTTTCTTGGGCTCCATGATCACTGCAGATGGTGACAGGAGTCACAAAATTAAAAGACGCCTGCTTCTTGGGAGAAAAGCAATGACAAACCTAGACAGCATCTTAAAAAACAGAGACATCACATTGCCAACAAAGGTCTGTATAGTTAAAGCTATGGTTTTCCCAGTAGTGATGTATGGAAGTGAGAGCTGGACCATGAAGAAGGCTGATCGCTGAAGAATTGATGCGTTTGAATTATGGTGCTGGAGGAGACTCTTGAGAGTCCCATGGACTGCAAGAAGATCAAACGTATCCATTCTTCAGGAAATCAGCCCTGAGTGCTCACTGGAAGGACAGATCGTGAAGCTGAGGCTCCAATACTTTGGCCACCTCATGAGAAGAGAAGACTCCCTGGAAAAGACCCTGGTGTTGGGAAAGATTGAGGGCACAAGGAGAAGGGGACGACAGAGGACAAGATGGTTGGACAGTGTTCTCGAAGCTACGAACATGAGTTTGACCAAGCTGCGGGAGGCAGTGGAAGACAGGAGTGCCTGGTGTGCTCTGGTCCATGGGGTCACAAAGAGGTGGACACGACTAAACAACAACAACAAATACATGTTTATGGCAATCTCTTTTTTCTGTAAGGCATAATGCTTCTTCTTCATTTGTTAGCAGCTGAAAATAAATCCAGTGTTTTCTAGCATCTCTTTGAAACGTCTTAAGGAGGTCAAGGGAGGCATAATCCCAACATAGTGTTGTGATTTGGGGTGGGAAAGGGGGTAGGCTGTATGTTTGAGTTCCTGGACCCAACCGGGATACAACTGCAGAAATAGCCAGGCATGGTATGAGTCATTACGGTAACAAAGGAAGTGGCTCTGTGCTAGAGAACACATGGGTGGGTTCTTCTCCCTCAACTTTCTGGTAGTTAGAAAGACAAAAGGCAAGAGTGGAGGTGTGAGAGCTAGAAGCAGGAGGAAGCAAGCTGGGAAGCCAGAGAGACAGAGCCATCCCCGATCTCTGCTTGAATCCAAGGCACAGCAAGCTTATGTCCCCCAGTGCAATGTGAAATCTGCCTAGCACCTACGACAACCAGTCTCGCCTGATATCTCCCTCCTCCACTCCATTTTCAGAGTGTAGCAAAATGCAGACTTTGTGGCTTCAGCATCAAGCCAGCTTTCTTTCTCCCCACCCACCGCCCTCTGCTTAACATCCAGCCTGATGAAAAGTTCCACACCCACAGGCGTTTCATTAGGGATTTTAAAATGTCTTATATTTCAGTGAAGGAAAGACAACAACAAACAAGGCGAAGGAAGAGGCAAAGAGGCCAAAAGCACACAAAACAACCGCAAGAGCGGTCAAGAAGCCCAAACAGGAGCTTTTTCCTGCAGAGAAAGAGATCCCTGCCAAGCTGACGAGAGGAGGGCTGAGGGCAGGGTAATTCCTCTTCCTTTAATGCTCTAATGGACCAGTCTGCACTGCAGAAAAGAACCTCAACAGTCAGTGTGTGGGGGTTGTGAGTGGCAGACTCCTTGTGTCTTGCAGTTTGCTGGTTAACCTGCGGTCTGTCACTATTAACTTATCCACACCTCTCTGCTTTGGTGCCCTCAGGTGGACATCTGTGAAAATGCAGGAAACAGAAATGCAGAAAGTGTGTTTGTCCAATACCCAGAGGGGTCTAGCTCACCCCTGGGATATTCCCAGACCTCACCTTCTGCTCTGTCAGTCCATAGCACCCCTGAAGTGTATTAACTTGTTTTGAAGGAGAACTAGGAATCTTGGCGCACATTTAGATATCTCCGCTTAGAATAAATGCAATGCTTCACAGATTTCCAAAGCACGCTTACTTAAGTGAAACGGCAGTAAATGCTGCTGGAGAGATGGTGGAGAAAACCTCAAACTGAATCTGACTAAACACAGACTAAAGCACATTTTGGTACCCAATTTGTGAATATAACTGCTTTTCTGCCACCATTGCACTTGCTGCTTGGAGCGGTTTCCGTTTGTTACCTTCTGGCCTCCTGGAGAAGTCCTCTTTTGCCCGCTGTGAGACTCTTTCCGAATAAAATTGCTTGCACCCTGCCCTGATTTTACATTGAATGGAACACCAGTGGAGACATCATTCACATCTGCTTGTCCAACTTCTGTGGATATTTTTTTCTCCATTTGTGAGGCCTGCAGATGTGGTCAGAATTCTTTAGAAGTATACAGCTGACCATCTGTGTGCACTTGACCCTTGTCCATTCTGGCTGCTTAAAGTAGCCAGAGAAAGTCTGGCCAACTGGACTGAAAATAATATTAACACTCCCTTGTGGGAGGGAGTGGTCCCTTTAAAGCATGTTGTTGCATCTAGTCATTTTATAATCTTCTGTGCTTGCGCAAAGTGCTTGCTTGACTCAGCTCTGGGAATCTCCGGATGAAAACAGTTATCTGGAACTCTTTTTTAGCATCGCTTCCTATCTGGTTGCAGGATTCAAAACCACCATGCCTCTGGTGCACAGATGTTAGCCCAGCCCGGCTGGCTTCCTTTTCATTTGGATGCTGTTTCTGAAGCTTGCAGTCAACCTGCTGCATTCTCGGCCTGCCAAAAGAGTCTATTGTTAATTTTTCTCTAACACATTTCTGTGTTAGGCTATTGCAATACATAATTTCTAATGCTGAGGGATGCGTTTCAGCCACAGGAAGTCTTTTTGTCATCCTACATGGTTCTGTCTACTGTATGTATCTCAAGGAGACATACATAGTTCTCCCCCCCTCCCCATTTATCCTCACAGCAACCCAGTGAGGTAGGCTAGGCTGAGAGTGAGTGATTGGCCCAAGGTTACCCATTGAGCTTCATGGGCAAGTGGGAATTTGAGCCCTGTTCTCCCAAGTCCGAGTGCAACCCGCTAACCACTACAGCACACTGACTCTTACATTTCGTTATATTAGGAATAACTGAATGGAAACCTTTTAAGTAACACAGACTCTGGAATATGAATGGCTTACTGGACTGAGATGCTTTATGACTTTTAAGCTTTTGGACTGCATAACTCAGGCATCTGCAACGTGTGACCCATGGGCTGGATCCGGCCCATGAAGACCGTTTTACCGGCCCACAAGCTGCCCCTGAACCAAGCCGCCCGTTCAGCAAGTTCCCCGCATGCTGTGCTAAACCGGCGCAGTACAGCGCGGGGACTTGCCAAGCGGCACCGGAAATCGCATCTGCGCACACGCAGATATCAGAAATCGCTTCTGCAGGTGTGATTTTTGGCGTCTGGGAATGCACAGAAGCGATTTCCGGCACTGCGGACATGCACAGACGCGATTTCCAGTGTCACGCTGCGCCAGTCCAGCCCACGGACGATCTCCATGGGAGTGAGCCGGCCCATGGCTGGTAAGCCTTGCCGACTCCTGGCATAACTCTTCATCTTGAAGAAAAAAATGGGGAAATGAACATACCCTCAAACATTTCTCTGGTGAAAATAGAGACACCCTATTCCATCATTATCATTTTATTATTTATACCCCGCTCATCTGACTGGGTTGCCCCAGCCACTCTGGATGGCTACCAACACATATAAAAACATAATAAAACACTAAACATTAAAAAAACCAAAAACACTTCCCTACACAGGGCTGCCTTCTAAAGGTTGTATAGATACCTATTTTCTTGGCTTGGTGGTCGCTTTACATACTCTCCAACATTTCTCTGATGAAAATAGGGACGTCCTAAGGAAAAGCGGGACATTCCAGGATCAAATCTAAAACCAGGATGGCTTCTGTAAATCTGAGACTGTCCCTGGAAAACAGGGACACTTGGAGGCTCTGAATTCATCAGGGACACCCTGATTAATTGCAGGCACATCTGGAGATTGCTGAGCTAGTGGGGCCTGCTCACATCTGTACCCAAAATGAGGAGTAATCTTTAAAACCTCACGAGGGCGCCATTCACGAAGACTTGAAGGCTGGCAGTGTGTAAATACATGATACATGAAAAGCATGTTATCACACAGATACCAGGCGTGAGTTGTCTTCCACGTTGTGCCTGCCAATTGGATAGATTGCTGGCTTGAGGTACCATATCAGATTTGGCTTGATCAAGCAAAGAAGAAAGGGAAATCACTGGAGAATATTTTGTCTTAATGGAAGGTCATAAGGAGGGTTGCCACAAGTTATTAAACTGAGGGGGGGGGAATGTAAACTTGGCGGAGGGGGGAAAAGTTATTTTAAAGTGACTTTAATCTCTCCCCCTTCACAAAAAAAGCTTAAACAGTCTTTTAAGAAAAAGCAGGATGTTAAAGCTCAATTGCAAAGTGAGTGTGGCTTAAGTTTTCCTTTCGGGTTGAAGCTGGTTTGAGGGAAAATGCACCAAATAGCAGTATTTTCTCAAGAAACTACAGGGTTGTGGGCAACGCCATGTTCAAATGCCAGCTGCGGGAACTCACTGGAACCAGAGGATACGGTAAGATGTAAAGGTAAAGGTAAAGGTAAAGGGACCCCTGACCATTAGGTCCAGTTGTGGCCGACTCTGGGGTTGCGGTGCTCATCTCTCTTTATTGGCCGAGGGAGCCGGCGTACAGCTTCCGGGTCATGTGGCCAGCATGACTAAGCCGCTTCTGGCGAACCAGAGCAGTGCACGGAAACGCCGTTTACCTTCCCGCCGCAGCGGTACCTATTTATCTACTTGCACTTTGATGTGCTTTCGAACTGCTAGGTTGGCAGGAGCAGGGACCGAACAACGGGAGCTCACCCCGTCGTGGGGATTCGAACCGCCTACCTTCTGATCGGCAAGTCCTAGCCTCTGTGGTTTAGACCACAGCACCACCCGTGTCCCTCACGGTAAGGTGTACACAGCCTAAATAACTCTCTCTGGTTTCTTCCATATTCCAACTCTCATTTAGCAGCAAAGGCAGGCAAGGTGATAGATGACAGGTTCTTTTCATAGGAAGCTGAAGTTGACATTATGCTTCTTTTGTCCCTAAAGAAGGTAAAGTAGAGGAAAGTCATTTGTGATGCAAATGTGCATTTTGGACAATGCAAGATATACATTTAGTTCACAAAGGAAAAGCCACTTTAAGCCTTATGCAGGAAGACACTGTCAATGGCTGCACTTCAGCTTTGAACTCCAGGTTATCACTCTGTGATTCAACTGTCTTAAATTATCTGGTTCAACAAAACAGGGTGGATGGAAGGAAGGAAAGAAAGAAGGAAGGAAGGAAGGAAGGAAACTTTGACAGTGCCACTCTTATGTATGTTTGATCAGAGAGTAAACTCCTTTGAATATATTCTGAGTAAATATGCACGAGATCAGACTGTTTAACATTATGATTATGCGTTTTCAACCTGTTATATACTCTTGATAAAAGTAGGCATGATATCATTTCCTAGTTGGATCAATTTAAGTTATGAAAGGCATATGCAAGCTTTGGTTATTATTTTTTAAAGTGGTTTTTAGCTTTTAAGAAATGACAGTAGACAACTCGAAGAAATAACAGTGGAACAAATAACTGTGTGGAACACTCACTGCACTTAGGAAAGTGTCAGTCAGCTACACATATTCTAACAAGAGAAATTCTGAGAACGGACCCACAATCAGAGTGCCTAATTTGACTACAGAGGCAGGAAGTCATGTGTTAAGCAGGTAAGCTTGGCATGTGTTGCTGTGTGGGTGGGTGTAACAACACACTGCTCTTGTTTATGAAACATATGAAAGGGAACAAAGAACTCTGTGTTGGACAGAAGAGTTCTGCTAAAGTCAGAAGCTTACATACACCTGTAGAAACCTACGGTGGTCTATAAATCAGGTCTCACCAGGTTTTTGTCCTGGAATTTATTTTCAAAGCCAGAACAAGTGAAGTAGTAACACAGAACACCCTACTTTTGAGTCTTGAGCAGCATGCCTCTCCTTGATCATCACCAAGTGCCCACAACCAGTTTCTATACATCTGAATTTGCCACTAAGGCCACTTAGCTCAGAGACATAACTCTGGAGCAAGTTTGAGCCCCAGGGAAGTACGTATGCTTTTTTATTTTTAAATGAAGTATTGTCAGTATGAGAGGGTTTATTTTAGCTTCTCTGTATATCATCTAAAGTTCAAATCACACAAACATGTCTGAAGACCCCACAGGGTGGTGCAATTCAGGGTAGGGAAACAGTGGACTTGAAAAGAATTAATAGAATCATAGAGTTGGAAGGGATCACGTCTACTCCAAATCCCTCCAATGGAAGAATCTTTTACCCAGCATGGGGCTCAAACCCACAAGCCTGAGATTAAGAATCTCACCCTCTACCAACTGAGCCATCCCTCAGTTGTTCCATTGCTACTTCTCAGCTTTCTTTATTCTTGTCCCATGCTGGAAAAAAAACCCCATCAGGATGTAGCAGGGATAGGTAACCCGGGACCCTCCAGACATTATTGGACTCCAACTCCCATCATCCCCGACCACTGGCTTTGATGGCTGTGGCTGATGGGAGTTGGAGTCCAGCAACATCTGAGCAGCCACAGGCCCCTATCCTTGGGCTACAGTGGTTTGGAAATGTTTGTGTTTGCCCTAAATGGGAGGTACACACACACCACAAGTTTGCAGAAGGAGGGAAAAGGTGGAAAGAGTGAATATCCTCTCTTCTCTGGAATTATCCAGTGGACAAACAAAAGGAAATGGTGCTTGCTTTAGTGTTTAAAGCAGTGTTTCCGAAACTTGGGTCTCCAGCTGCTTTTGGACTACAACTCCCATCATCCCTAGCTAGCAAGACCAGTGGTCAGGACTGATGGGAACTGTAGTCTCAGAACAGCTGGAGACCCAAGTTTGGGAAATACGGTCTTCAGTGATTTACTGCACAGAGATGCATCTAGTGTCTTTGTTGTATAGCTTTTGCTGTATGCTGAAGATGTACCTCTTTACCCAGATCTTCGACACTTAAGGTACAGTGGTACCTTGGTTTAAGAACAGCTTAAGAACGCTGCAAACCCAGAAGTAGGTATTTTGGTTTGTGAACTTTGCCTTGGAAGCAGAACATGTTTTGCTTCCTGTTGAGTGTGCTTCATTTGTAAATTGAGTCCCCCGCTGCGATGGGAAAGCATGCCTTGGTTTAAGAACGCTTTGGTTTAAGAACGGACTTCCGGAACAGATTAAGGTCGTAAACCAAGGTGCCACTGTATTTACTCCATGGGACCCACCTCTTTTGCCAAATTTCGACTCTTCTGTTCCAGTGGGAAGGCTTTTGTTTGTTTTTTGAACTGTGTATTGCATTGTTGTAACCCACTCTGGGACCATATGCTGAAGGACAGGTAAAGGACCTTACAGATATATAATAAATAAATGTTTTTTTAGGAATACATAATTGCCTTAGAGCGGCTTCAGACATTCTCGCAAAGGAAGCAAAGCACATGTGTAGTAGATCTGCCCATCTGGTTCCCCGTTTTCTGCTAGAATGCAGGAGATGCACAAGGTCCCCACCTGCACACGCCTCCTGTGGAAGCAAGGAAAACCAATGGATACTTTATTTGTGAATTCCCTTTTTCTCTTGTCCAGGTAACCTGCAAAAACAGGAATCCATTTTATGCAATATCTGGCAATGGCCACTAGCATAGGTGTTTTTATATATATATATAAAAATTAAGCCTAGACAAGTTCATGGAAGTACAGTGGTACCTCAGGTTAAGTACTTAATTTGTTCCAGAGGTCCGTAGTTAACCTGAAACTGTTCTTAACCTGAAGCACCACTTTAGCTAATGGGGCCTCCTGCTGCTGTCGCGCCGCCGGAGCACGATTTCTGTTCTCATCCTGAAGCAAAGTTCTTAACCTGAAGCACTATTTCTGGGTTAGCGGAGTCTGTAATCTGAAGCGTATGTAACCTGAGGTACCACTGTAAACCGTACATCTATCAATCACTAGACACCACAGCTGCTAAGAATGGAACTTCCACAGCCAAGTGCAGTATACCTCTGATTCCTGGATGATGGGAATAAACAACAGGAGCTGGCCGTCCCTTTTAGAGCCTGCTTGTGAGCTGGCTACTCTTAAGAGACTAGATCAGGCATAGGCAAACTCCAGCCCTCCAGATATTTGGGACTACAATTCCCATCATCCCTGACCACTGGTCCTGTTAGCTAGGGATGATGGGAATTGTAGTCCCAAACATCTGGAGGGCCGGAGTTTGCCTATGCCTGGACTAGATGGATCCATCATATCACACAGGCAGTGGTACCACTGGGACAGGACTTTAGGGCAGGCGTTGAAGGCCCCACTCAGTAGAACGATCGGGAGGTTCCCCAAGCCCAGCGGAAGTGGCCCACCACATTTTTAAATAAGCAAAACAGAACAAATTTACAGCCCCCTTCCTCTTCCTAGAGTCCCATTAAAATCCAAAATCTAAAATTACCTAACCACAACACCGGACCCAGCATGACCATTCTCATGTTCTGAGCCTAATCAATGCAACGCCTGTGTGGCCACAACCTCAGACGAGGCATGCATAATATAATTGTGGCATTATTCTTTCTCTCTCTCCCCCCACCCCCCCCCAGCCCAGCCTCCCCACCCTCCCTTTCACAGAGAAACCAAACAGGCACTGGCAAGGCGCACTCGTAACTTACCAAAGTAATAGGAGAAGCATGGCTGGAGGGCTGCTGCTATTTTCCAGTCCCGGCACAGGTTTCCGTCTTTGCAGCAGCTGCAAGCTCTTTGTGCTTCCTTCCTCAGGGCAAATGAGGTCTTTTCTCAGCTGTGGGGCAAGCTGCCTTGGTTGCTGCTGCTGTTCTCCTTTGCCTCTCCCTCCAACAGGGAGGTGTGGCCAGAGAGTGGTATAAAGTCCAAAGAAAGAGCTTCTCCCCCCTTCAGTACAGAGTCCCCCTTTCTACAGGAGATCAGATTCTCTGCTCTGCCAGCAACACAGTTATTTTTTTTTTAATTTTTATTTTTGCAATCGCCTTGCCTATCGGTCCCTTGCTGCCCTGTAACACCTGCCTGCCTGCCTGCCATGCACTCGGGGACTGCGCCCATCACTCTGCTGCTCCTGGTCCAGGTGGGCTTTTCCGTGAGCCTCGACGCCATCCAGTGCCCACCATGCTCCGAGGAGAAGCTGGCGCGCTGCAGGGCGCCCACCGGGTGCGAGGAGCTGGTGCAGGAGCCCGGCTGCGGGTGCTGCGCCACTTGCGCCTTGGCCAAAGGAATGCCCTGCGGGGTCTACACGCCGCGTTGCGGCTCTGGGCTGCGGTGCTACCCACCGCAGGGAGTGGAGAAGCCTCTGCACACACTCATGCACGGCCAAGGGGTCTGCATGGAGCTGGCTGAAGTGGAAGCAATTCAAGAGAGCATGCAGTCCACAGGTAAGAGGGGCATCAGGCTCCCAGGCACATAAGCCTGGCAGGCAGGTCTACTGGCCGCACCAGTTGTGGCACAGAGGAAATGCTGTACTACGGTTTGGATGTGGGGAAGGGTGGATTTGTTTGGGGGTACCTTACCTTTGTGGGTAACGGCTTGCGTTCGCAGTCTTCAAGTTGCCAGCTCTGAAAACGGGCACAACCACAGCTATTGGCCAGTACCTGGAAGGAAACTGACGCCACATCGACCATCGCTGCACCCTTGATCGATGCTAGATTTAACAACTTCACGCTCTCTCTTGGGACCCTTCAGAGAGCTTTGTGCTGCATGTCAGGCTCACAATATGCTTCTTGGCTGCCAACTTGTAACACAAAAATAACCTGCGCGCATGCTCAAAACGACAAGTGGCAAAAAAAATACTTGTTGCAGGTCGAGTGTCCATGGGCTGCATTTTCCAAGTGCATTGTCCTCTGTGGCAAGGGAAGTGTGCTCACATGTGCGGACAGTGGTGGTGGGGAGATCATCTGCTCTGTGGTGAAAGATTTGAACATGTATTTCGTACGTTCTACTGTTAGCGCAGCATGGTTCGCGGTAGTCCTTTTCCTATGCGTGAATAGTCGGGGGATAGAATGGGGCTGAAAATAACTGGTATTTCGAGTTCCTTTTGTTTACCTCCAGAGCTCTCTCAGCATAGGTTTTGGCACATGGGAGAAACAGGGCGATTCCAGACAGGAGCTTACTATTGTAAACGGGGGCCCTTCAGATATGGCAAATGGGGTGTTGGCAACATGTGGTGGTGGTCACCCCCCTTTTCGTTTTAACTTGCTGGATTGTACACACTTCAAACGTGAACTGCACAGACATGATGCTGGTCAAACTTGGGATGGGGAAAGAAAAACAAATATTAATACAGCCTGTCTGCTTATAGCGCAGTCATTAGAACATGAGACTCTTAATCTCAGGGTCCCGGGTTCGAGCCCCATGTTGGGCAAAAGATCCCTCCATTCCTTGTGGTTGGACTAGATGATCCTCAGGGTCCCTTCCATCTCTACAATTCTATGATTCTCTGACTACAGCAAGGCATGACTGTTTAAGCAATGGCTTGCACCTCTCTTGTTTAGTTTTTTCACTGTTCATTTTTAGGTAGTGTTCATTACTTACTAATAAAAATTATTTGAAAATATATAGGAGGGAAAACGCCGATGTTTTGATGCTGACCATAGACACTGTGGAAAAGCTTGCAGGTACAAAGAGCACTGAACCCCACAATATCTAACAGGAGGCTTTTCCAGCCTCCCTATCATCCACCCAGTAGCGGAGCCTCATGCTCTGGCACCGGGGGGTGGGGGCGGAGAGCAGGCAGGGGCGGGGCTGGCGCACGTCCCGGGTGCGTGGCACCCAGTGCAGGCGGGGGGTCAGCCATGATGGCACCCCACCGGGATCGCACTGCCAGGGGCGGTGCGCTCCCCCCGCACTCCTCTTCCTCTTCCTCCGCCAGTGCAGTGCATCCACCCCCTCCAGTACTGGACAAGAAGGTGATTTGTCACTTTATTTGAAGTTGTTTCCTAAAGATCTCCTAATGGAGATCAGATGCGCCTGTGTAGATTTCAGCTTCCTTTTCCTTTCAGCTACGAAAGGGAGGCGTGCAGGGAACTCTTGTACACATCTAACTCGGACACGCTCAAATTCAGTGGGAACGGGTTCCCAGGTAATTTGCATGTACAGAGGACTGCAGCCTAAAGTACATAAGGGGTAACTGAGGCTGCAGCCTTGGAGCAGCAGGTTGGACCAAATGACTCTTGGGACCCTTTACAGTTCTATGATTCTATGTAGGGGGTTTTCTTTTCTTTTTTTAAAAAAAGAAAATCCCAGATTTTTTTTTAATTGTTTTATTTCCACACAAAACATCTCTACTTCCGTGTTAGCATAAGTCCTTCACGTCTAATTGCCCCAGTAACAACTGTTTCAGTGCACTGATCCGATATGCAAACATGCCAATACAAAACCTTTCTCGAGTGTAGGCTGTGCCAAGAAGTTGCAGACCACACGCGTCAAGGGCATGTAAATAGTATTCAGCCATGACTGTTCAGTGCCTCTGACCCGGAATGTCTTGGAGTGCTAGTGTCAATCAGGACCACCTATTTCTGCTGCATAGAGCCACAACCTTAAAGAGAGAAAGAACGGAAGGTCGATCTTGGAGATAAAGTGGCAAATGATGTTTTTTTCTTCCTTTGAAACTGGGAGGAAAGAAATTTCAGTGAAGAAATTTGGTTTGTATTCCCTCTTTGCCACCCCATAACTCTCATACCCATTTTTTTTTTTTGAGAAGCAATGCACAAACCTTCGAGATGTACAAAGAATGGTGTTAGAAGTCATGTGAGTGATATCTAAATGTTTCACTATTGTGCAATCATGCTGTAGAAAAAACATAACCAGTGCACATACTGGTACAGAAAGGTGTACCCACACCTACATACAGGGGTGCCAACTTGAATAAATTTTTTTTGTGGGGTGGGGGCAAGTAAGCCCCACCTTCATAATCGATCACATGATGCGGTGCATGCACACCATTTGAATGGCAATGCCCATCAAATATTTTAGAGTGGAGTTGAAGAACGCTTGGCTCCTATGAGTTGGTTCCTATACCTGCGTATGCCCAGAAAGTTAAAAAAAAAAAACTTTGGAGGGGGGTGGGAAGAGAGGAGAGGCAATCGAGGTGAAGCCTTACTCTGCACCAACTGGAGTGGACAGGGCATGGTGGTGAGATGTTTGGGGTGGAGAAGGCACTGAAAGGATGTGATTCATTCTATGCTGTGCAAGGCACATTGCGATTGCAGCATTCAGCAAATACTGGGAAATAAGAGAATGGTTAGTGCTGGAAGGCTCCTGTCTGGAAGCAACCATTGGCTGTTGTTCTAAGAACGTACATGGCTGCAAGTGACAGGTTCTGCAACAAGTGGCCTGGCCCAATCCACCTGGTCAGCTCCTCTGCCTTTACGAGCAGCCAGAAGCTTGACAGGCAGCCACTGGCAAGTGATACTTCCTCAGTGTAGAGAGGGAGAATATCATCTCCTAATTGCGACTGATCCATCCACTAAAAGGCACAGCTATGGGGCTGACATGAGAGTCAGTTGGCAACCTTGGATTAATGGGCTTTAAATGTGCTACATTTAATGTACGCGGGTGGCATTGTGGTCTAAACCACAGAGCCTAGGGCTTGCCAATCAGAAGGTTGGCAGTTCGAATCCCCACAACGGAGTGAGCTCCCGTTGCTCGGTCCCAGCTTCTCCCAACCTAGCAGTTTGAAAGCATGCCAGTGCAAGTAGATAAATAGGTACCACTCCGGCGGGAAGGTAAACAGCATTTTTGTGCGCTGTTCTGGTTGGCCAGAAGTGGCTTAATCATGCTGGCCACATGACACGGAAGCTGTACGCCGGCTCCTTCGGCCAGTAAAGCAAGATGAGCGCCGCAACCCCAGAGTTGTCCGCGACTGGACCTAACGGTCAGGGGTACCTTTAAATGTGCTACATTTTCAGTGACATACAAAGAAATACCATACTAAGGGATCTTGTGTACCCCTGGAGTCCTGTGTCCAGTTCTGGGCACCACAGTTTAAGAAGGCTATTGACAAGATCGAACGTGTGCAGATGAGGGTGACCAAGGTGGAAACCAAGCCTTATGAGGAACGGTTGAGGGAGTTGGGTATGTTTAGCCTGGGAAAGAGGACACTGAAAGGCATATGACAGCTTTCTTCAAATACCTGTTGCACGGAAGATGGCACAAGATTGTTTTCCGCTGCCCCAGAGGGTAGGACCCAAACCAATGGATTCAAATTACACGAAAGGAGTGTCTGACTAAACACCAGGAATAACTTTCTGACAGAGCTGTTAGACAGTGGAATGGGCTACCTTGAAGGTGGTGGACTCTCCTTCATTGGAGGTTTCTAAACGGAGAGCAGATGGACATCAGTAATTCCTTCAGGGGGTGGACAATGACCTTTTAGTTCCTTCCCAACTCTACAGTTCTATGGTTCTGTGTGTTTTTCAAAAACCCACAGTGTTTCTATTGAAAAAATTACCGTGCAAAATGTTGGAACACAGGGGTACCAACTTGAATAAAATATTGCGGGTCCCAGGTAAGCACCACACTGCATAATCAATCACAAGGTAAAGGTAAAGGACCCCTCGACGGTTAAGTCCTGTCAAAGGCAACTATGGGGTGCGCCGCTCATCTGGCTTTCAGGCCGAGGGAGCTGGTGTTTGTCCACAGACAGCTTTCCAGGTCACGTGGCCAGCATGACTAAACAGCTTCTGGCACAACAGAACACTGTGATGGAAACCAGAGCGTACGGAAACACTTTTAACCTTCCCGCCACAGTGGTACCTATTTATCTACTTGCGCTGGCGTGCTTTTGAACTGCTAGGTTGGCAGGAACTGGGACCGAGCAACGGGAGCTCACCCCATCACTAGGATTTGAACCGCCGACCTTCTGAATGGCAAGCCCAAGAGGCTCAGTGGTTTAGACCACAGCTCCACCTGTGTCCCTCCAACCACAAGACCACACACACTCACTATTTGAATGGCAATTCCCATCAACTTTGGGGGTCTCTGGGGGGGGGCAAAGGGGCCTCGACCCTAGGAGTTGGCTCCAATGTCTGAACTTCAATTTCTGTAAGTTGGCTGCTGGAAATCTATGCTGTGCTGGGGTGGGGGGCCAGAATGCAGACCACCTACCTGCCTCTGGGCCTGCAAATACCAGATCCATTAACTCCTTCCATCTTGTCTGGTTCTCTGCTGTGCTTTCAGTCTTGAAATCCACAGGTGGCAGGTTTGTTGTGTTGCTCTGTGTAAAGGTCACGGTCCAACAGACTTCTGACACCATGTGTTGTCGTCTCCTGTATGAACTCTCCACAAGCTGCATTAATGCAAATTCAAACTTTATTCTTGATGAGGCTTGGGAGCCTGCACCCAGCAGTAACTAGCCCAGCCAGGCCACACCTCTGAGTCAGATGCTCTCCAGGAACTGGCTTCCTGGGTCACAGCGGTTTCTTTTTAAGGGGCCACATACTAGATGTTTAATTGACAATGCATACATCCTGCTCAGAAGACTCCCTTTTTTAAATCACTGTTGGCAAACTGGCTCTCTAGTTAAGTTTTTGTTGTTGTTTTAACTTGCCATGGACATAGAACTAGTTATAAAGCACAGTTTGGCAGCGGAGGAAGTGTTCAGCTGTGTGCCTTGCAAATGGAGGAGAATATGCATGGCCGTCTAGCTCCTCTCAAAATACCATTAAGCTCAGATCCTCCAAGAATCTCTATTTTCCAGGGACTTTCCTGATTTAAAGAAGCCGTCCCGGTTTCTGATTTGATCCCTGAATGTCCCACTTTACCTTAAAGGTAAAGGGACCCCTGACCATTAGGTCCAGTCGTGACCGACTCTGGGGTTGCGGCGCTCATCTTGCTTTATTGGCCGAGGGAGCCAGTGTTTGTCCGCAGACAGTTTCCGGGTCATGTGGCCAGCATGACCAAGCTGCTTCTGGCGAACCAGAGCAGCACACGGAAACGCCGTTTACCTTCCCGCCGGAGCAGTACCTATTTATCTACTTGTACTTTGATGTGCTTTCGAACTGCTAGGTTGGCAGGAGCAGGGACCGAGCAACGGGAGCTCACCCTGTCGCAGGGATTCGAACTGCCGACCTTCTGATCGGCAAGCCCTAGGCTCTGTGGTTTAACTCACAGTGCCACCCGCGTTCCTCCTTTGCGCCTTAAGTTGTCCCTACTTTCTTTGTAGCATTGTTGGAGGGTATGGAGTTATTCAACCCCCGAGCCGTCTGAAGGCAATCCTGTATAGGGAAGTTTTTTTTAAAAAAGGTTTTATTGTCTTTTTATATATGCTGGAAGCTGCACAGAGTGGCGGGGGCAACCCAATAAGATATGAGGGGTATAAATAGTAAAGTTATCATTACGGAATGGGAGGCCGTCCCTATTTTCATCGGAGAAATGTTGGAGGGTATGTAAGCTTAGACTCTGGCTGTCCACCACTGATGGTAACATACACCAAGTGTTGCACAAGCAGCAAAAAATAATAAAACTTGGTAGGCTACTGGGAAGTCAGACGAAATTGTCTGTATGCTGTAATTGCAGTGCACCTTACATACCACAGAATGAATTGCATTCACTTCAGGGTCGTTCTCACCATGTCCTGTCCACTCCAGTGGGTGGGAATGCCAAAGTCTCCCCCCCCCCCAAATGCCCACCTCCTTTCCAACCTCTTTTATTCATTTATTTTGCCAAGTGCATAAAGTTGAAGTTAAATGCGCATAAGTTGCGCGTAAGTTGCAGCCTTCCTGTATTTAACATCTTGAGCTCCTTGGAAAACCACATTGAGTTCAACCTTGTTGTTGGAAAAGTGAAATGCAAATACCAAACCAAATCAAGATCGGAGGAGATGACCCTCGTGGTTCTTTCCCAACTCTACCTTTCTAGTATAAATCAAAAAGCAGACCATGGCAATGATAAGAGTCCTTGTTTGCAAGGCAGATTTGTATATGAGCCTTTGGGTAGGAAATGCAATTTATTCCCTATGTGTGGCCTGGGGATCAAGTAACTGAGATCACTTTCCCCTTTAGCATGAACTCCCTGGTGTAAGGGCCATCCATTATCAATCAGGATGCAAGGAGATTAAGGAGGGATTGACAACAGGAGGTTGCTAGATGCTCCTACTGTCTGCATTTTATCAAGGTCACTCCATATTTCCTGGTACTTGTCCCTGGCAAATTGCTGTCTCTCTGTTATGCCTTGGGGGAAGGGATACCTTTAAAAGAACGTGCTGGTAGAGTGCTCACATGTACACTACCTTAGTTTCTGCCAACACACCCTAGAGTGTTAAGGTTGCTGAATGTGTTTTGATTCTGCGGTGAGTACCATCCGATCCATGGCAGGGTGGAACATTATATTAAACTTCAAGCTCTCGCAGCTCCAACCCCAGCCCCAGCCTTGACCCCTATGGCCAGCTTATTAACACAAACTGCTTCAGATGCAGCACCTTTCCATGTGTCCCAATTTTCCAGGGACCGTTCCAGAATTATGAAAGCCATCCCGGCTTCTGATTTGATTCTGAAATGTCCCCATTTCCCCCGCCAGTGCTGTTGCCTTTGAGCTCAGGAAGGAGGATGAGCCGGCCCTTGTCCTGAGTGGCAGAAAGGGAGCATCCCATTGCCTCTCCATGGCCACTGCTGATGGCCTCCTCCCTTGGGCAGCTCGCAGTGGATATGGCTGCTGCCACCAAGGCCCAGCTCTGCATGATGCGCCGGCTCTGAGAAGCAAACAGAGAGTAGGGCGTGAAGAAAGGGGGAGAGGAGTGGAGCACAAGGAATCTTGAATTATTATTTTTAATGCTTTGCGTCTAATCTTACCCCTTTCTAAAATGTATTTATGGTGTGTGTTTTTCTTTTGGTAAATCTACAAATAATAAAATCAGGATTAAGGGGTTTCCTCAGGACAGTGGAAGGCATGTGTGCTCGGTCTCGTTGATGTAGTGCTAGTAGTATTCACCCTTCTTCTGACAGGAAATTCTTGGCAGGGAGACAGCAAAAAATGGGGGGGTTGAGGAGGGTCAGTTGCGGAGTGGGGGAGTGAGATATGTCCCTATTTTCACTTGAGGAATGTCGGAGGGTATGGGCTATTGTAGATTCAGGGTGCTTCCAGGCTTTCACTCTTGGGGGGTGGGACCTACCAACAAATTCAGGCTCTGCCATGATAGCTGATGGTGAAGTCTTGCTCAGCAAACCCATTTCCCTCAGTGATCAGACTTTCGCCAAAAGGCAAATGATGGGGAAATGCCATTGGCTAGCACTTGCTTTGACACAACGTCATCTAACCGCTCTCCTTGCAAAACAGATCGCGATAAATACTTGGTAAACAGGTGGTTTGGAAGCACCCTCAGGGTAAAATAAATAGCACAGCACACGGGAAGCAGAAAAGGCTTTCATCCGAACTGCTGGTGATTTGTGCGGTCTCTCAGGCAGTGATTCTTGGTGTGAGGCTGTGTACCCTTTACTCTGCATCTGGCATGTTCCCAACCACAGTTTTGCACAACATTAGCCACACACCACACTCATCCTGTCACTTCTTCGGGAAATGCCACCTTTTGATGCATTCCCACCTCAAACCGACTTCGAACCGAATTGAGAATTGAGCCACCTCGCTGTGTTTAAGCCAGCAATGTGTGCACAGCAGTTTTAGTTACAAATACACAGGAGGCGCTCTATGTTCATTTGTGAAATATGAGGGTGAGGGTTACCACTTTCTGGGGTGTGTACCTACGCCTCAGAGGCAGCCCAAGATACTTGGCAGTGTGGGGCAAGAGACAAGGTGGTGCCGCTAACAGTCCCTATTCCTCATACAGATGCCAGCCACTTGAATTTGAATTCCAGCACTGGCAACACAACAACATCCTCTATCCACTTGAGGGTGACAGGCCACCTCAGGGGACAAAGGGCAGGCCACACGGCACGCACCTCTCTTCTCCAAAACCTTGCCACTGCCACTCTGCTCTGCAGCATCAGCCAACCAAGGTGGCTGCTTCACTCTGCTTTATGGAAGGGCTGGTCCTGTTGGTATGCTTCTAGCAACAGCCTGAACCTGCAGAAATTATATATTGGCACAGACCTAAACAGTGTAGAATGCATCACTTGCTAAATTTCTGTCCTGAGTCTCCCAACATATAGTTTCATTGGGAGTTAAAGAACTTAAATGTCTACATCAGGGTCCTGGATTAATTTGAGCCTACAGAGGTGAAGTCAGGGCTGGCTCAAGACATCTTGCTGCCTGAGGCGGACAAAATGGCACCTCCCATTCCATGTAGAGAAGTAGATTGGAGCAACAATTGATTCTTAGTTCAACACTGGTGATAGGATAGCACACCTGAGGGAAGGAGGTACACTTAGGGGGCTCTGTGTAACATAGAGAGCTCTCCTTCAACATCTCATTGCCCTTCCCTCCGTATCTGCTACCCAAGGCAGCTGCCCCACCCTGCCTAACAGTAGGGCCAGTCTCGTGTGGAATGTAGGGATGGCTAGATCTATCAATTTTGGTTCTCTCTCTCTCTCTCTCTCTCTCTCTCTCTCATTTTTCCAATGTTAAATTCAGTTATCCACACTTCTGCAGCAATTTTTGATTTATAACAAAATCATGAAAATTTGTCAACATATTAGTGTTAACTTCACCTAATAAACAGGTTTTTGTAAGCAGTTTTCAATAAGGTACACACTTTTGCAAGGACTTCCCCCTATGTAACACATTTTCTATGTATGCATTTTATCCGCACTTTTGCCTAATACAAACATTTCTGTAAGCAATGTTTAGTTGGAGAACTGCACTGCAAAATTCAGAGAAGGGCAAATTTTGAAGGATTGCTGTGTTTTGGTTCACATATTGTTTCGCAAAGTGTGAATTAGGTAGGTTTACCTTGGGCATCATTGAGGTCATACTATTTCAGATGCAAGCTGAGATTCCAGCAATGGTCTCCTCCATTGCAACTCTAGTTTGAGAGCCTTTCTCTTACTTAAGTGTACTTTTGTGCTACCTTTACTTCTAGATTGAAATGCTGAAGAGCCTCAAACTCTTCAGGGCAACTGATGATCCTAAAAGATTTAAACCAGAGGGCTGGATCCAGGAGTGGCCTAACCACCATGGGAAATTTCAACAGCAGAACTGACTAGGGAATGTGTTTCTGTAATGTGGTAGTTAACTGAAGACGGAAGAAAAAGATGGGATCTTGTACATCAGTGGATCTTCCCATGATTTTAAATACATATTTAACCCTCCTCTTATGTCTTCTACCTTCCATGTTTCCCTTATGTGTCTTCACTTGCCGCACCATTCAGAAATATGTTGACTGGCTCATTTACTTAAAGCATCTGAATTGTTTTAATAAAAAAAAATCCCCCATTCTTAGCCAGGACTTCTGCATCTTTAAAGAGCAGGATGACAAGCAGAGTTCAAGAGGTGACATTTCCCATCACTTCATTTCCATCAGGGAAAAACATCTTCTTAAAGGCATGCAATTATTTAAGACTGACCAAGAATGCTTCCTGGTATTGTTCTCTAGGCAGGGGGAAACCTAACATTGCATTGAAAGCACACCTAGAGACTGCAACTGAGATTTTTAAATGAAAAAATTAATGTTCACCAACGTACAAGCTTATGAACCCTACTGAAATTAGAATTACTTTTGAGTTAATAAGTTTTGTATTGGAGTATTAGTGTGACCTCCTGATTATTTATGTTGTCTCCTTTTTGCTTCCACTGATAGAAGCAAATGTGTGTCCCAATGAACTGAGGATGCATGATGGGGGGGGACTCATGACCATTTTGCGCTAGATTCAGCCCCTCTTACTTACTAACACAGATTACGCCACACGAAAAGAAATGTGCTGTTTGCCTCTGAATCTTTACTGGCAACTGGCCAGAGGGCTGCAAGTCTTCTACACAACCCCAATCATTCAACGCAATAAATCAACTTCTTCCTTTGAGAAAAAATATATAACTTAAATGGCTGCCTTTAAGTACCCTCGAGTGTGGAAATGTGTGATCAAGGGCTTTCAAAAAGTCTTCATGGATTAAGGATCCAGGGAGTTGAAAACATACAGGTGAGTGCCGAAGTTAGCATCCCGAGAATCAACTTTTGGCTTTCTAGTTGCTCAGAGTCTTGAACGTATGTGGGCAATGCCTGGTGGCATCACAGAAACGGGGGCGGTTTCTGGAGGCGATTTCTGCTAGTCTAGGCATGGGGCTTCAGAACCACGCCAAGCTCCACACCAGATGGTAGGATAAGAAATGCACGAACATTTGCTTAGCTAACACACTTCGTGCAAGTCACAAACGTAGGGTCAGTTTGGCACAGGTTTGCCTTGTCAAGGATGCCACCTTGCTCAAATAATTTGGCCTTGCACCTGAAATCACTGCATCTTAAAAGATTCAGAAGTCCTGACTAGGAATGGGGGATTTTTTTTTCTTATAATGCAGGCATTGTGAAGGCCTCTGTTGGTTCTTCCCCCCATGACTTTTCTTGATGGCCCTGTTTTCCCCTTGCTGGATAGTGTGTGGGCACATATCTTCCTGATGTTTGGCTCGAACAGAGCAGAAGCCCAGCTGCTTCTCAGACCTGAGTTATCATGAAGGTTTTGTTTGGTTCGAATCATGGCATCCCAAAGGATGCAACCCTGGAAATCGCAGCAGGAAACTGGCTTCCCTGCCTCCAGTGGAAACTGGGAAGACAAGGCATCCAGGAAACAGCTGAGGCATCATAGGACCACACTTTTTGAGAATGAAGGCTGCGGAAAGGCTTCCTCCATCAGCGGACAGGAAAAACTTTCCCATCACTTGTTGGGATTGAGAAGTGACCTCAACTGCACATTGTGGTATGTCAAAGTGGCTTGCCATGAACGAGCAACTGTGCTCATGCATATGTGCACCTGCCATGCTTCTCATTTCCCTAAGCTGAAAACAAGCCAGTGTTGTCTTAGCATTGTGTGCAAATCATTACTTGTGATTTCTTGCCAAACAAATGACGAGAGCTAAGAGCAAACCTTGATTTTGTTCATTTTAACTGATTTGACTGCCAGTTTTACCTATTTCTTTTGCGCTAAGTGTTGCATTATCATTATCTTATTATTTAAAATAATAACAAATCAATGAAAATAATAATAACATAGAACAATAATTAATATTTATTTGTGCGTGTATAATCTGCAACCTGCCCTAGGCTCAGGAAAGATGAAGGGTATGATAAAACTTTCTAAATAAATAAAGTTGTGTGCTTGCTTCCCTTCCAGTTTGTCCTCTAAACTGAGTACCGGTAATGTAACACGCTTAAGATGTAAGGTCTAATTAAGATCTGCAAACTGTATGTTATTTAAAAAAAAATTTTTTTTAATTGAGGTGAGGTGAGCAGAACTGTACACAGTATTCTAAATGTGGTTGCACCATAGATTGATATAATTTCAGTTTTATTTTCAAATCATTGTAACGATCTGAGGAGAAACCAAGGTACCCTAGTTTCTCATCAGATCGCATAAATCTTTTGCCTTTTGCTAAAGATTTCTGTGGAGAAATCATTGTAACAGGGTTGGCAGCTACCCTAATTTCTCTCTCTCCCCTTCCTTCCTTCCTTCCTTCCTTCCTTCCTTCCTAGATAGATAGATAGATACATACATACATACATATGTGAGGGGATAGATCTATTGGTGGCTTCTACCTTTGAGAGCCAGAAGATTGTATTCTAAAGTCTAACAAGAGAGATTTGTAGACATTTCCTGCGATGAACATCCCTAGGATGTCCGGCTGCCACACGAGACAGTGTGCTGATCTAGAACGCCATGCCTGAACTTTACATGGATGAGTGGAATCCTCCTGGACCAAACTGCTGATTTCTTGCTTGTATTTTCTACCCAGCAGACACTGCTGTGTGAGTGGGTTAATGTGTAGCCCAGAGAGTAAACATTTTTGCCTCGTGTGTCTCCTCACTACCAGGAACAGAATCTCCTGAAACTGTTATTTTTGGCTCTGTCCTTTGTAGGGTGACAAAGGGTAATTGATGCCCTTGGCAGTGGTGGTGAGGAAGGAGGCAGAGATAGGAAAGGAGGAGGGTGCCGGGGGAGGAAAGGAGCAAAGGTGATTTAAAGGCACAAGTTGGCAAGAGGGTTGTTTTTCTAGGATTTTTTTTTTTTAAAAAGCCCGTGTTTTGGGAAGAAGGTTCTTTGTCTACCTGTTGCTGACCTAAGTCTGATGTAAAGGGGAAAGTACTTTGTGTCACTTTCTTTGGCAGTAAGCAAAGGCAACCAATTAAGATTAAAAACATGCCTTTAAATGAGTATTGGTGATAGTGACGGAAGAAGACATTTGAAAATTCTTCAGCTAACTGTGTCCCCCTCTTGTGGTGGTTACTAACCATTGTAAGTATTATCAGGTATTAGGGATGCTTCTTTAATGCAGGGCTGAGGAACCAGTGGCCTTCCAGATGATAAAACTCACACTTACCTCAGCCCCAACCATTATGGTCAATGGCATGGGATGATGGGAACTGTAGTCCAGCAACATTTAGAGGGCTGCAGGTTTCCACCCTTGATGTAGTAGAAGGAACTGAATTATGTCTTTTTTATGGTATGGATACCTGTACAGTGGTACCTCAGGTTACATACGCTTCAGGTTACATATGCTTCAGGTTACAGACTCCGCTAACCCAGAAATAGTGCTTCAGGTTAAGAACTTTGCTTCAGGATGAGAACAGAAATCGTGCTCCGGCGGCACGATGGCAGCAGGAGGCCCCATTAGCTAAAGTGGTGCTTCAGGTTAAGAATAGTTTCAGGTTAAGTACGGACCTCCGGAACAAATTAAGTACTTAACCTGAGGTACCACTGTATTACCAATTTGGTTCTGTGCTTTTTCACAAATACTGTCTCTCTACCAGCCCAAATATGTTTTAATTTCCCTTTGTCCTTCCCCCTCAGTCAGGCATGGTCTCCCTTGCTGGCTTTGATGAAACAGCTGCTGACCTGTTCTGGATCGACTTTCTCTCTACTCTGCCTCCACTTTCATAATCAAAGGCTGAGGCCTTTGTTTCCCAGTGAATATTAGCCAAATCTGCACAGGCCAAAATGTGATGAATTATTATTATTGATGATGATAATAATCATCATAATAATCATAATAAGGCTTTAAAAAAACAAACTACTGATAACTAAATGAAGGGCAGGTGTGCTGGTGGTGTTTAGCCATCTAAACCAGATGGACAGTCTACTAGCAAGGAGTCTACTACTCAAGCAGCGGTTGTTTAGGGAGATGATTCTGGGTGGGGTCGCCATATAAATGTAGCCATAAATGTCATCTGAGGTTGGCCATGCGATTTTTTGCATTGTCACAGAAGAAACTTGAGTATGACATTCAGATTTTCTGCTGACACTGCAAAAGGGCCAAGTGTGCACCTTTTGGAATGTGCAAAGACAACTGAGCCACTTGCCAGTAGTATGTCTCTGACAGGAATGGCCCACCATTCGAGATCTTGCACGTCTGATAGTTGTTGGAGTTTCATGCTGTGCCAGTTTGACATGTCTCAATGCTGCCAGGGTTTGAAAATACGTTTTTGCCAATTCCCTCCTTCTAAAATACACGATTCCTTTTGCTGAAAAGTTGGTCATCTCTACACTGCCACATTCTGGAGATTAATTAGCAGAGTGTAGATAGCTTCCTGCTTGGGAACCACACTTTGCAGACCCTCCAAGTGTCCCTATTTTCCAGGGACGTCTGTGATTTAGAGAAGCCGTCCCAGTTTCTGATTTGATCCCGGAATGTCCCATTTTTCCTTAGGACGTCCCAATTTTCATTGGAGAAATGTTGGAGGGTATGACTTTGGTATTTTATTAGAAAGCAGAATCTTGAGTTTCTGAAACTCAGCATGGAAAAACCATGCTAAAGGCAGCATCTTCACGTGGACCTCCTCCTGTCTTTGCTGGTAAAGAAGCATGCAAATTTGCAAATTCCAAAGAGGCCTCATTCATAGCATTGCCAACTTTGTTTTGTTGCTGACAAGGGCTTCTGTGCCTGTAATGAGAAGCGAACCAATAGCTGGTGCAGCTTTGCCCCCTCAAGTGCATCTGCATGCCGGGAGAAATTTCATTTGGTGAATTTAGATTTTCCATCTGTTAAAGGCAAAAGAGCTGTGTGAGGGGAGGAAAGGCGGCAACGCTAATTATTCAGACAATAAATGGCAAAGCAGTATATTCTGTTACAGCAGTTAAAAATATGACGAGCCACTGATAACTGGAGTGCAGAGTACTGGGCTTGACAGACATATGGCATGTTTTGGTGTCAGTCACCTTCACGCAATATATATTTATATGAAGGGGAAAGACCCTGTTATAAATATGAAGTATTTTGGCTTTTTAAAAATTGTCCTCTGTAACTTGGTGACTCCATATCCGGGAGACTTTTCTGGAACCACTAGACTTTATACTTTTGGTCTATGAGGATTAAAATAAGGGGCACACGCGCATGCGCACACACACACACACACGTGACTACTTCTTTTTAAGCTCATACCTACATCCCACCTAGGCCTAGGCAGATTAGTTCTGTGACGCCAAGCCAGAAAACTGCTATTTCTGCTCTTGAATCCAAATAACCTTCCTTAAGGAATTGGGATGTGAGACTGCTGACTTCTGCCGCATGAGGAACACTGACAAATTGGGAATCAGGCCTTTATCATGGTGCAGTCTAGGAAATTAGGGCCAGCTTTTCCTTCCAGGTCTGCCCCTGTGATCAAATTTCTTTTCCCAGTTGTGGCCAATTCCTCCCTCCCTCCCTCCCTCCTCCTCCTTTCCACGTTCCAGTGACCTTATTTTAAAAAGGTTCTGTTTGTATCTGGTTCCATTCAAAATGTTTTTATTTGCTCCCATTTAAATTCAACACTCTTGGAGATCGAGAGAGAAAGGGAGAAACTTCAATTTTTGTAGAACAGGCCAAGACCACTTCCTCTGCCCCAAGCAGTTTCCGTAATGGGCACCAGAAACGCAAACATTTCTGCATGTTACGCAGTTTGGTCAGGCTGGGGTTTGGGGGGATGCATTTGAAGCTTATCCCACAATCCCACAAGGTATGTAGCCACTCTTTTTAACCTACCCACTGTTTCTGCAGCCTGACAAGTTTTGTAGTGTAAAAGAAGTTCAGCAACAAGTTAAACTCAGGCTAACTTCTAAGGCTAACTTCTGTCCTCCAGCATGTCAAAAGCCACCACATGGATTTAACCAGGCCTGGAGTTGTTTCAGCTGCTAAGGCAGACCCTCCAAGTATCCCTATTTTTCAGGGACAGCCCCAGATTTACAGAAGCTGTCCCAGTTTCTGATTTGATCCTGGAATGTCCTGCTTTTCCTCAGAACGCCCCTATTTTCATTGCAGAAATGTTGGAGGGGTCACTGTGGCTTCCCTGAAAGGCCCCTGGTAATAGTAGTATACACATGAAGCAGAAGAGTTATTGAGAAACCCTTAGCCTGGTTTTCAGAACTATAATTCCCAGGTGTGTCTAGGCAGAAGGACATAAAGAAGGAAAGGCAGCTGTGCTGGTCCAAAAAACTCCAAAATCCACAGCTAGGAAATAGCATTTTTTAGAACCAACCAAAAATGCCGCAAAATACTGAGGGAGCTTTCATGTTTCAGAAGGAGGGAGGGACCTTTAGATCATTTGACATTTGCAAGCGTAGGCCTTGACAGGCCTCTTGGCTGGTATTCTGGAGGGCAGCCCTTCTTTTGAAGATTCCTTTCCATGGGAAACAATGAACAGAAGGGGGAGGGCAGGCTTAGAAAGGAAACAGCAAAAGAAATTTTACCAGCTACTGGTACCAGACTTTAACCCTGAGGGGAAGTGGGCTGCAGCAGGGCAGTCCTGTACATCTTTCAGTGCATCTCAGAACAGGGAAAATAATTTACAACAGACATGGCCATCATTTCAGTTTCACCTCACATTATCTCTTCAGCAATGACTACTTCTCTAAGAAAAGCCACAGCTTCAAGCAAGACTGGGGTTGTTTCCAGATAGGAAATCTTGTGTTGCTCATGTCCACAAGTGTTTTCTGTTTCAGGGTCCACATGACATTGTTGTCCTCAAATGCCAAACCATACTTTGTAAACATTAAATCAGGATTTTCCCTTGTTGCTTCATGTCTGTAAAAACAAGGCCTGAGGTAGTACGAGTTGAGAATGTCTTTAACCTGAGAGAGAGAGACTGTGTAGACAGTTTCAGGCTAGATTGGCCTTCTCCAACCTGATGACCATAGTGGGTTATTGTTATGTACTGAAGTTTTCACCCTGGGCCAGCAGGGGGATACTGTAGATAGTTTTCACTCAGGTCCACATATGCAAATAAGGGTTTGAAAGTTACGTTCAGTGATTGGATAGTTACAGAAAGTGGTTACTGTTGTGTTGTAGTGGAGCTCTATATAAGCAGGCTGGCTGAACCCTTCAGTTCAGTTCTGTTCTGGCCTGTGAATAAACAAGAGCTGTTCAAAGAATCGCTGTGTCGTCTGATATGTTCACCCACAACTTAACAGTTATAGTGTTCCATCTAGCTCAGTATTGTTTACACTGACAGGCAGCAGCTCTCCAGGGTTTCCCAGCCCCACTCAGAGATGCCAGGGATCATTCTGCATGCAAAGCTGATGCTCTGCCACTGCGGTATAGCCCTTGTCAGCCAAAACATCTGGAGGGCACCAGGTTGGGAAAGGCTAGGCCGAGCCAGATTGTGTGCCTAGGGAAAGACATCAAGCCTAACCAATAAACTGGTTACATCCCACTTCTGGAATTGTGTTTAACCCAGAATGGAATCCCACACTTCGTTGCCTTCTACTAAGCCGACCAAAACTATCAGTCTCTCCCAAAGTTAGCCTCTTCTGTGTTCTTCCAAGGTTTCTATTTGATAAGAAGAAACATAAATTCAAGGCACAACCAGTGCTCAGCCGCCTGAGGAGCCTTCAGTATCCTGTGTGGACAGCCCTGTTCTTGGTATATCTATCTTTTTCGCCTTTTCTTCTCAGTTTCCATTTGCTCCACACTGAAATCTTCAGGATAAAATGGGATACCCGTCCCTGGATAATCGAGGATCGTCAGCTGTGTTTTTCTTCCAACGGCTTGTAGAAGCAATATTTCAGGCCTACCCTCTGCGGAGCTAGCCTGCCTCACTCTGACAGTGCTAAAACATGTCCTGTAACGTTCAAAGGCTTCCACAGAGGGGTCCCTGTTCAGTTTCATTCAAAAGAGCTGGCAAGAGGCCTGGGGTTCTTCTGGCAGACAATTTTGTTTCAGTCTGCCAGGGTTGCTCATCCTCAAAGCAAAAGCGCCACGGAACACTTTTCGTTCGCAGAGATCGATAATTCGATGCAGACTGCAGCGGGCGTGGGAGCGTGTGCTTCGCGGCATGACATCTCGACCTTGCAGCTGCAGATAAGTTCAGCAAGAAGAGCGAAGGAGAACACACACGCACACACACGCACATTGGGGAGAAATAATGTTTACTCTACCAAAATATGAAGCTTTAAATGCCCTGGCTTCACAGCATCCTGGGCTTGCTTCCCCTTTCAAGAAATGTCAAACTAAGCAGATGTGCTCTCTTGACACTCGCCTCCCCGTCTGCCAACATCTGGTTATTCCACCGCTGGAATCACATTTAACCCAGAAAGCTTATTGCCAAGACTCTACGCAGCTGAAATTCGCTTTTGGCCTTTCCCCCTCCCACCCAGCTCCCCTTTCATGTTGTCAAACAAGCTACAGTTTGCAACTTGCCAGGACTAAGCATGGGGTTCCTTGACGCTTACCTGTTCAGACTGTGGTGCAATGCTGGATCTCCTCAATGGCCAGGCAGCCATCCAGGAGACCAGGGCACACAGGACGGATAGCTCAGTTGGTAGAGCATGGGATGCTTAATATCAGGGCCGTGGGTCTGAGCCCCACATTGGGTGGAATATTTCTGCATTGCAGTGGGTTGTACTAGATGATCCTTGTGGTCCCTTCCAGCTTTATGATTCTATGATCTATATAACCTGGCAACTGAATGTGGAAACATCCTACCCTGGCTCTCTGAAAATATGGTTGGTGAATAAACGTATAAGGGGAGTGAAGCTACCGATCTGACAATGGGAAACACACAAGAGCTCACAGAGACAGTGTCCAAGGACAGTCAAAAAATGCAGGCAGCAGAGTTGGTCAAGACACATCTGTCTTTCTGCCTCTGTGTGTATTGGGGTGTGTGTGTGTATACACACATGCATATACTCATCAAAAAGTAGCAGTACATTGCATAACGCGGGTTGTGGGACGTGGGTGGCCCTGTGGTCTAAACCACTGAGTCTAGGGCCTGCCGATCAGAAGCTCGGTGGTTCGAATCCCCACGACGAGGTGAGCTCCCGTTGCTCAGTCCCAGCTTCTGCTAACCTAGCAGTTCGAAAGCACTTCAAAAGTGCAAGCAGATAAATAGGTACTGCTCCGGCGGGAAGGTAAACGGCGTTTCCGTGCACTGCTCTGGTTCGCCAGAAGCAGCTTAGTCATGCTGGCCACATGACCCGCAAGCTGTATGCCGGCTCCCTCGGCCAATAAAGCGAGATGAGCGCCGCAACCCCAGAGTCGTCCACGACTGAACCTAATGGTCAGGGGTCCCTTTGACTTTACCTTTACATTGCAAAAAATTAATTTTTTTAAAAAATTAAATTTATTAGGATTAGCATGATTGCCATGCTGAGTGAATAGTTTCCTGGGAGTAAGCTGCACTGAACTCTGTTGTATTTACTTCTGACTGCATAAATTTGGCCTGCAAGATACTTCAAGCTTTGACAAAAGGTCTCCAGCCAGCTGAATTGCAAGCTTTAGCTTTTAATTAGAAGTGCAAACTCTCTTGCAAAGAAGTGTTGCTATTTTAAATGGCTAGTGTGAAGTAGGATCCCTGTAAAAGGAAAGAAGTATCTTGCCTTTGCTTGATTATTCTCCTCTTTTTCCCATTTCATTATCGACCTTTTACTGGTATTTCTATTCTTTGTATATCGTATTGTTGTTTTATTGCTATGGCCGATGGCTGACACAAATAAAGATTCATCCATTCATTCCCATTTCATCTATGCTAACCGGCCACAACAGACCTGAAAGCCCCATTATCACCTCATTCCCTTGACAGAGTAAGGAGGGCCCATCAATTGCCCTGATGTTCACACAGATAATGCCATGCCCCTGCTTTTTTTGGGAGGGGGATAAGTCATTGAAATTTTCTGCTTTGTGTTCCCTTTACACAGAGTCCTGCTCCTGTCCCCCCCCCCAGCACCTGGTAATTGGAACTATACTGCTTCCATATAAGGAGCTTCTCCTCTGTTTTTATGGCTTTTTTCCTGTTTGTTTAACAATTCTAGCCTTATTTGTAATGCTTTCCACAAATTTACTGTGGACAGGCAGGTCTGTTATTTCTTTAAATACCCGCAAACGCTTAAAAAACAAACAGACTGCTGTTAACTCTGGCCACTTTCCAGTTACATTGCATTACTTAATCGTTCAAGATGAATAATCAAACCAGTGGTTTTCAAACATTCTGCCTTCGGGAAACATTTTCCACATTGATTTCCACATTGATTCTGCAGTCATGCAACAGGTCATCATACTAAGCCACCTAATGGCTTAGTGCAGGACACAGGCTGTTTTGGAGAGGACAGGCATACATGCAGCTCAGTAAAATCTTGATCAGGCAATAGGTAAAGGTAAAGGGAGCCCTGACCGCTAGGCCCAGTCGTGGCCGACTCTGGGGTTGCAGCATTCATCTCGCTTTATTGGCCAAGGGAACCGGCGTACAGCACGACTAAGCCGCTTCTGGTGAACCAGAGCAGCGCACAGAAACGCCGTTTACCTTCCTGCCAGAGCGGTACCTATTTATCTACTTGCACTTTGACATGCTTTCGAACTGCTAGGTTGGCAGGAGCAGGGACCGAGCAACGGGAGCTCACCCCGTCACAGGGATTCGAACCGCCGACCTTCTGACCGGCAAGTCCTAGGCTCTGTGGTTTAACCCACAGCGCCACCTGTGTATAGTAGGTCACAATATTGCACCATACGGTGGCCACATACACATCAGCAGCAGAAGAGGAGGAAATGCGTCACCAAAAAAAGAAGTCAAAAGATACCAATTTACATGAAATTTGCATGCAGTGATTCATATGTATAAATGCAAATTCAAAAATAACTAATTTAAATAGAAATGCAACACATAGTTGGAGGAGGGGGAACTGTGACCAAGTTCTACCTAGGTGCCAACTGTTGATGGGAAACTTCAAGAGCTCTGCTCTCTCTTCTTAGGGTTCTTTTACACCAGACAGCCCTTGAAAGATCTATCCTCTGTATGACTAGCACTGTGCTTTGGAATCCACTCAACTCAGAGAGAGACAGTGTGGTGTAGTGGTTAGACTGTTGGACTAGGACAGTCTAGTTTCAGATCCCCACCTGGCCTATGGAACAGGCACTCTGTGGCACCTGTAATAGTGCCTGTTCTGCAGATCAAAGTGAATAAGTGGGCATAAATGATAAGAGTACACCACCTTGAGCTCCCCTGGGATATAAATGTGAAGAACAAATAACAAAATAAAGGAAAACTCTTAAATTTCAGGCAAGGTGTCTTTTAGAAAAACTTCTCCACTGCTCCTGCTCATATGACAAACATTTCCAAAGGACATCACAGTTCCTTAACAGTTTCTGAATTAATCTGAATTAAATCAACCCAATAAAAAAAGAGGAAAGGTAGGGACAGATAGGCTAAGCCGATCTGCCCAAATCCACACAAGGAAATCTGTGGCACTGCAGGGATGTAAGCCTTCTATGCCCCAGGCAGCCTGCAAGCACCGCATGCCAATCTCCCCTCAACAGGGCTCTTCTTCAGGGCCTTGGTGGGAGACCGCAGCCTCCTTTAAACTTCAAGCAGCTGTTTCCCTGGCACAGTGCCTTCTGATTGCTATGGTTTAAGAGGCACATAAATAGAAGTAGGGGAGGGAGGGAAGTGGGTGATGGCTTTTACAATGGTTACCAAGCTTTTTCTGGGGTAGCTGCTGAGTACCCTTGACCTACAGCCTGTTGGGAAAGGTGTTTGTACCTTTTGGCTATGAGAATAAAGGGACTGGTTGGCAGGGCCGACCCCATCATTGGGCAGAGTGACGCAGCTGCCTCAGTCAAGGAACGTTTGGGATAGGGAAGAGCAATGATGCCTTGGAAGACAAGGTTATGTGTGTGCCCTGTAAGCTTAGTCTGTTGCTCTCAGGCCTGTTGTTGTCCTCCTGGCAGTGTTGAAGTAAGGTTCAACTGCTGCTCCAGCTGGCTTCCATGCATGAAATTTGGGGTGTGGGTTTGTGGGGCGCCACCCTGTCCTTAGTCCCAGGCAGCAGCATATCTTGGGCTGGTCCGGCTGCCTGGTTAAGCCTAAATCAGCTTTAACAAGATGTTTCCTCTCCCTCCACGCCTCCACTTCTCCCAAAGCGTCCAAAGCAGCCGCCGTAAGTGCAATTGATGCATTCCTCAAGTTGTTTTAGGATGTTGCTTCCTTACCCCTCCCCTCTTAAATGCTTTTACCACTTCCTATATTTAGCATTTTTAATTTTGCTCTTAAATTTGAACAATTTCACCACATTGCATGAGTGCCAATTAAAAGCTGCCTTTCCCCCATTTTTTATTATCGTTCAGTGATCTAAAAGCTGTCTAGAAGAAGCAGTGAACTATTCTTAAGCCTTCCTGCCAACCTAGCAGTTCGAAAGCACGTCAAAGTGTAAGTAGATAAATAGGTACCGCTCCAATGGGAAGGTAAACGGCGTTTTCGTGCGCTGCTTTGGTTCGCCAGAAGCGGCTTAGTCATGCTGGCCACATGACCTGGAAGCTGTACGCCGGCTCCCTCGGCCAATAAAGCAAGATGAGCGACGCAACCCCAGAGTCAGCCACGACTGACCTAATGGTCAGGGGTCCCTTTACCTTTTATTCTTAAGCCTAGTTCTCACAGGTGAGTTCTTTGGCCAATTCTACAACATTTTTGCTTGCGTTCAAGGGATTACATTTGAAAAACAGACAGCTGTCTTCCAAGACTAGAGAAATATGGCCCTCCTTTGCTGTAGCTTCCAGAAATCTATACCCCACTGATGTCAAATCCAGGGTTCTCTTGTTGGAACCTTTCTAGCATCAGCTTCCTCTGCATCTGGTTCTGGACCCAAGGATCAACAGCATACTCATTCTCAAGCAAAGAACTTGTTGTCTTTTTTGTCAAGGTGATTCGTATCAGTTCCTGGTCCTCTAGTGTACATGTTGCTTCATCCTCGACACTCCTTGTGCGGGTCCCCTGAGGCATGTCCACCTTGATGAACACCTATTCCACGGTCTGGTACCAGCGGCCTCGGGGAGGGGCGCATGGCACCAGCCCGCTGTGCTCTTCAAACGGTGCCGAGACCCACTCAGCGGGTGCCTCGCCTCATTCCCCCCACCACGACCCCAGCTCCCTAAAAGCTGCTTTTTAAAAACATTGCAGGGTGCTAAAATGGGGGCGTGTCTGGAGAGACAATGGGGGTAGCCATAGCCCTGGGTCAGCAGGCAGGAAGAAATCAGGCAGGGAGTGCAGGACACCACCGCAAACACATATGGACACCACCGCGAGCACATATGGACTCACCCACCAAAAGCGGGAGGTGGGGTGGGGGCACCAAGCCAACAATAATGTTTATGAAAGCCTGTCGCCTGTGTTGTTAACTCTTCAGCTTCTGCTGGGAATCTTAACTCTTTGGCTACTATTTCATCCTTAGTTGAAATAGTGCAGATGATGATGATGATTTAATTAAAGATAGATGGTTTTGTGCCAATTAAATTAAAAAAAACAGAGACACAGACTATTGTGCTAAAATGGCCAAGGATAGAGCTCAGAGGGTTAAATGTGGCCAAGCTTCTCAATCTGGCCCTTGGGACCCTTACCAGCCACTGTGCCTTTCCCTAGCCTATCATCCCTCACTAGTCCTGCTTCCCACCCTCCTTGAGTGTTTTTGCTGGCCTGAAATGTGTCCTTGAATTCAGATAATGCTTCTTGCTTGCCAGGTTGGATGACAGAGAGGGAGGTTCAAGTGCCTGCAGAAAGCAGCCTACTATACAACAGTAAAATTCACCTTCATTGCTTTGCCTTATTTTGCATCTGGCTACCATTGGCACTTTGCCCCAGAAAGGATGCCTAGAAACCTTTTTGTTTTGAAAAAGGTTTCCCACCTTTGGTGTGGAGGGAAATGAAGGTTCATCCAGGTGAGGAGGTGAAGAGGCATGGTGCCAGAGCCTGGCCTCCCAAAATGTCAAAACTCCACCTCTTCATAGGCTTCATCTGCACTATACATTTAAAGCAGCGTCATACCACTTTGTACAGTCACGGTGTCCTCCAAAGAATCCTGGGAACTGTAGTTCTTTAAGGCTGCTGGAAGTTGTTAGGAGAACCTTGAATACTCCTCATCTTTGTAGGAGGCAAGTCAGAGGAATTAAGGCAGACAGTAGTGACAAGAGATAAAGTTCAAGGCCTAATAGACAAAATTTAAAACTGGCAAATCACCAGGTCTGGATGGCATCCACCTGAGCGTTCTAAAAGAACTGCAATGTGAAACTGATGGTCTTCTAACAAAATATGTAACTTGTCCCTCAGATCAGCCTCCATCCCTGAGCACTGAAAAGTAGCCAATATAACCCAATTTTTAAAAAAAGGGATCCAGGGGGGAATCCTGGAGATTACAGAAGAGTTAGTTTAACATCTGTCCCAGGAAAACTGGTGGAAATATAAAATAAACAAGCATACAGAAGAACAAGCCTTGCTGAAGCAGAGCCAGCATGGTTTCTGAAAGGGCATGTCCTGTTTCACAAACTTATTAAAGTTCTTTGAGAATATCAAGCATATAGACAGAGGTGAATGGGTTGATACTGGATGCTTAGTAGTCAGGGAATAAGATGAGAGGTCCTCTTGTGGATCAGGAATTGGCTAAGTTGCAGGAAGTAAAGTATAGGAATAAATGGACAGTTCTCCAAATGAAGAGATGTAGAAAGTGGAGTCCCCCGAGGATCAGTATTGGAAACTGTGCCTTTTAACTTGTTCATAAACAATCTAGAGTTAGGAATGAGCAGCATGGTGGCCAAGTTTGCTGATGATAATAAATTGTTCAGGGTTACCGAAACAAAGAGAAATTGTGAAGCACTCCAAAAAGACCTTTCCAAACCCAGAGAGTGGGCGGTAAAATGACAAATGCAATTCAATGTAATAAGTGTGAAGTTATGCATGTCATAGCAAAAAATATATTTAATTTCACATCTATGTTCGAGACGTTGAGGTCATAGTAGATAGCTCAGTGAATACATTGATCCGGTATGCAGCAGCTGCAGAGAAGTCAAATTCCATACCAGGGATCATTAGGAAAGGAGTTGAAAATAAAACTGCCAATATCATGCTGTTATACAAATCAATGGTTCAATTGCATTTTGAATACTATGTACAGTTTGGGTCAGCTCACCTCAAAAATATTACTGGAGATTCAGAAAAAGGCAACCCAAATGATTAAGGGGGTGGAGCAAGTCCCCGTATGAGGAAAAGCTGTCGTGTTTGAGACTTTTTAGTTTAGGGAAAAGGTGAGGAAGAGGTGACATGATCAAAGTTCAGTGCTTTTTTTCTGGGAGGGGTACGCATAGCCCTAAACATTTTGTGAATCTTTGTACTTTTGTTCATTTACATAACCCTCTGTTTATGTAAACTTTGGGATGCGCGTGCGGCATACCCGGAAGTATTTTACCGGGTTTCACCGCACGTGCATGCATTCCACATCTATGCTTAACTATTATTTTTTTCTTCTAATTTTATCCCCATCTCTACTAATTGCAAACGTTTAATCAAAGCCTGCTAATGTACCAATATCTACCATAATTTGCACATAAACAATAACAATTTCCTGGACTACTTCCCGTTCTTTTCCCTGACTTTGGCGTACTTAAATTTCATCAGAAGACATCTGTCAATATTAAGGCAAGTTCTAGATCCAGCTCGCCTTCCCTCCAAACTTCTCTCTGTATCCTCTCTGTTTTGTTTTGTTTACAGGGAGGTTGTGCAGCAGAGCTTTCCAAACTGTGTGTCACGACATGTTACGTGTGTCAGCTTGCAGTCTGTAGGTGTGCCATGTGAACGCTCCCCGTGATCCTCCCAGGGTTGAAAAGGGGTTAGTTTAACCTCTGGTTTGCTAGTAAAACTGAATTGCTAAATGATGCATGTCTAAAAAGTGTGTCACCAACATGAAAAGCTTGGAAAGTTCTGTTGTACAATGTCATGTCAAGAAATTGCCATCCTATAATTTCCTGTGCATTTTTTCATCACTTTCCTTATTGCAGAAAGTCTGTGGTTTTTTTGTTTTTGTTTTAAATAAGAAGTGGGTTTGTTGTGCAAAAGTGCAAAATCCACTTTAATTTCATAACTTGAATTTGCCTGTATCCGCTTGAATCCCACTAATAAAATAGCAACAGGAGCCTAGAATGTAATATTATTAGTTGCTGGTATGCAAGACTTTTCAAGCTGCATCTAATTCAACTTCATTATATCACCGGTAGTTGGAAAATGTGTGGGCTGTTGGAGATTTTTCACTGTTTTTGGTGAGAGCACCCACTGAAACAGACTTATTGGGAACAGATTTTACAAACACACGGCTTTATTCTACATAGGCCAACAGAGAAATATCCCAACATCGTTCTGTTTCATTTGTTGCCATCTGAGAGCCCACTGCTTCCACATAAAGCTCTATTTTTCAGTATTTTGTTGGCAGTCAAAGTGGATTTAGCTTGTAAGGGAAGTGGTTACTTCCTCTACCCCGAACCGGTAGATGGATTACGGGATATAATAATTATGCTGGTTAACTTGCCAGGTTTGAAGAATGAGGGGACAGGGAGGAATCTGATTCCTTTTTATGAGCTGTGGGTTGCATTTCCCACTTTTCTGGCAGCCCAAGAAGGCAATATACATGCACTCCTGACAGATTCAGATTTATTTCTCCTCACTTAACGGAAACCTTATTATTAATGCCCTTCATCAGTCACTGGCTCAAAATACATTGCTTTTTCTTCCGGATGACTTATTTTAGTTATTATTTCAGTCTGAGAACGAGTGTATTGTTTGTTAAACTGTACTGCTGATATCAGGTTTTTGATGTGAGATATTATGGCCCACTTCCATACACTCCCCCCCCACTTTAAAATAGGTTTGCTGCTTCCCTACTTTCCTTCCTGCTTGTCTTGCACCCAGTCACAAGCATTTAAATGCAACTAGCACCAACAGAAAACCAAAGATGGGCTCTGCGTAAACAGACAGTGTTTACATGTAATCTTAGCCAGAGGCATTATCAATACACGCTTCCTTGCTGTAAAGTCAGAGCACCTTAGGAAACCCTGAGTCTTTCCAGAGAGACACAGCTTGGGCTTTATCACCTAAGAGACAGTTTTAGGATCCCTAACATTTGGCACTAATGGAAGTCAAACGCTACACCAAAGAGGCTTAGATTCTGCAGAATAAACTCTGCATGTGGCTTATGTTTTCTTACTTTGTACCATTTATTTTGGTTCCCAGAGCCAGGCGTTCAGAGATTTTGGAGACTGGGGCGAAACGGAGGAAGGGGGTGGTCTGAAGATGGTCAGTAGGTGTGCTGCTAGTAGAGAAGCCAGCATCCAGAAGCTATGCAGTTGAGTGACAATCTATTCTATGTCCACTGAAAGTCCTGCTCCCCCATACCCACTTCCTATCAGCAACTGTTTTTCTCCCGTAGTCATATGGGCTAGAAGCTTATTTTTCAACAAAAGCTAAGATGTTCAAGGTGCTGCTGTTGCCACCACCATTATTTCCAGCACCATCAACGTGCATAGTGCTTTGCAGAGTCCTGCTCTCTGTCCCAAACTGCCTGGGATTGTTACGACTATCAGCTGATAATGCTAGGTACCTTGCTGTTGCAAGGAAATCCTTTATTTTTTAACCCTCCCTGCAGGTGGTAGGTAAACAGATTCCTAATATAGAGCTAACTCACCTACCCCCATGTTTTGCTTAGGGTGATAACAATCAATGCTGGTCTCACTAAGGGCTGGAGGAGAGGCAGAGCTGAGAAGCCAAGCCAGCAGCAACACTTTGAGAAGTGCCCCAATTCCTGCTGGATTTGGCGAGAGCTGGGGCGGAGTGTGCCAGGAGGCAGCAATTCCTGTTTTGCCTCAGGTGGCGAAATGGGCTGGGCTGCCCCAAGGAGAGTAAGAGAAAGCGGATACTGAGCATGCAGACATTTCAAACACGCACTATCCTGCCAGGCTGCCAGCCCTCTTTCTTTCTCCAGTGTCAGTCTGATCCCAGCCAACATGGCTTCTCTCTTTGGGCCTGGGGTGGGAGTGGGTAGATCTACAGTCAGGAAGACTGAGCTGGATGTGCCACTGAAGAGGGGCAGGAGGGCAGATAATGGCAGCACAGGTAACAGCAATGGGAGGAGCCAAAATAAACCTGCAGCCACTGCTGATTATTGGAGCCTGGTGGCCGACTTACAGCCCATAAGCCACTTACAATGCCCACATTACTCTGGCCCCTTTCATCCCCTCTCCAGGCCACCCAGCACTTGTGGAAAATGAAAGGCAACAATCTCATTTCCAGTGTGGTGTAGTGGTTAAGAGCAGTGGACTCGTAATCTGGTGACCCGGGTTCGATTCCCCGCTCTTCCACATGCAGCTGCTGGGTGACCTTGGGCTAGTCACACTTCTCTGAAGTCTCTCAGCCCCACTCACCTCACAGAGTGTTCGTTGTGGGGGAGGAAGGGAAAAGAGATTGTTAGCCGCTTTGAGACTCCTTAGGGTAGTGATAAAGCGGGATATCAAATCCAAACTACTCTTCTTCTACTTCTTCTTCTGCTCACTGGCTCCTCAGGTGCTGATTTTGTCTAGCTAATGGCACTTCCTCAACCATTTCACTCAGAACATGAGGATGTGTGGTCCCCCCCACCAAAGGCTATGTGCTTCAATTGGTGTGGGGGTAATGTGACCCAAGTAGCACCTCCAGGGCCCAGAGCAAGGGTAACCAAATTTGCAATGATAATTTACCTTCGATAGTTTTGTAGAAGAGGGAATGTATGAAGTAGTGTAACTTAGCTTCTTCATTCCTATTTGCCTTAGGCTCCTCATACCCTTAATCCCAGTCCGTCTCTCTCAGGTTATATTAGATATACCTGTTTAACATGAGGCAAAATAATAGCCCCTCACAACAGAAGACAGCAAAGTGCAGAGAAAACTAACTTTCGTGAGGCTTTGGTGGCTGAGTTGGCGTGTCTCATTAAACACTCACACATGTGACCCATTCCCTCATGAAAACACGCACTTCAACTTACACCTTTGCCTAGTGCCTAAAAAATATGTATCTGCTAATTTAGCAAATACAAATGACTATCCTCCCTAGTGCAGCATAAAGGCTGTGTACATACTCTCGTTTACCCTGCATTCAGTGCACTCCCATTGCTGGTTTGCAAAGTTGGCCACAATCCACATCTATCCTGTAGTTTCTTGAGAAATACTGTGTATTGATGCATTTCCTCTCAAACCAGCTTTAATCCGATTTGAAAACAAAAAGCCATGCGAAGACATTCAAGCCCCATCACCACCCACTGGTCTGGACAGACAGCAGGTGGCTTGGAAACACATTCAGCTACACTGATGTGCACAGTCACGTGCAAATGCGATTTGAAACACGGCAGGAGGAAACAACCTCACTGCATTTTCTGCTGGTTATGCGTACGCAGTCTGGCTCCTGAATAGCAGAATTTTAAGAATTTGAAAGCTCAGCATTATATTAGAAAAAAGGAAGAATGTCTCATCAAACTTGCCCCCATAGATGATGGATAGCGATTCTGAACAGGCCTTCTCTGGCTGTCTTCAGTGGGAGGCTGGGATCATACAATGCATCCTAACTAAGTGGCTTTGGAAGTTATAAGGTTGAGGGGGAACAAGGAAGGGCATAGCAGCTGCGTCTTTGTGGAGGTGTACAAGCAGGAACAAGCCACAGCAAGCCTTGGGCTCGTCCTCATCCTCTCTCCTCTGCCTGTGCAACAAAAGGAAGGAGCTCAGGAGCTTTTGATTTGGATAAGTTATGTCACTTGGAATGACAAACTCCAGTTTCTATTAACTACAGTTAGTTTCAAACAAGCCAACTTCAAACCGTGGTTTCTGAGGCTAACTGGTTGAATTTAACCACCGTTTATGGTAACTGCAATTCTGGGTCCCAATGACATAAAAAAAGTGGAAGAGAAAACTCATAAAATCTTTCCCTCGGCTGTACAGCAGGAACAGAACACATTAGTATTACATTTATTAGTTGCTTGCTGCATAAGAGACATTAAGTGACTCACAAAATTTGAAGGTAAGCTCCAGATAACTGAAAGACCACCTCCTTCCCTACAGAGCCTCTTGTGTGTTAAGAAAGGAGAGGGGGCCCACTTGGGGGGTCTGACGCCCCCAGATGCTGGGGGGAGATGTTGCTTGAGAGAGGTCCTTTCTGTGGCAGCCCCTAAACTGTGGAACTCCCTCTCCACAGAGGTGCAACTGGCAGCTTCACTATACAGTTTTTGGTGAATGCGGAAGAGTAGGGCTGGACGATATATCGACCAAAACTGGTTTGAAGTCCATATCGTGATATTGGTTTCATAATTTTTGACCTGGCAATATATTATGATTCATGATGTGTGTGTGTGTGTGTGTGTGTGTGTGTGTGTGTGTGCTATGCAAAAAGTACAATGTGGGGAAAACCGTGAAGCCAGCCAATGCCTCTACATAGGTCCATCCTTATTTCAAACATTGTGATATATCGGTATACAGTGGTACCTCTACTTACGTGCACCTCCGGTTACGTATCCTTCGGGATACGTACACGGCAAACCTGGAAGTATTTTTCCGGGTTTCAGCGTGCATGTGCAGAAGCGCTAAACTGCACCGCATGCATACACAGAAGCAGCACCTCCGGTTGCAAATTCCTCAGGATCTGACCGGAGCTCCGGAACAGATCCCCATCGGAAGCGAAGGTACCACTGTATTGTGATGTTTAGCTGACGATATATCACAGTGTTGAAAGCCAGATATTTCCCAGCCTTATTTACTCTGGCGTTTGGCACTTGAGAGGTATAGTTGTAAAATCTACTCTGTTACTGTGATGGTGATTTGTTTTTAAACGTTTTTAATGTATTGTAAATGGTTATATCCTGACCTGAGACTTTAGGTTGGTAATAAACAAGAACATTAGAAAAAAAGAACCATCTATTACCATAAAAAACATACAATAATCCAGAGAAGGGAGCCAAGAAAACAGCAGCAAAAACAAATACTGTATTCATATAGCAAAATCACCATTATCTATCAAATGCCTGGGAGGAGGGAGTTGTTGTTGTTTTTTTTAACTTGGCACCAAAAATAAGTTAATGATGGTACCAGGTGGACCTAACTGGGGAGAGAATTCCACAGATGAAGACCTACAACTGCAAAGGCCCTCCCCCCTTGCCACCATCCTTCAGGCCTCCCTCAGAAGGGGCACCCAAAAGAGGGTCAGATGAAGAGCTAAATGTCTTGCTTCTGCATGCCATGATATACCAGGGGTTGGAAACATTTGGCCCTCCAGTTGCTGTTGCACTATAACCCCCACTGTCATGCTGGCTGGGGCTGATGGGAGATGTAGTTCAGCAACACTTGAAAGGCGAAAGGTCCCCTGTCCTGTGCCAAATCATAGTTTAGCATGACCAAACCATAGTTTAGCATGATGTATTAACATGGTCAATGTGAGTTCTCTATAGAGGAACTCCTCATAAGGAAACTACTGAATCTGACGAAGAGTTGTCACTCAAAACAGGTTAGGTGTAATAACGGAAAACAGGAGAGTTTTTGTAAAATAGACTTCTATCCTATTTCTTCAGCCTCTCATGAAGTTTGCCTCCTACGGGTTTTTTTTTGGAAGGGAACAGCAGAGATCTTACCTACAGGAAAAACCCTGTCCCCTTGCTCTACAGGCAAGCAAAGCCGCATCTCCAGTGTTTGTTAGCTGACGAGAAATTGATCCAAAGTTGCACATAAATGAATGGAAACTTGGATGCGGCCCATTTGGAAAAGAGGGATTAAAGGGAGAACAGCCATACTTTGGAAACTCAGAGGAAGCCAACTGGGCAGGCTTTAGAAGAGAGAAAGGATGGAGGGGAGGGAGGCTGAGGCAATCCATGAAAGGCTTGTATGTGGGCCAACTCAGAGCAGGGTTGGCAAAAAAATACCGTTCGTGGCCCAGTTTGCTAGCCACACATCCTCTCTAAGACTTGATTTCTGCCAAGACACAGGCCCAGCTCCTCTTTTGATTGTCATTGCTGGAATATGTGAAGTATTAGCCTCTGAGCATGTGCAGAATGCCTCTGCCTCACCGCTCCAGGAGTGCTTGCTTTTGAACAAAACCTCAGCCGGGGATTAGCTATGGAACCTGCTTTCAGTGCTAGGAACATGCAGGGATAATTTGCTTTGCACCCCAGACAGATTTGCAATGGTAGGTGAACAAGGCAAGGTTTCTCGGTCACAGGCCTTGAACCTGAGATATATTTCTTCTTAGGAACTGCACCAATCTGCTTGAGCATATCGTCTTGTTTCAAACATGCAGGACCAGCTGGTCCACACATCTGACAATGGTCAGCATGAGCTGCGTAGTCAATGTGCCTGGCTTCCTCACAGTGAGAACTGCAGGGAAAGAGGAGAATCTTTTGGAAACTCAGGAAGCCCCCACACTGACATTCCCTGTAAAGCAACCGACGCGGCGGCTAACTGTTGGGGTGTGCGTGTCCTCAAAAATGTGTTGAGACTGTTCTTTGCAAGCTCCAGCCCCTAAAACAAATCCCCTCTGGCAATTATTTTCATGCCGCTGTGACTTCATTCCTATTTAGATCCCGAGGAGGTTGACCTCCCGCCCACCATCAACTTCAGCCCCTGCAGCATCCAAGACAGAAAATGCCGTCAGAAGCAGCAAGCAAGGAACCGCGAGCGGATAAACACTGTTGTCAAAATGAGGACCAGTGGGAACCTGCCCATCCGGGAGGACACCCGGCCAGTGGTGAGGTGTCCTGGTTTCTCTTCAGGGGTGGGGGAATGAAAAGCCACCATCTGAGCAGATTAGGTACCTCCACTTCTGTTGCCCAACTTTGCTGTTCCTTTAAACCTTTGGCCCTCCAGATGTTGGACTCCAAGGTTGCTTCCAAATGAGCCATTTAATGAACATTTTGTCCTGATTTTGTGAGCACTTCAGTGTGCTTTCAGATCAGGATTATGGCCAGAGTTTGTGGGGAGGTGAAATGGCAATGGCTCTTTACTGAGCATTTTTCTGATTTGCTTGAGGGGAGGTTATATAGTGTTGCCACAAGCAAGTGTCGTCCTACACTACCCAGTGCATTTCCCCATTTCTTTCCTTATTGCAAAAAGTCCCTATTTGGGGGTGGGTGCAGGGTTTGTTGTGCAAGAGCTCTGAATCAACTTCAACTGTGCAACCTGAATTTGCCAGTATATGATTGAATTCCACCCAGAAATGGAAGCACCCCAACTACCATTGGCTCCTGACAGCATAGCCAGTGGTCAAGGAGGTTGGGAATTGTAGTCCAAATGCATCTGAAGGGCCACATGTTCCTTATTTCACAGCTGAGCTAAGTAAAGCAACATTTCTGCCTCTCAATGGCTTTAATAAAGGCATCATCCAACTTGCTTCAACTAGGGCTGCCAAACGTCTGGGTTTTCCCGGACACATCCGGGAATCAGGCAGTAAAATGGCGTCCAGGTGGATTTTTGCTGAATTGGCAAAATGTCTGGGGGAAACCCGAATGTATGGCAAGTAGGGTGTGTTTTTTATATATATATATATATATATATATATATATATATATATATATATATATATTTCTAAATAATAATCCAAGAAAACTCCAGTGCGTTTTGAATGAAGCCATGGAATTTTCTAAATCACATGTTAATGTTAATAGCGAGGAGCATGGTTCTGTAGAAATGTAGAAATGTACAAGTTGTTGTGGAGGTGGGATGATTTCCAAAATCAATCCTCCTGGCAAACTAGGAATATCCCCTCATTCACCCAAGTTTAAGATATTCCACCATTCTTCAGCAGTTTCTTTTTCTTTGAACAAAATAAGTGGCTCACGTAAACGTAAACAAGCTTTAATAATAAACTGAGAGAAAACTGTAACAAAATAACATAATGTCTGAGAGAAACTAAATACAGCATCATGAGGCAAGTGTGAGGCAAGAAACAAGAAGAGGCAGTTAGTCCCTCTTAACTGACATTCTTAACGGAACACACACTGAAGGGAGGGGCCAATTCTGGAGCAGAACACACAAGCCCCGCCCACCAGATACCAAGCACGCTACTATTCAAATTAGGCCCCAGTGTTTTTCTTACAGTTGTTGCTAAAATAGGATGTGCAGGCCAAGAGGCAGCAGGTCAACCCGGAAAACTGTAACTTAAATCGGAGTGAGTATGTCACTTGTGCATATTTGTACCACAAAGAGGAAGTAGTTCTACAAGCAGACCTATGAATCTCAAGTTTTCAACACCATATCCCATTGAACAATTCAGTAGCAGAGATCCGAGAAAGGCTGTGCAAGAGAGAATGTGGCTGATTAAAAAAATGTCATTGGGAGGCCTTAGCATTCCAGCCTTTTGCAACATGGCGCCGTGATTTGGTTTACATATGTGCAGCACAGCTTATGTGACATACCAAGTAGAACACAGCCCACCAACCATGTTTACAGTGCATGGTTACAATTCCAGGTAAGGCAGCAAAACGGGTTTATCAAGCCACTGATATGTGACCATACACGCCTGGTAGGCTGTGTTCAGCTATGTGGGTCACTGCTTGTATAGATCCCCATCAGCCTTTTCTCCAAATCAAGGCCACTCTCACAAAGCAATCACCTTCATTTGATTCATAACTCCAGCTTATGTATAAGATAGAGCTGCAAAGATAGAGCAGGGCATTCTTGCTGCATAGCAGCTATATATTGTCCTATGCTGGAAAAAGGGGGAATACAATTCAGCCCTGGAGATATTTCCATCCTTTCCAACAAGGAGGCTGCAAGCACAGTGGTGCTTCTGCTTGGGGCTTCCATGCCTTCTCCACTTCTTGCCGTCCACATTCTGACTCCGTTGCCTCCTACTGTTTTGCCAACAGGTCCAAGGCTCATGTCAGAGTGAACTTCACAGAGCGCTGGAGAGATTAGCAGCTTCCCAAACCAGAACCCACGAGGACCTGTACATAATCCCCATTCCCAACTGTGACCACAATGGGAACTTCCACCCCAAACAGGTAATACTGGAGCACTGGCTGAAAGATGGGTGGACCTCAGTTTTGTGTTGTCTGCCCTTTGATTCACCTGCATCATTTAGTGTATAAATCATGAGCATATGCTATGCGTTTACTAGTTAAGACATAACCAGGCTGTGTTAAGTGAGCCCAAAATGCAATTCCTGTTTAAAAACATAACAAGTCTTGCAAAGCCAAAAGTATAGAAGTGCATCTTCAGCAATTGCTGAAAGCTGTTTAGTGAAGGCATCAGATGCACCTCTGTGGGGAGAGAATTCCACAACTTAGGGACTGCCACGGAGAATGCCAGACCCTACAAGTGTCCCTATTTTGCAGGGACAGTCCTGGATTTACAGAAGCCATCCCAGTTTCTGATTTGACCTTGGAATGCCCCGCTTTTCCTTAAAGGTAAAGGTAAAGGGACCCCGATCATTAGGTCCAGTCATGACCAACTCTGGGGTTGCGGCGCTCATCTCGCTTTATTGGCCGAGGGAGCCGGCATACATCTTCTGGGTCATGTGGCCAGCATGATTAACCCGCTTCTGGCGAACCAGAGCAGCACACGGAAACGCCGTTTACCTTCCCGCCAGAGCGGTACCTATTTATCTACTTGCATTTTCACGTGCTTTCGAACTGCTAGGTTGGCAGGAGCTGGGACCGAGCAACGGGAGCTCACCCCATCATAGGGATTTGAACTGCTGACCTTCAGGCAAGTCCTAGGCTCTGTGGTTTAACCCACAGCACCACCCGCGTCCCTCGCTTTTCCTTAGGACGTTCCTATTTTCATCGGAGAAATGTTGGAGGGTATGGAGGTATGCAACCTCTGAGCCAAGGAGATAAGTAACTATACAACCTTTAGAAGACATCTGAAGGCATCCCTGTATATGGATTTTTAAAAAAATGTTTAATGTTTTATTATGTTGGAAGCTACCCAAAGTGGCTGGGGCAACCAAGTCAGATGGGTAGAGGATAAACAATATTATTATTATTATTATTATTATTATTATTATGGAATAGGATGTCACTATTTTCTTCAGAGAAATGTTGCTTGAGAATATATTCCTCCCTGCGGCTCTAGGTGGACACAGGTGGATCAGGTACTTTTAAATCCTAATAAAGAACTGTCAATTCTAATTTTATTCCTTTGCCCTTTCAGTGTCATCCAGCGTTGGATGGGCAACGAGGGAAATGTTGGTGTGTAGATCGGAAAACCGGGGTCAAGTTGCCGGGAAGCCTGGAGCTGAAGGGAGACTTGGATTGCCACCAACCTGCAGATGGGGTGCAAGAGTGACTTGACTGAAGAGAACAGGACGCCTGAGGCTTTCCTTGATGAACTGCCATAGCGCTGTTTGATGAACAGATGGATCACAAATGGGGATGTTACCACAATGCTCTCTTTTTTTTGTTCTTTAGGGGGACTGATAACGGCAGTTACACCTGCCCCTACCCCCTCACAACTACATTAATCTAAGCCTGACATGATCTAGCCCATCCACATCTCTCTGGTGTTTAATTGGGTAAGAATTAGCCACCATGGTTCCTTCTTCACAGATTCTCTGGAAACTACATTCCATTTGACTTGCCAACCTGCGCGCGGGGGGGTGGGGGAGCAGTATAAGCTTTAACCTTAAGTACTTGGATGGGTCTTTTGAGAGTGTTTGCCCCCCAGGTAGGCCCACTTCTGCTTTTGGCCTCTAGAGCAGCGGTAGCCAACACATGGCCTTCCAGACGTTGTTAGACATCAGCTCCCATCTCCTCAGCCAACATGGCCAATGGCTGGGGATGGTGGGAGTTGGGCCCTAACACTCAGAGGGCACCATGTTGAGTGCCTTTGCTTTGGAGAGAAAGATCTAGATCCCCATCATCAGAGTCCTCTTCACCCTCCCACCCCAGCAAACAGGGAGATGTGGCTTGGGGGAGAGGCAGCCATCTTCCTCTTTCTGACATCTAGTTGGTGTCAACCCTGTACATTCATTATGATCCCTCTCCTATGGGTTTCAACTAAGGGCTAAAGTCTACATGTGACTTTATACTTCTGCATGGCGACTCTTCTTGCCCTGCCTCTCTACCAGGCTTCCGCGTGCAATTAGTGCTGTGATTATCTGCTAATATATTGGTCGCAATGTTTTAAAAATTGCTGTGAATATTACTGTTCTTCATTGTTTATTGAAACTTCTTTTTTTAAAAAATGTTATGATTGTCGTACATCGCCTAGTCTGAGCATTTCTCGGGAAAGCTATTTATAAACGGTAAAATAAGCGACACACAAATCGAAATCAATCGTGACGGGTGTGGATCGTTTCCACACCAGGAACATCCAGCACAACGAGGAACTGTCCGTATACTTGGTACACTTCTTAGCAAGCTAAATTGGGCTTTGCAGTGGGGGTGGGGGGTGGGAGGAGAACTGACATAAAGAAAAGCCTCCTTTAGCAATGATAAGGTAACCTGGTTTACCTGGTCTCAATGACTGTGAATTGGTCTACTGCTATGGTTTTGCATAAAGACACCCAATGACAGTCAGGTATTTTAAGCAAAAGGATCCTAATAATGCTTGTTAAATGAAGAGGTCGAGACAACCTGCAGCCTTCTAGCTATTGCTAGACTACAACTCCCAACATCCTTGACCATTCGGCCATGATGGCTGGGGCTGATGGGATTTGTAGTTCAACATCATTTGGAGGGCAGCAGGCTCTCCATTCCTGTTTTGATGGCTGTGGGTATTTCCTAGACAATTCACCTAGAGAGGTGGTGGTGGTCTTAGACCAGTACCCTGAAAAGCAGGTATGTGGTGGTGGGTGTGTAAGAGAAACAATTAGATCCAAACTAGGTGTGATGTTAAATGTGCCTTTGCATTTAAAATGCAGGATTTCAAGTCTTGGTTGGTGGGCAGGGAGAAATTATTGGGATTCCAGCAGACACAGAGGGGGAGGTTAATTTTTTCATTCCCTGCTGCTGTCCTCTAAAGCTAATATTTGGAGAAAACCTCCCCATGTTAGCACCAACGGGGGATTTCCTCCCAATGTAAACTACACTTTCAGAGGAGGGGGTTTGCCACAGCAAAGATCAAAAGCATAGCTGTACATAGGTAAGTGAGAGAAGGAGAAGAGAGTGCGCAAACTTAAAATTACTCAGGGCATGGTCATCGTGTAACAGCAAGCCATGATTTTGTGTTACATCTGAATGGCTCCGGGGAGCTCTGAGGATTTTTATGTGGCGTGAGCCGAAATCTAGGAATGCCATTTTGGAGAACTGCTCCAGTTGCTCTCCGAAAGATATTCTACCTGCAGTTGGAGTGCCCGTTTGCTTCCACTTGTATGCTTGTATATTTGTAAATAAAGGAAATGTCACAAAGATATTGCAAGTCTCCTGTTCTCTCTCTCATCCAAAAACAAAAACTAAACTCAGTACTACGAGTGGCCACTTCCAGAGAAATGGAAATCTCCTATCATTGCCCTGAGGTGAGGAGCCTACATTCAAAAAGCCCCAAATATAAACCTGAAGAGGAGGAATCACTTATCTGGTCAGGGAAAAGGAGTCTTTCTCTCTCTGTGAGGGACAGAAGAACAAAGGGTCTCCTGTAGAATGCTTCAGTTAACTTCACAGGCTGAAACACTACTGGCTGAAATCACTATTGCTGAAAGCCACCTAGGAGGGGAAGCTTAGAGCTACCCTATACCTGGCTTGGCAATTCCTACTATCTTCCCCAGAAACCATAATCTCCTGCCACCTGTTGGGGGTTCCCTCCTGCAAGCCTGCGGCCACCTCTCTGCTGCCATCTGCTGGTTGGAGTTCCTCACTGCACTTCTCTCAACTTCTGCATACAGAGGAGCTACACTGATGGTTTGCATCCCTGAAGGGACTACAAGGAAGGCCTGAGGGATACCAAGCACAAGGTGGCTGTTAGGCACTTGGAAATTGCCACACAACGACTTTGTGCATGTACTGGGGGAGCACAAGCTACCTGGCAATTATCTGATGTACTAATGATGCTAGGTGAGGGACGAGTGGGTTGTTCCATTCACCGGACAAAGTTGGCCTGTTGGGGTGGGGATTGATTCTGGCCAGCTGGGCCAAAAATATTCCCCACCCTTGTTCTAATCCATGCTTTCAGATCACTACAGTCAGTTGGGCCCAACACTTCATCTGCTTAGAGTGCCCTTTTTGTGCCAGGACTCAGTTGATCAAAAATTATAACCCCATAATCTTTACTGGCAATGCCTACTGCACAACAAGCTAGTCTCCCTTTCTCCCCCATTGCCCTGCTCCCCAAATCTGGCTAAATAAATCCTGACCTGGTGAGCTTTGTGTTGGCTGTGGTGGTGGTGCTGGTTGTGGTTGTTATGATTGAGCAAATGGATGCCTGTTGCTTCAGCTTGCAGCGAGGCTGCTGCGGAAAATAGTTAGATTTACGACTCTCCGCCCTGCCTTCGGTGCCAACTCATAAGGAAGATTCTGTGGGCCTTCACACTGGAATCATTCATTTTAATGACCCTTCCATTTGGGAATGACGTGCTGATAAGATAAATGCCGTTTCCAGCTGCTCCTTCGTTTTCTTGGCAAGCTGGCCAAGAGCACTCGGCCTGTTTGTTTCCCCCTCCCGGCCTGCCCCACCTTTCTTGTAGGACTCGGCTGATAAACACACAGAGAGAGGGAAAGCTGCGCAAGATGGAGGCAGCTGGCCAAGGGCCCCATCAGCATGAATCCTGAACAAAAGCCAGCCGCTTGCTAAGTCTTCTCGTTTCACCTCTGGCAGGCTGTCCTGCCTCTTTGGGCATATCGGTTTTCTGAAGAGCGAGGGATGGAGAGGAGAGGAGACAGTGAGATCATCATAGAGTTACAGAGGCAGGGGTAGAAAGGCCTGGAAAACACACAGCTGCCTCCCTCCCTCCCGTGCAAGTCGGTTTCAACAATTCTGCGCGTGCCAAATAGGAAGAAAACATTTTTATTAGGCAATATTCGGCCCACAAAACAATTGTCCTCAGCTCTTGACAACCAAGGGGCATTTGTGCCTCCTGAACTCTACATAGGAAGCTCCCAAGTACTGAGTCAGACCACTGGCCCACCTAGCTCAATATTGTCTGCACTGATTGGCAGTGGCTCTCCAGGCTGCACCTGGAGATGCCAGGCATTGAACCCGGAACATGCTCTACCTCAGCAACCTTTTTCAGCTGTGGGCCGGTCCACCATCCCTCAGACCATGTGGTGGGCTGGACAATATTTTTTTTTGGGGGGGGGGAATGAACAAATTCCCATGTGCCACAAATAACCCAGCTATGCATTTTAAATAAAAGCACACATTCTACTCATGTAAAAACACGCTGATTCTCGGACTGTCTGTGGGCCGGATTAAGAAGGTGATTGGGCCACATCCGGCCCCCGGGCCTTAGGTTGCCTATCCCTGCTCTACCTAGATCAGCAGTTCTCAATCTGTGGGTCTCCAGATGTTGTTGGACTACAACTCCCATAATCCCTGAGCTCTGGTCTTGCCAGCTAGGGGTGATGGGAGTTGTAGTTCAACAACATCTGGGGACCCACAGGTTGAGAAAGGCTGACCTAGATGCAAGCAATCCAACCAATCTTTTCTCTATCACATCACTACAGGAAACTGAGAAGCCCAAAGAACTATGGGAGAGGGTGGTGGTGACGCCCTAGGACTCTCTTACATCATGCCAGCTGTGCCACAATGGACTTGCATGAGTCACTTCCACCCTGAGATTCAGCCCTGCCTCTCAGGAATGGGCTTGTTCTGTTGCCAACCTTTCTCTTTCAGCTTTTTTTTGGGGGGGAGACGGGCGGGGAGGGGGGATCCAGTCAAAATATGTATTCATTCCCAACCGGTGCTTGGAGAAGGGCCAAGCATTTGGAGTGACAGAGCACATGTTTGGCATTTAGGAAGTCTCACGTTAAATCCCAGGCATCTCCAATTAAATCATCTCATGTATCTGGGACAGGAAAAGACCCTTCCTACTTGAGACTCTATCTCTTTTCGAAATGTCTCCCTTCGTGAAACGCTTTCCCAAATGGATTTGTCTGCCAAGGAATCCCTGTGGCTGTGTCAAGGATTGCGGGGAATTTCCTAGGGCGAACACTGAAGGGGATTTGCTTGCATCCAGGAAGAGAAGCCTAGAGCCGATTCCAAAAAGGATCACAACCAGAGGGGAGGGGACTGATGACGACATTCCTGTGTTGGGTCTCAATGAGCCTCATCAGTCTCCTCATCGCTCTCCAAAGCAGGCATCTCGCCATCAGTAACACTTGCTTCAACTAGGGCTGACCCACGTGAAACTTTGCTCGGAAATATACCCAACACATCAACAGATTGAAAATAAGGTTGGTCCTGGTGGGAGGGCTGCCTTTCAGGAAACTTGTCCATCGTTACTGGTCTACTGGCGGAACCAAGGTTTCCCAGAGCAGTTTCAAAAGCAAAACTGGGCTAGTTTCGTGGACTGGCTGGACACAGAGAAATGATGGGAGGCACCAGCTGGAGAACCCCCAAGGGAAGGTGGCTCAGAGCCCAGGGAGTTGTGGTGGGATGAGTGGTCAGAGGGAGAAGACTGGGAGCAGGAGGTGTCTGAAAATGAACAGGAGTTAGTGAGCAAGGAGAGTCTATGGCAGAGAGAAGTCCAGAATCAGAAGCTCAAGCTCTGCCATGAGTTCTTTGGTCATGCTGGTGAAGAAGGATGTTTCCTCCTTCTACTGCAAGAAGCTCCCTTCCCACCTGGGCTCCCAGAACCAGAAGAGATATGAAGAGGGAGGAGCAGAGACAGGCTTGTTGGCCTAGTCTCAGATTGCTTGGGAATGACTTGGGGTGGTAGTGAGGAGATTAGGCGGGGACCTTCAGTCTCCCTCCACAACTGCCTCATGGGGCGAGGCCTACCAAGAATAGTTTCTGTGCTCATTAGGCCTGGCACTCCTGAGCAGGCCTTGTTTCTTCTAATAAAGAGTTAACTTCACTTACTCCATGTGATTTATTGGTGGCTGGCTCCCTGACAGATAGTTGGATCAATCACCTGATCCACCATAAGTCATCTAGTACACTTACACAGCTCCAAAATCCAACTCATTATGCTGGCTCTCATCATGTGGCATTACATAAATGTAATTCACACAGGCTCGGAGATAGCCAACATGGAAATCTTAGATTTTACCTTTTGGAAATTTTAGATTTCCAGAAGGTGTCTACAAAAACAGCATTGCTGTTTTCGCCCAGCAGGAATAAGCTTGTGTGTTTTGAATGCCACAGGCTTCTGCATTTTGAATGCAGGAGAGTCAACTTTTCTTGGTCTATTAAAATCACACCCTCGGCCCTGTACCAGCTTGTCCAGATATCATCTATGTGATGAAGGGTTGCCGCTGCTAAAACAGCTACTCAGATTCCAAAGGGGGGCAGGGGGACCCACCCAGTAGGTTGGCAATAACATTTAGATTCTCTACCTTTTAAATCAAGGTGGCTTTCTGAAACAATGGAATCAATACGGAAGAAGCTGTTCTCAAACCAGCAAAGACAACTTGGATCTCCACTCATGCGGAAATAAGACAATGATGCATCATTCTTGTACAAACAGTTGCTGCATGAAATACAGAAACACTGGAGACAGTGACCTGCTACAAGAAGAGCCTTCTGTGTGCACAAATAGATTCTGGAGGCAAACACATGTTGCCATCAGCACTAGCCTTTGGAGGCCATCTACTTGTGGATTCCTCCTTTTTATTTTTATTATTTTTATTTTTATGCCAGGCACATAAACACACACCTGCCTTGTGGTATGGTGCTATGTTATTTCAGAGAGCAGCCCAGGCAAAGTTGGATGCTTCACAGAGTAAGAGCTTTATGGCAAACAAGAATGGTTAGTCTAGAGCAGGCATAGGCAAACTCCAGCCCTCCAGATGTTTTGGGACTACAACTCCCATCATCATCAGCAACAGCATGACTGAATGCCTCAGCTGGACACAGTGCCACCTGTAGTTCGAATAGCAGTACAGTGGTACCTTAGGTTAAGTACTTAATTCGTTCCGGAGCTCCGTTCTTAACCTGAAACTGTTCTTAACCTGAAGCACCACTTTAGCTAATGGGGACTCCTGCTGCCGCCGCGCCACCAGAGCACAATTTCTGTTCTCATCCTGAAGCAAAGTTCTTAACCCGAGGTACTATTTCTGGGTTAGCAGAGTCTGTAACCTGAAGCATATGTAACCCGAGGTACCACTGTATAACAGTTAACTCTACACCACATAGGTCATAGGGTAACCCAAGCCTAGGTTTCTTTCACTTTCTCGTTTTTACATTCAAGTCATCTTCTCCACCTTTCTGCAACAGTTTACTCACGAAATTTTGTCAGTGTTTTAGTGTGGTTTTCTCCTGGGCATCCCATTTTGCCCAATACACATTTTGCAATGAATTTTCTCCAATTTTGCATGCATTGTTTCCTACATATTATTTATGTGTCTATGCACACTTTCCCCTAACACACTTTTTGTTGTTGTTCAGATTATTTGGATGGATTATTTCAAAGACTGCTGCAGTTCAGTTCCTGTATTGCTGTGGGAAGTATCAATTAAGTAGATGGCACCCACTTGTCTCAGAAGATAATAGAGGAATGTGCCTTTGGGGGTGAAGTCAAACTATTGGAAGGTTGCAGCGACTGCTGTGGTTATAGAGACTGATGCGGGAGAGACATGTTTGTTGCGGTTGGGGCAGATGAATGTGCCCGGTTGTGCTGCTGCAGATGCATTATAGCCTTTCTTCTCTCTACACTCCTCTCAGCGGTCAATCCTCCTCTGGTCACTGCTATGTATACATGACCTTATTGTCTGTCTCCAGGCACTGCAGTCGTCTGCCAGGGATTCTCACTGGTGGGGTTGATATCGCCCGTCTTCATGTCATGTTTGCAGACGTTTTTGTAGCACAGAGTTGGTTTGCCAATGGGCCAGATGCCTGAAGCCAGCTCCCCGTAGAGCACGTCCTTGGGGATCCTGCCATCTTCTATTTGGTGAACGTGACCAAGCCAGAGTAGACATCACTGAGACAGGAGCGTGAATCTTCCTGACACAGTGCATGCAGAAGGTGTTGAGGCAGTTGTTAATTTGCCCAAGACTCACTTCATGTAGATTCATGTTAAAATGTAAACCCAAATTTCTCCCCATAGAGAATTATTATTGTTTTTATTTAAATTGCTTGGAGATTTTGATTATATTGAGCAGCATATTTTTTTAAAATAAATAAATGATCTATTACTATTTTTCATCCACAGGAAACTAAACCCCATTGCACCACCGCTTGACTTCTCTTGATTTAGGAAAGTGGTGAGCATATGAAAAATATTGTTTCTCATTAGTGAGAGAAGGGGGAACTTTAGAGCCAAGAGTACTTAATTGACATAAAATGGGTTTTCTCCATCCCACAAATATATAATTGTTTTACTCAAGTGATTCTACAGACATCCATCCAAAATGTGAAACAGCTGCCTAAACTACAGGCTGCCTGTAGTTTGCCAGGTATCTATAACATGGACTGAATCCAGAAAGAATCCAAAATTGCTCTGAGGCTATATCTTTTATGTACATTTCTGCCCTACTACTTCCCAAGACCTGCAATGCTTTAAAATCAGGGTGAGCCCAGATAGCCTAATTAAAAAAAACCTAGCCTCAATGTTTTGATGGGAGTGGAAGGGTGGATCATATCTACGGAGAACTCTGCATTCTGTCCACTAAGAACCAAATAAATTAGACTTAGGAAAATTGGCGGCGGCGGCGGCGGGGGAATGGAAATTATAAATCTAACTGCATAGATGCAACTTGGTGAATTAACTATAGAAATAGCGAGCAATTTGGTACCTGAAGTAACATATATCAAAAGAGAGATAGGGAATATCCAATATAGGTTTAAGCCAAATGCTGTTGTGAGCCCAAACCTTATAAACTAAGTTGTGGAGACAAATTGTATGTTTCATACTAATACTTACTGATTACAGCGGTTTCATGTTTTTCTTTCTTTCTAAGAAAGAACAAGATGCTTTGTATTGTGCAACTGATGTTTGCTTATAGGAATTGAAGAACAAATTCAAAAAAATTGATATAAAAACTTTCAATACTATTTCCTAAAACCTAGATAATTAGAAACCACAACTGCTGATGTCGCCTGTAATATCTGAAATGAGCATTGTTGGGAGCAAATAGACAGTCCTACAGCTCGCAAGAAACTGTTAGTCCTTTATCAGGTTTCAAAAGAGAACACTTGCCGTCCAAGGATGCTTTAGCTGTCGTCAACACAAGCCAAAACACCAATCTAACCTCTATCTCCATCTTTGAATCTATGCCACCCTCTTCCTTCTTCCCTCCCTCTCTGACACACAATGATTGTAGGTAAATTTGTCATTCAGGAAAATAACTCCAATCATATTCACCCATTCAATACCAGCCATCCCCGGCTATTAGCAAGCAAAAAACTGAAGAGAGGCTAGGCACTCAACTGTGTAAGCAATACCAAAAATAGGCAGGAAAGAAAGATGCTAAAGAACTGCATCTCTTTCTCTGATCCAAGAAACAAAAAGTTCTATGTGAGAATATGGTTCCTGAATCAGAACTCTTATTGGTCAAACTAGATATGTTAAATATGTAAAACCATTTTCTCAATTTTCTTCATGAAGCTGTTTATTTGCCCTGGAAGGGTAGCCACTATTTGTTTCCAAAAGCTTATCCTTCCTGGAGCAAACAACAGCTTTGGGGTAGGGTGTGGGGGCGGCGGTGGCGGGGGGGGGGGAGGTTGTCATTTGTTTTCATCCAGGAAACACTGTGAAGGAATAAAGGTTGAACTCCTCCTTCCCACACCATAGTCTGGATTGGGTGCTCTGGTGGCAGATTTTGGTTGTCATAAGAGTATAAAAATATAAGAAGAGCTTGATGGATAAGGTCAATGGCCCCTCTAAGTCCAGGATCCTGTTCTCACAGTGGCCAACTAGATGCCTTTAGGAAGCCCGCAAGGGGGAACTGAACACAAAAGCATGCTCTCCCCTCTCCCCAATGGTTTCCACCATTTGGTACTTGGAATCCCCCTTTAAAATCCTCTTTTAAAGCCATCCAAGATGGCGGCCACCACTGCCTCCTTGTGAGAGGGAGTTCTGCAGTTTAACTCGGCGCTATGTGAAGAAATTCTTTTATCTGTCCTGAATCTTCGAAGGGCATCCGAAGGGGCCCTACATTCCTATCCAAAGCGAATATAGTCACTGCCCCGCCATGACATCGGTGGCTGGAGCCCAAGATGACTCCCGCCCCCTTTGCAACCACACCAGCCGACCGGCCGCAGCAGGACCCCTCGTCTTCACCAAGCCCCCATTGATCTTCATTGGGGGGGGCACTTTGTTTGACTATAAATACGAGGCTGTGAAAACAAGAGATTCAGCGGGGGATGCGGGCCTGTGTTTTCATAATGGCTGCTGCAAGCACTGCTCAGAAAATTCACGCTCCCCGCTCCTTGATCAGATATTACAACGAAAACAGAAGGGGGAAATGCAGGAAACGATGCAAGGCCTGGGTCTAGAATTCGTGTGAGTGCCAACAGTAGCAAAGGAGGAGGACTATAGCAGGATGAGAACAGGACTGAGGAGCAGAGCCAAAACAAACGAGAAGGGTCCCCTTTCGCCTACATAGTTAAAGGGGCTCAGGAAACTGTCTAAGCCCTGCCTCCTTTCTTCTCCTCAAGTGCTTTATGGGCACATTTGTACCAAACCCCAACAGTTCATCACTGGGATTTATCAATGCTGAGTTTAAAATCACCAATAAGCAGCTGCATGAACGTCATGGAACCCACCCAGACTCCACCCCAACCAGCAGGCATTTCCACGGCAGGCGGAACATGCCATGGGTCAGCATTGATCCCACAGTGCCAAGTAGCTGCTCGATGGCAACCCTCCCTCCAGAAAGAGCTTATAGTGGTGGGCATTCGACAGATGTTGTTAGCCTCCGACTCCCAGTATTGCTGACGTTGGCTCTGCTGGCCTGGGGCTGATGGAAGTTGTAGTCCACAACATCCAGAGGGCCTCTCCATTGACTCTCTTGAACAACCAGCAACTTTTGGCGCCTCCTCTCCCGATGGTTCTGTTCCCACTGGTCACTACAAATGTGTAACAACTAAGGGCTAGCAAGCCTGAGATTGCTTTTTTCCTCCCCTCTAACCAGTCGCTGTCCCTTTTGTGTCAAGCCATTTTTAGACCGGACAATCCCTGCCACCCGCGGGCTCACATTTAGATTTCTCTGGTGCTCTGGAAAACCTCTTCTTCTTTGCCTAAAAATGCTTTTAAACAAACTGAAGGCCTATCGATCAACTATGCAACCTCTCAAACAGATGGGGGCGGGGGAATACATCAGTAAGACAGAGAGCCAACAGTCTTTGTTTATGGAATTGTCTGGTTGGCTTAGTATAGGGTTGCCATATTCTGAAGAACAAAAAACCCAGAACACCTCCCCCCCCCCCATTCTGCATCTCCATTGTTCGCCCCATCCCTGCCGCTGACCACTTCCTTGCCCGTCTGCTCGCCCCCTCCTTCGCTTCGCTCTTCTTACCTTTGCTGTCTTCGGCCTCCTGCTTAGAAGATGCTGCCCGGCACTGGGAACGTGGCGCAAGGCCTGGAGACCACTCAAAACAGTGGGAGGCCTTGCATGCCCCAGGAAGGCCGCAGGCAAGGCCTGCCAGCCGCTGGGAGCAACGCAAGGCATAGCACGGCCCCGGGAAGGCCGCACAAGGCCATTCGATGCGGCGCTTCCCATTTCGGGACACAACGCCTTCTGAGCATGCGTGTGCCCCACCCCAAAATAAGCAAACCCCGAAATCCAGATAATCCATGAAAAATCCGCCCGAATGGGCATGCTGACCTGCCAAAAGAGGACATGTCTGGGAAATCCCAGACGTATGGCAACCCTAGCTTAGTATAAATCCTATTCAAACTAGTTTCCAGTTTTGGTTTGGAGAGCACATGCAAACCAGGGTTTGCCTACAAACTGGCAGCCAAGGAGGGAACTGGAACCCAGAAGAGGGAGAAGGACATGCTTGAGCTGACGGCTGAAACTGTTGGGATTCCTGCATTGCAGGGGGTTGGACTAGATGACTCTCAGGGTCCCTTCCAGCTCTAAAATTCTATGATTCTATGAAAACAGACTGTCCTGCATTGGCTTCTGAAGCCATTTACATTACTGAACTCTCTCTCTCTCTCTCTATATATATAAAACACACACACACGCACATTAAAGTGCTCAACAGGATGTTTCATTGTCCAGTCATTCTGGCTGCACTTATTGTACAAAAATTGCATAGATGTCTCCAGACAAGGCTTTTAATGTGCAAGCTTCATGCCTCCTTCAGGCAGTTTCACGGATGTCCAGGCAAACTTTCTTTATTTTATTTTTCTGATTTTAAATTGCAATTGTGCTGCGGCAGAATAGTGAAATTAACAAGCAGAGGGGAAAGCAACCCATCCCTCTGTAAAACTGACTCCATCCACGTGTGAAACTGAAAAGACTATGGTAAAGCTTTAGATTTGCCATCTTGGGTGGAGCTCCAAATATTTATTTATTTACACCAACTCCATACCGCTTAATAGATATATAAAAAACCTCTAAGCGGTATAGAGAAAACTACAGCAGCAGACAAATCAACAGATATTATAAAAAATGCAGAGTTAACGTCTCAAAATGTTACATTAATACAAAATTAATAATAAATATAAACCAATATCAATTCTTTGGCCTTTAGACACACCTTCCACCCGGGCAGAGGCGACAAGCTGTTTCCAACATTGAGGGGTGGTGGTTTGTCATGCACGTGTGACGTCACGGGCATCGTGCGCCAGGAGGCTACCAATAACAGGAGGAAGCCACCACCACAAGGCCTTGCAAGGCCCGTTGCTACTGTCAGGCCCAGCAGGGTGGGGTGGGGGGCTTAGCCTCTTCCCAACAGATTTTGGGAGGGGGGCTGAAAACACCTCAGCCCTGTGGAGTTGGCGCCTATGCCCCCTGGCTCTCATTCAGGTTCCAAACAAGTTCTCAGCTCACCTGATAAAAGCCTCCCAAAAGAGAAGGGTTGCTTCTAACATCACACTAATGTCTCCCTCCAGGCTTGCTTTTGATGGGCAGGTCTGAGGTGACTAGCTTTTCCTCAGCCTGCCCACAGCTGTGTCCCATTAAGTAGTCAGCTGCACTGTCCCATCCACTTCCAGGTCCAGTAGGTTTGCTGAGTTTCTCAGGGGATCCGAAGGACAGAAAAAGGACAGCCCACCCCCCATTTTTCCTCCAGCCTCTGCCCTGTTCACCACTAGCAACTGGGGGCACAGGCCTGAGCCTCTGGGTTCGAAAAGGAGATTAAGAATGAACTTCTTCCTTCCCCTTTGGAGTGCTAATTGCTATTAAATAAAAACTGTGTTCACATTAGGACCTTAAAGTGCAGTGAAGTTGTCCACCATGCATTTGACAGCTCTTTCCTCCTAACTGTTTACACCAGGATGACTTAATTCACTTTTGTGTGTGTGGTGCCTTTACCTTTTTTGCATGGCTCTGACTGTTCACACTCTGGCTAGAGGCGAATTAGATTACAAACAGCTTCAGGACTGTGTGAAGCTGCTTTGAGAAACGAGGCCTCAAACAGAAGCAACCACAACAATTGCCCCTGTCACTCTGGGCGACTTAAAGCATATATAGAAACATCATAAACATCAAACATTTAAAAACCTTCCCTATACAGGGCTGCCTTCAGGAAAAACACACATTAAAAACAACATTTGAAAACAATTCTATAAATTCTATGAACATCCTTAAACAGACCAGGAGGCAGCAGGGCTTTCTGATGAACCAATTTAGCCTGGTTGGAAGAAAATTGTTGTTGAAGGAGAGAGGAAACAGTTAAAGCCAAGAGGGAGAAATGGGTGCCAGGAATGCAAAAATCCAGCCTTAGAAATTCATGCCAACCCAAGCCTCTGGCATTTTTATTTTGAATGAAACAAGTCCAGAAAAGAAATATGAAAAAGGGGAGAGAGGTTATGATTATATTATTATTAATGCTACCACCACTGCTAATAGATTTCCTCCTCACAAAAAAATTCTTTGACCATCCGAAAGGAAAATTATAACCGCAGCCATTAGCAATAAGCAAAGCATTAGTAACTGGATATTTCCTGCAGATGTTAGGAATCTGAAATGGTTCACATGGATGTCTGTTTTGCTGGAATGATCTCCAGGTGGGTGACTTCCGGCGGGGGGGGGGGGGGATGTACATGACCAGTGAGACGAACGCATCACATCCTTGGCATCTCCACCTTCCAGCCCTGAGCATCAGATTGGCAGCAAGCGGGAACAGCAGGGATCAGACATCCCAGAATTCCTGGATGAGGCTTTTCTTGGGAATGTACACACTCACATAGACTCAAACTGATGGTTACTGGTTATATCTCACCAGTCCTTCTGCTTTAGCAAACAGAAAGCTTCGACAGAGAAATATAAAATATTCCATCAGGCTACAGCGGGGGAAGGAAGAGAAGTGATTCTGGCTCTCCATACCCTAGCTTTGCTGAGCAGCCAACCCACCTCTGTCCATCAACTGTCACCGGTTAGTAGCTCATCTGAGGGTGGGCTGAATGAGTGGGGCTGTGGCAAGGGAAGCAGCCTGAAAGGCAAGGGAACAATAGTAGGAAATCAAGATCCACTCACAGATTTCCCAGAAAGCTCTTGTCTACATGCACACAGACTGGACGGCCCTGTGATGCGTGCAAATCAAAGCATGGAAGTGAGGAAAAAGGACCAGAAAATGCTTTGCTGGATCAGATCAAGGCACAGCTTGCCAAGCAGTCTGCTTTCGGATGAAGGGATGACCATCCTCTGTTATTTACACCTGGCTTCTGGTACTCAGAGGTATTTTGCTTCTCAGTGTGGAGGTCCTGTTTAGATCTCCTGAATAGATACCACTAGATGCTCTAATGTGGAGAAGGGGAACTTGTGTGCTTCCCTTCCCATAGGTTAGTTGGACTCCCAACTCCTATCATCCTTCCTTGCTGGTGGGAGCTGATAGGAGTTGGTTGACCAATCTCTGGAGGTCCACAATTTCTTCGTTTGTCGTAGCATCTCTGGAAGAAAGACCAGCAGCCATGTTGAAACAGAAACTGAATATCCTGTTCCGGCATACGCAGAGATGTATCCTGCTTTGGAGAGCTCCACCTCACTTTCTTCTTCTGACCCATGAAGAATCATAACAATGTTATGTCACAGATGGTGCCACATCAAGAATCCTGTGACTTAATCAAGCATTGAGCAAAGAAGTGCTCCCTTTTGTCAGCCCTGAGGTCTGCCAGATGTTGTTGGACTCCAAGTCCCATCAGCCCCAGCCAGCACGGCCAACAGCCAGGGATAATGGGAGTTGTAGTCCAGCTGAACTGGTTCCAAATCACTAACTCACAGCTACTGCCAATTGGCTGACTTGATTTCTCATATTATAAGGCTTTATACACACATTTTATTATTATTATTTTTCTAGAACCAATGGAAACTGAGCACTCCCCCCCCACATAGTCCACACGCTGTCTAGATCTATTGCACATATATTTTTACCCCTGAAAAGTGTGTCTTGAGAAGCTGGTTGCATTCTGGAAATAAAAGCTGATTGCAGATTGATTCTGTATTACTGTACAGCCTGTCCGTTTAAAAACAGGTGAATGTATCCACAACTGCTCAATGATGTGGGCATATATCAATATCACAACCTCCACATCCTTCTTCTGGGGTATTTGCAAGGAGAAAAAGGGTTTTTCCAAAAGCAACCCCCCCCCGCCGTGGGCAGCAGGATCTAGAATCACTCTTGACTGAAAGCAGCATGCTGGATAGAGAAAAACTACATTTTTTGTGCTACATATAAGTTGGTGTGTATACAGTCACAGAGAGTAGTACTTTAGCACCAATATTAATCCAGGGATAAAACGCAATTGCTTTTCAACATTTTGTGTGTGAGAGAGTGCATGCAAGGTTTAGTCAACTCTTGCTAAAGGAGAGACCCTCCCCCTCTGCCTCCACTTTTTCAGTTCCTGTTTATATGCATGGAATTTAATCTCATCGGTTAATTGGACGGAACAAAGGTGAAGCCTTTCTTGAATGCGCACGCCATGGCTTCCTAGCTGAGTCAGGGACAATATGAGAAATGCTACCCCAGGCATTATATTATGGCTTCTGGTCCCCACTGGGCCTCGAGTTGTTCCAAAACAAACTCCTGCTCACCCGGCGCCCAACACAATGCGTGAGCCATCAGCGTTTGTTGTTCGTAGTTAACAGCCTGTTCTTTCCCCAGATACATTTTTGGAGACAGGAGGGGAACACGCCGTGACCCTCGATCCTGTAAACAATTGGAGTAAAGCGAGAGTGAATCAAATTATAACTCTTCTTCCTCGGCCTCTCCCCCACCCCAGAATCCTTTTGCAAGGCATTTTGGCCAGGAGTAAAGTTTTCAACTGCTGCGCGCTGGTAGAATATTAAAGGAAGCAGAAAGTTCGAAGAAAAGCTTCCAGAGTCCTAAGAATGCCAAAGTTCTGTATCGAGGACTTGGGGGCCAGGATGGTGGAGGAGGAACCAAGGTCGACGTGAGCAAAATATATGACAAGAATTTACATACATTATTCTTTGCTGCAAAATCGAGCATTTCCCTTTGCAACAGTTTTTGGCACATTTTCTGACAGAAATTGTAGTAGGTAGAAAGGATGTATTGGGCTTTGGGGCACATAGGAACATAGGCCATCTAGCTATATATTGTCTTCACTGACTGGCAGCATCCCAGCAGCAGCTCTCCAGGATAGCAGGCAGGTGTCTCTCTCCCAGCCCTACCTGGAGAGGCCAGGAATTGAACCTGCGACCTTCTGCATCCAATACAGGTTTTCTACCACTGAGCTTTCACATTGCAGGGAAGCTTCTCAACTTCCTATTTTATGTTTATGCACACCTGAGGATGGAAGGAACTTGACCACTTCGATTTCCTCAGTTTCTCATTTCTCCAGTCTTAAATTATTTTGTGACCCGTTTGTTTCTTTTTTAAAAAAAGCTCGTCATGAAAATTCATTACCATTTAATGCAGATTTCTCCTAATAGACACATTTTAATAGACACATCCTTACAAGCCATTTCCTCCGAATCAAGTGCATTTCTGCATGTTGTTTTCGCTAATATCTCCATTTCTATGCATGCTTTCCCGTAATAGATGCCTTGTTGTTGGTTAGAGAACTGCGTGGCAAAATTAGGATAAAGGCAAATTTTGAGGGATAGCTGAGTTTTGGTTCACATGTTGTTTTGGAAAATGTGAATTGGAGAGATTCGGCTTTTTAATGTGTACTGGAACAAATTTCCCCTCCCCTTTCAGAGGTGATGGCATTGGACCCAAAAGGAGAGGCGAGTAACTGGATGACCCTTGGAGTCCCTTTCAACTATCCAATTCCATGATTACAGTGGTACCTCGGGTTACGTACGCTTCAGGTTACAGACTCCGCTAACCCAGAAATAGTACCTCGGGTTAAGAACTTTTACCTCAGGATGAGAACAGAAATCGTGCCCTGGCGGTGCGGTGGCAGCGGGAGGCCCCATTAGCTAAAGTGGTGCTTCAGGTTAAGAACAGTTTCAGGTTAAGAACGGACCTCCGGAATGAATTAAGTACTTAACCAGAGGTACCACTGTATATGAATGAGAAAGGCACTTGGCTGACAATGGTGAGGAGATCATCCCACTGAGAGTATCTTGTCCAATGAAATCCTAAAGCTATCCTAAGGCAATCTCAGAAAGGGATGCTGTTGTTTTGCATACCCCAATCTCTGAGCTGTAGGCTTCTCTGGAACAAGGTTCTTTAAGACACACTGTAGTTCTGTGATAACAGATTGCCAGGGTCTGGTTGGACGCAGAGGAATGGTGGGAGCAACTAGCTAGGAAACCACCAAGGGAAGAAGGTTCAGAGCCTGGGGAGTGGTGGTTGGATGACAAAGGGAGAAAACTGGGAAGAGGTGTTAGAAGCTGAAGAGCTAACAGGGCTTAGTGAGCAGGGAGAGTCTGTGGTAGAAGTCCAGAATCAGGGCAGAAGCTGATGCAAGGGGAGGAGGGAGGCCAAGAGGCAGAGATAAGTCAGGCTGGTAAGGAGTCATTGGTGTATCCCCCTCCTGCTGAGACAAGCTCCCCTTCCTGCTTGTCTCCCAGAACCAGAAGAGGCATGAAAAGGGCAGAGGAGAGGTTTTCTTCACACAGGCGTGGTCTCCAATTGCTTGGGGAAAACCTTAGGACTTAGATAGCTGTGGGGAGATGGGGACTTTCACTCTCAGCAACTGATCCATGGGACAAGACCTACTGGGGATCAGCTGTTCATTAGTCCTGACACTCTTGTCAAGTCTGTGCAGATTGTGTTCTTGTGAATAAAGCATTCACTTTAGCTTGCTCCAACATATTCTGCTCCCCAAAGTGATCCCCCAGTGCTATAGCATTCACTCATCGCAGAGCATCTCTCTCGCTCTGTCTGCTTCAGACTCAGTTCCAACACTGCTGGTCTATTCTTCTCTTTCACCTACATAGGCACCTGAATGACATCACCTCTATCCAGGGTAAGAGGTAGAGGGGGAGGAAGGGAGGGAGAGAGGAGGGGAGAGACAGGGGGTCCTTTTCCAGAAGGGTTGCTGCCTATTTAGTTTCCTTGACATCACCTGTACTTGGCCATCTTTTAATGTTTGCAAAAGCCCATCCTCTCAACAAAAGGGGATCTGGGGATGTCAAAAGCCATTTCGCCACATTATGATTGCTAGGTAACCAACTGTAATGACTTCCCTCATCCCGTCTAGTAACAAGATGGCCAAATAGAGGAGGGAAAATGACTAACATTCGGCGTAAAAATGGAAAGGAACGTTTTCCTGGTCATCACATTTTCTTCCTGAGAAGCCCTCCCCCCCCAGACCCTCCTGGTTGTGGCTAGGCTACTCAGGAGTGGAAGAAAAGCCACTCTGCAGATGCTCAGAGGCACTTCCTTCTTTATTGTGACGTCAGATGTTTCTGAGGCCGTGTTCCCTGGTGCTGACCAGGCGGTGGAAAAACATTGTTCCTAAATCTTTCCCTTTCTCCCACCCCTTTGCCCGAAACAGCAAAGGAACTGAAGTCCACAGGAGGGGGCAGAGATTTTATTTTTAAACCTCAGTCTAAGAAGTGTTAGCAAACTACAGTGACAAAAGAAAAAGCAATACAAGCTGCAAAGTGAGAGGCCCGTCTATTTTTGCAAAGAGCCCCTGGAAATTGGATCTGCTTAAAAGCCTCTCCACCCGCCTTTCCTCCCCTCGCAAATGTTTTCCCTGAGCTGAGCCTTTGTGGCAGGGCGATAATGGAGTGGGGGGCCTTGGCTCGGCCTCCCCTCCCAAAGTCCATCTTTAAACTGTTTTCTTTTCCTTTTCAAAAAGCAATTAAGGGGAGTGTGAGGGCAGCCGAGAGCAAACATTCCAGCTCGGAAAAACCCTTGGACTCCGCTTCGCGATCCAAACCTGACAGCCTTTGTCATCATTTTTCAATTAAGCCCCCAGGGCAAAGAAGGCCTTCCCGCCACTGCCACACACGTGCCAGGACGTGGCACTGAGACTCCCCTCCCCGGATCCCTCCCCCTTCCCCCAGTTGGCACCTGACAACCATTTTTCCACTGAATAAATCTGTCTCAGCGAGAGGATTCTGCTCCTTTTATCAGCGCGTGCAAAAGGCGTGTTGGGTGCCAGGACATCCTGGGGTGTGTGTGCATATACATATACATAGGTGGGCTTATCATAATAAGACGTAGGGCCTGATCCTGTGTATGTTTATAAAGAATCCGGCCTTCCCCAGATTGCATGGTGGCGGGGGTGGCTCTGTCTCTGATGTCCACATGCCAGGCATGGCATTTGCGAGGGAAAGACTTTGGCACTCTACACATCCTGCAGGGTCCTAGAACACAGAGAAAGTCAACACGTGTAGGCTTTTGCTTGCAGGTGTCCATTTCGGACACGTAGGTGTCATAGTGCTGCAAGGCTTTGTGGGCAGGGACTCAGAGGCGCAGCCCCACTGTCTATTTCAGTTACTGTTTCCCATCCAACCCTCCTCCCTTAATCTTAAATTTAGTCCTGCACATTCCAATCTCAGTTTGCAATCAGGAAACTTCATCAGCATTTTGGTATAAATTTCTGTATTATTGTTATTGTTATTATTATTATTATTTGTAGACTGACCCTCATCCGGAGAGCACAGCGCAGTTCACAACATAAAGCGAATGTGTGCAGTTTTGCCTAATATTTTTTTGCAAAGCAATGACCCCCATTTTGGGGGTATGTTGTTTTCATTAACACCTGCAGTTATATTATTTTTAGTTTTTAGTTTATTTTATATGGGCAATTTGTCTCAAATGCTTGTGTAGCATTTGGCTACACATAGCTTGACTGGATTGCTGGAGTGCGGCAAAATTCGGAGGAGGGCGAATTTTAAAAGACTGTAGGATGTGTGTTTCAGTTTGTGCATTGTTTCAGAAAGCGTGGATTAGGTAAGTGTGAACTGACTCACATTCTCGCCCACCCTTACCTACAACCCCATTATCAATGCAATTCAATGTGCCACATGTGCAAAATACGTGGGGGGGGGGGCTATGGCAAGAGATGCTTTCCATTTCCGCAAGATGCATGTCCTTCATAATTCATAACGGTGCACAATGCAGTTGTGTTTAACGATTCTTAAAGAACATTGTGGCCCTGCCAACCCACCCCAAATACGCCTATTCCTCAAAGCTAACTTGGCCCTCCACAAACAGTTAGAAAAATGTGGCTTAAGGGAAACTAGGCACATCTTCTGGCTGCATCTCATTGCTTCATCACATGCCCAAGTCCTGGTTTTTCTGTGGTACTAGAAACCCACAATTCAAAAAAGAAAAAGGAAAGGAAAAATAACTGTAAATATTATATGTCAAGGAACAAGTGGGTTTTCCTGACAAACCACATGTATGTAATTGTGTACAGTGCTATTATGCTTAATGGCTGTTAAAGAACATTGTGGGAGATGCCAGGCTAACACTAAATGTGACTTTCAAAAGCATTCGTTAGAAAGGCTGATCCTCCAAACAAATAGGCTGTAAAATGAACTTTGGGGAATCACTGCAATGGAGAGAACGAATCTTGAAACTGAACCTGGTACATCTTTAACCATAGACTTACTATTTATAGCCTAGCAAAGATAGCAAAAAACATATGCAAAATTTAGAAGAATTGCAAAAAGAAATTATTTTTTAGATGGCAAGCAGACTTAACATAAGGAGCAATATACGAACAGTTGTGATGGCTGGCTCAGTGCAAGAGGAGCATTTCACCCCTGGTTGCCTGGCTGGCAACCTTTTTAACTGGGTGGGAAGGTCACACCCTCCAAGTATCCCTATTTTCCAGGGACAGTCCTGGATTTACAGGAGCTGCCTCAATTTCTGATTTGATCCCGGAACGCCCCGCTTCTCCTTATGACGTCCCTATTTTTATCGGTGAAACATTGGAGAGCATGCCTTTCCTTTCATCAGAGAAATCTTGGAGGGTATGGAAGGGGTGACCTCTACAGGCTACCCCCCACCCCCGTGATAGCCACAGGTTCCCCAGCCGAGATCTAAATGCTATTAAGGAAATGTGGGGTGTAGTTTGAAAAAGAGGCCTTTTCTTTTTTGTGTCTTGTTTTATGGTTTCTGGATTTTATGCAGCATTGCTACGAAGCAGAACTAAGAGCAGACCAGATCCGTATGCCCCCACCCCCCGGCAGCAGAAACCTGACCGCAAGTGCCAAATCTCCCATCCGCTGCAAATTTGGGATATTGCCTCAGAGGCCATTATAGGAACAGAAACCAAAATCCAAGTCAAAGGAAAGGAAAAACCGACCAAAACAAAAACGAGAAGGCAAACAGCCAGTCTAGAAAGTGGCCCATTCCGCTGACAGCTGGGGAGCCAGAGCGTCCGTTTGCCTCTTCATAACCCCCTTTGTGATGATAAATGTGTTTTCACAGGACAGAATTGTCATAAATATCTGCAAAATTAAAAAGCAGAGCCTTGTTCACAGATTGCATAAGAAGCTTTCCAGGTTCCCTCGGAGACTCAGCTTGCAACGTGCCAGGAAAAAGGGGGGAAAAGGAAAGCAAACTGAACATTAACGAGAGTGATTATGTTTTTGCTTTAATCAAAATAGGCCTGCACTAACCAGCAATGTAGACCCTTCCTATGCTTTGGACTGAGGGTGAGCAAATAAAAAGAAAAAAGGGGGGGGGAAACGCAGCTAAAATCTGACTCTTTGGCACCCCCTGCAGTTTAGGATGAATCAGGGCCCCTTGCCAGTGGGAGGCTGCGCCCTAGCTTGAGTACTTTTGTTATCTGAATGAGGAAAAAGAGCAAAAACCTCAGAGAAATCTCACTACCCAGGCGCTCCATAAACATCTCCAGCAGAGGGGCCAAGAACACAAGAGCAGCCCCCCCCCTTCATTATACGCAAATCATTGCCGCTGGCAATACTGACGAACACTGAGAAGGTCAAATTGGGTCAGTCACAAGGGGAAGAGAAGCAGAATCAGTCGAAGAAATGCACTTCAACTCTTTATTTTGTTGGGAGAGTTTTTTGTGCCATTGCTTCCTAAAAGCTGTTGGCATCATTCTTTCGGAGCCTTTCAGAGGATCGTAAAATCCTGGTTTTATACGTATCGTTAATGCTAGCCCAGACCCTCTGAGTGTCCCAATTTTCCAGGGATCTCCCTTATTTAGAGAAGCCGTCCCAGTTTCTGATTTGATCCCGGAATGTCCCCCTTTTCCTTAAAATGTCCCTATTTTCATTGGAGAAATGGTGCAGGTTATGGAGTTATCTGACCTCCGAGCCATCCAAAGGCAATCCTGTATAGGAAAGGTGTTTTTTTTTTAAAAATGATTCATGTTTTATTATGTTTTTATATATGTTGGAAGCTGCCCAGAGTGGCTGGGGCAACCCAGAAATATCATGATAATTTTACTATTTATGCCTCACACATCTTACTGGCTCACCACCCCCCACTCCCAGCCACTTTGGGCAACTTTCAACATATAAATAATAATAATTGTTATGTACTGAAGTTTTCACTCAGGTCCACATCAACAAATAAGGGACTGAAAGTGACGTTCAGTGATTGGATAGTTACAGAAAGTGATTGTAGTGGAGCTCTATATAGGCAGGCTGGCTGAACCCTTCAGTTCAGTTCTGTTCTGGCCTGTGAATAAACAAGAGCTGTTTGAAGAATCGCTGTGTTGTCTGATATGTTCACCCACAACTGAACAATAATAAAACTATACAGGATTGCCTTCAGATGGCTTGGGAGTCGGACAACTTCATACCCTTGAACATTTCTCCAATGAAAATAGGAAAAGTGGGACATTCCAGGATCAAATCAGAAACCAGGACAGCTTCTCTAAATCAGGGATGTCCCTGGAAAATAGGGACACTTGGAGGGCCTGCAACAGGTCATTTGCTACATCACTCCATAGTGAATATCTCCCAACAGAGGGACAGTAAGTAGGGCCTCCATTGCAGATCAGAAGGGACAGGCAGGCTGGTACAGGGAGAGGCACTACTCCAGGTATTTAGAGCAAAAGTCATGTAGGGCTTTATGTGCAGGACCAGAAGTCAGATTTATTTACTTAGTTATAAAAATATTTATATATTGCAGTATCATTAAAAAAAATTATAGCTGTTTACAACAATATAAAAACATTAAAACCCCAAAATAACATCATATAAAAGCAACAAACAAACAAACAAAAACAAAAAAACCCAAGTTAAAAGCAAAAAGAAATTGAAGTCCATTTCGGGTGATGGAATGGAGCTCTCTGGAGCACAGAGCCAGTCCCGGAAGTGTTGCTACCATACAAACAAGGGTGTGGTGTGGGGGACAGTGTCCCATGTCTTGAGGATGCAGCAGTGCTGGCCTCAGTGTATTCTAGTGTGGAAGAGGCCAGAAGCTCCCCTGCTGTACTGCAGAAGACAACTCCTGGAGAGGGCTGGGCCCCTTCAATTAAAGCAGCACCTTACAATGTGGATGGGGGCCAACCATTAGGATAGAGCTCTACAGGGCTCAGTTTTGACTTGTTTCTTGCTGAAGCAACATCACAGCCCTGAATTTCTAGAGCTGCAAATGGTGTGGCGGTGGCACTCACCTGGCCTCCTGACGGCTGAGTTGCTGCTGCTTACTGAGAACCACAAAGGGGTGAGGCAGCAGGAAGGTTGGTGCGGTGCAAGCTTACCAGCAGGAGTGCCAAATGAGCTTTGCCGGTGTGTTTGCACTGCACTAACCTCCCTGTTGCCTCACTTCTCTCTGCTCTTTCCTTCCCTGTAAGCATCAGTGACTCAACGGTTAGGTGAGCACCACTGCCCCACCATACCGCCTGTTACCGCTGCTGGATCTTGGCTTCAAGCTTGATCCTTTCCCTGTTTTGTCATGCCTCTGTATCTAGTCTCAATCTCACTTTACACCCAGTCTGAGACCTGCGTTGCCACAGAGCAGGCCATTTTGTAAGCCAAACACAAACATGGAGGAGGCAACCACTGCAGATCTTTCAGAACTGGGGTGACATTAATTAATTGACGATTTTGATCATTTAGCCCACACTTCAGCCGCTCTTGGTTCCAGATTACAGTAATAAGATTCATATAGAAGTTATTGATATGTCCAGTATATATTTAATAAGAATAATATACAGTATCAAAATAACAACACTACGGCAGCCATGTTTACAGTTGACCCTCTCGGCTCAACCCTCTCTCAAAGGCTGGGTGAAAAAAGGTATATTTACCCAGCAACAAAAGTTGAATAATGACAGTGTTGTCCCTATAGCGAAGGGAAGTGAGTTCCCTAAACAGGGCCTTCTCCATGGTGGCCCCCTATCTTGTGTCACTGCATTGTGGGTATCCCCTAACCACGGGGCAACAAGAAGGCCCTCTGCTGCTAATCTCATTACATGAGCAGGCTGGTGCCAAACCATTTAACACTCTGACAGCTGCATTCTGCAGCAATTGCAGCTTCTAAATATTCTTCATAAAGTATTTACACATTACAATAGTCCAGTCAAGAGACGAACTGAGCATGGATCCCTGTAGTGGTTTTTCTGTTGGCAGACCTATCTCAAAGACTTGCTATTACCAAGGCAAATCAGTACAACTTTGCATGTTGCAAGACTATCTTTTTTCCACAGGGTAGAAAAACACCTTTTTTGATCAATTGGCCTAAAGAGTATTCTGGTTGAAATAGGAGCCCAGAAATTATACGGTTGGCCTTCCTGTGGAGAGACAATCCAGTCACTGAATCATTCCTGCAAGGACATATGACCTGCTGCTGCTTCCCACTGCCACATTTCTGTTGCAGCCCTCACAACACTCATACAGCCATGGTTTGTCTCCAGAGCCTTTTCGAAATGCAACCCAGAGAGCTTTCAAAGACCAAGAGCGCACTGTTGCGCTTCCGGATGGGGTGGGGTATAGGGAGTGGTGGGGCAGCATTGCTAGGAAACAGAGGACCCCAGCATTTGGGCAATGTTAAGCAGCAGGTAGAAGTTTCTTGATGAAGTCAACAATATGGGAAGCTGGATGCACTGCGTCATATTCTGCAAAGAGGTGGCAGATATTCTCAGAGTCTGCTGGGCTTTTGGCAATGACACCGAAGATCCTGTGGCGAGAAACAGAGAGGAAACAAATCCCTATGTGATAGGTTTACGCTCATGACAGATGAAGAAATGCTCAAGCATGTAGACTTGAACTTTGGACACACCATGATTCCTTAAACCGCAGAGAAACACACCACCTCTGGCTGGGCACATTAAAGCACATTTCCTCCCCAATGACCTTGGGAACTATATTTTACCCCCTGAAACTATAACTCCCAACACCCACAACAAACTGCAGTTCCCAATATTCTTTATTGTGTGGGTGGGGAAGGAAATGTGCTTTAAATGTGTCGCATATGCACAGCCAGAGGTGGTGCGTTACTCTGTGGCTTAAGGAATTTTCCATGTCCTCATTTTGCAGAATATATTCTGCTTCTGGTAGTCATGGGGAAGGGCAAAGAGTTACAAAAGGCATTCCCACCCCCCTTTTCTCTTCCATTCCTTTGTTCAAATGGCATCTCGCTTGGGACGCAAGGAACTGGGAGGAGGCAACGCCCAGGGTGACTCACCTATTTCTCTCCCCACACCCACCTCCACTCACCCCTTTAATCACTTTTGTTATATAATTTGTTTTAGAAAAGTAAGGCTCAGAAGATTAAGGTTCAAATCCAAAATTAATGAAGGGGTATAGAAAGCAAAGAGACACGAGCTGCAATCTTAAGCACATGTCCGCAGGTGAGACCCATTCAGTTCAATTCAATTCAACAGCACTTGCGTTCAGGGAAACAGGGACTCAATATTGTAAATGAATTGGTTCAAGTATCAGGAATGGGTGTGTGTTTGTGACACACCAGCTCCCCCCCTTTTTTAAAAAAACTGGATTTTCCCAGAAAGGAAATCCAGATTAAATTGGGGGGGGGGCAGGGATTTACATGTTGGCTTGTTGATGCCAATGGCTGTGAAAAAAACATGCAGAGAAGCCGCCACTCCCACAATAAAGCCCCCATTTGGAAGTACCCTCAGCATCTGGGTGCTAGCTTACCATGAGGGTACCTATCCAACCTCAATGCCTTTTAGTTGAATTTCTGTTGCTGCCTTTTTCTCAACCCTTAGCCTGCAGTCCTATACACACATTTAACTGGGAGCAAGTCCCACTAAATAGGTAGGACTTCCTTCTGAGCAGGAATGCATGATTGTGCTGCTACTAACATGCTTTATGAGAAAACAATTGCCCTAAGCCAGGCATAGGCAAACTCGGCCCTCCAGATGTTTTGGGACTACAACTCCCATCATCCCTAGCTAACAGGACAAGTAGTCAGGGATTATGGGAGTTGTAGTCCCAAACTACCGCACAATTGCACTCATTTCACACGCTAGCAAGGTTATGCTTAAAATTCTACAAGGAAGGCTCAAACAGTATGTGGATCGAGAACTCCCAGAAGTGCAAGCTGGATTTAGAAGAGGCAGAGGAACCAGAGACCAAATTGCAAACATGCGCTGGATTATGGAGAAAGCTAGAGAGTTCCAGAAAGACATCTACTTCTGCTTCATTGACTATGCAAAAGCCTTTGACTGTGTCGACCACAGCAAACTATGGCAAGTTCTTAAAGAAATGGGAGTGCCTGATCACCTCATCTGTCTCCTGAGAAATCTCTATGTGGGACAAGAAGCTACAGTTAGAACTGGATATGGAACAACTGATTGGTTCAAAATTGGGAAAGGCGTACGACAAGGCTGTATTTTGTCTCCCTGCTTATTTAATTTATACGCAGAATACATCATGCGAAAGGCTGGGCTGGATGAATCCCAAGCTGGAATTAAGATTGCCGGAAGAAATATCAACAACCTCAGATATGCAGATGACACAACCTTGATGGCAGAAAGTGAGGAGGAATTAAAGAACCTTTTAATGAGGGTGAAAGAGGAGAGTGCAAAATATGGTCTGAAGCTCAACATCAAAAAAACGAAGATCATGGCCACTGGTCCCATCACCTCCTGGCAAATAGAAGGGGAAGAAATGGAGGCAGTGAGAGATTTTACTTTCTTGGGCTCCATGATCACTGCAGATGGTGACAGCAGCCACGAAATTAAAAGACGCCTGCTTCTTGGGAGAAGGGCAATGACAGGCCTAGACAGCATCTTGAGAAGTAGAGACGTCACCTTGCCAACAAAGGTCCGTATAGTTAAAGCCATGGTTTTCCCAGTAGTGATGTATGGAAGTGAGAGCTGGACCATAAAGAAGGCTGATCGCCGAAGAATTGATGCTTTTGAATTATGGTGCTGGAGAAGACTCTTGAGAGTCCCATGGACTGCAAGAAGATCAAATGCATCCATTCTTAATGAAATCAGCCCTGAGTGCTCACTGGAAGGACAGATCGTGAAGCTGAGGCTCCAGTACTTTGGCCACCTCATGAGAAGAGAAGACTCCCTGGAGAAGACACTGATGCTGGGAAAGATGGAGGGCACAAGGAGAAGGGGGCGACAGAGGATGAGATGGTTGGATAGTGTTTTCGAGGTTACCAGCATGAGTTTGACTAAACTGCGGGAGGTAGTGGAGGACAGAGGTGCCTGGCGTGCTCTGGTCCATGGGGTCACGAAGAGTCGGACACGACTAAACGACTAAACAACAACAACAGTCCCAAAACATCTAGAGGGCTGAGTTTGCTTATGGCTGCCCTAACCAATCTCTAATTTCTCATATCATCGTCTAGCCTCTGTGTATTCCATGAAGCTGCTCATCCCATCCATATAGCTTACCTGGAAATTTTGGAAAATTTCTGCCACCTTTACAAAAAAGAGAGAGGAGAATTAGACTTCATATTCAACAAATCATTTCATTAGCTGGCTTGTTTAATGTAACAGTCTGACTCAATATAAGGCAGCAGATCTTGATGCAGATCTTTGCCCCTGCCCCACTTCCTGATACAGTGGTACCTCGGGTTACAGACACTTCAGGTTACAGACTCCGCTAACCCAGAAATGGTACCTCGGGTTAAGAACTTTGCTTCAGGATGAGAACAGAAATCATGCGGCGGCAGCAGCGGGAGGCCCTATTAGCTAAAGTGGTGCTTCAGGTAAAGAACAGTTTCAGGTTAAGAACAGACCTCCAGAACGAATTAAGTTCTTAACCTGAGGGGGTTAAGGGACGCTATTTGGGGGTCAGAGAGGGGGACGCTATTTGGGGGTCATCAGGTGCCAAGATGTATTGGGCCAGCCCTGATCCACCATACTATAGCAATTAAACTTTGCAAGAAGGTGCTTAAAACACAACATGTGCGCTTCCCCTTTTTGATTCAGTCATTCTTTTTTTATGAAGAATCCAGGCTAGGTTGCTGCCAAACCACTGCAACCCAGTGTTTTCCAGATGAAAGCAAAGAATATGGTACGTAGGTTGCTAGGAAATAGTCTGGAACATGGGTGGACAGAAAGTGCATTGGGATCTGCTACTAGTAGATCTCCAGGTGATTGGCAGCAGATAGGCAAGTGTGTCTGGCTCCCAATGGTTTAGCAAGAACAGCAGCATTAAGATACATTCAACAATGTGATTAACATTTGAATGATGTAAATTGGAGAACTGACTAAAACGGCAACAGTAAAATATGCAGGAATGGTAGGCAGGTAAAATGAACCTTGGAAGGAGAAGGAAGGAAGTCACTGGATATATGGTATTATGTAAAATGTTTATTTTGATGTCTATAATTTTAAAACTTAATAAAAACTATTTTTAAAAAAGCAATAGCAACAACAAAATAACTTTTCTTACTTAGTGAAATGAAAAAAGCTAACCAGGGACACATATAAAAAAAGCCGCTGTGAAAATGCTTTTTAAAAAAAGTTCGAAAAATATATATTGAATTTGCCATTAGCGCACCATCGCCATCTAGTGTCACATTTGTATAATGCACTTAAAACGTTATATTTGCAGCTGCAGCTGTATAGCAGAGTCCCAGGAGTGCAGTTTGCTGTGAAAAGGCTGTGAGCCCAGTTCAGTTCTGGTACTGAGAAACAATTCCTTAGGCTAATAAGGCACCCTGTTCTTCAGTTCTAACTCTATGTCTTTTGCAGCTGGCTCTGGCTGGTAGATCTCGCGAAACAAACAGGCAGAGTGGGTCTGACAAGTTTGAAGTCTGCCCACCCTTTTGGGAGTAGCCATAAAGAGCCATTATTATTTCTGAAGGCAGCCCTGTTTAGGGAAGTTTTTTAATGAATGATGTTTCAATGTATTTTTGATCTCCTGTTGGAAGCCGTCCAGAGTGGCTGGGGAAACACATCCAGATGGGCGGGGTATAAGTAATAAATTATTATTGTTGTTATTCTTATTGTTGTTATTGCTATTGTTATTCAGCCTCCCATGGCCAACCACATGGAGAGAAAGCACTGGCCCTAAAATAAAAGACACTTGGGAAATAAACTGTGTGGGTGAGGTGGGGAGAAATCAAAATTGCTGCACGTGGCCTCCTGTTAAGGCTGGTAGCAATACTGAAGGAGCAGCCTGGTCACTTACTTTCGGTTTTCGGGGTCCATGTCACAAAAGCTGATGGCAGCCAGTGGATAGTGCCGCCGGAAGAAAACCCTGTAGAGAGGAGGCAAAACTCAAGCATGTTTCTCAAACTTTTTTTAAAAAAGGAAAACACCCAAAACAAAACCAATGAGTTACTTAAGAAGTCAGTTCAGAAATGGCTATCTCTCCTTGTATGTGCACTATTCAGCGCTGTTTCCTTTCCGCAGCACTGAAAAAGCCCCCTACATTATTTGTCTTGCCCTTAGTGGTAAAATTGCGTAACTTACGTAACTGATGGAAATTACATTATGGTTGTTGGGACGCGGGTGGCGCTGTGGGTTAAACCACAGAGCCTAGGACTTGCCGATCAGAAGGTCAGCGGTTTGAATCCCCGCGACGGGGTGAGCTCCCGTTGCTCGTTCCCTGCTCCTGCCAACCTAGCAGTTCGGAAGCACATCAAAGTGCAAGTAGATAAATAGGTACCGCTCTGGCAGGAAGGTAAACGGTGTTTCCGTGTGCTGCTCTGGTTCGCCAGAAGCGGCTTAGTCATGCTGGCCACATGACCCGGAAGCTGTACGCCGGCTCCCTCAGCCAATAAAGCGAGATGAGCGCCGCAACCCCAGAGTCGGTTACGACTGGACCTAATGATCAGGGGTCCCCTTACCTTTACCTTACATTATGGTTACGCCCCATTCATCTCAATGCAAAGGAAACAGAATGCAAACGTGGGGGGTGGTGTGGTGAGGATGTAATCAATCATGTAGTGTTTGTGGACAGAAAGCCACATCTGTCATGGATGCTTTAGTTGAGATTCCTGGAATCTCAGGGTCCCCTCCACCTCTACAATTCCATGATTCTGTGGATGACAACAACAGTGGCGAATATTGATCGTATTCACTGGTTTGATTCCCATTTCACACATGGGACAGACCAGCCATTTCCGCTCCTGTCGGAGTTCTCTGATATCCCCCTTGGGCGGAAATCCTTGGGTGTTCCCCGGTTCCTGCGCATGTTCCCATTTGCAAATAGACACCAGGAGCACCTCTGCTTTTGTTTCCGACATTGCAAAAGGTTTGCCCTCTTTCCCACCCCCAACAAGTTAACAGAGCAGGCAACTCTGTAATAAAAGTTGCTCTTTCCTCCTCTGCCACCCGCTGTCCTATTCAGCTTCCTTACTTCCGCTGGATGTCTGTCAAGGTGATCCCTTGGTCAGTCACTTTGAAGTGGACGATGGTGGGCGTAGGCGGGACCTCCAGTTCGAAAGTGGCAGACACGGCTTTCCGAACTGCTGCTTTGCCAGTGAGTGTCTCCATGGTCAGGGAGTGCAGGTACAGGAGATTGCAGACTGTTAAGGCCAGAAGGCCAAAAAGAGAAAGAGAGAAGAAAGGACGATTAATGACATGTGGCTGCTGACCTCCGGGGCTGGTGTTAATAAATGTAAAAATGAAATTAAACTCTCTCCCCTTACCCAAACCCCTCCAAATGGCTGTGATGGGAAAGGTGTTCGGGTTGCTAGTGTTTCTCACTTTTTTTTAAAAAAAGGCCAGATGTGCATTCCTGGAGTTGGACAGCCCCCGCGCGTGCGCAGACACACAGAGTAAGGGGTTAAGGCATGCTGGGGAGAAGAGCTACCATCTGTCCTCTAGCCAGGGCATCAACAAACCCGGGTTTGAGGTATCAATACTGGAGAAGAATGGGGGGTGCGGTGGGTGCAGGCTGCCCTGGGTGTCATCCCTGAGGGGGGTGACATCGCCGCCCCCCCCCCGGAATGCTCACCCTGCGCCCGCGGGCGGCTAGCCCTGCCCTCAGGTACATAGCATGCGCACCTCTCCAGGTGCCAGAGCAGCTAGCTCCGCCTCTGGGTATCAATTACTCAGTTTGGGGAGCACTGCAAAACCTTTATTTTCAGGCAGGGCTTTGAAAACTAAGGCACAGACGATGCAGATCACTGGGCTGCTGCTATCACGGTAATTGTGTTCCGTTGTATTTTCATTATTTCTCTTAACTAGATTGTTTCCATTACTTCGTATTTTATAAAAAAAAAATTTTTTTAATGTTGCAAGCTGCCTTGAATCCCAGTTTGGGAGAAAGGTGGGATATACTGTACATTAAACTATTATTTATTATTATTATTATTATTATTATTATTGGCTACTAGCTTGGCTAAGTTTACTTGTGAGGCTGGTCTGAGTGATGGCAAAATGGGATATCTTCACAGCATGCATGTAGCTGCATGTTGACAGAAGAATAGGTGTGAATTCACAACACTTGGCTCCGATACTCCCAACAACCCCTACAAACTGAACAGATAGGTGTGCATGCTCCCATTTCACTCACCTGCAGCTTTCGTTGAAACTGGTAGAGTGGCTTCTGAACCCACAGCAGGATTTTCTCTTCCTCCAAAGAAATCTGAGTGAGGTTGGAGGTGGGGAAATCAAAATCAAAGTAGGAATAAACTAATCAGACAGAGGGCAAAAATGTACCAATTACAACCCGCATTGTTCTAATTCTCATTTCTGATGCACAGGGGAACCATCACATCAGTGTCTAAAGATGCATACCAAAATAAAAACTAAAGCCGAATCATAAAAACAGGAGTTGCTTCATTCTTCTTCTCCTGCAGGATGAAGCAACCTCTCCCTCTTCACATTGCCACTAACAGTCACGTTTACTAGTGATTCAAATGCTGATTCAGTTGTTACCTAGCTATCCCCCCCCCCCCCCCCCGTGCTTTAGGTGGGCTGTTTGCCTTTTTATTTTTTGAAGGTGGTACTTGTATTTGTGAGAACTAGAAGATTTTATCATATCACACCAATTTTGCATCAGTTGAATTGGCTTGAATTTCCGGCCTCAGCTTAAAGGACTGTTACAAACCGTTACGTCCCTGAACAATCAAGTTGTTTGATGGACAGCCTATATGAACCTGCCTGAGCCCTAAAATTGGCCTCAGAGGCCCTGCTAAGATTAATCAGGCTGGTGGGCACTGAAGACAAGGCCTTTTCAAATGATGACCCCACATATGTGAAATTCCCTTCTCCAAGAACCTTGGAAGGGGGGGGGGCATGTCTTCTTCACCTTCTTCTTCGCTACAATATATCCATTTATTTCCAATTGTCAATGTCAAAAGGGACTAAAATCTATAAAATTCGTAGAAAATCAACGTGCCAATTTGCTCAATTTCTCTAGGACATCATGACACCTTCTCTGTCCTCCATAATCCCTCAAGCAAGGTGTCAAGACCCTAATCCTGTCAAATCACTCTGCCAAGCCTTTCCTCCGGGCAATGCCAGGTGGCAGACTATGCGTACATGGACCATTGTCTTCTCATCACCGGTACTCAGGATGTGCTTATCTGCGCATATCTCCAGCTCTGCATATTCCCCCCTCCCTCCTCCATATGTTAATCCTGTGTAACCCAACCTCTTCTTAAAGTATTCATGATGTAATCTGTGTAACCCAACCTCTTCTTAATGTATTCATGATGTAACTGGGATGTATTTTGCACTGTATTCTGGGACATGGAGGGAAGTTTCAAAAGTTCATGTCACCCCTTTCTCACTGTTCAATCTCGCCTTGAACCTGTTGCGCAATAAACTTGGATTTTCTGCAGTTTGCTCCTGTCTCCGGCTGAGCTCATTTTCCTCCGCAGGGACCCGCGGACTTAGTCCGACGAGCTGGGTGGCAGAGCAGCCTCGCACCCAGATTTTACCGTAACACCATCCAGACCCAGGTGGCACGTAAATCAGGAGAGCCTTAGATTCCCTATCCCTCTCCTGTGTCTAGCATGAATACTAGACAAAGCACACCATTCCTTTCAGCGCTTCAGAAATTATTTGCTTCAGTTCCTAAACGTACCTTGGCTGGGGATAACCAGTCTGCAGGGCAATGCTAAAGGCATGATGGTGTGTTGATATACAAACGCCGAGAGACTTCCTGTAATAGAGGAAGAGGTTTGTACACGGTGTTCTTAAACCTCTGAACCCAAAATCTCTGCCAAAATTCTCATTTCCCCTCATTCTGCCACTGATTAACAGCTGAACTAATTGTGTATCTGAAGAAGTGTGCATGCACACGAAAGTTCATACCAATAACAAACTTAGTTGGTCTCTAAGGTGCTACTGAAAGGATTTTTTAAAATTTTGTTTCAGCTGTACTGAATGTTTGTTAATGAACTAGGAAAGTTGTTATAGGGGAACCAACGAAGAACTAACAGAAAGCAGTTTTCAGAGATAACATGTTGTCTTTTTTGGGACATTGCAATACAAACCAGAGTTTATCATGTCTCATATCCATCCTTGCTCCTTCTAGGGTTGTCCAGAAAAAAGGTGAATATGAGATCTTGCTGCTGTCCTTGGAAACCAGTCAGCTCATTACTTTGGGGATCCACCCCAAATGTTTAGCAAAAGCCAGAGTGGGAACAAGCAGAATGGCTTGTTTAATAAGAGTGTTAACATTGGACTGGATGGAACTTTGGTTTGATCCAGTTGGGTTCTTCTTAGCAGCAAAATGCAGTAACTTCAGAAACACTCATGTTACACACAGCTTCCTAACAACAAATCCTGAACCAGCTGTAATGACATTTAACAAACAGATGCATCAGGAAGGCTGTCTTACCAAAATAGGGTTCTTCTTCAGCGCCCTTAAGGTGTACTCCTCGGGCAGAAGACTCAATTAGGAAGTGCCTGATGGGATCACTGCCATCTTCCCCTTTGAAGCAAAAACAAATAGTGCTGAAATGAATTTGAAATGCAACTCTTGCACCAGAGACTTTGCAAAAACTGAACTGGCTTCTAAAAATTGGCTCGTGTCTTTGCATCCTCTTCTGCTTTTGCTTTCCACCCCCTTCCCCTTACTCATTTTAGTGCTATTTCACATTTTTTAAAAAAATATTTACAAATTATAAATCACAAGTAGTGATTTGTAAATAAACCCATTAGTTTCTGAACACTGTTTTGTGTATTCTTTGTACAGAAAGGTGGTATCATTTTCTTTAAAAAAACAAAACGAACAAACATAGCAAAGCATATTCTGTTCCTAAATTCTTGGCCTTTTGTTCTTTTTTTAATCACTGGTGCTATGTCTGTGGTACAACATTAAACCAGCTGGAGAGGGAGAATTTACTATTTGGCTCTCCCACTTCCCAATTGCTTTACAGACATGGATTTCATTTTATTTTAAACCCAACAATTTATTGTCTCTCATGAAAGGAGCCGTGTGATCTGCCACCCACTTTAAGAGCTGTTCCTAAAATCTGTTTAAAGAAATGTTATACAGAAATGATAGAAATAAAGGTTATACCATTTCAAATACATTCTCAATGTAAGCTGTTTAGTTGGAATCCTGAATGCAAAACAAGAGTTACATAGGTAACATCCTACGTGCAGAGACACACAGGCAACACCCACATCATACGTTTAAAGCACATGGCTTCCTCCAAAGAATCCTGGTCACAGTAGTTCACCCTCAAAGCAACTACAACTCCCTGTACCCTTAAAGAACTACAGTTCTCAGGATTCTTCTGAGAAAACCATGTATTTTTAAATGGGTGGTGCAGACGTGACCATAAACAGTAGGCACTGTCACACCCTAAAACCACATCTTTCCAGTTGCAAGAGTGATGTGTGGTTCCAGTTTTATTTTTTTATTATTGTTTTTAAAGTGCACCCCAGCCAGCAGAAGTTTGGGGAAGACACGTACAGTCATACCTTGGGTTAAATTTGCTTCAAGTTGAGCTCCGCGGCAACCTGGAAGTAACGGAGCGCGTTACTTCCAGGTTTCGCTGCTTGCGCATGCACAGACACTCAAAGTGACGTCACGCGCATGCGTAGAAGGGGCGAAACGCAACGTGCGCGTACGCAGACATGCCGCCGCTAGATACGTTTACCTCTAGATGCGAACGGGGCTCCGGAACAGATCCCGTTCGTATCTAGAGGTACCACTGTATTCAGATCTCCTTTTCTATGTTCCCCTTCCTTTATCTATATTGTCAAGACTAAGACTGGAAACCTCAGGGCAGTAAACCCTGAGGCAGGTATTAAAATCCTGCAGGGACTTGCAATAGAAGCTCCTGAGCACAGTGGTATGCAGTGAAATTTTTCCTAGGGGAACACAGGGCCAGAAGCACCAGCTTGTGAGGGGTTTTGGGGGGGGGGTGGCGATGTTGCACACATGAGCATCGTGCCTCCCCCTCCCCCAAGCCGGGCAGAAGCTTATTGGGCTTTGGGAAAAGATGCCAGGGGAACAATCCACTGACCACACACCCCTGCTTGAGCAAGGCCAAACCCCTCTCCCCACCCCTCTCAAAAGGGAAGCCTCAGTACCTGTTTTGCTGCCGAAGACTTTCATGGCCAGGCCAAACGAGCCGCGGTAAGATGTGCTGTCCCGCATGATGAAAGTGCCAGGAGGTTCATCAGTAAGCATCTGGACAGCTGTTTAACGGCACACAGTAGGCAAAGCATCGCCATAACCAAAGAAGGGTGTTATTTTATGAAGGAAGGCGGGGTGGCAATATTGTGATTAATAATAATAATTAATAATAATAATAATAGTGTGTATGGTGCTTTCTAGTGTTCAAAACATTTCATTGTGTAAATGCAAGGGACACATTTCTGCAGGCAAAAACACTTTGTATGCACAGCAAGACCAGTGCGGGGGGAGGGGCTGTGGAGATAGGGAGAGTTCTGTGGGCCAGATAGAGAAGCCTGGAGGGCCACTTTGCACTGAAGTTCCCTGCCCTCATTGTAATCCTTGCAAGAACCCTGTGGTTGGACCTCCAGATGTTGTTGGACTCTGGAGGTGGTCTGGGATGGCCAGTGGTCTGAGATGATGTGAGTTGCAGTCTATCAGCATCGGGGGGGCTATAGGTTCCCTTTCTCTTGTATATGTGGACTTGCATGTGTTCTTCTCTCTTTGGTACTTTCAGAATAAGCGAAGGAGGATTCTCCAACCTGTGCTTACCTCTGATTTGTAAAGCCAGGGCAGGGGTAATGGCGTTTGCTGGGCAGGGCTGGATTTAAATGAAGAGAGACCCTAGGCTGCTCCACTTGTGAGGCTCCTCCCCACCCCCACCCCCACCCCCACCCTCACAACTGGGGAGCAGGCAGGCTGGTGAGGCCCCCTAGATGTAGAGGCCTGAGTTGCCCTGCCCTTGCATGAAGTCTTGGGTTTGCAATTTTGGGAGAGGGGAGACTGTGGCACTGGGGAGAGGGCAGGCTGGTGAGGCCCCCTAGATTTAGAGGCCCTAGGCTTCAGCCTACTTAGCCTATACATAAATCTGGCACTGTTGCTGGGGAAAGCAGTGCTCAGGAGAGCATCCTTAACCCTCCCCACCCCTGCCCCGACTGCCCAGTCGAGTTAGGAAAAGTGACTGAAAAGGATGACCCTGGGCCCTGCTATATCAGAGGAAGAAAATATGGCTGCAGCTTCGCCCACTGTTTCTTAAATTCCCTGCTATTCCCTCACCTCCCTCATGAACGTATTTTACCTTGGTCCCTTGTGATGCTAGGCTTGAACCAATACTTGGAGGTGTCCATCACGAACTTCATCGTTGTCTGGGTTTCTTTGGAATAGCCTGCAAGAGGGAAGAGGATACAGGAAAAGCTGGAAGCAATGTCCAAAAAGCGACTGCACTGACCAGAGAGACTAATCATTGTTCCTTTAAATTTTAGGCTAGGAAAACAGATGACTTAAGTGGGGTCTGAAAGGGACTTATGAAATCATAAAGATCCAGGGGGAAAAGACACATTATTTGAAATGAACCATCCATTGAAATGGCTAGACAACAGATTTATGGCAATACTGTAAGAGGAAAGTTACCTCTTCACAGAACAAAAATTAACCTGTTGAATTCATTGTTAAAAGATGTTAGCCATTGACTGAACTATACCTGAAAGTAGTTTCCTTAATGCCGGGTGAACGAAAGGTAAATTAATTTTAGGGTAGATCTTTTAAAGGTATCTAATTCATTTTCACATTCATTCTCTCCCTACCCTCTGCAGTATGACTGAATACTTAGCTTTCATTTTTTTAAATAAAGAAAGTTAGAAAGCAAAAAGTGGAGGCTGTGCTCTAAGGCTTATTAGGCAGATACGGAGATGCTGCTGTTGCTAAGATCTCCAAGTCACTTAATTACTGCTGCTAAGCAATCAGAAGGAAGGAATGTCCGGCATTTCTGGTATTGTCTGTGCTAAAGGGATTTTCCCTCTTCCAACAGAAGTAGCTTGCACCAAATAGTACAGGAAAAAAGCCGTGATGCATTGTGCCTTTGACATGTGTGTGGCTGGTACAAATTAAACAGGGCAAGCCTTTTCTAGTATGGAAATAAAATTCTGGGGAAAGCTTCACCACCATTCTATCTGTCACGATATCTTTTTACTTGTGCGTGGCCCCCAATTTGCTTTTGGACCCCTTACGTGAGCACAACAGCTTGTAATATTCTGAATGTTGGATTTTATTTTGCTGAAGACAAACTTTTTATAAACTAAAAAGTTCATTTTGATGAACTTGAACTGTTTAATTAAAGGATGAACTCAAACCGGTTCCTTTTCAATGGGACAAACTTGAATTCGTTTTTTTCAAATAAACATTCCAAGCACTGATCCTTTCCATGTGCCCCATTTGCAACAAAGTTGTTTTGAAATTTAAAATATATATAGGTTCTAATCACAGGGGTCAGATGACTTACTGTCCAGAGACGAAGAAGATGAGAGCGAGCTCTCTGAAGATGTTTTGTTGGAACTGCTGGCACCTGAAAATGAGCCAGAACTGGGTGGGACCATCTTCTGTTTGAAAGAACCTGGGTGATTCCTGTAAAGTTTGGAGGACATCTCACTGTCTTCCAGACGGCCGTTGATAAGCACAATGGGCACAGGGGATGGGGAGCTTCTGACGGGTGAAGGAGAGCAGCTATGGGTCTGTCCCTTCTGGAACGGCTGAGGTAGGGGAGAATTCCCTTTCTGGGAGCAACTGACACCAGGATAGTAGGAACCTGAGCTCCAGGAACCAAGGGAAGAACCATTGAGGGATCCAACAGAGGAAGGACTTCCCGTTGACCTGGTCTGAGGAGTGTCGGGCTCATTGTTGGACAGTGACTGGGAGCTGCTGCAAAAGATGAAAGGAAACACAGGAGGAGGCATTAAGGAAGAGGCATAAAACTATTAGCACCAAGTCAAGGCCTGCAGGTCTTTCTGGCCTGAAGGGCACTGTCAAGTCACAAATTGTGCCTGCAGAAAGAAAGGAAAGAATTGGGAGTGTGCTTAGAGCACACATTCCTTGGAAACTTAGTGACTTTACACCATGGTAATTGACAGGTAGTGCAGCCCCACCCACCTGTCACAATGACCTGCGGGGAGGTGGTGAAGCTCAGGATCCAGTCTGTTCAACCAGATCCTGTTTGCTACCCTGTCTTATAGTATGTGGTGCCTCTTATCTTCCAAACTCAAAAATTGCAAGTAGGCAAGGGATCTGCAACAAAATGTTGCGGTGGGGAGTGCTCCAGTTCAGAATTTCAACCAGTCCCTTTTCCCCCAGGATACTCCATTCAATTCCTAGTCCTCTCCCATAATAGTCAGTTAGCATAAGGGTGCCCAGATGATAGAGCTTCTGTACCTTTAATAGATGTGCATGATAAGCTTCCATCTACTGAAAGCACCTCTTCTGCACAACTGCTGTTATAAAGGTACAGAAACCCAAATGAGTTAACTTTTAGATCAGGTACAAAGGATTCCCAAGCAACAACTTTACCTTCCAAGAATGTAGCTGGTGTCCGACCCAGGACTTGTCGACAGCAGAGATGCCTCACTGCACCGTTGCACCAGCCTCCCATGCTGAGACACCTTCCGTAAGTTCTCCATGCCTGGGGAGGAAGCCAGGAGGGAGCTTGACCCGTAGCCCTTCTGGTCTTGCTGCGGGATGGAGATACTTTCGGAGACTCGGATGCAAGCCGGCGACTGCCTCCCTGTGGGATACTGGGGGCCACCAGGATCGTGGCCAACCATGAAGGTCATGTGGCCACTGGAGCGGGTTCCTCCATGGGGGAACAAAGGGCAATGGTTTGGGGGAGACGTGGAATGTGGAGCACTGGATGGACTCGCTGAGTTCTGCAGAGACTCCTGGCACTTTGCTCTGGCAGGTGTCATTTCGATGTACTTTATGTCTGGCAGAAAGAAACATCAAAAACTTCAGAAGCAAAAAAGAGCAACAGACAAGATGAAATAGAGCTCAGCAAAGCTTAGTCTCCAACCTTGTGGTTTTTTTTAACAATATACCTGTTTCGCTACACTAAGAAGCAACATATATTTTCACATCTATCTATATATATATATATATTTGCATTTTGTTCTGTACTTTTGTAAATTGCCCTGCAAGCACCGTGTGTGTGCGTGTGTGTGTGTGTGTATGAGAAGAGAGAGAGAGAGAGAGAGAGAGAGAGAGAGAGAGAGAGAGAGAGAACATTGTAAAAAGAGCTTCACACTATTTCACACTATTCCTGCATGCCAGGAGGCTGGACTAGATGACCCACTGGGTCCCCTTCCAAGTGAACAATTCTATGATTCAGTAATCCTTGCAGCAAAATCACCACCACCACTGCTCTGTAGAGTGGGGGAAAGCATCCTTCACGAATTTGGCTTTCAGCAACTGTGAAATGCTAGAGGGGCGGGACAACTTTGGCTACTCTCACCCTTAAAGCCAATTCTGAGAGGCAGTTAGATAGATAGATAGATAATTTATTACAGTCAAAGACCAGCTCACATAACACAATAAAAACAGTGTTCATAAAGATAAAATATACAATCAGAGCAGATTGCAGCAATAACTCATGAGTTAAAATTGGCTTTCATCAGTTCATCCTGGCTGGCTTCAGGAAAAGGCACTCGATGAAAACCATTTTCACGAAGAGGAATCTGCAAATGTTAGAATTAACCGTGCTCCCATCTCCCCTTGGTTGCCTGCTGTGTGAGTCACTTCCTCAAGAGCTCAAAATTTGGCTGCCCCTCCCCAACCCAATTTGAAGGCTGCTTCTACTCTTAAAAAAATGGTCTCTTTTTGTTTCTTTCCCCATTGTTCTCTTTGATCTTTCATGAAAGTTATTGTTTCTTTCCTAACAAGAGAGTAGGATGACTTGGGGGCAGAGGACAGAACTTCTGGTTTAAGGTACATCCACTACCTGAGAGGCAGTTAGATTTCCCTCGGGACAAATCTTGGAGAAATGCCCCAGTTGCTGAAACGCCTCAATCCCTTTCAACCAGCTCAACCCTACAGCATCAAACTGCAAGCAGCTGCACAGTGACGCTCAAATGTTTATAGCTGCTGATTCTTCAAAGCCGCATTCAAATCATGCCTCTGTCCTTGAACCTGTTTTCAATGCCAGGACCTGGTGTTGGGATACACATAATAAGCAAAGCAGCCAAGAGCAAGACTCCGGGCATGTGCAGAGTGTAGTGATGGGAAATGATGGGGTTAAACAGTAAGCGCATTCACTATGTTGGGTTAGATCTGAAGATTCCACCTTCAGACAGTTCTTGCGGTTACTTTCGTTTTCCTATTCAGTTCTCTCTTTGCTCAATAAATAAGTCTAGGTTTTGAGGTCTACAAAAAGACAGGGAACTAAACAAGAATGATTGGGGTATGGGGCAATCCATCTGGCCTGTCAATAAGAAGCATTAGGCTGACAGGAACTAGGGACAGTGCCTTCTCAGTGATGGCCCCATATCAATGGAATTGCCTACAGCCATTTCATTGGTGACTTTAAAAAGAATTTATCAGCTGGTTTAATTAATTGTTGAGTTTTACTGCCCATTTTAAGGAATGTAATGTGGCTTTTAGTAGGCTTTAAATGTTTGCTGTAGAATTATTTTGTACCCTGCTTGTGAAGGCAACGGCCCTGAAATGCGTATATAAATCTTTTAAGAAGCAAACTGAGATCAAAGGTCACTCCTGGCTTAATTCCAGGTACTTTCCCTTTCCAGGTACAAACGACCTCCAGGATCTGGAAGGCAAACAGCCCTGCCAAAACAAGGGTTATATAGAGTCATTCCAGTGATGATCATTGAGCCCATTACTTGTTGGCACCTGTATGGGAGGGTGTGGCTGATGCTTTAGTTTTTCTCATAGGTCCTGTCTGTACCTGACTCCAGATGAAAAACATCTGGTGACACCCCAAGAATACATCAGAGGCAAAACCACACCTCAGTGTTGGCAATGATCTTGAAATATCTTTTTCTGATATTCTCCAGAGGTGGAGAAATCTGTGACCCTCCATATGCTGTTGGACTTCAACTCCCATCATCCTGACCATAAGCCATTGGAGTCCAATACACCTGGAGGGCTACAGGTTCCCCAACCTTGTTATACACAACTACATACATATACATAAAGGTTTCCTTAAAAATAAAATAAAATGGGGATCTTTACTATCACAGCATCAATGAGTTTGTGCAGGATTGGCATAATATTAGTGCCACTTTACTAACCCTGGAGGAATAACCTTGGGGGTGGGAACAAGTTTGCTTTTATTACCAAGTGTGTAATACATTTGTTCAGTTTGGACATAGAGGCACAAAAACTCCCAGCGTTTTTCTTTGCCCAATTCTTCTGGGAAGGCTTCTCATTTCAATCTTTTCTCTCCACTGCAGTTTATCTCTTTCTAGAGATTAGATTGCAATCTAACAACTGTAATCTGCACTGAAGATGTTAATTTTTTAATTTTTTCAGTTGTTTTGGAAGTATACAGAAAGAGAAGGAATTGTGTTAAACAGGAGGCAAAGTTCTAACCACTTTGTATAACCACTTTTTGAGTGCTCTAAGTACTTCACATATAGCCGCTGTGTGGAACCTGTAGCCCTCCAGATGTTGCTGAACTCCCATCAGCCCCAGCCTGCAGAATCATATTATTCCATTCAGGTTTGGTCAGTACAATTATCCTCACATGGGCAGAGGTAAGAGGAAGACAGAACCTGACAGAACAGAGCAGTGTTTCCCAAACTTGGGTCTCCAGCTGTTTTTGGACTACAAATCCCATCATCCCTGACCACTGGTCTTGCTGGCTAGGGGTGATGGGAGTTGTAGTACAAAAAAACAGCTGGTGACCCAAGTTTGGGAAACACTGAAATAGAGAGACAAACTACCTATTACTTACAAATCCTCTATTTTTCCCACCTCAAAAAAAGTTCACAAGCTGCTTTTTCTCCACTAGCAGGGAAGAGGTACCTGCGGTTTTCCATATGCTTGTTGGACTCAATTTCTAATGAGTTCCAGCTAGGATGGCCAATGATCAGGGATGATGGGAGTTGTAGTCTAGCAACATGAAGAGGACCACAGGTTGCCCATTGTTGCCCAGCAGGGTTCTAGGTGAATCTCGTGAATCTCTCCTGATAGCCAATCGCATGCTTTTTGCAAGAGGGCAACATAGCAATTTATAACCTGTGCACGCCCTTTGTGAAATGATGCGATGTGTCTGTATTTTGTACTCTGAAAGTAGTGCCAAAGTACAAAACCTAGCAGGGTGGTGTGAGTCATGCTGCCTTGTTATGCAGTGTGTCTCTGCCTTTCCTTCAGGCTTAGCATGACACGGTCATCATCGCTGGGGACTAGAAAGCTCTAATGGGCAATTAGCTGGTTCAAGCATCTAGTGGGAGCATGATAGCCACCTGCCATAGTGGAGGTCACAGAATCATAGAAGTGTATTATTATCATCTGGCTGGATTTCCCAACTGTGGAGTTGGAAGGGATCCTGAGGGTCATCTAATCCAACCCCCCACAAAGCCAAAATAAAACTGATAAGTAAACCATATAACAACACATTTAAAAGCCTGCCAGAACAAAAATGTCTTAAACTGCCACCTAAAGGACAACAGAGAAGGAGCAGGTCTAATCTTCCTTGGTACAGAGTCTTACAATTAAGGTGCTACCACTGCAAAGGCCCTGTCTCACATCCCCGCCATAGACACCTGCCTTGATGGCAAAATGCAGAGCAGGTGCTCTCTTTGAAGATGACTGCACTTGATAAGCGCGTTCATGCAGGAAGAGGGGGGCCTTCAAATTCCCTGGTCCCAAACCATTTAGGCTGGGCTTTATATGATAAACTATGCAGTGCCCCGTGGCTTCCTGAATTTCCTGGGTGTTGCCAAGTGGGTTCTGGGACATCACCCAGGAAATCTTATGATGTGGGCTGAGACATCATTGGTTACATTTCCATTTTAGATGAGAATATCTATTGTGTGTGCAAACCTTTCCAGCAACATAGAAAAAAGAAGTGTGTGGGATGGAAAGAAGCAATTTATTCCTAGTTTCCTGACATGCTTGGTTATTGCAGCTCAAAGATAAATCTGTGGGGGAGATGACAGTTAATCTCATGTTGCCCTTGGCAATCATCGCAGGGAACACCCTCTGAGACATCACCACTGAGTTTTTAAAAAATGACTAAGCAGACTTGTCTCAACAGGCTCCTCCCCACCCCCAGCCCATGTCATGGGCAAAACACACAATGCTGCACTTAATGGACACATCTAATCCAATCAAGAAAAATCAATCAGGTGTGTTAGAGGGAACAATCATATGGAGTTTAGATTGGGGGGGGGGGTAGAAATACCACAAACTAGAACAAGTCAATGGATGCATCATATGCCTAGTGGTCACAAACTGCCAGTGAGATGGTCAACATCATCTGAACTGAACTTTGACGAAGGTCCCATCTGCACTGCACATTTAAAGCAGCTTCCTACCATTTTAAACAGGCATGGCCTGCCCCAAAGAATCCTGGGAAATGTAGTTTGTTAAGGCCAGTGAGACTTCTCCTCACAGAGCTACAATTCTCAGAATTTTCCTTAAAAATAGCTCAAAAACCTCTCTTTTTTTGCAAATTTGCTCAACAACTTTGGCTAAAAACATTGGATTTTCACTTTTTGAAATATGGCAACCCTAGCGGTTGTGTGTGTGTGTGCGCGCGCGCACGCACACACACACACACACACACACACACACACACATTTGTGGTGGAGCAATCAATGATATCTCCATCTACAGTCTGAAGAAATACAACCCAGATCAAGCCTAGATTAAAGGTATGGAAGACCAAAGGCTAATACAGTGGTACCTCCGGTTGTGGATGAGATTCATTCCAGAGGTCTGGTTGGATCCCGAGGTTTCTGCAACCTGAGGATCGCTTCTGCGCATGCGTGCAGGGCAAAACCCACTCAAATACTCCTGGTTTTGCCGCTTTCGCATGCTGAAGTTTACGTAACCAGAGGGTTACGTAACCGGAGGTACTACTGTAGAAGACTATCAGCTTTCCTATCCTTCTGCTATTCTCAGATACAGCAACCTATGAGAAAGGGAAGCCGAAGGGCAGATGACTAGTCCAGGGAAGCTCAGCTTCATTGGCTGAGCTGGGAAATTGAAAGCCTAAAAATTATGAGGGCTTAAGGCTACTTATTAGCCTCGTGGTTGATTTGGCCCTGAACTCAGTCACAGATTCGTCACCGCATCTGCTGTTTGTCAGAATGGTGAAACATTCACCACTACAGGTTTATGGAAGTTGTTTTTGGGTGGGAGCTAAGTTTCCAGTGATTTGGGAGAGTGAGAGCTCCTCTGAGGGACACCACGCAATAAATTCCCATGGGGGCAGGCAACAGGGAGAAAAGTCAACCCCCAGTGATTTGGCCCTCTCATCAGCTCAGCAGACTGAGCCCTGTAACTCATTGAATTCCACACCTTACCTGGGGATTCTGGCTCCTGTTTTGGGGCCACTGCTGTGCTGCTTTGTGGAACAGCTTGGTTAGGACTCTGGCTTTGGATCGGATTCAGCTGGAGAGGCTGGAAAGTGGGGTCAATTTCCAAGATCAGGCGGTTCAGTTTATCAATGGACACATCCAAAGTGGGAGAGAATTCTGGGCAGCTGTCATTGCCCGTTTCTGTCGGCTCCTCTGGCAGACATTTATCCCCCAAATTTGGGGATTTCATAGGTGTGGCCTCTGCCGGCTTACAGGAGTCATAGAGTTCCATCTTGGGCAGTGGACCTCCTTTGCCTTGGTTCAATGAGATCTGTCTGTCCCAGCCTTCTACAGAATAATATAAATACTGCGATGGCGAAGTGTGGCAAGGCGAATAACCGTTAGGCTGCAAGTGAGCGTGGTCTTCTTGGGACGAAACACATATTGTCTGTCCGACCCTAAGCACATGGTTTGGCATCACCCTTGACATCCTTCGGGTGTGAAGTCTTCAAGGATTGTTTATCTTCTCTCTCTCTCTCTCTCTGAGCGGCTGAGATGTTGCAAACACCTGCAAACTTTTCCTGGAGCCTGCAGCATCAAAGGAGGAAACCTGTGCAAACAGAATGTTAAAACAGAAGATAAATGGTTATGAGCACTCTGGTAATGCACTTTAGTTTCAGAACGGCAGGTAATGGGACAGAGAGGGAGAAAGGCAGCTTACTTATTTAATTGTAAGAAGAAGAAAATGCATTTCTTCCAGGCAGTGCTGGTGGGGAAGAAAACAGGTTTGTTTGTTTTTTGAAGAAAATACATGGAGTCCTTGAGCAAAGTAGAAACAATAGATGCAGAGCCCAAAGTTTTATTAACAAATGTAGCTATAACACAGGGGTCAGCAAACTTTTTCAGCAGGGGGAGGGTCCACTGTCCCTCAGACCTTGTGGGGGGCCAGACTATATATTTTTTTGGGGGGGGGGGAAATGAACCTATATGCCCTACAAATAACCCAGAGATGCATTTTAAATAAAAGGACACATTCTACTCATGTAAAAACACGCAGATTCCCGGACTGTCCGTGGGCCGGATTTAGAAGGCGATTGGGCCGAATCCAGCCCCCCCGGGCCTTAGTTTGCATACCCATGCTGTAACATCTGTGATTCCTTGCAAGTGGACAGAGAATAGAGACCAGCTTTATTAACAGGCACAGAAAGGGAAGGGCAGCTCTGGGAAGGGCTGAGGAGGATGCAGCAGCAAAAATGGGCAATTGCACTGATACACAAAAACATAGCACAGATAGGAAAATAGAGATATAGATTAGCAACCAGGAACCTCCGGCCCACAGGTTTAATTCTGTTGGGTATAATCAACCTTGAATGGCTCCAGTCAGTAGAGGGCAGGGTTGAGAATATAATAGTCAGGTAAAAGTACACTTTTGTGGTTTCCCACTAAAACCCTCCCCCGCCGCAAACTCTGCCGCTTCTTCCCATTATTATTATTATTATTATTATTATTATTATTACTAATGCTCCACCTTTTCCCCTGATGGGACTCAGGGCAACTTACAGATAAAAACAAGAATTGCTAAAAGCAGAAAGAACTACCACTGAAAAAACAATTAAACATTAATAAAATTAAAACTATATACACATATAAAATCTGCTTACAAATTGCAATAAAAGCAGCACGGCACCAGTTCTTTCATTAAAACAAGAAGGTATTCAACCTGGTGGCAGAAGGACAGTAAGGACCAGTCTAGCTTCTCCAGGGAGGGAATTCCAGAGACTGGGAGCAGCCACCCAGAAGGCCCTTTCCTGCATCCCCACCAAACATGCCTGTGAGAGGGGCAGGACCAAGAGAAGGGCCTCCCCTGAAGATCTCAAAACCTGGGCAGGTTCAGGTGAGCAAATGCAATCTTTGGACTTAATATGTTTGCACTTAAGTCATTTCGGGCTTTATAGGTAATAATCAGCACTTTGGATTGCACCTGGAAACTGAAGGGTAGTCAGTGGAGCTGTTCTAGCAAGACAGTTGTATACAGTGGTCTCTCGGGTTAAGTACATAATTCGTTCCAGAGGTCCGTTCCTAACCTGAAACTGTTCTTAACCTGAAGCACCACTTTAGTTAATGGGGCCTCCTGCTGCTGCCGTGCCACCGGAGCACAATTTCTGTTCTCATCCAGAAGCAAAGTTCTTAACCCGAGGTACTATTTCTGGGTTAGTGGAGTCTGTAACGTGAAGCGTATGTAACCTGAAGTGTATGTAACCCGAGGTACCACTGTACTCCCTATAACCAGCCTTGGTCAGCAAGCCGGCTGCAGCTCTTTGAGCCAATTTAAGTTCCTGAGCACTTTTCAAAGGCAGCCCCATGAAGACCACATTACGGTAATCCAAATGGGATGTAACTCGTATCAGCTAACACAATGCTCTTCTGCAGGTGGTCAGAACAACTGTGGAAAGGTTCACTGCTATGTATTTCTTTGTTTACCTTACTTTCCTTGTTGGACCTCAGGCGCACCCATAAAGTTAACTTTCTGCAAGGCTGCTTAAGATACTCCAAAGCTTTCACCACTACCGATGCAAGCCCTTTCAGGAACAGACAAATGGGTGTCAGCCTAAGTTTATAGCACAGGCTCAAGGCAGGGAGAAGGTAAGGGCTGCAATTGCTGCCGTACGTCATGTCTAGCAACTGTTGACTTACTGCCCTGAAGGCTGATGAGAGAGGCAGATGAAAAAAGGCTTGACGAATAGCCAGGACGTTATACTCTGGGAATTATATAACTGTTGGACGTGAACAAAAACGGCTCCTTTCTGTCCCCCTTTTATCTGGAACGGAAACTAGGGATCAATGCATTTCAGAGGACTTTCTCCCCCACATAATAGCTGTTTCTGATTTGGGAGAAGGCTTAGTGCCATTTCACATAGATATGTAAGGATTTGCACAATCGGGGGGTGGGGAAGAAAGGTTCTCACATTTTTTTTGGAACTTGTTCCTCTTTTAAACGTGACCCATCTCCTGCCCCTTCCATACCAACGATCTGTTTTACATGCACGGTTGGAAGCAACCCAAGAAGAAAGGAAACTGCGTTACATAGAGACTTACCATTGCTCCATCAAACTCAATGTTGTCTACATAGACTGGCAACAGCTGTGTAGGGCTCAGGCAGGAGTCTTTCCCAGCCCTTCCTTGAGATGTTGGTGGACTGAACCTGAGCTACAGTCTCCCCCCAAACCTGCTGCCTGCACAGAACTTCTTCTTCTTTTTAAATCTAATACTGGCTACAGAAGAAGACACCTTTGACTGTTCCTTTCATAGGTAAATTTCTACTTAATAGTCCAGAATGGACTATTGTCTCCTCAATAGTAGGAGCTAATGGTTTAGAAATTATTAGAGATTTCTTAGTGTTTTGGAATGCTCATCAGATGCTCACAAAGATTGCACATCTTCAGATGAAGGTGAGGTGAGATCTCATTGAATGTTAAGCTTGGAAAGGAGCCTAGGGGTCATCTACTTCACTGCTCTCCCATGCAAAAGAAACCAAGCTTGGATACAGTCACTCCCTGGAATTTCCAATTACAGTTGTACCTCGGAAGTCAAACAGAATCGGTTCGGGAAGTCCGTTTGACTTCCAAAATGTTTGACTTCCAAAGTGCGGCTTCTGATTGGCTGCAGGAAGCTGTGAAAGCCCTGTCAGACGTTCGGCTTCCAAAAGAACGTTCAAAAACTGGAACAATCACTTTCAGTTTTCGATTGTTCAGGAGCCAGAACATTTGACTCCCAAGGCGTTCGGGAGTCAAAGTACGATTTTACTCCAAGATCTAAGGAGTGCTTCACAGCATCACTACAATAGAGCAGCAGTCCCCCCCCCCAGCCTTTTTCTGAGAACAACACACCAAATTAAAAATAAGGTTGGGATGATTTGGGGACTGAGTGAGAGCCAGGGTGATGCAGTGGTTCATATGTTGCACTAGGAGTGGGATAACCCAGGCTCAAACACCCCCCCCACCATTAGACCATGAGACTCATCGACTGCCCATTGAGCCTGTCACAATCTCTCAGGGTTGTTCTGGGGAGCTTCTTGGAGGAAAGTCTGGATTTAAATGTCACAAATGAATAAATAAAATTCAGACACCCTCACACACCCAATGTAGATGGGTTGCTGTTGTTGTTTTGGAAAACTTTGAACCACAACAATTTCCTATGCCAGGGGTCTGCAACCCGCGGCTCCGGAGCCGCATGTGGCTCTTTTACACCTTTGCCACGGCTCCGGGGCGGATACTAGCGAGGGAAGGAGGCGCATTGTGCGCCCCGACACTCCCCACTGTGGCGGGTGCTGTACTGGCTGTGACGTCGCATGGGGGCGGTGCGTGCGTTAGTCACGCACCGTCCCGACGCCACCTTCCCGCCCGCCCGCCTGCTACATTGTAAGGGGCATGTATGCTGGTCACTGTTTTGAAGGGGAGTGAAGAACACACACAAAAAAGGTAACTTGTTAATTTAACGTTTATTTCTATGAGGAGGAGTAATTCTGAGGGGTCAAACAAAGAAATAATAAAAAAGTGACAAAAAAGTTATTTTTATAATGACGAGTTTTGCGGCTCCCAGTTTTTTCTTCTTCGGAAATGGGTCCAAGTGGCTCTTTTTGTCCTATGCAAACCCCTGTCCTATGCAAATCAGGCTAATTCGAATAGAGTAATCTACGTTGGAACTTTTTCCATTTGCATCAGATTTTTTTATTCTTCTTCTGATGCCTCTGAGAGCGATCTAATATAACCCATTTAATTTACTTGTAGCAAAACACTTGCCCAAAATTTTATTTGCGGTTGGCACTCGCTCATTGCTGCTAACGAACTTGTGAAATGGAAAACATTCCCACAGAGAAATGAAACACTGGAGAAGTTCCCACCGTACGTCACTGATGTGTGCATAATTAAAACAACAACTGAGCACAGTACTGGAAGTGGAGGAAAAAACAGCGGGGCAAAACCTTCCTCCCAAGAGGTTTGCCCAGAGAGCCTCTTCAACTGCTAAACAGTAAGGGAATCCTGGTATTATTTCTAGAGCTTTTTAACAGCTAAGCACTGTTCAGAAGCTGAAAGGAGATGAGCGCTGCCTGCGGGCTCACAATCTGATAGCGACAGACAATAAGGAGCAAAAAAACAAATGGAAAGGAGGAAAGCTGCAGGCCATAAGGTCTTTTCTTGGAAAATCAGTGAGAAGGAGATGAGTTTACTGCAGGTGCTGCTTTAAATAAATAGGAGGAGATGGAGTAGTGCAAATGTTAAAAAGCTGGAAAGTGGGAAGAGCAAGAGAACAGTAGAAATCTGAAGAGCTTTATATAGTAAAATGAATACAACGTTGCAAGATAGACAAGGAGGAGCTAAAGAAAATAGGTAGAAACATAGCCCTTTGCAGAAGATTTTTACAACATTTATACCCCACTTTTCCTCCAAGGAGCTCAAGGCAGCATGTCGCCATTTTCATTCTTACAAGAACCCTGCAAGGCTGGGAGAGAGTGACTAACCCAAGCTCCCCTTGGAGAGCCATTGATTAGCAAAAGAAAGGTTCGTGGGGTTCAAAAGCGTATCATAATGGTTTCAGGCGATTGACAAGTGGGTGGGTCAAAGTGGGACATGGGGTATGTGGTGGGGATGTCAGAATCTGGCTCATGGTGGGCGGTTGGCGAAGTCAGACTCCGACCTGCTGGAGGAATCCAGTTCCCCATCCCTGGTCTACACAATCTATTTGAAAGAAAAACACACACCACTTTTAGCTAGCAGACCATGTCCTGAGATTCATACGTAGGAATTAAATGTCTGGGAAAGGTTGAGCAACAATAAGAGCAGGGGAGCCCAGGTTGCTTGAAACACAGAGCCTTCATGGGAGACATTTTGTAAATGCTCAGTATGCTTCATAGGCATATTTCCTGTTAACCTTACAACAGTCCTGCAAGTTATGCCAGTATTATTATCTTCATATTGCAGATAGGTAGCTGAGAGAACAGTGGCTTATCTGGAGTCCCCTAGGGGTGGGGTGCGATTTGACCCAGAAATTTTCCAGCAAATACTCTTAGCCCCTATACTAGACAAGCTCTTTTTAACTACCAGGCGTTTAGTGATTTACTAGAGGTGTCATTGACCAGTTAATAAAATAAATGGGGGGAGGGCAGAGATGATATTTATTGTGAGTCGCCTTGGACATTTTCTTAATTTAAAGGCAGGCTATAAATGCCTGTCCCTTATTACTATCCCTTTTCACACTACCAGTCCTTCAAACAGGACCAGCCAAGACATTTTGCTTCCTGAGGTAAAGCGACCCCAGCCCCACTCCAAGTTAAGCTGTCCTTGGCTGTCCATGTTATTTAGGCACCTGAGGCTGAAAGCCCTCTCTGGCAGTAAACACATAATATGGATAAATTGAATTAACCGACCATTTGCTGCCCTTTCATGATGCCCCAAATCGACTGCCTGAGGCGGCTGACTCACCCTGTCTAATAGGAGGGTCAAATTCCTGCCATGAGGACTACAGACAATCACCCTGGGCCTTTCTAAAGTCACACCGTTTTGTGCTTTGTGTCTCCAAGTCTGTGAGGCATATTAACATTAGGCTGTGTGACTAGTAACATGGCTTCTTGTTACTATAGTCAAAACAAACAAGCCTCAGTATGGCAACGGTATCCCGCCATCTCCCTGGCACACCCTCTTAATCCAGGAGCGCCACAAAGGAACCCAATGATGATTAAGGAGCGTGTAATCTGTGATCCGGCCTTCCTTCCCACGTTATTTCTAGGATAAGGAAATGGGCTTGTTTGCTTTTGCAGCTCAAATTTCAAGCGGGAAGAACAAAAAAAGAGTGACTAAATAGTCAGCTTTGAATAAACGTTGACCCCCACTGTTAAACAGGGATGAAGTTATTAATGTCAGTTTCTCTCAGTTTCTATTTATACAATCTTCAATTCACTTCTTTCCATTTTCACACATATATTTTCTAGATTTGTTTGTTTGTTTTAAAGTCTTAAGTTGAAAATTTGTACACATTTCTCCTCGTCTACGCATTTTTTTTAAGGGGGGAGAGCATTTTTTTCTTGTAACAGCATGGATTTCAGCATGTTATTCCCACTAATCAATCAATCAATCAATCAATCAATCAATCAATCAATCACTTATTCTTCTGTTTGCAGCCTTTCCAAAGTTCAAACCATGTGCAAGGCGGTTTACAATGTATAAAAAATTAAATAGCTAGTCATTAACAATAATTTAAAAAATCAAAAAGTACACAACCAAACTGAAAAATTCTACATAAATCACAAGATCCAAAATATAGATAAAAAAAACTAACACCAACAAGATCAACAACACCCCCCCTCAACCCCCCCTCGAAACACGAATTTTTGTACACGTTCTTGTAGTTGGAGAACTGCATTGCAAAATTCAGGCCAAGTCTGAAGGAGAACCGTGCTTTGGTTCTCATATTGTTTTGGAAGCGCAAATTTGCAAACAAATCCCACCCCCCCCCTTTCCTAACTGTAGGTCAGTGTTTGATGCAGCAATATTGCTCTCAATAGCTTCCAAAGCTTGGATCAAAATCTAGTGTATCATATCCAAAGAACCCATGTCTATTTTTACTCTGGTCCTGTCTGCAGCCCTTTAATTCCATTTCCCCTATCTAGGCCATGATTTCCATGACCCTCCAGGCTTCCCTTTTTTTGCAATCAGCGACTCTGCAGTTTACCCCTCACAGAGCTACAGTTCCCAGCACCCTTAACAAACTACAGTTCCTAGGATTTGTGGGGGAAAGCTTTAAAGGCATGGTGTTTGGATTAAAGTGGATTACAGCACTTTAGCACTCCTATGTAACTAAGGGGCCATACACAGAGTAAATTTAAAGCATATATTTTTCTTCATAAAATTCTGGGCACTGTAGTTTGTCCCTCACAGAGTTAAGAGTTGCTGGGAGTTGTCGCTCTGTGACAGGTAAACTGCAGTGCCCAGAATTCATTCAGCGAAAACGTGCTTCAAATGTACTGGAAAGGTATAGTGCTTACTTAGCCAAACTCACTTCAAACAGAAAATAACTGCAGGCGTTTCATTGTTAGGAAAATGGCGGGGAAATGCAATGAAAAGTGTGGGTGGAACAAATAATTTGCGGGAAAACATATAAACACTGCACAGACAAATCAGGATGAACACTTAATCTCCCTGCAAACAAATCAAAAGGAATGCTCAAAAAAGACAAGGCATAGTCTACCCTCCACATAAGCTTTGTGCAAGAAAATCTGGGCAAATGTTCAATAAACATCATCTGGAGGAACCTTGAGAAAAGACAGGATGACAATGACAGGACGATGGTGTCATGTGGATGCCCCATAAAAAGTGAGCCAACGAAGCATGACAATTCCATACTAAATCCCTGATACTGAAGCACCCCAGGTTTTGGAAGTTCATAGCTAGTGTCAGGGCTCACCCTGTCCAGCAGTAAGCAGGATCCCCCACAATTTCCCCCGACAAGCCAAAACCCACTTAACTCTTCCTCTGCACATCAACCCCTATTATCCAGTTTGCTTCGTGAATAAAGGCCAGGTGCAACCAGGCTGTCCTTCCCGCCCTGTGCCAACAGCACTTGCAAAGGTAGAAGAGAAAAGTGAGGTCAAGAGTCGAAACAAGCAACTTCAGTTCTTTCCCGTACGTTTTGCATGCTACATGCATAATGAAGAGTGTGACTGCTCTAGAACCGAAAGGATTCTGCAGGGTTTGGGGGTTTCTTTATCACCGTGTTCTAGATCTCTGGACCCAAACCAGTCACAAGAAAAAAATGGATGGAGGGACCCCGCATTTTACATTCCAATCCATCAGACATGACATATCATAGTGGGACAGATATTATGCAACTTAATACGGGGCGCTGGAAAAAGTTGCAGGGGGAAAACAAAAAAGAGAAATAGAGAGGGAGAGAGAGAAAGAAAGAAAGAGAGAGAGAGAAAGAATCATTTCATTACCTAAGCTGCAGCAGCTGTTTTCTGTGATATACTCACTCCGAAGTGTGGCAAAGGGAAAGTGTGAGAAGATATGAGTGCCTTGAGGGTGCTGTTGCTTTAATGGTCGTCCCGTCCCGCCTATGCCAGGTGAGCTCATGGCAGCCACACCTGGATTGCTAAGGCGTGTCTCTTCGAGTCATGTCCAGGAGTAATGAAAAAAAGCCCAAGAAGTTGACTGTGGAAGCTGGCAACCAGCCAGGCATGCTCCCTCCACCGCAACTCGTTGCTTCACTAAGCAGGAAGACAAATGGCTGCATAATGTAAAGGGGAAATGAACAAACAGAGAAATAAAGAAGTGAATCTGGGCATTTGACAAAAGGAGGTGGGGGGATTTTATCCCGATTTCTGGTAAACGAGAGGTGGAGGGAGAACAATACCCTCTAGTGCCCTCTGGCTGGCATCCAGGCTCCCTCATTCACAGTCTGGAATAACAGACAGAGAGTGTTCCTGAGAATGTGCAGAGCACACTTCACTCACCAACAAGAACTCGTGTGGTGAAAAGGGTGGGCAGAGCGTTGCCCCAGGCACAGTTTTCCCCAGGGCACATTCTGCCCCTGCCAGCCCTGCACTGCTTTGCAAATCGGATCCCACATCCCATCGGATCCCACATCATGAAGCAGCGTGGGGCTGGCAGGGTGTCAGGAGGACGCAACAGGCATGTGACTTCCAATTAGAGCGACTGAGTGGATTGGAAGGGCATGTGCCTGTTTTGCTGTGTCCTCCTCATGTCGCCCTCCACTCTCTGCCCCCGCATGCAGCGTGGTGGGAGGATATATGCAGTGACTATATTATTACATGAGCACTGTTTCACAGCATTTGATATTTTCATTTACGTACATTCATTCAAAATAAGATGGGTTTATGAAGCAATTCTATATCCTCCCACCACGCTGATGAAGAATTCTACGAAACAGTAGTCAATATCCGGAATCACTGTTCAGTGTTGGACATCATATTTGCTGAATACACAAAGCTTCACAGCTTGTCTTTCATCGTACAAAGTCTGGTACCTCACTTCATTTAAGGATTTTCAGAGACTTTGAGACTAAAGATTTCATTTTGTACTTGTTATGGTTTTGAAGGAATTCTATAAAGGCTGTCTGTTGTGTATGTACATGGTCATCATGTTGCCTAGATATTGCTGAAGTTCTCTTTGCCACACGGGTTTGTTTGCCTACCTACTTTCTCCAGAACAAGCAGAATATTTCCCTGTTCTGCACTACAACATTCAGTAAGAGGTGTCGGGTCTGCTGGCCTTACCCAAGCATTGATCTTCCATTGTAAGCTACAAGCAGAATTGCAATAGGCTCCTCATTGTCCAGCTGGGACGCGGGTGGCGCTGTGGGTAAACCTCAGTGCCTAGGACTTGCCAATCGTCAGGTCGGCGGTTCGAATCCCCGCGGCGGGGTGTGCTCCCGTTGCTCGGTCCCAGCGCCTTCCAACCTAGCAGTTCGAAAGCACGTCAAAGTGCAAGTAGATAAATAGGGACCGCTTACTAGCGGGAAGGTAAACGGTGTTTCCGTGTGCGGCTCTGGCTCGCCAGAGTAGCTTCATCACGCTGGCCACGAGACCCGGAAGTGTCTGCGGACAGCGCTGGCTCCTGGCCTATAGAGTGAGATGAGCGCACAACCCTAGAGTCTGTCAAGACTGGCCCATACGGGCAGGGGTACCTTTACCTTTACCTCATTGTGCAGAGTACTGCACTGTTCCTGTACATGTGAACCTCTCTACGTTCCATTCACACTAGTGAACTGAGTATGACATAGCTGCTGAGAGTAGGTCACATGGTCACTTGAAGCTCAGCACATATATACACTAGGACCTTTGTACTTGCGTGGCATTTTATCACACCATGAAAACCAGGCCTTTGGCCGACTGACATCCAGTGCCCTTTTAAATATGTTGTGAAAGGGTGTGTGTGTTATTTGTTTGTTTCTGTTCTTACTTATAATATGTATTTTGTGTCTTTTTTATATTCTAATTTTATACTGTGAACTGCCCTGAGATTTTTGGGTAAAGGGAGGTATACAAATTTAATTAATGATAGTAATAAATAATAATAAAGGCAAATATTTATTTTAAACAGTACTAAAATACATTTCTCACTATGATGTTTAACCCAGTAGTGGGTACCACATAGATAAAAGAGTGTTATATCATTATAACACTATGATGCTGTTTTAAATTTTTCTTTTTTTTTTAAAAAAAAGCATCAACATCCTGATAATTGATTCCGTTGTTAAGCTACACATAGGATGCTTGCATCACCATTTTCATTTGGGATGCAATCATATGCCAGCCAGTTCAGGTTACGCAATTAAACCCCACTTCCTCAAAAGATCAATTTTTTTGTGGTAAGAAAAGTGAGGGGGAAATGCTCTGAAAAGCAGGGAATGGCACGTGCTTTTACACAACATTCTCTAGCCTTCCCACAAATAACTCAGAAAGAAGACTGGTTTAAACAGCCAATGTTCCGATGAAAACAAATCAGGACAAATGTTCAAGAATCAGGTTCCCTGGAAGCGCCCTCACTAATAATAATAATAATAATAATAATAATAATAATAATAATAATTTATTATTTATACCCCACCCTCTCTGGGCAGCTTCCAACAAAAGATTAAAAATACATTAAAACATCAGTCATTAAAAACTTCCCTAAAAGAGGGCTGCCTTCAGATGTCCTCTAAACGTCTGACAGTTGTTTATTTCTTTGACATCTGATAAGACGGCGTTCCACAGTGCAGGCGCCACTACCGAGAAGGCCCTCTGCCTGATTCCGTGTAGCCTCACTTCTCGCAGTGAGGGAACTGCCAGAAGGCCCTTCGGAGCTGGACCTCAGTGTCCAGGCAGAATGATGGGGGTGGAGACGCTCCTTCAGGTATACTGGGCCAAGGCCGTTTAGGGCTTTAGGGTAAGGTTACCAGATGTTTTTCAATGAATTCTTCCCCCCCCCAATATTTTTTATTAAGTCTTATAAAAATATAACACATACTGCAACAAACTGTCTGAAGAATCGCTGTGTCATCTGATATGTTCACCCACAACTTAACAGTGACAGCCCTTTGGAGTTTTGAAGAGTTGCATCAAGTTGCCTGTTAGTCTTCTCTTATTCAGCGTAAACATATCCAGTTCCTTCAACCTTTCCCCACAGGCCACGTTTTCCATACCAACTTAACCATTTTTCTTACCCACCTCTCTGAACGTGTTCCAATTTGCCTACCACCTTACAAGCTACTGTAGACGGGACAGGAAGACACCCGACAGCCATTCCTTGAGAGACCAGGGATTGAATTTGGAATATTCTGTGCGAAAAGCATAGGTTCTACTGCCAAGGCACAGAGAAGGTTGTGCTTGGTCGAGGTAGAGGATGGTACTTGGTGGTCAGGAGGAGAACCTGATTGGGCTTTGTATTTCAAGGAGAAAACCCTCAAGGAAAGTAGAACATAGCCTGTTCCTTGCCAGGCCTGGCCCTACCCTTAGGCAAAATGAGGTGACTGCTTCAGGCAGCAGATAGTGTAGGGTGGAGAGCAGCAGCAAGGTGTTGGGAGACAGAGTTGCGTACACCGTAGGGCCTGCCCTCTAAGCTAGTCTGCTGCCCTTTGTGATGCAAAAATGCTCTTGCTTTACCGACGCTGAACAAAGATTCAATGATTAGCTTCTGGATGTTGTCTTATCCTTTGCCTCAGGCAGGAAACTATCTTGGACCCTGTATAAGTTTTACAGAAATGCACTGCAATGTAGGGAACCCTGAGAAACCAGGATTCAAATCCCCGCTCAGCACGAAACTCACTGGCTGAGCTTTGGTCAATCACTGCCTCTCAACTTCACCTACCTAACAGGGCCATTGTGAAGAAGAAGAAGAGTTTGGATTTGATATCCCGCCTTTCACTCCCTTTAAGGAGTCTCAAAGCGGCTAACATTCTCCTTTCCCTTCCTCCCCCACAACAAACACTCCGTGAGGTGAGTGGGGCTGAGAGACTTCAAAGAAGTGTGACTGGCCCAAGGTCACCCAGCAGCTGCATGTGAAGGAGCGGAGACGCGAACCCGGTTCCCCAGATTACGAGTCTACCGCTCTTAACCACTACACCACACTGGCTCTCAGGATAAAAATAGAGGCAGGGGGTGGGGGAAGAACCACGCATGTCACCTTGATCTCCTGGTAGGAAAGGTAGGATGCAAATGTAATAATAAACGCAGTATTCACTTGAGTCTAATGCGCCATCGAATCTAATGCACACCTCAATTTCCAGAACATTGAAACAAAAAAAAAAATTATTTGCTGGCGAATATAAATGTGCCATTGAATCTAATGTGCACCTTAATTTGGCCAAAAAAGTGAAGATTAGGTTTGAGTAAATACAGTAAATGGTGAACAACGACCACAACCTGACCCCTCATTCATATAAATGGTACATCAATAATAATGCCAGCAGCAGCAACAACAGATTTGACTCTTTCCCTTGCTCTGGGAACTTGGATAGCTCAGTTGGTTAGACTGTGGTGCTGTTTAACACCGAAACACAGGTTCGATCCCCGTAAAGGACAGCTGCATATTCCTGCATTGCAGGGGGTTGGACTAGATGATCCTCAAGGTCCCTTCCAACTCTACGTCTGAACCCAGAGAAGAAGGCTAAACCCCTGAAACAAAGTCAGACCCTGAGACTTCGCAACCCTATTTTAGATAGTTTAGAAAGGAAAAAATCTGTTCCTAAGAAGCTTGTAGGTTCTGCTTGTTCCCTTTTGATTTTCAAGTGACTCACTTTTTTCTTTTTCTTTTTAAATGGGCTGTAAAACATGTTGACTCAGTGCAAGACAGCCAACCAATAACCCCCTCCCCCCACCCCAACCATGCATTTTTCAAAGTTCCTTCATGGCTTTTCCTTTCTTCTCCA